>NC_138554.1:135321712-135921712 GCF_964273705.1 Natrix helvetica | reverse complement strand
GCCCCGAGCCGCTGAGAAGGCCGGGGCTGACATGCTGCCCCTACCACAGAGACGATGTCTGGAATAGAAAGATCAAAGTGAGTGTGCCTCTGGGGATAACCTGGTGTGGCTCCGGGGACTTCCCAGCGTCATTGGGTTGTTTCTATGAAATCTAGCAAGCAACCGATCTGCATTTACATCCTCCCAGGCCACCCACGCTGACAGTTAGGAGAATCGGCAAATGCCACCTCTGGCTGGCCCCAGGGTGCGGTGGGAATAGAGATTTTGCAGTATCCTTCCCCTGCCACGCCCACCAAGCCACGCCCACAGAACCGGTAATAAAAAAATGTGAATTTCACCACTGCTTTGAATCATCTATGACCTGGATGACAGAGAATCTCCATAGAGCTAGTTTGCTTCTAATTTCAGGGTTTCACTCATAATTTTTTTTCTACTGCTTGCTATGTTTCTGGCTACCAACAACACCTGGAAGCCAGCCATCCCGGGATTAAAAAAATGTTTACTTTGGATCAGGACCAGCTTGGCTCAAAGTAAAACTGGATCAGAAGTTGGGTTTCAAGCAAGTAGCAGACATAGCTGGCAAGGCAGACCTCTCTTATCTCTGGAGGAGAATTGTTTCTATTAGCTCTGAAATTTCTTGCCAAACACGATCTGTACGATGAGGAATATTTCTCTCCCCCATTGCTTTCCATCTGCTCAGCCCCGTTTATTTTTAAAGCTTAGCGTCACATGTTTCTGTCCAGAAAATGTGCTACCCAAACAGCCTGGGCTTCAGGAATAATTTGCCTTACTTGACACAAATTAGAATCAAGATCACGTGAAGTGTTAATACCACTTTATAAGGCCTTGGTAAGGCCACACTTGAAATACTGCATTCAGTTTTGGTCGCCACGATGTAGAAAAGATGTGGAGACTCTAGAAAGAGTGCAGAGAAGAGCAACAAAGATGATTAGGGGACTGGAGGCTAAAACATATGAAGAACGGTTGCAGGAACTGGGTATGTTTAGATTAATAAAAAGAAAGACCAGGAGAGACATGATAGCAGTGTTCCAATATGTCAGGGGTTGCCACAAAGAAGAGGAAGTCAAACTATTTCCCAAGGCACCTGAGGGTAGAACAAGAAGCAATGGGTGGAAACTAATCAAAGAAAGAAGCAACTTAGAACTGAGGAGGAATTTCCTGACAGTGATAACAATGAATCAGTGGAACAGAAGTTGCCTCCAGAAGTTGTGAATACCCCAACACTGGAAGTCTTTAAGAAGATGTTGGATAGCCATTTGTCTGAAACGGTATAGGGTTTCCTGCCTAAGCAGGGGGTTGGACTAGAAGACCTCCAAGGTCCCTTCCAACTCTACTATTGTATTGTATTGTATTATAAATTAGAATTAGATTAATTGCCTTTCAAAATTCAAAATGGAGGAGGAAACTGTGAAGGAAACAATGGTAATTTGGGCTAAAAACTTTGGGTACAATATTGAATTGGAGCACCGGGAAAAATTATGGGGGGGGGGGAGGAGAATTATAAATTGACAATGTCAGCATCATACAAGGAAAATATCTACAAAATGTTTTATAAGTGGCCTTTATCCCCGGCAGGATTGGCCAAAATGTTTCCAAATAGACCTCCGAACTGCTGGACATGTAGCCACCAAGAGGGGACCTTCTATCTATCACAGGGGTGTCCAAACTTGGGAACTTTAAGACTTGTGGACTTCAACTCCCAGAATTCCCCAGCCAGCTGGCTGGGGAATTCTGGGAGTTGAAGTCCACAAGTCTTAAAGTTCCCAAGTTTGGACACCCCTGATCTATCATATGTGGTGGACGTGTCCGAAAGCTAAGGAATTCTGGACAAAAATTCAAAAATGGTTCAAAGAAGTAACAGAACAAAAAATTGACATGAGGCCTGAGCTGTTTCTTCTAGGAATAATAAAAAGAAATATTAGTAAGGATAACCAATATATAATGCTCCATGTAATTACCACAGCCAGAATCTCATTTGCTCAGAACTGGAAACAGAAAACCATTCCCTCAAATGCAGAGATCATAAAAAAAAAGGTGCTAGAATGCGTGGAAATGGAATTAGAATTCTTTCTTGGCCAAGTGTGGTTGGACACACAAGGAATTTGTCTTCGGTGCATAAGCTCTCAGTGTACATTAGCCAAGTAAGCCATTAACGCTGCTGTTCAGGCAATTGTATGCCTCTCCTCGAGTTGGTGTTCTTTGCTGCAAATTCCTCTGTCAGCCCTTTGAGGTAGGCCAAGTCAGGTATAGACTCCACCAAAGATTTTAGGAATGCTTATTTAATTTAACAGGACATTTAATGTAATAGACGGTATGATATGATAACAAAAACTTAGAAGTGTTTTTCAGAGGTTTTTTTCCCCTACCTTCTATTATATTAAATGTCTTTTGTGGCCACTGATCATGGAGCTGTTTATAAAAGTAATAAAGGGGGAATAGTAAAGTTTTAAAAAAACTCAGGAAGAAAAATCAAACATGGTTTAAGCTTCCTTTGGGGTTCACACCATTCTTGAGTTCTGGGTGATACGGCTCGGTACAGCCGTACTGTTAGTAGCTGGGAGCAGCAGCCACTGTACTGGTACGGTGGCTTGTTTGGCCTGCCTGCCCGCGTTCTATGGGTGTTTATAATGCGACCGGCCAACTGCGCATGCATGCACAGCTTGTGGCGCCTGCGCGACCACGCTGAGAAACTGGGTGTCGCAGGGCGGTGACATGCGCGTGCATGCGCAGTGTGCGTGCCCGACTAGAACACCTGGCCCCATGTGCAGTGTACCGGTTGTGACGGGATCCAGAACCCACGACTGCACCTCTCCTAGGAAAATGGTTGAAATACTGTGCATTGATGCATAACGCAGCATTTCAGCCAAAAGGAAAGTCCGCACGTAAGAGCTGCTCAACCGTGTGGTTTAAAAAAGACAGTTGCTTTTCAGAAGTTTCATACCTTCTCAATTTTGATGTGCAGGATAAAAGGGAAAAGGAGCTGTAGGACATTAGCACGCAGCCCTCTCCTAGACAAATGAAATATCCTGGGAAATATTGAAAAGGCGGAATATTACATTTCCCTGGATCAGAAATGGAGAAACATGTTTTTAGGCAGGAAACAGACCCACTCTTAATAGCCCCCACCTTTGTCAATGGGCCATTGAAAGGCCTAAGTGAGTCTGTTCTTCATAACAAAGATCTCCCCCCTTCAGCTCCAGGGTGATGGGATTAAGGCATGGTAGTATTAGCCCTTTACCCATCTCACCTCAGGGCACCTGGGAAGAAGCAATGCTCAACCAAACATGGACTCACAGCCTACAGAGTTGCCCCTGCATGGCCCCATGGGAGCCTGACAACCAATCAGAATACAAGATCAAGATCAAAGGCCAGAGAGGATATAAAACCAGGGACTTTCAGCATCTCTGCCTCTTTTCTTCTTCACCCAACATCTGGAAGCATCTGATTCCCCTTTTCTCTTCAGGAACTAAAGCCATGTGATCCTGTCCACCATTAAAAGCATCTTTCCAAGCAGCCTCCGTTTTTCCAGTGTCTTTTTCCCCACTTGGAGCTGAACCCAGAAGGACATTTCTTCCAACAGAGCCACATTAGTTAAATTTTGTGACTATTGTAATTGACAGGAATATCTGCCAGAATTTCAAAAAAACCCACACTAGTAATGTTGACTGTTTGATTGAAGCCTCCAAAACTTTTTATGTGCAGTGCACATGGGGCAGCAGGTGGAAAAGGGATGAAACACCAATCCTATGGTGACATCTTGACTTTTTTTTCTTACCTCATTCCCACAGATTTTTCCTATTTCTTAAAATAAGTTATTTAGCTATTCGCCTTGCCTTGCATAATTGCTATTTTTTAAAAAACAGCTTTACTTAACAACAATCTGGTTAGTGACAGTTCACAGTTACAATGGCATTGAAAAGAGTGACTTAAGACTGCTTTTCATACTTATGACCATTGCAGCATCCTAATGGTCATGTGATCGAAGTTCGGATGCTTGGCAACTGACTCATATTTATGACGGGTTGCAATGTCCTGGGGTCATGTAATCCACGTTTGTGACTTCCTGCCAAGCAAAGTCAATGGGGAAGCCAGGTTCACTTTACAATGGTGCTACCAATTTAACAACTGCAGTGATTCACTTAGGAACTGTGGTAGGAAAGGTTGTAAAATGGGGCAAAACTCAATGAGCAACTGACTCGCTTAGCAACAGAAATTTTGACATCCATTGTGGTTGTAAGTTGAGGATCGGATTAGAACTTTTCAGCACGTATAAAAAATTAAAGGGAGAATAAAAAATAGAAAATAAGAAAAAGAATGAAATGAAGAAAGAAAGAAAACAGAATTCTAACTTTTGCCCGTCTCTGTGTTGAGTAATTCCCATTTTAATCTTTCGCTGCTTTTTTTTGACATTTTTCTCAATTCCATAAATCGTTAATTCAGATCTTTCCTTTTTTTGAAAGAAAAGTCCATATAAAGCAGTACAGGTAGTCCTCAACTTATAACCATTCATTTAGTGATCGTTCAAAGTTACAACAGCACTGGAAAAATGTAAAATTGGTCATCACACAAATGATTTTCACCGCATCTCTCCACTGTTCATGTGATCAAAATTTGGGCATTTAGCAACTGGCATGCATTTATGATACTCGATGTGTCCTAAAAGATTCAGGTAGTCCCCTTTTGTGACCTTCCCACCAGAGGTATGTTGCTCCCGGTTCAGCCTGTATCAGGTGAACGGGGAGTGGCGGTGGTGGGAGGCTACGCCCACCTGTCCAGATGCTTCTGCGCATGCGCAAAACGGTAGTGCCGGGATTTCCAGCCCACCACTAGCTTAACAACAAGCAAAATCAATGGGAGAAACTGGATTTGCTTAACAACCGTGTGATTCAATTAACAACTGCAGTGTTTCACTTGCAACCATGGCAAAAAAAAATGTTATAAAATTGGCCGCAACTCACTTAACAAGTGCTTAGCGATAAAAATTCTGATTCCAATTTTGGTTGTAAATCGAGACTATCTATTTCTCAAACTCAGCAACATTAAGATATGGAGACTTCAATTCCCAGAATTCCCCCAGCCAGGAGGTTGGATTCTGGGAGTTGAAGTCCGCTTATTTTCATATTGCTGAGGTTGAGAAACACTGATACAAGACTTCTAGGGTTTTTTAAAAAGTCTGTATAACTCCCCCCCCCCCCCCCGGACTAACCCTGTCAGATTTGCCATTTCTGCAAGCTCTGCTTCTATATAGCTAGTCTTCAATTTACAACCATTCATTTAGTGACCATTTGAATTTACTGTTAGGAATGTAAGCTAACGGTTGGATCAGCAATATATAAGCCAGGATAGTAGTACTGTTTCTTTAAGTACTGCTTTAATGGGATTGGTTGCTGTTACCTCAAGCAGCCATAAGAGGGAGCAGAATGACTGTTAGCTCTCTGTTTTGTTAGCTGCTGATCGGCAGATACTGCTTGTAGATGTATGGTGATTTACTGTGAGTTTTGCTACTGTTAACGACTTTGTGTGCTGAACTGATTATAGGATGCTGGACTGTGTTCAATGGATCACTCCTTAACTGAGAACATTGATAACTGACTGACTGAAGCGTGTGTAAATTGAACTCTGAATACCTCTATTTTCCACGTAGTAAAATACTATTTTACTATTCGATGTCCCTGTATGCTGGTTTGTGCTGACTCTTCCACATCACTCCCATTACGCTTCTCTGCGCACTCGCTCTCCTAACGGGGAGCTTACCTAACACTTACAATGGGAAAAAAACGTGACTTATGAATGTTTTTCACACTTATGACCATTGCATGGTTACATGATCAAAATCCAGTCGCTTGGCAACTGGCTCATATTTATGATGGTTTGCAATGTCCTGGGGATCATACTATCCCATTTTTTTTGACCTTCGCTACTGGCTTCCCGTAAGCAAAGTCAATGGGGGAAGCCAGATTTGATTAATGACCGCATGGTTCACTTAACAACTGCAGCCATTCGCTTAACAATTGTGGCAAGAAAGGTAAAATGGGGCGAAACTGATTTAACTACTACGCCACTTCGCAACTGAAATTTTGGGCTCAATGGTGAGTCAAGGACTATCTGTTCTCGATTTAGACAATATCTGATCAGATGAATCGACGCTTCATTGTTGTTGTTTTTACATCTGCCACATTTGTGCTGCTGACTATACCTTTTAAAAGAGGGCATTCAACAATGCTAACTTGACAATCTGGTTGCCTTGCAAAACCCACAACTTCTAATAAATCCATCCCACCACTTTGGCGTGTGCCCCCACTCCCACTTCTAGGGTCTCTGTGGAAATAAGTTGGCAGCCTTGCTTCCTGCCAAATCAGCTCTCTCTCTCTTCCACACACAACCACACACATAAATACTAGACGCAACCATCACGGAGATAAAGGATCCAGGCCCGCAGTGTTATCTCTCGGTTTGATCTCCATGCGCTCGAGGGAAAGGCATCCATCGTTCAGAGAAAACAAGAGATGTAAGGATTAGCTGGGTACAATTGCAACTTTCCGGTGAGGGTGATTTAAAAAGCTCTCAGCTGCAACAATCCATCTGATGTATGAAAACAGTCGCTTGCCAACAATTTCGGTCATAAATATTCACAAGGGACCCACTTTGGCGATGAATAGGGAATGGCTTTTGAACTTTCTTTCTGTTTCTCCTCCATTTTGTTTCCAGATAAGGATTTCACTCCCGATGCTGCCTTCTACCAGTTGCTTGGCTTCCTTCAAAAGCAGTTGTCAAACTCTTTGTCTCAGCGTAAGAGAAAGGGGGTAGCGATTCAATATTAAACACTTTTAATTAATTGGGCTCGTTTTATCGGCGCTGACATTAAAACAAAAGGAAGTCCCTTTGGTTTCTTGCCAGCAGTGCTCTGTAACAAAGCTGGAGTTTATTCATAGTTGCATCTGGCTGGTCTTGTCTAAGACTAGAAGCTAAGCAGGATTATGTCTGGTTAAAGATAGGGTGGGCACCAGGAGTGGGTTCCTGCCAGTTCTAACCTCTTCTATAGAAGAGGTTCCACAAATCTACAGTGCCGTTTAGAACCGGTTCCAGCTCCATCCCCCCGCCCGTCCGCACATCATCAAGATGAAGAGCGAGAGGAGGAATTCTGGGAGTTGAAGTCCACAAGTCTTAAAGCTGTCAAGTTTGAACACCCCTGGGTTTTTTTTTCCTAAAGGGTTAGGGGTGCAAGGGTCTTGTAACTTGACAGCTTTAAGACTTGCACACTCCAATGCCAGAGTTCCTGAGCCAACATGACTGGAGGAGGAATTCTGGGAGTTGAAGTCCACAAGTCTTAAAGCTGTCAAGTTTGAACACCCCTGTGGTTTTTCCCCTAAAGCAGGGGTGTCCAAACTTGGGAACTTTAAGACTTGTGGACTTCAACTCCCAGAATTCCTCCTCCAGTCATGTTGGCTGGGGAATTCTGGGAGTTGAAGTCCACAAGTCTTAAAGTTCCCAAGTTTGGACACCCCTGCCCTAAAGACTTAGGTGTGCAAGGGTCTTGTAACTTGACAGCTTTAAGACTTGCATGCTTCAAACACCAGAGTTTCTGACCCAACATTTTGGTTGCTAAGCAAGAGTGTTGTTAAGTGAGTTTCACCACATTTTACAAGTTGGCCATGCCCACCCAGTCACATGGCCAGCAAGCCACTCCCACCCAGTCACATGGCCGGCAAGCCACTCCAATGAAGTAGGCCACACCTACAGAAGAGGTTCTAAAAAAATTTGAAACACACCACTGGCACATGTGCACATTAGAAAATGAAAAAAAAGCACGTTTTTCAAGTGAAGATTGTTCTGCGCATGTGCAGAACAGAAAATCAAGATGGTGCCGCCGAGCATAGAAGCGGTTCAGGTGTGTGTCCAGCCGAGTTACTACCTGCTCGGCCAAACTGATCCAAACTGGTAGGAACCTATCTCTGGTGAGCGCAGAGTGGTATTCAGCCAGTTTGGGCGAACCGGTAAGCAGAGAGTGCGGGTGGGCCTGCTCCCTCACCCCGGTGCTATGCCATCCTATTTAGCCACATTTTTGAGGCCTGGTGCATGCGCAGAAGGTGCACGCATGAGCAAAGTGCATGCACAGAAATCTGGGTGCATATGCAGAAGACGCGCATGAAGTGAGCTTGCACACGTGTGGCGAACTGGTGGTAAAAATAAGTGAAACCCACCACCATTGGGTGGGCAGCCTCTGGCCAGCTCAGGACACTGGATGTGCTAGAAGAGGAAGGAACCACTCCTCTCCTCTTATCAAGAAAAGAATACAGGTAGTCCTCGACTTACAACGGTTTATTTAACAGTTCAAAGTTACAACAGCATAGAAAAAAGGGGCGTAAGATCATTTTTCACACCATTGCGGTGTCCCAGAGGTCATGTGATCAAAATTCAGGAACTTGGCAACTGCTTCATATTTACAACGGTTGCAGTGTCCCAGGGTCATGTGATCAACTTTTGCGACATTCTGACAGACACAGGGCGTGGTGAATAGAGATTCACTTAACAACCATGTCACTAACTTAATAGTGATTCACTTAACAAGTATGGCAAGAAAGGTTTTAAAACATTTAATGAATGTCTCACTTAATAGCAGACATTTTTAGCTTAACTGTACAGGTAGTCCTGACCAGAATTTCCAGGGTTAAGTAAGGCAGTGAGTCACATCCATTTTTATATCTTTTCTCGCTACAGTTGTTAAGTAAATCACTGCAGTTGTTAAGTGAACCACATGGTCGTTAAGTGAATCTGGCTTCTCCCATTGACTTTGCTTTCAGAAGCCAGGTGGGAAGGCCATAGATGGGGATCATATGACCCTGGGATACTGCAACTATTGTAAATACATGCCTGTTGTTGCCAAAATGCGCAAATTTTGATCATGTGACGGTGGGATGCGGTGGGATAAACACAAGAACTGGTTGTAAGTCTCTTTTTTCAGTGTCATTGCAACTTCGAGCAGTCACGAAATGAATGGCTACAAGTCAAGGACTTACCCATAGGGACGTGTGATCAGATTGGCAGAGGGGCCTACTACCAGGATTTGATTAAAAAGTCACTTTTTTCAATGCCATCGTAACTTTGAACAGCGACTGAGTGAACTGTTGTAAGTCAAGGAGGGATGGATGGGCTTCAAAAATTTTAGCAAGGGGTTCTCTGCCTGGTGGCTGGGTGGGCATGGCCTAGTTGGCCTCTGCACCACAGCAGGAGTAGGTATTTTTATCCTCCCTGGACTCGGGAGGCTTTTTTTGAATCTCCGGGAGGGCGAAAATGGCCTCCCCAGGCTCCAGAGGCCTTCTGGAACCCTTTCCAAAGTTCCAGTAGGCCTGTTTTTCAACCTCCCTGAGCCTCCATGCGTACCCTGCACTTGCCTGCATCCAAAATGGGTCACGAGAGAACTCCTGGGAGGGGAGGGATAGGGTGGACGGGGCCAGCCAGGAGTGGGATTTGGGGGGGGGGGTTTCCCCCAAAATGTAAAAAAGATGTGGAGACTCTGGAGAGAGTGCAGAGAAGAGCAACAAAGATGATTAGGGGACTGGAGACTAAAACATATGAAGAACGGTTGCAGGAACTGGGTATGTCTAGCTTAAGAGAAAGAAGAACTAGGGGAGACATGATAGCAGTGTTCCAATATCTCAGGGGTTGCCACAAAGAAGAGGGAGTCAAACTATTCTCCAAGGCACCTGAGGGCAGGACAAGAAGCAATGAGTGGAAACTAATCAAGGGGAGAAGAAACTTAGACTTGAGGAGGAATTTCCTGACAGATAGAATAATTAATCAGTGGAACAGAAGTTGCCTCCAGAAGTTGTGAATGCCCCAACACTGGAAGTCTTTAAGAAGATGTTGGATAGCCATTTGTCTGAAATAGTATAGGTTTTCCTGCCTAGGGAGGGGGTTGGACTAGAAGACCTCCAAGGTCCCTTCCAACTCTACTATTGTATTGTATTGTATAAACTGCACAGAATCTTAGCTAGAAGTTCTCCCGAACTCCTGAGTACCCCAGCAGCCCACCCCTGAGGTCAAGGACTACCTATCCTGGGAAAGATGGAAGGAACATAAAGAAAAGGACAACTGGCAGCTGGATGGAAGGACTCTGTTATAGCAGCAATGACCTGAAAGACCAAGATAGGTCCAGATTGTTATGGGGGGAAGCATCTATTTATGTGGTTGACTGAGGGCCACTAATAATATTTGAGTCAGGGCCAGTGGTGAAATTTATTTATTTTTACTGCCGGTACTGTGGGCATGGCTTGGTGAGCATGGCAGGGGAAGGATACTGCAAAATCCCCATTTCCTCCCAATCAGCTGGGACTCAGGAGGCAGAGAATAGGCAGGGGCGGGGCCAGCCAGAGGTGGTATTTCCCGCTTCTCCGAACTACTCAAAATTCCAGCTACCGGTTCTCCAGAACCTGCTGGATTTCACCCCTGGTCTGTGCCTGGCATAGGCAACTCGGAGAGATCCATGCCCCATGCCACCAAAAAACAATTGCAGAAAATTGCACTGAGGAGTGGGTGCTGCTGAGGATGCCAAACTCCTTTACCAAAGAATCTCTCCCATAGATGCTCAGAACTCCCGTCCTTCTCCTCCTATAACTTCTTAACGTTATAATTCAGCACCAACGTTATTTTTGTTTGAGAAAGAGCCAGCTGTCTGTTCTTCCACCTTCTGCCAAGACTGAAATTTCAGCCAAGGCTTTGCCCCCAGACGCTCCAGTGAGGTTCCTCTCTCTTGGACCTTGGCTTCTAACTTGTAGATTGGAGGCAAGCCAGCTGGAGATGCCCTGCATGGACACGGGAAGAGGAAGGGTCTTCTAAAATCCTAGTGTTAGCATTCCTTCTGGGGAACAAAAAATAAAGGGAGGGATTCATGTTTGCAGAATCATTAAAAAAAACATGCTGAGGTTTTTTTGGGTGCGGTTATTTTCCTAATAGATTTTCTGGGGAGGCAAGAGAGGAAGGAGAGGATTAATTAAAAATGTAGTGAGTTGGTGGAAAATCCTTCTTCAGCGTTCCTGGTTTTTTAAAAAAAATTGTTACCTTGAGCTCAATATGAACATGTGTTTTTGGCAATGGTGATGTAACAGGCAACAGGAACTGCCTATTCCTCAAACAAGCTAAAGATTTGCAGTCAAGAGGGAATTTGGGCCCCGGGACAGAAATGTAATCTGGTAAAACTCCTGTTGGAAGAAATGTCCTTCTGGGTTCAGTTCCAAGTGGGGAGAAAGGTACTGGAAACATGGAGGCTGCTTGGAAAGATGGTTTAATGGTGGACAGGATCACATGGCTTGAGCTCCTGAACAGAAAAGGGGGATCAATGCTTCCAGATGTTGGGTGAAGAAAAAAAGAGGGGGCAAGGGGGCTTGCTGAGAGTTAATACTCTTTGTTCGGCCCCACCTCTCTGTTTCCTGTTCCTGTGTAAGAAATGTATTCTGATTGGTTGTCAGGAGGCCTTAGCTAACTTTGTAGGTTGTGTGTCTTTTTGAGTCCCAAGCTTGGTTGAGTTCCCAGGTGCCATGTGGTGAGTTTCTGTAGAAGGCTAATCCTATATTTATTATGTAGAGTAGACTATCTCAGGGCCCCTAATGGCCCATTGACAAAGGCTGTTAAGAGTGAATCTGTTTCCTGCCTAAAAACCTGTTTCTCCATTCCTGATCCAGAGAAATATAATATTCTGCCTTTTTAATATTTCCCAGGATATTTCATTTCTCAAGGTGGGTGCTAACTTCCCACACTCCCTAAAAGATAAAGATGTGCAAGATTCTGTTATGGTAACCTTATAATAAAAGTAGCAATAACATTCAAGAAGAGATTGGGCAACGCTTTGTCTGAAATGGTGTGGGATTTCCTGCTTGAGCAAGGGGTTGGACTAGAAAAACTCCAAGATCCCCTCCGATTCTGTTATTCAGTTATTCATAATTTTGGTTTCTTACTCTGGTCTACCTTGAAGGACTGATAGATAAGAGACAATTTCCCAATGCCTTTTTTGCTTCCTCCTGTAGGAAGTTAAAACCCATCCCTCTCCTAGAAGAATGAAATATCCTAGGAAATATGGAAAAGGCAGAATATTATATTTCCCCGGATGTGAAAAGGGAGAAACATGTTTTAAAGACAGAGTAGCTCCCTGCAGCTTCCTGCCCCCACCCCCCTTGTCAATGGGCCATTAAGATGCCCAAGCCATCCGGCTTTACATAATAAAGAGTTCTCCCCTTCAGCTGCAGGATGATGGGATTAAGGCATGATAGTATTAGCTCTTTACCCAATTCACCGCATGGCATCTGAGAACTCAACCAAACTTTGAGACTCAAAGCACAGCCTAGAGAGTTGCCCCTGCATGGCCCCATGGGAATTTGACAACCAATCAGAATACATTTTTTACACAGGAACAGGAAACAGAGAGCCCCCCCCCCCCGAACAGAGTATAAAAAACCCAGGAAGTCCCTTTTTTGTCTTTTTCTTCTTCACCCAACATCTGGAAGCATCTGATCCCCCTTTTCTGTTCAGGACTCAAGCCATGTAGTTCTGTCCACCATTAAATCCATCTTTCCAAGAAGCCTCCATGTTTCCAGTGTCCTTTTCCCCACTTGGAGCTGAACACAGAAGGACATTTCTCTCAATACTCCTAAGTAATTCCTAGAAGCTTGGAATTCAGACAAATAAGCCATCAACAGACACATAAAGGCAAACTCCATTTACATACTATTCACTTTGTAAAATAATAAAGGCAGAATATAGATGACATATGCAGAGAGAGGGGAAGAGGGAGAGAGAGATGATGGAAAGATAGAGATATAGATAATTAAAGATAGATAATAAAAGATAAATAGGTAGCAAGATGAGAGAGAAAGAGACAGAGACAGTGATTCATTGATTTTGGTTGGATACCAGAACGAAATTTCTAATAAGAGCTGTTTCCCCACGAAAAGGTTTGGCTCCAGAAATATTGGAGACAACTTTGACACAGGTTTAATCATAGGTTGGATGGCCATTTATTGAGGACATTGTACGGTAGATTCCACCATTGGCAGAAGGTTGGACTAGATAATCTTCATGGATTCTTCCAACTCTGGCATGCTACGCATCTAAGATTCCATGAAATAATTCTGAAACAAGGCAGCATCTTCTGGAAATTTGCCATGAAAAGGGCATGGACGCCATCGCCAGCAGCATGGAGCTCAACTTCAGGGGGATTCACTGTTTGTCATTTGATGAATCTAAAAGTCCCCACTTTCCTGATGCCCAAGGAACGCTTAGCATCTTCTCTATAGCCAAACCCAAATTTGGGACACTGAGACGATGTGGACAGTTAGAATCTGGGGATTAATTAATGAAGAGCTTAATTTCTCCTAGAAATTCCCTCAAAGAAAATGTTGGGATGTTGCACTGCCATCAGGAAGACTCTTCCCTTGGCAAAAGAACAGGAACTTTCTCCCTTGGAGAACTATATCTGAGCTGACTTGGTCCCTTTTAGCAGGGAGAAGGTAAATCGGTCCAGCCGCTGATAGTTGCTGTGACAACGATGATATCACCACAACATAGCAATACACAGGCTTCTGGGGAAACAGTTGCTAGGAGCAGCTGACTCCCGAGCATCACCAGGGGTTCTGGTGACCGAACAGGTGACGTTTTAACTTGGCAGAAAGTTGGTGCATTTCTGCAAAGGCACCAAGGAAGCTACAGTTTCATCCTCCAAGGATGTGTTTGAAGAATACCCCTAGGAACTGCTGTGGGGTGATTGGAGTAGTTTAACCGCATGCGGGTGTGAGTAAATAACCTAGATCATTGATGGCCAACCTTTGTGGTGCTGAGTGCTCAAAGCATGTGCGTGTGCAAAACTGCAAAATGCAATGTGAGCACTCCCTGTGCATTCGTCCTTCCCCCTGTGCATGCATGTGCATCCCAGCGCATGCGTGCCCCTTCTTCCCTGACCATTTTTGGCTTCCAGGATGGTGCAGGAGGCCTTCCAGGCCCAAAACCTAGGGTGGGGGGGCATGCATGCAAATCCCCAAAATGCACATGCATGCGCGCATCCCTTGCATGCGCTCCATCCCCCATGCATGGGCGGCAGAGACCTGAAGATCAGCCAGCTGGAGGGAGTCATGCATGCATGCGTGGTAGAGCTGAGCTAGGGCGACAGCTGATGTGACCGCAGAGTGGGCTCTGCATGCCACCTCTGGCATGTGTGCCATAGGTTTGCCATCACGGACCCAGAAAAAGACAGGGGTAGCTCCCTCCCATGAAGAAGGGATTGGGATCCATTGCTGGTTCATAATTATCCTCCTTTCCTTGCTGTCCCAAGTGCCACAAACCTCTGTGCTCCCCCCTTGCTTTTTATAGGAAGTCCTCTTTTGGAAATACAAAACAGATGTCAACCTATTTAAACAACTGGCAAGTTTCCCTGTGCTGTAGAAGAGTGTTCTTCAACCTTGACAAGTTTAAAAGGTCTGGACTTCAACTCCCAGAATTCCCCAGGCAGCTTGATTTGAAGTCTACACAAACACACACACACACACACACACACACACAAACGTCATCCAGGTAGTTAAAGGTAGAGTTGAACCCAAGTCTCTCAGGTCATTTCCTTTGCAACCTGTAGCGAGTTAGTGGCCGCCCCTCTCCTAGAAGAATGAAATATTCTAGGAAATATTAAGAAGGCGGAATATTATATTTCCCTGGATGAGAAATGGAGAAACACGTTTTTTTAAAGGCAGGAAGCAGACTCCCTCTTAATAGCCCCCACCCTCCTCAATAGCCCACTTAAGGGATAAAGAGATAGCCAAGTCTATTCATAGGCAAATGCCCTCACCCAAGATCCAACAAAGGTAGGATTAGCCCTCTACCATAATAGGAATTGCCCAAAGCCTTTCATCACCCAGCAAGATTCAACCAAACCTGGGACTCAAGACAACCTACAAAGTTGCATGGCCCCCTGGGAGTCTGACAACCAATCAGAGTACATTTCTTACACAGGATCAGGAAGCTCCAAGGCCCAAGAGAGGGTATAAATCTTTCTCTCTCTCACCCACGTGCTTTTTTTTGCCCAGGACCTCAAACCATGTGATCCTGACCACCATTAAACCATCTTTCCAAGCAGCCTCCGTATTTCCAGTATCTTTTCCCCCACTTGGAACTGAACCGAGATGGATATTTCTTCCAGCACACCAATCCATCCTGACTCTCATTTGTAGCTCAGCAACATTTCAGAGGATCCTAGCTTCATCCTTTTGTTCTCACTTAACTGAGAAATAGAAATAGCGACCCATTCAACGAAAACAATTGAGACTGGCACTTCTCATTAAGCAAAGCGGTTGCTAACTTAAACTTTGATTAAACTTATAATCTTGCAATGTGGCTTTTCTTTTCTTTTTTTTTTACACACCTGAGGTGGTCATATCTGCGGGATCGCATCCTGCCGCACACATCCCTGCGACCAATCCGCTCTCACAGGGAGGGAGTCCTCCGGGTGCCGTCCACCAGGCAATGCCAACGGGCGACGCCTAGGAGTAGGGCCTTCTCTTTGATGGGCCCAACCCTCTGGAATGACCTCCCCCCCGACATTAGAACCACCACCGACTTCCGCTCCTTTCGACAAAAACTAAAGACTCACCTGTTTCGATTAGCTGGCCTGGCACAGTCATAACTTTTACCTCCTGGCAGATATATTTTAATTGGTATTTTTGGGGAACCATTTTAAATTTAACTCTTTGGGGTACTTTTTAGGGGTCTTTTTAAAGATTGTATTTTAAATACTTTACTTTAATGTACAGTTCTTTTAACCTCCTCCATCTAAGTATCTAACTATTTATGTATTTAAATATCTAAATATTGATTTATTTATGTATCTTTTATGTATTGACTGTACACCGCCCCGAGTCCCTTTTGGGAGAGGGGCAGTCTATAAATATGAATAAAAGTTTAAAAAAAAAGTAAATGCAAGATCACAAAGTTATCTTTTCATCACTGTTCTAACTGCAAACAGCTACTAAACAAGGCAGTTGCTAAGCAAGGACTGCCGTGTTTCCCCGAAAATAAGATAGGGTCTTGTTTTCTTTTGACCCCGAAAATGAGCACTTGGCCTTATTTTCGGGGAGGGCTTATTATTTTTGAGGTGCAGGAGGCGGCGAACGTGGTCACCTCATGGCTGCTGCTGTGTTGCAATGTTTTCAGGGGAGGGCTTATTTTAGTGCATGCATTGGGCTTATTATCAGGGGGGGCTTATTTTGGGGGAAACAGGGTAGCTGTTAGGGACTGAAATTGATTACCGTATTTTTCGGACTATAAGACGCACCGGAGTTTAAGACGCACCATGATTTTGAACAGGTAAAAAAATGTTTTTGCATTCTGCAGGTCTCCCAAACCCTCTACACACCTCATTTTTTGCAAAAAAAAAAAAAAAAAAAGTGGGGGCATGCAGAGCTTTGGGATGCTTATAGAGTGCTCCTAAGGGCTGGGGAAAAAACACCCCATTTTTCACTTATTTCTGCCCTCCTCAGCCCCCAGGAGCACACTGGAAGCCTCCTAAAGGCTATGCATGGCCATTTTTGCAAAGCGGGTGAAGTTTTGGTAGCCAAAAATGCTGTATTCAGTGTATAAGATGCACCGAGATTTTCATTCTCTTTTTTTGGGGGGGGGGGAAAGGTACGTCTTATACTCCGAAAAATACGGTATATGTCATCAGTGAGTCAACTCAAATGAAATTTCCTTCAAGAGGCTTCATGAAGGCCCCCATCCTGATCCATCAGGTCTTTCAAGACTTTCCACCTTGCTGCTGGCCATTTTTTCCTTTCACCTTTCCTGACCTATAGAATTTTCCAGGGGGCTGTGCCTTTGTGTATTTTGTCAAAAATATGATCATTTGAATCTGGACCTTTGTGTGAAACTGAAATAATATTTACCGTATTTTTCAGACTATAAGACATACCGGAACATAAATCGCACCAAGATTTTGAAGAGGTAAATTTTTTTAAAAAAGTTTTTGCCCTCTCCAGCCCCCAGGAGCACTATGCACGCCCTGTTTTTTGCAAGAAAAAACAGGGTGTGCAGAGGCTTTGGGAGGCTTATATAGTACTCCTGGGGGCTGGAGAGGGGAAAAATGAGCAAAAAATGGCCCGTTGTTCATGACAACTGGCCCATTTTTTGCAAAAAACAGGATGTGCATGGGCTTTGGGAGGCTTGTAGAGTGCTCCTGGGGGCTGGGGGGGCAAAAATGACTCATTTTCTGTTTGTTTTTGCCCTCCCCAACTCCCAGGAGTGCTTTGCAGGCCTCCCAAACCATCTGTGTGTCTATTTTTGTGAAAAACGGGATGTGTGGGGGTGGGGTTTCGGGAGACCAAAAATGCTGTATTCAGTGTATAAGATGCACCCAGACGTTCACTCTCTTTTTTGTGGGGGGAAAAGGCGAGCCTTATACTCTGACAAATACGGTAATATCTCATTAAATGTTTAAAATTTAATAGGGCTAACCTATTCACCGAAACACCTGAGGGCAGGGCATGAGGAAGATTATTAAAGAGAGATTCTACCTAGAACTAAGGAGAAATTTCCTGACAATTAGAACAATTAACCAGTGGAACAGCTTGCCTCCGGATGTTATGGGTGCTCTGTCACTGGAGGTTTTTAAAGAAGAGACTGGGACAGCTGCTTGTCTGGAATTGTAATAGTTGTAATAGTTTCCCATTCTGAACGGGGTTGGACTAGAAGACCTCTTCCAATTCTATACCCAAAATTCCTCTCGGGCATACCCAAGTTGCAGGTTGTGGTAGCAGCAGTAGAGGGCGCCAACGCGCAAGCTCTGGCCTTCGGTCAGCTGTTGGGAGTGAAATGTTTTCCTTCTCTCTTGTGCTGGATTCCTCCCCAAAACAACTCCTGCATGCCAAGACCAGGAAAGATGATTGTAAACACAGGATTTTTGGGAAGTGAGGCCCGAGCCGTTCACTGTCTGACCTTCATTAAAGGAAAAGTGCCTGAATAAACGGTGCGCAAATTTAGGGTCTTCGTGGACTCATAGCTCCTGCTCGGCGAACAGAAGGCAAGCATTGGCTCAGCTTCATCTGGTGCTCCAGCTGCATCTTGTTCTAGGTCTGGGAACAGTCATTCCATGCCCTGGTTACCTCACGACTTGACTACTGCAATACCCTTTACTTGGGACTGCCCTTGAAGACTACCTAGGAGCTTCATCTGGTCCAGAATGCAGTGGTTGGGAGTGAGGTTCAAGCCCATGTAATACCTTTGTTTCATAAGCTTGTTCTGGCCGAGGCTTCCCAAGAGAATGAAGCAAACTCCTGGTCCCGATAGAAAACCCCTTTATTAATTTCTTGCGAATTCTGCTCACTCACATCTCACAAAGTCTTTCAAAGGAGGATTTACAGTCACAGACCTTATCTGGCTTGGAGAGCTGACAGGCTGATATCTGCAAAACTTGGCCAGGAGTCTCGGAGAGTCACGAGCCAATTAAGCGAACTAAATGTCTCCTGCAAACTCCACTCCCCTTTCGCTCCTCTTTCATTTCCTCTGGGCGGGGCCGGTCATTGTCTACCTGTGGCCTTACTCCCAAGTCGACCCTTGTTCTTTAACTGTTCCCTTTGTCTGGCCGCTCTGAACGTCAGTGGTGGGTCCCGGATCCCAGTGCAACCGGTTCGGTGCAATGGTGCCTGGCGTCTGCCACATGAATGTGCGCAGCACGTGCATGAGTCCTTACCTCCTGCGATGCTCTGCAATGCCTCCGCGATGCTCCAGCTGCTCAGCGGAGCATCACACAGGCACTGTACGTTCCATGCATGTAAGGGCCGAAGAGTTCAAATATAGGTAAGGACGGCGGGTGGGCGGGTGGGCCCTCCGGAGCACCGTACTGAAACAGTACCCGGTGCTCCCGGCAGGCACTGGTACGCCCGTACCGGGGCGTACTGCCTGCAACCCACCACTGCTGCACCTGCACACATTGGGAACAGGCTCCAGCTGTTCTTCTGCCTCACTGATGTCCGACTCTGAAGGCAGCTGATAACTGGCATAAGGCTCTGGCCCCCTCTCTGCCTCCGACACAGAGCCCTCATCAGAACTTTTCCCAGACTCCAGGACTGTCCCATGTTCCTCCCCAACCCTCCCCACTGTCCGAATCTGCTGCCAGCTCTGCAGGCCTCTGGTGGGCCTCAACAAAGCTGCCCTCCATGCCAGTTGAGCAAGCAACATTCTATACATGTATATAGATTGTCAGCCTTGGTAGGTTTTGATATTCTCAATTGCTGCCTATTTCCCCAGAGACGCAGTTCATGAGAACAACTATCAATCCATTTGAATTACCAAATGGCTTTTCATTGAAAACGATGTTTATTAATACTGTGAGAATTTGGTGTTTCCCACCTGTAGCAACTTAGGGATCTGAAGTGGGTTACTCCCAGTTCGGCCGAACTGGTAGTAGAATTCAGGCTTCACAGAACCAGTAGTCTGCCGTGCCCCAAACGGGTTTCCTCGCCACCGCTGGGCCACCACCATTTTGGTTTTGGGTGACTCTACGTGCGCAGTTCACTGTAAATTGTTCTGTGCCTGCGTGAAGAACAATTTACATTGAACCACACACATGCACGTCTGGTGCGCACGGGGGTTGCAAACCAGTAGTAAAACTGGGCAGCCACTCACCCCTGTTAGGGCTGTGTGGATTTCCCGACTCTCAGAATTTCTCAGTTAGTACAGGTAGTCCTCGACTTACAACAATTTGTTTAATGACCATTCAAAGTTACCAGGGTATTGAAAAAAGTGACATGACCGTTTTTCACACTTACAACCGTTACAGCAGCCTGGGGGAGTCCCGTGATCAGCTTTTGTCACTTTCTGACAAGCAAAGTCAATGGGGAAGCCAGATTCACTTAACAACCATGTTGCTAGCTTAACAACTGCAGTGATTCCCTTTAAAAATGTGGCAAGAACGGTCATAAAATGGAGCAAAACTCTTTTAATGGATTTCTCACTTAGCGACATAAATTTTGGGGTCAAATAGTGGTCGTAGGTTGAGAACTCCTTGTATATATGGACTTCAACTCCCAGAATTTGCCCCTCTAGATGGGTGAATAATAATATTTAACAATATTTTAAACCCTCTTTTTTCCCCCTCCTGCGTCTGAATTGAATTTTGATTATGTATTTAAATAACAGGGACTGGATGATGTAACTGGTTTAAAACTAGTTTGGCTTCATTCACCTTTAATTTTTAGATCCTTTAGTAAGAGGTCAGTAGTATTAAATTAGTTATATGTGTTGGGATGGAGGATGTCTGATGCACTGTGGATTGCCAGGAAGAGTCCAACTGAATCCAGAGAATAGTTGAAAGTGTAAATTAAAGAATCGGAGGGTAATAAAGTGTGCGAAGCATATGTGTGTGCTGGCACAAGCATTTTGTGTGCTGAAGGGGAGATGGTTTTTTTTTTTACTGCTCCACCTGTTTTTCCCATTCCTTCAATAATAAATTCCAGTGTACAAATGGACTAATTAATATCTCCCAGTCATTTAATTGAATTAGCTAATTAGATTGCATAAAGCAATTTCCAAAGAGGAGATTTAGAGCCACTTAGGGACATCTTAATCACTTTTTATCAGCAAAAGAAGATCCTCCATGAATAGCCACAGAGAAAAAAAGCCGGCTGGCTGTTTTCACATTCATTGATTCAGCAAACCGTGGAAAATCTCATTATTGGCAAAACTTTCCAAGCGTCTCTTCAGCCTGAAAATGGTCCATTGAGGTTTTACCCAACTTACTTCGAGAAAAAGGCAACGAGGTAGGCCTTCCGCTCTTCCCTGTGGTTGGATATTGATTCACAATCAGTTTCTCCAATCATGACTGTAAAATAAATTTTCTCCTCCTTTTTGTTTATCTTCTTCTCTTCCTTTTCCCTACCTTCTCATTCTTTCCCTTCTCCTCTTCTTCCTTTTTCTCTCCCTCCTTTTTTCTCTCTTCCTCCTCCTCGTTTTCCTCTTCTTCCTTTTCCCCTTCTCTTCCTCTTCCTTTTTCCTCCTCCTCCTCTTTCCCCTTGTCTACCTCCTCCACCACCACCTCCTCCTCCTCCTCCTCCTCCTCCTCCTCCTCCTCCTCCTCCTCCTCCTCCTCCTCCTCCTCCTCCTCCTTCTTCTTCTTCTTCTTCTTCTTCTTCTTCTTCTAATTGGGAATAGTAAAGTGCTGAAGTTGCCACTTTTCTTCCCGGCCTCTCAAGAAACATTTTCTAAACTTTGCTGTATTTCCCCCAATCCTTCAGTTTGCTTGCTAAATGGGTGCTGAAATAGCCACCAAGGACTGGCTGGGGAATTCTGGGAATTGAAGTCCACACCTCATAAAGTTACCAACGTGGCCTAAAGAATGAAACTTGATTTCCTCTCCTGTGAGAGGAGAAATAATTCTTTATTTCACAACTTCCAGAATTCTTTTCCTCCCATTTCTAAACCAAGAAGCACTGAGAATCTTTAAGCCACTTTCCCTACTAATTTATTGTTAATTAACCTTCCTGAGCCTTTGGGGGTCTCACCGCTTCCTCCAAACCCATCCGAGTTTTCTCCATGGGATGCTGCCTTTGCACTCCAAACAGCTGTTTCCTCAGGCTACGCATTTCCAATTGCCTTGTTCAGTTCACCCATCATTAACTCCCTCTTGTTCCGTTGTTTATGGGGGCCGTAGAAGACGGAGCAAGGGATCGATCAATGATAGCACTTAAGCACTTTGTCTGGTCTTGGACATTTGCAAAGTCATGTAGGAACATAAGCTAATGAATGACTCAATCCGATTTTATAAGCATCTGTGTAAAATTCAACGTGGCTGAAGTCTCAGAAAGGTTATAATTTATCAATTCATATTTGGTGGCACTTAAACATTTGTTTGCCATCCAGAATACAATAACAGAATAACGGAGTTGGAAACAGAGGTGAATTCAGCCTAGATCGGGCGAACCGGTAGCGGCCACAGTGTGAGGCTCTGTCCACCCACCTGCATTCTTCTGCGCATGTGCAGAAGTGATGCGAGTGGGAGCACACACACACAAGCACGAGCGAACCGGTAGCGCTGGGATTTGCAATCCACCTCTGGTTGGAAGGGACCTTGGAGGTCTTCTCGTCCAACCCCCTGCTCAGGCAGGAAACTCTATACCATTTCAGACAAATATCTGTCCAATCCTTTTTAAAAACCGTTTAAAAGTCAAACTATTCTCCAAAGCACCTGAAGGCAGGACTTTACTTTACTTTTACTTTATTCAAATTTCTAGACCGCCCCCTCTCCCAAAAGGGACTCGGGGCGGTGTACAGTCAAATTAAAACACAAGGAATACATAAGAATAAATACATAAATACACAAATACTTAAATACTTAAATGAGGAGGCTATAAAAACTGTACCTTAAAGTAAAGCAATTAAAAACAGTATTTAAAATAACCCCTAAAAATACCCCAAAATAGTTAAATTTAAAATAATGACCCTAGAAATTCCCAATTAAAAATATCTGCCAGGAGGTAAGATAAAAACTATGAGTGGGACAAGAAGCAATGGGTGGAAACTAATCAAGGAGAGAAGCAACCTAGAACGAGAAATTTCCTGATAGTGAGAACAATTAATCAGTAGAACGACTTGCCTCCAGAAATTGTGAATGCTCCAACACTGGATGTTTTTGAGATCGGACAACAATATGTCTGTAATGGTATAGAGTTTCCTGCCTGAGGAGGGGGTTGGACTAGAAGACCTCCAAGGTCCCTTCTAACTTTGTTATTCTGTTATACGCTGACATCAAATTTCAGAATTGCAGCAACTATGTGATGGCATTCTGGAGTGCCCTTTTCCTGTTTGCAGGGTTTGTGGCAGATTGCTGCTGCGTGAAATACGATCAAAGAAAACAGAGCCAACTGCAAAATTGTTAACACGGTGAGAGAAATGTAATTATATGAATAAATTATATAAATCCATGGGGTGCTGATAAAAAGCTTGCTTAAGTATGCAGGGTTTTGCTGTCAAAAGGTTCCCAGAAGGAGAAGCAAAGACAATCTTCATTATCTAATCAGTCCAAGGAGGGTTAGGACAAAGAAAGAATGTCAGAGGTGAGTGAAACCCTATTCTTACCCTGTGGATAATTTTTGTAGTGAAAATCTAAGAGCAAAGGAGCCCTTTTGCATTTATCTAAAGACAAGTTCCCTCAACCTTAGCAATTTTGGAGACTGCAACTCCTTGAATTTCCCCAGCCACATTTTCATCCCAACTAGGGATGAACATTCCCAGTTGGATTGGAAAAAAAGCATTGAGGGCAGAAAAGCTCAGGAAGGTTAATTAGCAATAAATTAATGGGTAAAGGGGGAAGGGCGGCTTAAAACTTCTTGGTGCTTCTTGATTTAGAAATGAAAGGAAAGCATTCTGGAAAGAGGAACTCATGAAATGAAGAATAATTTCCTGTCACAGGAGAGGAAATCAACCTAGTTTCATTCTTTAGGCCAGGGTTTCTCAACCTTAGTCTGTAATGGGATTGCATCTACATGGAGAGAAGTATGCAGTGGGGTTCCTAAGGGCTCTGTCTTAGGCCACGTACTGTTCAATATCTTCATCAATGATTTAGATGAGGGGATAGAAGGGAAACTCATCAAATTAGGAGATGACCCCAAACTAGCAGGAATAGCAAACATCCCAGAAAACTGGTTCAAGATCTAGATGGACCTGGGTCCTATCTAACAAAATGAAATTCAATAGAGAGAAAAGTTGTTATCCTTATCTGACCTTCTAAAGAGCAGTCAGGGTTGATCTCCTCTAGGACTGACCGGTTGGATGGCCTTGCAGTCCAAGAGATTCACAGGAGTCTTCTCCAGCACCAGAGTTCAAAGGCTTCCGTTCTTTCTTATGCTCAGCCTTCCTTATGGTCCAACTTTCACAGCCATACATTTCAACTGGGGAAACCAAAGCCTTGGCTATACATACTTTTGCATATAGAAAAAGAGAGAGAAGTTAGGTTTTACAATTAGGCAAGAAAAAAAAAATCAAATGTACAGGTACAAATTAGGTGAAACCTGGTTAAATAGCAGTAACTGCGAGAGGGATCTTGGACAATAATTTAAAGATGGGCCAGCAGTGTGCAAGCAGCTGTCAAAAAAGCCAATGAAGTTCTAGGCTGCATCAACAGAGGGATAGAATCAAGATCATGTCAAGTGTTAGTACCACTTTATAAGACCTTGCCAAGACCACACTTGGAATACTGCATTCAGTTTTGGGTCGCCACGGTATAGAAAACATGTGGAGACTCTAGAAAGAGTGCAGAGAAGAGCAAGAAAGAGGATTAGGGGACTGGAGGCTAAAACATATGAAGAACAGTTGCAGGAACTGGGTATGTCTAGTCTGATGAAAAGAAGGACTAGGGAAGACATGATAGCAGTCTTCCAATATCTCAGGGGTTGCCACAAAGAAGAGGGAGTCAAGCTATTCTCCAAGGCACCTGAGGGTAGAACAAGAAGCAATGGGTGGAAACTAATCAAGGAGAGAAGCAATCTAGAAATAAGGAGAAATTTCCTGATAAAGTTAGTGGGGAAGCCAGATTCACTTCACAGCTGTGTTACTAACTTAACAAATGCAATTATTAACTTAACAACTGTGGCAAGAAAGGTCATAAAATGAGGCAAAACTTATTTAACAACCGTCTTGCTTAGCAAAGAAAATTTTAGGTTCAATTGTGATTGTAAGTCAAGGATTATCTGTACTTGGTCGAAGAGAAGTATAAATTTAATGTAAAATATTGCTGAATTATAGCATTACACATTTTGCCACTGACTGTTCTGACTGCAATAGACTGAAACAATCCATATTTATTATGTTTTATCTACAAGAATTAAATGCAAAACAGAAAACCATACATCCAGCAATGACAGCAACAAAACAGAAAAAAATGTGTACAAAAAAGAGGTGGGGAGGGGAAATGACCTAACCATCAAATAAGCCTAACATTAAACATACACAAAAGTCTACCCTGACTGGATGCTGGAAAGGAAAAAAAAACACCTATTAAATTCTCCTCCTCTTACATAATCGGTCTACAAATAATTATAAACTTTTTCATCCTTATTTAATGAGAAAAATATATAATCTAATATTTCAGATGAGACAATCTCTGTCTAATAATCAAATCGACCCAACGTCTAATCAGCTCAAACATTACACTAATCTTCAAATCCCTCTGTTAACCATCTGTAATTGTATTTAACTTGTAGAAAGTCCACAAATGGCCCCCAGCCTATTATAAAGCTGCCTAGTCCATTTTCTCTAATCAAAGCAATCACCCTCTCTGCTGTAGTCTGAAACAATTCAGAGAAGGTAAGGGAGAGATTTAAAAGGGACGCTGTGGCTCAGTGGCTCAGACGCTGAGCTTGCCGATCAGAAAGGTCGGCAGTTCGGCGGTTCAAATCCCTAGCACCACATAACAGGGTGAGCTCCCGTTACTTATCCCACTTCTGCCAACCTAACAGTTTGAAAGCATGTAATAATGCAGGTAGAAAAATAGGAACCACCTTTGGTGGGAAGGTAAGAGCGTTCCGTGCGCCTTTGGCATTGAGTCATGCCAGCCACATGACCACGGAGACGTCTTCGGACAGCGCTGGCTCTTCGGCTTTGAAACAGAGATGAGCACCTCCCCCTAGAGTCGGGAACGACTAGCACCTTTACCTTTACCTTAGGGGAGTGATTTATAATACAGGTAGTCCTCAATTTATGACCACAGTTGAGCCCAAAATTTATGTTGCTAAGTGAGACCCTTCTTGTTTTTCCCCATTTTGCGACTTTTCCCCATTTTACGACTTCCCCATTTTACGACTTTTCTTACTTTTCTCAGTTCTTAAGTGAATCATTGCAGTTGTTAAGTTAGTAACACAATTGTTAAGAGACTCTGGCTTCCCCAACAACTTTGCTTGTTGGAAGGTCGCAAAAGGTGATCACATGACCCCCGGGACTCTGCAGCCGTCATAAATGTGAGTCAGTTGCCACATGTCTGAATTTTGATCACATGACCATGGGGAAGCTGCAAAAATAAGTGAAAAAAATTGCCATGTCACTTTTTTCAGTGCTGTTGTAACTTTGAATGGTTATAAATTATGAAAAGGTGAGATTCAGGATTTTGCAGGAAAGATACTCTGTTTATACCAGGGATTTTTTTTCAAGGAAGTGCCGGGTATCTTTCTATTTTTAAAAAGAGCAATTGAAGTTCTTGTGTTTCCTTTACAGGTAGTTCCTGACTTAACAACCATTCATTTAGTGGCCAACATCTTGACCCATAGCATCTCTGTGGTGCTTTAAATCCAGCATGCTCTGGCAGAGGAATTCTTGGAGTTCCACAAGTTGCCAAGGTTGGAGACCCCTGATTTAAATTACACAATTTGTGGCTGATTCAAAAGATAGCCAGCATTTAGGTTCTTTCTGTGATGTTGTAACTTCAAACACAACAGTTGTAAGTTGAGGACTATATGTACACATGAAAAACAGTGGATTTTTTTGAATCAATTGTGAATTGTGAATCAACTGACAGTCATTTTAACTCATTTGATCGTTCTCTGCCTCCTGTGTTTTAAAGGTAAAGGTAAAGGTTCCCGTTGCACATATGTGTTAGTCGTTCCCAACTCTAGGGGACAGTGCTCATCTCCATTTCAAAGCCGAAGAGCCAGAGCTGTCCGAAGACATCTCCGTGGTTATGTCAACGCCAAAGGTGTACGGAATGCTGTTACCTTCCCATCAAAGGTGGTCCCTATTTTTTCTACTTGCATTTTTACCTGCTTTCGAACTGCTCGGTTGGCAGAAGCTGGGACAAGTAACAGGAGCTCATCCGTTATGCAGCGCTAGGGATTCAAACTGCCGAACTACGGACCTCTCTGCTCAAGAAGCTCAGCATCTTAGCCACTGAGCCACCGCGTTCCTATGCTTTAGGAAGGGCTTAAATTAACCTAGTTAGCTGGCTAAAGGGGAAGGATTGCAGCTCCTGTTAACTCTGACCAACCCTACAGACCTCTTGGTAAGCAGCAGGTTTCTGGAACTTCTGAACAATTCGTGGTTGGAGAAGGTTGCAGTGGAATTCTCGTGCCGAACGAGCTGCGTCATTTAATACTCCTCTCGTAAATCGGGATGTGAGTCATGGGTGGCTAATTTTAAAATGCAGACATGCTCAGAAGCTGGAATTGTGCCATTCGTGAGACTTGTGGGGCTGGAAATTCTCTCTGTGTGTAAGAGATAGAGTTGGCACGGATCAAAGAGAGTTTGCACTGGTGTTTTTTTTTTTTACAATTTACCTTTTTTTAATGTGATGGGATGTGATCAACAGAGATTTCCATTGGGCTCCCAGAGGGTGTAAAATTTCAGCTGCTGGCAGCTCAAATGATCCAGCTCACGCAGAAAAAGGAAATAGTAATTTGTTCCCTGTGATCAGAGGTAAGAGTCCAGTGTGAGCGCTCGTGTGTGATGCAAAGAGTTTGAAGCTGTTCAATCGGGCAATTGATGAAATGCCAGACGACCCGTAGGTGGCGCCATAGAGAGTTCTGCTGTCCCCTAGTGGCCATTCAGCGTGTTACAACCTAGATATGGTATTACTACCGGTATTATACCCAATTTAAAAGGGAGTTAGTAGGTTGTAGGTTCTTTGGAATTGGGAAGTTCATCTGTCAGAGTTTTTGAAGATTAAAGTTGCCATGGGTTGGTGCATGGGAGGGTAAGTGAATTACCTGCTACTCTAGCAGGGAATAATAAGGTTGGAGGTTGATCCATCTGGAAGTCCAAGTGTACTCTTATTCCTTAATAGTACAGGTAATCCTCGATTTATGACCATAACTGAGCCCAAAATTTCTGTTGCTAAGTGAGACATTTGTTAAGTGAGTCTTGCCTCATGGTACTACCTTTCTCACCACAGTTGTTAAGTGCAGTTGTTTAGTTAATAACACAGTTGTTAAGTGAAACTGGCTTCCCCATTGATTTTGCTTGTCAGGAGGTCACAAAACGGGGTCACTGCAGCCGTCATAAATATGAGTCGGTTGCCAAGCATCTGAATTCTGATCACATGGCCATGGGGGTGCTGCAACAGTCGTAAACGTGAAAAATCGGCCGTAGGTCACTTTTTCAGCTTCAAACAGTCACTGAATCAACTTGTGAATGAAGGCAAGTATACGCGTCCCTGGATAATGGATCCTGCAACTGAACAAACTGTTGTAAGTTGAGGACTTACCGGGATAGAACAAAAACCACATCCACACCTTTGGAAACATCTGTGAACTTCTCAAGACAACTTGGTGGCATACTAGGAAGACACCAGAGGTGGATTTCTACAAGTTCGGTCTGCTTCAGAAGAGTAGGTAGTAACTCGGCTGAACACACGCCTGAACCAGTTCTGTTGGTGGCGCTGTAGATACCGTCATCTTGTTTTTTGCTTCTGCGCCTTTTTATTTCTGCACATGCGCATGTAGCGCACATCAATGCTTGAAGAGCATCCCTCAGTGAACTGACAGTAAAAGAAGCTGGAACCCATCCCTGGAAGACACTCCTGTGAAAGCTGGAAAAGATGGAAACATATAGTGGTTTTTTGACCCTAGCACCTTCCTTCTTGCAAGTGTGCAAATGTGTTAATTTTCCAGTGGAGAATGGCAGATTTCTTTGCATGACATGGAGGAAAATCAAATTTTGACTTATGGCTTTGATGATTGTGAAATTTAACAACTCACCCACTCATACACCCCTTCTGTGTGTGTGGTGGGGAGTATGGACATTTTATTATAACCTTAAACTAAGAGTTGAAAGTAAGTTTTCTTTTATATACTTGGAAGAAATCAGAAGTTATTCTTTGTATTATATTTTCCTTTCTTTCCCTTTATGCTTTTTTATGCTTCTATCCCTATCCTCTTTTTATTTTTTTATTGTTTCTCTTGATTGGTACGTTGTTGCTTTTTATGTCTATGCTTTGTAAAATGTAATGCAAACTTTATCACTTTATAATGCCTTGGTAAGACTGCATCCAGTTTTGGTTGCCATGGTATAATAAAGATGTAGAGACTCTAGAAAGAGTGCAGAGAAGAGCAACAAAGAGGATTAGGGGACTGGAGGCTAAAACATATGAAGAACGGTTGCAGGAACTGGGTATGTCTAGTTGAATGAAAAGAAGAATTAAGGGGAGACAGGATAGCAGTCTTCCAATATCTCAGGGGTTGCCACAAAGAAGAGGGAGTCAAACTATTATCCAAAACACCTGAGGGTAGGACAAGAAGCAACAGATGGAAACTAATCTAGGAAAGAAGCAACCTACAACTAAGGAAAAATTTCCTGACAGTGAGAAAAATTAATCAGTGGAACAATTTGCCTTCAGAAGTTGTGAGTGCTCCATCATCGTAGGTTTTCTGAACAGTCATTTGTCTGGAATGGTGTAAGGTTCCCTGCTTCAGCAGGGGGATGGACTGCAAGACCTCCAAGGTCCCTTCCGTTATACTGATATTTCTATTCTGGTAGCTGCAAATCTCTGCCTTCAAAGTCTGGATGTCAGAGAGGTTGAGTTAGCTGATTTCTTCCTTGGGATGAAGGGAATGAGAAAATCTGGCTGCATTTCTTAAGTGTCAGCATGAGCTTTGCGTAGTGAGTGGGGATTTGTGAATGCCACCACGTGCGGGAGAAACCCAGCATTCTTCTCCCAGCTGGCAGAGGTGTGAAGAAAACACCTCATGTCTGTTTGCACACTCAGTGTGAAGAAGACCGCAAACGCTGCACTTTCTAGGAGAAAAAAAGTTGTGAAACCTAGTGAGCATACATCTGTTCCTGCCTGGGTACTTTTTTTCCCCCTTTTCAATAATAGGAAAGGCATTTGGATTCAAACAGAAGAAAACAGCAACATCTGTTCTCTAATGAGTATTTTGATACCCTTATTTTAAACTCAGGGAACGCACTGATTCAACTTTTCCTGCCTTCGCTCATTAGCTGACCTCTACCAAACATGCAGCAGTCCACCTAACACCCTCCCACCCCCCACCCACCCCCAAGCCTACAATACTTGCCAGCTGATTGCAGGGGCTTTTCCCATTAATCACAATCCTCCTCCCTCCCCTCTGCCACCCCCAGTGGGAATTCCAGCCTTCCCTTTTCTACAGACTTTGCTGCCCTCCCTTTTCTGGAAAAGCTGTGGTGGCCACCACCTGCAAGCCTGCAGAGGAGACAGATGTGAAAGCGAGGCCATCTTCATTGTAGTATAAGAAGTTAGCACCCTCCCCCTCTCCTAGACAAATGAAATATCCTGGGAAATGTTAAGAAGGCAAAATATTATATTTCCCTGGATCAGAAAGGGAGGAAAATGTTTTAGGCAGGAAGCAGACTCACTCTTAATAGCCCCCACCTTTGTCCATGGGCTGTTAAAATGCCTGGGCCAGTCTATTCTACATAACAAAGATCTCTCCCTTCAACTCAGGGTGATGGGATTAAGGCATGATAGTACTAGCCCTTTACCCATCTCACCACAGGGCACCTGGGAAGAAGCAATGCTCAACCAAACATGGATTCACAACCTACAGAGTTGCCCCTGCATGCTCCATGGGAGTCTGACAACCAATCAGAATACAAGATCAAGATCAAAGGCCAGAGAGGGCATAAAACCAGGGACTTTCAGCATCTCTGCCTCTTTTCTTCTTCACCCAACATCTGGAAGCATTGATCCCCCTTTTCTGTTCAGGAGCTCAAGCCATGTGGTCCTGTCCACCATTAAACCATCTTTCCAAGCAGCCTCCATGTTTCCCGTGTCTTTTTCCCCACTTGGAACTTAACCCAGAAGGACATTTCTTCCAACAGTAGCAAGACTTTTCTCCCCCCCTCCCACCCCCCCCCCCCAAAGATTTGCAAGTGCCTGGTTGAGTTGGCACTTTTTCTCTCCAGCTGGTGGCAGGCGGGCTCCCACGGCAACTTGTCTGTCCGAGACTCCATCTGTGTGAGACTTGGCAGGGAAGGGAAATGTTTCATGCAGAAGGAAAGCTTTTTTGCAGCTTTTAAAATGTAAGGTTCCACCAGGCAAAACAGCAATGGTGGAGTAGAGGAGGAGGAACGAGAAGAGGAAGAAAGAGAAGGAGAGGAAGGGGGAGGGGAGGAGGAAGAGGGAGGAGAAGGAGATAGGCATGGAGAAGAACAGACAAGGAGAGGAAGAAAGAAAGGGAAGAAGAAGATGATAGATAGATAGATAGATAGATAGATAGATAGATAGATAGATAGATAGATAGATAGATAATAGATAGATAAAGAAAGGGAGGAGGAAGAAGAGGGGGGAGGGGGAGATAGGCATGGAGAAGAACTGACAAGGAGAGGAAGAAAGAAAGGGAAGAAGAAGACGATAGAAAAAGAGGGAGGAGGAAGAAGAGAGGAAGGAAAAGCGAGCGGAGGAGATAGACAAGAGCAAAAAAAGACAAGGTGAAGTAGGAGAAGGAAGACAAAGGAGAGGAGGAGGAGGAAGAGGAGGAGAAGGAGGGAGAGAGACAAGAAAAATAGGGAAAAGATGTTGTATATTGTGTTTGCCTTTGTCTTTGAAATAGTGGGTCAAAGTTATATAAAATCATGGTTCTGCTTTTGATCAGGGCTGCTCAGCCAAGTGCCAATGCTTTTCCAGGACCCCAATGTACTGTGTGTTCTTCTATTGTTTGCACGCTAATAAAATTCTCTTGCATTTTCAGAGTGCTTTGTAGCACTGGGTAAAACTTAGCCACCACACATTGTACAATTCACATGAAATGGAATATTTGTGTTTGAACCCACGTTAATTGCAGTCTACTTGTATCGTCTCCCATGAAGGAGCTGAATTCATTTGAAATTGACCACATATTCCTCCCTCCCAACTCTATATTGCATTGAACTTCAAATGTTTTAATGTGTCAGAGTTTTTAAAGAACTTGCTTGGGTCACTTCCTAAGCAGCTGTCCCATGGGGAACTTCCTAGTCTGCACTTATAAAATGACTAGCCGATAACTTGGCATTGCCAGGGTATTTATTTATAGGGGGGAAATGTCCAGACGAAATGTAATTTCTAATGTTGGATTTTCCCTCTTACCAGAGGGAGCCCCCTGGTGGAGTACTGTGAAGCTGTAACCTTGGCAACTCCACTGCACTGTACATTAGAAATCAGTATCGCAGTACGGCACAACAGGCTGTATCTTAACAGAACACACATCCCGAAGGGTGTTGCCCCACAGTATTTTTCTCCAAAGAGTAAGTCATCTGTGTACCAAGTTTGGTTGAAATTGCTCAAGGCGTTCCAGAGTTATGCTGGCATGCGCGCACACACACACACACAGAGGCAGTTTTATATAGATAGATTTACCTGTGACATCTCTTCCAAATACAGCCAACATTTTAGCACTTTAATTTCCCCAAGAATTCTGGGAATTGTAGTTTAAGGGAGTTAAGCTGATAGAGGCCTGCGGGTAATCCTCAATTTATAACAGTTCACTTAGTGACCATTCAAAGTTCGAATAGCATTGAAAAAAGATATTTAAGACCCTTTTTCACAATTATGATCATTGACCATTATATGACTGTCATCATATAACCAAAATTTGGATGCTTGGCAACTGACTCATATTTATGACGATTGCACTGTTCTGGGGATCACATGAGTCTCTTTTGCGACTTTCTGACAGAGTCAACAGGGAAGCCAGATTTATTTAACAACCGTGTGACTAATTCAACAACTGCAATATTCACTTAACTGTGACAAGAAAGGTCATAAAATGGGGCAAAACTCATTTAACAATAAAAATTTGGGGCTCAATTGTAGTTATTAGTTGAGGACTACCTGTATGAAAGCTGAAACTCTAGCTTGTTCACAGATGCTAAGTCTGTGCTGTGCTATGATGTAAGGGTTATTTGGGGGAGGGGGGACTCCAAAAAGTCACCAACATCTAGATCAGTGTTTCTCAACCTTGGCCACCTGAAGATGCATGGACTTCAATTCCCAGGGAGATTCTGGGAGTTGAAGTCCACGCATCTTCAGGTGACCAAGGTTGAGAAATACTGATCTAGATGAGTGTCCCTTAATTTCAACAACTTTCAAATGTGGGGATATCCGTTCTTAGAATTCCCCAGCCACCAATTCTGGGAATTGAAGTCCACATAGCTGAAAGCTGCTGAAATTGGGGAAGTGTAAATCTGAAACATGTAGGTTTACAAATAAATATTGTATGATTCCCCCCCCCCCCAGCTATTGAATCATGTAGGGTGTGGAGGGGGAAACGGTTTTGAGAAAGAGAAAAACAACGAAAAAATGCTGCTTACAGATCTCTTTTGAGCCGTGGTGGCGCAGTGGTTAGAATGCAGCATTGCAGGCAAATTCTGCTGACTGCCCACAGCTAGCAGTTCAGCAGTTCGAGTCTCACCGGCTCAAGGTTGACTCAGATTTCCATCCTTCCGAGGTGGGTAAAATGAGGACCCAGATTGTTGGGGGCAAGTGGCTGGTGCAAGTAATAATTGCCATGGTGAGACATAGCATTTGGGATCATGGAGAAAACATGATATTTATCCAGAACACGCTGTCATAAAAGAGTGAGAAGAAATGAATTGCAAGAGGTGACGTGGGGGGATTCTGGGAGTTGAAGTCCACACAGCATAAAGTTCCCATGATTGAGATACATTAGTTTAGATATAGCTGCAATAGAGAAGAACGCAGCTTATTCCCAGACTGGTTTTATTGTCTTTTCTCAAATACTACCTGCCAGCATTTTATTTACTTTCTTTTTATTGCATTTGCTTGCTCTTGTAAGTGGAGTTACTGCAAAAACCTGTTGATCACCTTTGTTCATCTTCGCCTTTGCAAAAAACGGCCCCAAGATCCACAAGGCAGCTTTCTTTCCAACTCACTTAAGGAAATACGTTGTTGTGGACCATGTTAATTTTTGCAGGTGATGTTAAGAGATGGCCAGGTGCTAGTTGGAGAAAGTTTGCCAGCAATGTTGAGATGGTAATTTCAAGAATATAAATACATAGGCAGTGGTATGGACCTACTAGTCTCAAACTGTCCAACAAAGCCCATGAGTATCTCTGCAAATAGTCTTCCAAAGAGAGGGAGGGAGGGAGAGAGGGGGGGGAGGGAGGGAGAGGTGGAGAAGGTAATGGTGGTGGAGGACGATAACAGCAGAACATAAGCAGTGTCCTGTTGGGTTGGGCACAGAAGCAACCAGAATATAACCCATGCCTTTCTGGATCAGATCCCTGACCCGCCTATTCTGCCAGTGGCCCACCAACTGTTCAAGGAAGACTGCAGGTCCCCCAGAAAATATCCATAAAGGCTAACAACAAGTGATCAAGCCTAGCAAAGGAATTTATAGGGCCATGTTTTTAGCTTGAAAGTGTGGGAATGATTTGTTACTATGTGTTTATCCACCAGTGGTGCATTCCTACCGGTTCGGACCGGTTCAGATGAACTGGTGGTGGCTTGGTGGCCTGAGTCGCTGGAACCGGCAGCCACCCAGGCCTGCCACACCCCTGAAACGGCTCTCCCGTCGGCATTGTCAGTGCCACCATCTCGTTTTTCAGTTCTGCGCATATGCAGAACCGTTTTAATTGCACTGTGCATCAAAGGTGCGCACAAAGCATAAGCATGCACATATGCGGCACGCACACAAGTGAAGCGGCAGTAGTGCCTGCCAGAACCCACCCCTGGTGCCACCCAGAGCACTTGCAGCTACAGTGGTGTGTGTGTGTGAAATTAATCAATGAGCAGAACACCTTCAGTTACCATGAACAGAGAGCGCCGGTGGTGGGATACGACCGGTATTCTCCGGTACGGGAGTACTGGTGCCTGCTGGGAGCACCAGGTACTGTTCCGGTATGGTGCTCCGGAAGGCCCGCCCGCCCTCCTTACCTGTATTTGAGCTGTTTGGGGCTTTGTGCACTTCTATGGAGTCTACAGTGCCTGCGCGACGCTCCACCGAGCAGCTGGAGCATCGCAGGTAGCAAGTACACATGTGCTGTGCGCGTTCGTGTGCTAGACGCCCGGCCCCGTTGTACCATATCAGTTGCACCAGGATTCGGAACTCAGCACTGGAGAGTCTCCTTTTTTATGTACCTGTTGCCATCATTTTCCTTGATGAAAATCAAATGTTGGCAGTCAAACTCTTCCTGAACATTGAGTAAACAAGATCGGCAAATTCCCTGACTACTTTTTGATTTCAGACTGTCAGTACAACGTGTTAGTTCAGAGTAAAAGTTTGCTGGATTCATTTTATGCCAGCAGCGGAATAACTCTGTGACCTTGTTGACAGCTAATGTAGTCAAATCAGTGTTTGCACTCAAGTTGTACCTCTTTCATACGGGTGCCTGGATATGATTTTTCACTGCAGCTGGTTTTACACGTTCTGCTAATTCCTAATACACTTGAATGGATGTGGGTTCACGGCACAATGTAAATCCAGCTACAATGGTTTATCATTTGTGGCTTATGATTTTTAGTGCAGAGGTCTACAAACTTGGCAACTTTAAGACTCGTAGATTTCCACTCCCAGAGTTCCTCAGCCGGCATCCCCAGCCAGCTACAACTTTAGGACTTGTGGACTTCAAGTAACAGGATAGCACTATTCTTGTAATTGAGGGGCTGCCACAAAGAAGAGAGGGGGTCAACCTATTCTTCAAAGCCCCTGAAGGCTGAGAAGAAACAGTGGATGGAAACTCATCAAGGATAGAAGTAAATATTCACCTACCCTATCAATTGGGAAACTCTGACCATCCTAGAGCAAGCCAAGTCCCAAAAATACTAGAGAATTTCTTGAAGCCTGGCACCCTGGCACATTGGCTATCAACAGGCACATGGAGATAAGCAACATCTATAGACCATTCAAAAGAGACAACAAGCCAAAAACGGAACAAAAAGACCAAAACATCTCCACCACCAATCAATACCCAGATAAGAAGAGATTAACACCAAGATTAATATTAGACCAACAATCAAGAAACAGTTAGAATATTCATGACTGGGAGAGACATGGTAACAAAGCCAGCCAATGAATAGGGATAGCAACTAAGTCAGCCAATGGGAGCTTAAACACATCTGAGTCTGTGCTGAGAATCGAAACTGAAACTACTCTGTCTGCTCTGAACTCTGAGATGAAACTAACTGTTCTCTCCTGCTTGTGTTCTGCTTGTAACTTCTACCATGCTGAAAGAATCTACTATTGGTATTATACACTTATTCATCTGTTATTGTGTGTATAAAGAATTAATGAATCCAGCTGAATCAGTTATCTGTGTGTGCTTTCTGGATTTGACTTTTTCTGCAACAAACTCTGACACAAACAATACTGCAGTCAAGCTAACATAAACAACCCAACCAAGAAACCATAAAGAACACTCTCACAAATACTGACAGGGCAAGCCACCTTATTTAAACAGAGAGAAAGCTCCCTACTAGCACTGAAGATGTTATTTAGTTTGGTAATGAAATGTCTGCAAGAAAGCAACTCAGTGAGCACTAAGGACCTCCCAACGACTCACTTTGTAAGTGCAAATAGCACTATGCCCCACCCATTTGAATTTCTCCAACATTGTCTTCTTTGAATTGCAAAATGTATTCTCTTTCATCAAATTAAATGAGAATTCTCTCTCCCCCCCCCTCCCTCCCTCCCTCCCTCCCCAATGGCACTGAAAAAAGTGATTTAGGACCATATTTCAGAGTTATAAACTTTGCAGCATCTCCATCATCATGCGATCAAAATTCAGAGGCTTGGCAACTGGTTCATATTTACGACGGTTGCTGTGTCATGTAAGCTTGTGACAAGCAAAGTCTATGGGAAAGCCATATTCACATAATGACTGGGTTACTACATAAGTTATCAATTTCAGTGATTCACTTAATAACAGAAATGTTAGGCGCAATTGTGATCATAAATCAAGGATTACTTGTATCACAAGTTGCCCCAAGTTCCTTTCGGCAGTGAGATGGGAGGCATATAAATTTAATTAATAAATAAAAATGCAGAGTTTCCCTGCACCATAGGAGTTACAACAAACCCTAATTTTGTGCAAAGCACAAAACTCAGCTTTTGTCTTGATGAGACCCTCACAAGCGTACCTGGTTCATATGTTCAGAGAGCCTTCAATCTTGAATCCTGCAGGTCTTCAAATTCTCTAAGACTTGGGGACTTCAACTCCCAGAATTCTGGGAGTTGAAGTCCACAAGTCTTAAAGTTGCCAAGTTTGGGGATCCCTGGTATATGCTCTTAGACTAGCTTTGGGCCTTTTGGAACTGAACTGTGGAAGTCGTGGGGTGAGGGCACATCTCCACTTGAATGAGCAGCAGGCAAGGGCAAATGCACCTGCTCCATTTGGGCAAGCAGTGTACCCAAGAGGATTAGGGGACACTGGAGGCTAAACGATATGAAGAACGGTTGCAGGAACTGGGTATGTCTAGTTTTATGAAAAGAAGGACTAAGGGTATCATGATAGTAGTCTTCCAATATCTCAGGGGTTGCTACAAAGAAGAGGGAGTCAAGCTATTCTCCAAAGCACCTGAGGGCAGGACAAGAAGCAATGGGTGGAAACTAATCAAGGAGAGATCTAACATAGAACGCAGGAGAAATTTCCTGACAGTGAGAACAATTAATCAGTGGATACAACTTGCCTCCAAAACTTGTGAATGCTCCAACACTGAAAGTTTTTAAGAAGATGTTGGATAACCATTTATCTGAAATGGTGTAGAGTTTCCTTCCTAAGTAGGGGGGTTGGACTAGAAGATCTCCAAGGTCCCTTCCAACTCTGTTATTCTATTCTAAATTAATACAAAAAAAAAATAAGAACAATAAAAAGAATAAAGCCCAATTTGTATGAAATTCCTTCGAAGACTATAACATACTAGGTTCTTCACCTTTCCTCTACCTGCCTGGAAGTGATGGGGAGCTCTTCAGGTGCTTTCCCCTAGCTTCGTACATTGTGTTCAAAAGAGACTTTTCCTGTCCTGCCACAGCAGCGGGAGAGTCCAGAAGGAAGAGAGGCCTTAAAAGAATTTCTGGCAAAGATTTGGAACATTCTGTCATCCTCTTGGCAAGCAACCTCTGACAGAGCAATTTTCCCCCCATTTGGGGATTCTTGGCACAGGGAAGATGAGAGATAGGTTGGCTCAGGTTACAGAGGTGACCCAGCCTCACCTCATTGTCCCTTGAAAAGCCTTTAGAGGATTCCATCCCCTCTCGCTGTTCTACTTACCTTTGCAGACTTGGAAGGCTTCAAAATGTTCCTTTTTTAGTACGGTGCGGGCGCACCTCAGGCGTACATGCACACACAAAGTGCACACCTGGTAGCAGACTCACCGAACCGGTAGCAGACTTCAGAGGATTACACCACTGATACAAGTTGTCCTCGACTTACGGCCACAATTGAGCTCGGAATTTATGCTGTTAAATGAGATATTTGTTAAGTGAGTTTTGCCCCATTTTACGACTTTTCTAGCCACAGTTGCTAAGTGAATTATTATAAGTTAGTAACACAGCCGTTAAGTGAATCTGGCTTCCTAATTGACACTGTTTGTCAGAAGATCAAAGGGGATCACAGGACACAGCAATGGTCATAAGTATAAATCAGTTGCCAAGCATCCAAATTTTGATCATTGCAATGATGCTGCAATGGTCGTAAATGTGAAAAATGGTCATAAGTCGCTTTTTTCAACGCCATTACAACTTTGAATGGTCACTAAACAAATTGCTGTAAGTCGAGGACTTACTGTAGAAAGGATTCAAGCAGAATATACAGATAGTCCTTGGCTTACGATCATAATTAGAAGCAGAATTTCTGGTGCTAAGCAAGGCGGTTGATATGCCTGATTTTTACAAGTATCTTTACCTTCCCTGTAAAGTGAACCAATGCAGTGAATCACATAGTCATTAAGCAAATGTGGCTGTTAAGTGAATCACATAGTCGTTAAGCAAATGATTGTAAGAATCTGGATGGGAAGGTTGCAAAAGGTGATCTGCAACCCTCATAAATATATGCTGGTTTGCCGCTCAAATTTTGATTAAATGGCCACGGGGGAATGCCGCAACAGGTCGTAAACATGGAAAGCGGTCATGTCAGTTTTCTCGGTGGCATTGTAACGGTCACTAAATGAATAGTTGTAAGTTGAGGACTACTGTGCATGCTCCAAATCCCTTGGCTTTGAGGTCCACGTCCTTTGTCTCTCTGCTCTCGAGGCTGCAGTCCAAATTTGAAACTCAAGCTAAAAGTTCTCCAGCTTGTGTGACCTCAGACATTTCTCACCCTGTCTGTTGGATGTTACTCCCAAGTTCTCAATTTACTCTTCAGTTGATCTGAGGCTCCTGGCTTCCTTTTGGGGGGGGGGGGCTGAGCGAAGCTTAATCACCTCCTCCTGACCCCACCATGCTCGTCTTTTCTTCAAGTGCAGCGCTCTGGTTTTGATTTGTAAAGCCCTACAATTTTACAGAGTCTTCCCACCCCCACCCCCCTCTGAAATTGGTGTTATTTTCCAAAGGCACCGGCCTGGCCTCCTTCTGACCCCTCTGGAGAAATCTGTAGCCTGGTCAACCATCTTTGCAAGAGAACAGCCGTCCTGCTTGACGTGGCCCCTGGCTCAGATAATGTCTTGGCAAGGAAGCAGCATGGAGATGGCTCCTTATCCACTCGCGGAGGCTCTCTCCATGATTAAAAGCCTCCGAGTCTAATTGAGGATTGGGAGTAATCTATTCTGGAAGAATAGAATGGCAGAATTGAAAGGAGCCTTAGAGGTCTTTTAGTCCAACCACATGGTTAGGCAGGAAGCGCTATATCCGTGATGGCAAACCTATGGCACGCGTGCTAGAGGTGGCAGGCAGATCCCTCTCTATGGACACACATGCAGTCGCCAGCTGCTCTTCTTGTTTTTAGCGCAGACAACCACAGTCCCAGAGCGCCAGAAAACAGCCCAAAAAACAGCCTGAACGCACCCCAAAAACAGCCCCAAACGGCCCCAAAACAGGCATGCGCACACCAGCCAGCTGGTCTTTGGGTTTCTGTCGCTCCATCGCGCACACATGTGCATGCGCATGCATGTGGAAAAGGGTTGCCATCACTGCCCTATGCCATTTCAGACAAATAGTTATCCAATCCCTTCTTAACATTTTCCATTGTTGGAGCATTTACAACTTCCACTGATTAATTGTTCTCACTGTTAGGAAATTTCTCCTTAATTCTAGGTTGCTTCTCTCCTTGAAGAGCTGGGGTGGTTTTTGTTAAGAGATTTAAATTCAGTAGCTGGAGCAATGGAGTTGTACAATGAGCCAGAACAAACTGTTACAATTAATTGATGGGAGAGGGCTGGCTCCTGCCTGAGGCAATCTGCGCTGTGATTGGTTGCTGTGGGTGCGGAGCAGGTGCTTCTCTTTTTTCCCGCCTTTTTTCTTCTGTGGGAGCTGCGATTTACCTCAGGATGCTCCTGTTTACCTGACCCTCTTGTTCTTGGCAAATATTGATGTAAAATATACTTCTTTATATAAAACTACAAGTTTGTGTTTCTGACTTCATTTGGACACCTGTTGTGCCATTCCCTGAGTGAAAGTTGGTGTTGGAAAAGACTCAAAATCAAGATCACGCAAAGTGTTAATACCACTTTATAATGCGTTTAGCAAGGCCATCCTTGGAATACTAAATCCAATTTTGGTCAACACAATATTAAAAAGATGTTGAGATTCTAGAAAGAGAGCAGAGGGACTGGAGGCTAAAACGTACAAAGAACAGTTGCTGAAATTGGGGGTATCTAGTTTAATGAAAAGAAGGAATAGGGGTGGCGTAATAGATGTCCTCCAATATTTGAGGAGCTGCAGCAAAGAAGAGGAGGTCAACTTACTCTCCAAAGCACCTGAAGGCAGAACAAGAAGCAATGGATGGAAACTAAAAAGGAGAGAAGCAACTTAGAACTAAGGAGAAATTTCTTTAATTGTGAGAACAATTAGTCAATGGAACACGTTTCCTCCAGAAATCATGAATGCTCCAACACTGGAAGTTTATAAGAAGAGACATTTGTCTGAAATGGCACAGGCCAATGATGGTGAACCTATGGCACTTATGCCACAGGTGGCACACGGAGCCATGTCTGCCAGCACACGAACTGTCAGCTCCACTGCGTATGTGTCTGCTGGCCAGCTGATTTTTCGCCTCCTGGAGGACCGGGGAAGGCCATTTTCACCCTCCCCAGGGTTCAGGAAAGCCTCTGGAGCCTGGGTACGGGAAAGAACGGGCCCAATAGGGCCGGAGGCTTTCTTGGAGCCTGGGGAGGGTGAAAATGGCCTCCTCTGGCCCCCCTTGAAGAAATACCAAGGTTAGCTTGGAGGCAAGCAGTGCGGCGCATGTGGGGGGGGGAGCATGGGAGGTTTGTGCTTTGCATTATGGGTGTCGGCACGCATGCTTGCTATTGCGCGCACACACTCACATTTTGGCACCCAACATCAAAAGGTTTAGCCATCATTGGTATAAGCTTTCCTGTTTGAACAGGGGGTTGGACTAGAAGACCTCCAAGGTCCCTTCCAACTCTTATTATTCTGTTACTATGCCAAAAGAACAAACCAATGGCTTATCGAACAAATCAAGCCAGCAGTTCCTACTCCAGGAACAAATAACCAGGCTCAAATTATCCTCCTTTGGATAGATTACACGAAGACTGAACTCTCTAGAGAATCCTAGAGGTAGTCCTTGACTATAATAGGGACCAGAATTTCCATCATAAGTCATTGAAACGTCAATGGGACCAGGGAAGGCCCTTCAGCTGAAGCAGAACCTGAATGTGATAGCTGCTTGCCTTAAGTGAGCTTGTCAAATTGCAAAGAAGTACGTGATTTTGGAGAAATGGGGCTGTTCTCCTCCCCCCCCCACAAACCCTTGGGGTTTCTGAAAGGGTCAGCTCAAACTGAACAATTACCCCGTGGCCCCTCCCCCACACTTTTTGTTTTCTGTACTTCTTCGACACTCTTTCTCTTTCTTAATCTGTCCCTCTGATGATCAAAGATGACCTTACAGGTCCTGCCTCGAGGCTATCATTTTTAATTGCTCTACCCCCTACCAGCTTCATCCTCCTCTAATAGCAGCCCAGCAAGATGGGTAGTAAATTACTCTCTTTCCCTGTTGCTGTTTGGTAATTTATGGAGGGGCTCAGTTCCCAAGTGATGGAATTTGACCGGTATCTGAGCAGTCCCAAAGTACATTTCATAGGACAGTTGGAGTGTATTTGCCTGTGTGCTCATGTGTATGTGGCAGGCAAACAAGAGAAGAGAACAATGGAATAACAGAGCTGGAAGAGACCTTAGAGATCTTCTAGTCCAACCCGCTCAGGCAGGAAACCCTATACCAGTGATGGCGAACCTCCAGAGTGCTTAAACTGGAAGGGGCACACATGAGCGTCCCCCACAGGCCCAGAAATCCAACAACCAGCTGATCGGTGCATATGTGCATGTCAGAAACCCATCAACTAGCTGGCTGACCTGGGGCAACAGCGCACATTCCCATAGAGAGGATACCTGGGGCAACCATGCCATAGTTTCATCATCAAGGCACTTGATGCTTTTTGCTTTTCTTTTTGTCACCAGGCATGACAGAAAAGAAAGAAAAGAAAAGAAAAGAGAGAGGAGGTAGAGAAAGGAAAACAAAAGTATTCCACTCTGAAGACAATAGATCTTTTACAACTATTAGCTGGGGCTGTGATGATGACTCTCCATGCTTTGATGGGATTGAATCCAGATGAGACGACTGATCCATCCTGGAGTTTAGAATTCATGAAAAATGGTAGTTTGGTCTAGTGCTTAAGGCGCCTGGCCATTTTTTTTAAAAAAAATGCTTCAATGTTTATTGCATGCAATTTTATTTTTGTAACTCACCTGCAGGGAATCATTCCAAGTGGTGATTTGTGCATAGGAGGGCAGGAAAGAGAGAGAATGAAAAAGAGAAAGTTGCAGCTCTAACCATTCTACCACATAGCCCTCCCACCCTCTGTGCTGTTAATTCCCCCTTGGACAATTTGTATAGGTTGTCCTTGATTTACAACCACAATTGATCCCAAACTTTCTGTTGCTAAGCAAGGCAGTTAAGTGAGTTTTGCTCCCGTTTTATGAACTTTCTTGCCATAGTTGTAAAGTGAAGCACTGCAGTTCAATTAGTAACATGGTTGTTAAGTGAACCTGGCTTCCCCATTGACTTTTCTTATTAGAAAGTCGCAAAAGGGGATCATATGATCACTGCAATCATCATAAACACATGCTAGTTGTCGTGTCCAAATTTTGCTCGTGTGATTATGGGGATGTTGCAACAGTCATAAGCGTGAAAAACAGTCATAAGTCACTTTTTCAGTGTGAAATTGTTTTAAGTTGAGGACCACCTGTAATATGGGCATTGGAAAAACCTCAGTAGTGAGTTGGTCCTTTGTCATCTCTTATATGAACTGGAAAATAAATATTTTGAATATCTTTGTTCTTTTCCAAAAACATAGGTAAAAGAAGATAAAATATTTTGCTGGGAAAAACACAGATTCATTTTGATGCAAACTTCACTTTTGCCTAAAGCAGTCAGTACCAGGTGCTTGCGCCTTTCTCACAACCCATGTCACTAGTAAATTTCCTGGGCAGCATTGTGGTTCCATAAAATATGAGGTGTCCCTAGCCAACTAAGTGCACATGAGAAGCCAAACCAACTGTGATGAGCGTTACAAAATTCTGGGGGAGATTTCAACTTGGTTTGTCCCCTGCAACCTTACTTTTACTCTAGATCAGGTATCTCCAATTGCCTCAATTTTAGGATTTATGGACTTTAACTTCCAGAATCCCCCAGCCAGCCATGCAAGGCGGTTGTTAAGTGAACCATGCCTGATTTTATGGACTTTTTGGGCATGGTTGTTAAGTGAATCCTTAGTCGTTAAATGAACCTGACTTCCCCTATCGACTTTGCTTGTCAGAAGCCAGCTGGGAAAGCCAGATATGAACATGGGATGCTGCAACTATCTGAAGCGCCCAAATTTTGATCACCTGACCCTGGAAATTCTGTACCAGTGTAAGTGCGAGGACCAGTCACAAGTCACTTTTTTCAATGCAGACGTAACTTCAAATGGTTGCTGTACAAATGGTTGTAAATCGAAGATTATTCTTTTTAAAAAGTCTTTATAATTTCTTCCTCACCATTGTCCCAGTAGCTTTTACTTAGAGCTGCCAATAAAGTTCATTTATTAACAGGAACAAGTGCCAAGGTTACCAAATGCTTTCTGTTGTCATTAGAGAAACTTTTTTTTTTTAAATTTGGCAAGGCATAAGGTTCTCGTTGCATTGCACAAGCTGTTTCTCTGGTCCCCCAGACACGGAACCAATGCAGCTTTATTTAAACTCCTTCTTCTGTTTTGAAATCTGCTGCTCGCTGCAATAGCCTACAAAAAACCTGCTTTCCAGATGTGACACGCTGTACCAGCTGTGGGGAGGAGCAAGATAAAAGCTGTGGGACATAAGAGCAGAGCTGTGGGGAGGCAACTGCAAACCTCAACAAGTTTCACCTTATTTTCTTTACAGGTAGTCCTCACCATCTGTTTAGTTGCCATTCAAAGCTACAACAGCACGGGAAGAAGTGACTTATGACCGTTTTTCACACATGTGACCATTGAGGTAACCCCGTGGTCATGAGATTAAAATTTAGATGCTTGGCATCTGACTCGTATTTATGACGGTTGCAGTGTCCCTGGGTCAAAGGATCCCCTTTTGCGACTTTCTGACAAGCAAATCCAAACGGGGAGCAAGATTCACTTAACAGCCATGTTACTAACTTAACAGTTGCAGTGATCCACTTAACAACCGTGGGAAGGAAGGTCGTAAAGTGGCACAAAATTCGCTTAACAACTATCTTGCTGAGCCACAGAAATGTTGGGCTCAATTCTAGTCGTAACTCGAAGACTGAAAAATGCACCCTTTGCCAGTAAAGTGTGTATTTGCAAAAAGGACACGGTTTTCTATTTTTGAACCAGGTCCAAATTCTTCAATGTTCCAAGCCCTTGACAAGAAGTTGTATAAAGATAATCCTCAAAATACAACCCCAGTTGTAGTCAGAATTTCCTTTGCTAAGCAAGGAGGCTGTTAAGTGAGTTATTTCCAGCTTTATGGCCTGAAGCCAATCGTTGCAGTTCAGTGACGTGCGGTGAGGTTTATGGCTGGTGAGGCACTGATGTCATCACAATCTTTTTATTAAAATGCCTTTGTAATACAGGGGGTTTTAATAAAAGGATCCGTGCTGTTTGGTCCCGTCCTTGCACGTTTCAAAGGGGTGGCGGGCAAGAGCGTATCGCCGAGGACCATATGCAGTGACCACCAGTGGCCAACAACAACAACAACAAGAGATTTGGGGGGGAGCAAGGAGCCGAGGAGTTCCTTGTTGTGTTTTCCACAAGGGAGAACAGTCCCACCGAGGGGGGGGGGGGGGGGAGGAGAGAGAGAGAGAGAGAGAGAGAGAGAGAGATCATGATGATGATGATGACAATTAAGTATCAAAAACCTTTTGAGTTTGACAATATAAAACGTTATCCAAAATTATAAGTTATCTTATTTTCAGATGCATTTTTTTGCCATCTGTTATTTGCTTTTTAAAAAATCAGACTTGCTTCCAATTTGTGCCTTCTGGCAAAGTGCAGTTTTCTTGGCAAGAGATCTAGCTTGCCATTGCTTTCGTCATAGGTCTGAGGAAGTTAGTTTCTTTCTTTCTTTTCTCTTCCTTTCTTTCCCCCTGATTTGTTTCCCTCTCTTTTCTCTCCCTCTCATTCTCTCCCTTCAGCTCTCTTCCGTTTCTCTCTCCCTCTCCCCCTTATCTCTCTAATTTGTTTCCCTCTCTTTTCCCTCTCTCCCATTCTCTCCTTCCAGCTCTCTTTTTTGCAAGCAAAATACCCCAGGATCATGGTGGCAGGGACAGCAACTCCTTCTGCTGCGCTGTGGAGAAGAGCCACGCTGTGCAGGCGTCTCCTCAGTGTTAGACTCAGGTCAGCGTGAGCCGCGGTCCCATCCCCCTCCTTCCTGAGCCAACATGAAGGGGACCGCGGCTCGCGCTGACCTGAGTCTAACACTGAGGAGACGCCTGCACAGCGTGGCTCTTCTCCACAGCGCAGCGGAAGGAGTTGCTGTCCCTGCCACCGTGATCCTGGGGTATTTTGCTTGCGCACGCAAGAAAGAGATGAAAGAGAAAAGGGGAGAAAGAGAGCGAGATAAGAGAGAAATGAAAGAGAGCTGGAAGGATAAAATGGGAGAGAGGGAAAAGAGAGGGGAACAAATTAGAGAGAGAAGGGGGAGAGGGAGAGAGAAGTGAAAGGGAGCTGAAGGGAGAGAATGAGAGAGAGAGAAAAGAGAGGGAAACAAATCAGCACTAAAAGCCACCCCCGTCCTCCTTCCCTTCCTCTCCACAATCTTCCCCCCCCCCAAAGCTTTTTCCCAAATAATACCAGCAGCCATTTTATCTCCACCAAAGTAGATACATACACACACGTTTAACCCTTGCTTAACTCTGCTCGAGTGATCATAAAACGCCTAAAGTCAGACTATATGAGGCATGCAGTTCTCCTGCCTCATACTAGAGGGCGCTTTTTTAAACAGTTAGACAGCAGCTAGCTAGCCTCACCTCAGCACTCGTCTTTCCCCTTTTACATTTTTCTTTTCTTTTCATGATGAGAGTGGTGAGGCTGTGCCTCCCCTGACTGCACGTCACTGCTGCAATTTGATAAGGGTATCACATCGTCATTAAGCAAATGTGGCTTTTCATTGACTTGCCTGTTGGAAGCCACATGGGAAGATCACAAGTGGTGATCATGTGGCCCAGTAGTGGGATTCAAAATATTTTACTACTGGTTCTGTGGGCGTGGTGTGGCGGGCATGGCGTGGCGTGGTGGGTGTGGCAGGGGAAGGATACTGCAAAATCCCCATTCCCTCCCAATCAGCCTGGGACTCGGGAGGCAGAGAATAGATGGGGGCGGGGCCAGCCAAAGGTGGTATTTACCGGTTCTCAGAACTATTCAAAATTTGCACTACCAGTTCTCCAGAACTGGTCAGAAGCTGCTGAATACCCACCTCTGATATGTCCCCAGGACACAAATTTTGATCATGTGATCTTGGAGACATTTGACTCTCATAAGTGTGAGGATGGATTGTAACTCATTTTTTCCTCCATGCCATTGTAACTTCAAACAGTCACTAAATGAATAATTGTAAGTTGACCACCAATGAACGTCCATAAAATACTTGTTTCTTACATCAATATTTTAAATGGAAAAGCAGGTTCGGAGGCCTGCAGGGCGCATAGAGGAGATAGGAAAAATCAAAACACCCAGCCAATACTTTCAGGAGATTTATTTTGATGATTAAGAAGTTGGGGACATTTTAAAAACTGAAACAGGTATGCAAAAGGTTTCTTATCTCTCATTTCCCATGCTCTGACTTAAAGATAAGGAGGCCTCTCGTTGCATAACTGAAGTTTTGCCTTTTCCTCTGAGGCAATGTGATATATATATATATATATATATATATATATATATATATAAGTCATCTGGACTTCTGCAGGCCCAGATGTGAGATTACCACATTCTTTGGAGGTTCCAAAAAGGAGAGGTGAAAATAGAGGCTTAGGCAGCCCACTTCTCAATATTTCCTATATTTCCTATTTCTTTCTGATGCTCCCATTGCCCAGTGTGGATTCCTTCAGAAACATGTCTAGAAAAATAACGGGCAGTAAGAGCTGTTTAAAGAGCTGGCTGTAAGCCAAAAGAAGAATGTATTCTGGAATTTAAGGGAATCAAATGAATCAATAGATCCAAAGCTCTTTTCATTTATTTGATCAATACTTTTCATTTTCTGGCCGAAGAGAAAATATAAAAAATAACAGTTTTGGAAGGGATCTTGGAAGTCTTTTAGTCCAACCTCCCGTATGATTTCAGACCCTGTACGATTTCAGACAAATGGTTGTCCAATTTCTTCTTTAAAACTACCAGTGATGAAGTATCCACAACTTCTGGAGGCAAGCTGTTCCACTGATTAATTGTTCTCACTGTCAGGAAATTTCTCCTCAGTTCTAGGTTGCTTCTCTCCTTGATTAGTTTCCATCCATTGCTTCTTCTCCTGCCCTCAGGTGCTTTGGAGAATACGTTGAAGCCTCATCTTTGTAGGAGCCCCTCAAATATTGGAAGACTGTTACAGAGGTGGGTTTGGGAGAACCGGTAGTGGCATTCAGGCCCGGGGCGCAGAAGCGGTAGCAACCCAGGCCCGCCACACTCCCGAACTGGTTTCCTTGCCACCACTGGGCCGACGCCATTTTGGATTTTAGTGCTCGGTTCACTGTAAATTTTTCTACTCATGCACAAACAATAATTTACATTGAATAGTGCACACATGTGCGATAGCGAAGCAAGCTCACCCGTCTGACACGCGTGGGTTGCAAGCTGGTAGTAAAATAGATTATAAGGACAATAATGATGTGGATTTGAAGGACAAGGGGAAAAAATCCATGAATCTCAGGCTACCTCCCTCTCCCCATAGAGGGCAATTCTTTTTTTTTTTTTTTTTTTTTATGAGGATCTTGGACAGGCTACATCTGATGCCCTCCGTTTCCATGGCACTATAAAAAAGTGGATAGGAATTGTGTTGACAGGGGTGGTTGTTTAATGCCGAGTGTTGTCACCGAGTGTGGAAATCTCTGGAAGGACACCTGCGGCCAGGTGGTGGGGCGGCAGGGTGAGTGGGGGTGGGGGAGACCAGATAGTGGAAGAATAGACTGATGGAATATGTTATCCTGTTGAGATGTTGCAAATAAAAACACCTTAAACTCATGATGGCGAATCTATGGCATCTGTACCACAGGTGGCACACAGAGCGCTCTCTGTGGGCACATGAGCCGTCACCCCAGCTCAGCTCCACCTCACATGCGCATGCGCTTCCCACTGGGATGGGGCACATGCGAGAGATATGCACGCATGCGTGGGGTTGCACGCAGGATGTGGTATGGGCATGCGCAGGGGCAGAGGGAGCACGGGGGGCGTCACGTGTGCATGCACAGGGGGGGCATATGCTGGGGGTCAAGCGCACATGCACGAGGCGGTTGCAAGCACGTTGCATTACGGGTGTGTGCGCGCGCTTTCGACATGCAATGACAAAATGTTAGCCATCCCTCCCTTAAGCAATGGGGCTGAAGAATCCCTCCGCCCTTTTTTTTTTTTACAAGGGGGAGATGCACCACATTTTTGCAATGCTCAGTCAGAGCTTTGCACACACAGCAGGAGTTGAGGGGGGAATTTGGGGGAAGGAAGTGTACTGGGGAGGGGGGGACAGCCACGGTTTCATGAAAGATGTTGTCGTCCTCCTGCCCTTGTAAAAACCTTCCTTTCCAATCTGTATCTGCCCAAAGAAATATTGCTTACTTTTAGTTTAATTTAAAAGGAGCCTCTCTACGATAATGTTATTGGGGTGATCTGGGGTAGAAACCAGAGGCCAAGTTGTCAGGTCGAATTGGATGACATGTCCCATCTTCCCCAGCAATGCTTCCAGCATGCAAGCATGGACTTTGGGGCACAGCTCGTCTGCTTTGCCCTCTGGGATTAAGGTCATCTGAACTCTAAAATTTAGTTTTGCCACTGGGGTGGGGAGAGAGAAAATGAATGTATTTGGGGGTTTGAGTGTGAATTTCTTTGTGATGGTTATTTTCATTCGTGTTTAGTTCTGTTGTAAACTGTCTTTAGAAAAAGAATCTAACCACAAACTGTCATAAAAGCATTAAACTTCAGTTAAACTCTGAGAGGAGACGTAGTCTTTGCCATACAACCTTAAAGGAGCCTCCACATTATGGTTGTATGTTGTGACAATTGGGTGACACACACTGTTGTAAATTTATAGAGGTGTAACTCCCTTTTGCCAGGTAGGTTGTAGCTTAGAACAGTCAATAAGTGACTAGTCATAAATTGAGAACTATCTGTAAGAAGAAAGGTCATGGCTTTAAAATGATAGGTTTAAATGCCATTTTTTAAAAAAATTAAAAAGCAACATGGTCTTTTACTTTTTTGGAAGTTCCACCAAATTTCAACCTCCCTTGCTATCCTGTTTCCCTGAAAATAAGACATCCCTGGATAATAAACCCAATTGGGCTTTTGAGCACATGTGCGAAAATAAGCCCTCCCTGAAAATATTGCAACACAGCAGCAGCTATGAGGTGACCACACTCGCCACCTCCTACATCTCAAAAATAATAAGACCTCCCCGAAAATAAGGCCAGGCACTTATTTTGAGGGTCAAAAGAAAATCTGTCTTATTTTGGGGGGAACATGGTAGTGTTGCTGTCAGGCCTGCAGACATATTTTCTTTTTTTGGGGGGGGGGTCTTTGGCCTGCCAGAATTTCTATTATTCTACTATGCATTTTCTATTGTGGGAAAATGGGAGGGGGGATTGTATGGAGTTAGATGCTATGTAGCCATAACAATATTCTTTCTTGAAAGCCAAGGTCATCCTTTGTCTCTGCACCTATGCACCTGACCAGAACTGGATGGGTGGAAACTGCCAGCATGGCAGTGGGAGACTGGACCATGGGATGGCCTTGTGGGTGTGGGGGCAAGATCTTTAACTTTCAGCTCGGTGGGGAAACTGGGAAGGTTTCAGATTCGGGTTTTCCCAGATGTGCCAACATGGCTCTCTTCATCAATTGGAACTTTGAGGAATCCTTTGCCTCGGACTCTGATTTACTTTGGGATGCTATTTGGAAACCTGACAGTTGCATACGCAGCCTTGCATAGGTATACTTTTCATCTCTTTGGAAGCTGCTTTGAGGACACATCACGATGACTTGCACTGAACGATGCTGTGCAGACAAACTCCAGCCAGTGATTCAAGTGCCTGTAGCCATTGCCATACAGGATTACATCATCCCATCTCTTCCTGAGTAAAGCCATCAGTGAAAGGACCATCCGTGGCTCAAGGGAAAGAGGCTATGGAGGAGTGGACGGGCGTCACAAGTTGACAAGCTGAGTCTGCTTGTGTTTATACACTTTGCCTGTGAAGCTTTGCTGTCCTCTGCTCAGAAGGAAGAAGAAAATCCATTTCACTGATTTGATTTAATACCATAGGACAGCGATGGCGAACCTTTTTTGGCTCGCGTGCCATAAGCGGGGTGAGCGCAGGGGGGTAGTGAGCGGGCGTGCTGCACTCATAATGCAATGTGTGACACCCCCCCACTGTGCATGCACACACTACAGGAGCGACCGCCCATTTTTTGCATGTTTTTTTTTGCCCTCCCCAGGCTCCAAAGGCTTTATAGGAGGCTGGGGAGGGCGAAAACAGCCTCCCCGCCCCCCGGAAGCCCTCTAGAGGCTTCAGGGACCTTCAGGACGCTTCCCTGAAGCCTCCAGAGCAGTCAAAACGAACCTCCGTGCAAACCGGAAGTCCATTCCTGAACTTCCGGTTTGCCCATAGGGCTGTTTTTTTCTGCTCCGGAGGCTTCAGGGAAGCTCATGAAGCTTCCGGAGGGCCTTCGAGGTGGGGGAAGGCTCTTTTCACCCTCCCCAGGCTCCTATAAAGGCTCTGGAGCCTGGAGAGGGCGAAAAATGGCTTTAAAAAAGGGTGAATTCCTCGCGTGCCCTGGCAAATGGCTCCGTGTCATAGGTTCGCCATCACTGCCATAGGAGAACTTTCAGAATCCAGATTCAACCTCTCAACAGATTTCCTACCAGTTCTTTTGCTATTTACTTATTTGCAACCTGCCTTTTTTGTTTTTACAAATAACTCAAGTTGGTGAAAATGTCCAACACACCTTCTTCCTTCTATTTTTCTCACAACAACAGCCCTGTGAGGTTGATTGAGCTGAAAAAGGAACCAGCCTAATGTCACACAAACAGCTTTCCTATCTAAGGTGGAACTAGAACTCACTGTTGCTGATGATTAGCCCAAAAACACCCAGCCAGCTTTCATGCCTAGAGCGGGACTAGACTAGACTAGAACAGAGCGGAACAGAGCTGGAAGGGACCTTGGAGGTCTTCTAGTCCAACCCACTGTTCAAGCAGGAGAACCTATACTTTTTCAGATAAGTGGCTGTCCAGTCTCTTCTTAAAAACCTCCTGTAATGGATCGCCCACAATTTCTGAAAGCAAGCTATTCCACTGGTTAATTGTCCTCACTGTTAGGAAGTTTCTCCTTAATTCCAGGTTGCTTCACTCCTCGATTAGCCTTCATCCATTATTTCTTGTCCTTCTCTCTGGTGTTTTGTAGAACAATTTGACACCCTCTTCTTTGTGGCAGCCCCTCAAATACTGGAATACTGCTATCATGTCGCCCCAAATCAGTGGTGGATTGCAGACGGTAAGCCCCGGTACTGGCATACCGGAGCCAGCCCGGAGCACCGGATACTGTTCCAGTACGGTGCTCCGGAGGGCCCACCCACCCACCCAAGCTCTTTACCCGAGTTTAAAGGATTCTGTGCTTCCGCATAGGCGCATGGCATGTACAGCACCTGCGCGATGCTCTGCAGAGCAGCTGGAGCGTCGCGGAGGCGCTTGAATGCATGAGGATGCTGCCGGCCCCGTTCCAACCGTATCAGTTGGAACGGGATTTGCAACCCACCCACTGCCCCAAATTCTTCTTTTCTTTAGACTAGCCAAACCCAAATCCTGCAGCCGCTCTTCATATGTTTTTGTCTCCAGGCCTTTGATCATCTTAGTTGCTCTTCTCTGCACTTTTTCCAAGATCTCAACATCTTTTTTGTAGTATGGTGACCAAAATTGGTTGTAATATTCCAGGTGTGGTCTTACTAGGGTTTTGTAAAGTGGTACTAGTACTTCACATGATCTTGATTCTATGCCTCTGTTTATACAACCGAGAATTGAATTCACCATCTCCTGTTATTGGGTCAAAGTCACGCAGGCAGCTTTCATGCCTAAGGTGGGACTAGAATTCATTGTCTTCTGGTAATTGGCTCAAAGTCACCCAGCTGGCTTTTATGACCAAGGTGGGACTAGAACCCACAGTCTCCTTGTGAAAGAAGAGCTGGATTTTAATTCCACCAGCTTCTTTGAAATAGATTCAAAGCCACTTTGTTGCAGTGTAGTACTATAGATCAAGTCCACCCTTCATCCTAGTAGCTGGCTGGGAAGAGTAGACTCAAAACTCATGTGGACTAGCAGTTATAGAAGTTCTCTAAGGGAACTTTTAGTTTGCTTCCTTCCAAACTACCTCATAGGGTTGAAGAAGAAGGAAGATTTTCATATAAGCAGTCTTGCATTCCTGGAAGAAAATGAATTAACAAATACATATATATTTAGGTATTTGTTAGATTCATTTGTGATGTATTTGTGGCACAATGGTTAAGAATGCAGTATTGCAAGCTGACTCTGCCAACTGCCAGGAGTTCGATTCTGACCAGCTTAAGGTTGACTCAGTCTCCTTCCAAATGAGGACATAGCTTGTTGGTGGAGGGGCATAGGCTGACATCTGTAAACCATTCAGAGAGGGCTGTAAAGCACTGTAAAGTAGCATATAAGTCTAAGTGTTATTGCTATTACAGTTGAAAAAGGGAGGTGGGTTTCAGCTTTGCGGATATAGCTGCCATCTTGACTTTTTTGACCTACCCAATCTCCTAATACTTCTATAGCAATACCTCACCAATATTATAACTAGTTGGGAAGTGCTTGCTTGATAGTCATGGTACGATTTTAACTTACTCACAGGGGCGTTTAAACGCAGCACACAGGAATGGTGGCAGAGCAGCCTAGAAAAGTGTGCGAGAGACACACAGAGAGACAGAGAGAGGTATAATCTATACATAAATTGTGCGTGTGGGTGAGAGAGAGAGAGACAGAGAGAGAGAGAGAGACAGAGAGACAGAGAGACAGAGAGAAACAGAGAGAGAGACAGAGAGAGAGACAGACAGAGAGAGAACGGGGAAAGTGAATTTTGCCCCACTTTATGACTTTCTTGCCATAGTTACTAAGTGAACTACTGCAATTGTTAACACAGTTGTAAAGTGAATCTGACTTCCCCATTGACTCTGCTTGTCAGAAGATTGCAAAAGGTGACCTCGTGACTCCCAGACACTGCAATTGTCATAAATATGGCTTAATTGCCAAGCATCTGAATTTTGATCACGTGACAATAAGGATGCTGTAACAGTCATATGTGAAAAACATAAGTCTCTTTTTTTCAATACCATTGTAACTTCAAAGAGTCACTATACAAACTGTTGTCACTCAAGGGTTACCTGAAGGTTTAGGGAGATCCTTCGTAGCTTTGAACAGTCACTAATCGACCAGTCATTAAATGAGGACTACCTGTATGTGTATGACATCATCACATACATCCCATAATTTATATATTTGCATTCAACAATGAGCCTGCTTTCCTTGTCTTCCCCTATTGGTCACTTGAAAGATAGAGATCCAATGGAGGTGTAACAATTTATAAATATGGCTGGACACTCAAACAATGAAAGGCCCAAAATCAGTGGTGGGATTCAAATAATTTAACAACCATTTCTCTGCCCTAATGAACAGCTGGGTAGGTGGTGCTCGGTGGTCATGTGACTGGGTGGGCGTGGCCAACTCAACGTCACTCGCGTCGATGGGCGCTCGGCCTTAGCTGTTGCAATGTGATAAGGGTTAACCGGAGAGGCAGTTCTGTAAGCAGGGCAATAAAGATCAGGCTAGAAACAATCCTGCCTTCCTTACAGGATTAGCCCTGTAACGTGGAAAAAACCAAAATGAGATTTCTTCCAACAACTGGTTCTCCAAACTGCTTAGAAATTTAACAACCAGTTCTCCCAAATAGATATGAACTGGCTGAATCCCACCACTGCAAAAATGGGTGGTGCAAATCCAAATTAAAAATGAAAACTGAAGTTTAAAAAAGCAAAATCAACCTGCTGGCCTTTAATCAGTCTATAGACAGCCTTGGCAAGAAAGAAGAGGATTAAAATAAGAAGGAAGGAAGGGATTGTAGGAAGTTATCACCCAGCCCTCTCCCAGAACAATGAAATACGCTAGGAAATATTGAAAAGGCAGAATATTAAATTTCCCTGGGTGTGAAAAGGAAGTAACATGTTTTAAAGACAGAGTAGCTCCCTGCAGTTTCCTGCCTGATAGATCAGGTAAAAGAAAGGCACACTCAGGCTTAGGCAGTAACAGCTCTTTATTAACAGAAGTCAACTATGTACAATCCAGCAAAGGTTCAGTCTGACAGCAGCCCTTTTATAGAGAGTTGTCAGACCCTTTGACCAATCAGGTTGAATCTCTGTTCCTGCTGGAACAGAGGACCTTGGTGTAAAACCATTGTAACTGATTCTGGTATCTAACACCCCTCCCCTCTTAGATGGGATCAACCGACTTGTGATGTAGTCACACTGGTGGCTCGCCCAGACCTGCACAGTTCAGTTGGTGGGTGTTGGTCAGTCAGGATGGACTGACCTGTTGACTCTGTGGCTTTGCCTGGTGGAAACTCCTGGAACTTTTCCCAGACCACGGCTGGAGCTTCTAGAGCCGGTTTGCTCAGAGCTCGCTGCGGGCCTGCAACACTAACTGATAAGTGTCCCGGTACCCTTGGGCTTGAGTTGTCTGTGGAAGGAGTGACTTCGTGCACCTTTTGGGTAGGGCTTTGGCTAACTCATGCAGGAGTTACCTCTGGTTGCCTAAGATTGGAGTTGGAGAGGCGGCCACGCAGTTTGTCAACGTGCCGTCTCCAATTCCGACCGTCCTCGAGTTCTCCTAGATAAGAACGAGGTCTGGTGATGCCTATTACTGTGGCAGGAATCCACAGAGTTCCCCCAGCGTAGTTGTGGGCGTAAACTGAATGCCCAACGCTAAAGTTCCTTATTTTGCTTGTCGAATCTGGGGGCGATGCGGCAGAGTCGTTTGGGTGTAGCCGGTCTAAGTGGGACCTTAGTCAGTGACCCATTAGAAGCTAGGAAGGGCTTCTCCCAGTGGTAGCACTTGGTGTGATGTGCTTTATGAGGAGGAATTGATTAACCTGTGTTTGCCAATCTCCCGGGCCCATCCTGGATAGGACCTCTTTTGCAGATATCACCATTCTCTCCCCCTGACCATTGGAGGCCGGATGGAATGGAGCGACCAGGGCATGTCGGATTCCCTCTGCTGCAAAGTAGGTCTCAAACTGCATGGCCATAAATTGGGGCCCGTTGTCAGAGACCAAGACATCGGGCAGGTCATGAGTGGAGAAAAGTCTCTGTAGTGCCTTGATGACCACTTCTGCCATGATAGAGGTCATGAGGACTATTTCTAGCCATTTCAAATAGGCATTCACAACTACCATGAAAGTCTGGCTGTGAACTGTACCAGTGAAATCTATGTGCACCCCAGACCATGGTGCTTGAGGTCACTCCCACTCCTTAGCGGGCGCCTCTGGGGGAGCTGGTCTGGGCTCCTGGTAGCCACCCATTCTTCTATCTCCCTGTCCATGTTAGGCCACCACACGTAACTCCTGGCCAAAGACTTCATCCTGACAATTCCAGGATGCCCAACGTGTAAAGCCTCTAATATTGCAATGCGCAGTTTGGGTGGAACAATGACCCGGTCCCCCCACAGTAAACAACCATTTATTACAGACAGTTCATCACGTTTGCAGTAAAACATTTTAAATTCAGACCCGACAGGCTACTTGGGCCACCCCCTCCACACTCAGTTCAAAACCTGTTTGAGTGTAGAGTCTTTTGCAGAGTGGCGGGCAACGTCACTAGACGAGACAGGACCAGTCTCTAGGCAGTCAATGAGGAGGACTGGTGTCTTGGGGGTAGGGTCTGCAAGCAGTTCAGGCAGTGGGCATTGACTCAAGGCGTCGGCATGCCCCAATGTAGAGCCAGGTTGATAGACGAGGCTATAACTGTAGGCCGCGAGGAAGATTGTCCATCTGGTCATTTGCGGTGACAAAGAAGCAGGAGTAGGCCAGTCCCCAGCCATCAAGTCCAGTAGTGGTTTGTAGTCCATGATGAATTCAAAGTCACGGCCGTAGAGGTACTCGTGGAACCTTTAAACGCCGGCGACTGTAGCCAGAGCCTCACAGTCCAGTTGGCTGTAGTTCCATTCGGCAGCAGACAAGGTTCATGAGTAATAGGCGATGGGCGCCTCGGTTCCATTGGGCATGCGGTGGCTGAGGACGGCTCTGACGCCAAATGGGAAAGCGTCGCACGTTAGAACAAGTGGCAGGGTCTGGCTGTATTGGACCAAAAACGTGTCCACTGACAGCAGTCTCTTCACCGCGGCAAATGCGGCTGCTTTAGCTTTGCCCCAGGACCACTTTGTGTTCTTTGCGAGAAGCCGATGTAAAGGTTCAGCAACTGTGGCTTTTTGTTTGAGAAAGACACTGTAGAAGTTAAGGAGCTTGAGGAATGCCTGCAGCTCGGTCTGATTGCGAGGTGTAGGGGCCTCCTGGATTGTCTTAATTTTGTCGGTCGGGTGAATCCCAGAGCCAATGAGGTACCCTAGGAATTCAACCCTTGGCACATTAATTTGGCATTTTTCCTTTTTGAGGCGGAGGCCTTTGTCTCTGATTCTGGACAGAACAGATCTCAATCTTTTAAATAATTGTGCCTTATTTGCAGCCAATACCAAGATGTCGTCAAAATAGGGGATGACTCCTGGAATGCCCTGCAAAAGCCGTTCCATGACGCTTTGGAACAGTCCAGGGGCGATACTAACTCCGAATTGCAGGCGGTTGCATTTGAATGCACCCCTGTGCGTCACAATGGTTTGGGCCTCCACCGTGGCGCCATCTATAGGCAATTGCTGGTATGCCTGCACCATATCTAATTTTGCAAATACTTTTCCGGGGCCTAGTGAGTGCAGCAAATGTTGTACAAAGGGTACAGGGTAAGCATTTTGCTGCAAGGTTTTATTTATTGTGCACTTGTAATCCGCGCAGATGCGGACAGACCTGTCAGATTTGACAGGTGTCACTATAGGGGTCTCCCAGCATGCGTGATCTACCGGCTCTAGGATTCCCTGGCCAATTAATTTGTCCAGTTCCAAATCAATTTTAGGGCAGAGAGCGAAAGGTATTCTCCTGGGTTTCAGCCTGATGGGGGCTATGTTGGGGTCCAAATTAAAAGATATTGGGGTTCCCACATACTTACCTAGACCGGTGCCGAAGATGTCCTTGAACTCCTTAAGGAGTTCTCAGTGCTTTTGTCTCGTATTGTGTTGATTCTGGTCACTTCTAGGCCCAGGGCTTCGAACCAGTCAAGCCCCAGTAGGCTCTGCAGGTCTCCGTTGACTACTGTCACTGGTAGCTGGCTGCAGAAAATCTTGAATTTCACCCAGATGGTGCCCTGGCCCAGGATGGGGACTCGGTTCCCTTGGTAGTCGCGAAGGCGGACCCGTAGATGCTGCTTCTTAAGGCTAGGGATGCTGCTTGAGTGCTGCCCAAGGCATTATGATCAAGGATGACCCAGTGTCAATCTCCATTTCACATGGAGAATCCTCGATGAGAACTGTGACTTTCAGCTTTTTTGGCCACTTCATGCGGACTTGGCCTATGGAGGTGTGGTAGGTGACTCTGGTGTCGCCTTCTGTTCGCCATGGTGGCGGCTGCCATGCCCCTTGGTTGGGCCTCTGCTGGCGGTTAGGTCGGCTTCTGGGCTTCCAGGTTGTAGCGGGGTGATCGCTTCTGCATATCCTTGGCGATGTGCCCTTTTCTATCGCAGCATTGGCAGATTGCGTTGCGGAAACGGCAATATGTTCTGAGATGGTCTCCTCTGCAGCCGGCACAAGGCAGAAAACGTGGTTCGAATTTTTACACCAGCTTGGTGCGGTCACTGCGCATGTGGTAGCTGTCATCTTTGCTCTCCAAGCCTTTAGGCTCTGTAGCCTCGCGATGCACGCCTGTGCTCTTCCGTGTGCTTTTAGGACTGTTTTGGCACTGCAGGGTCTCCGTTGATTTAATGGCAGACTCAGTGGCCCTGGCTTTGTCTAGGGCAATTTGGAGCATCAGATTAGATTTCACTAGTAGTCTCCTCTGCAGGCCAATGTCTCGAACACCGCATATGATGCGGTCAAGTATCAGTTCATCGAGATCTCTAAACTCGCAGTACGCTGCGGCCTTTCTGAGCGCGCAATGTATTCATTGATGGATTCACCCTCTTTCTGGTTACAAATGTTGAATTCATGCCTTCGGATGTGTTTAGATGGTCTGGGAGCGTAGTGTATCCTCAGCGTCTGTTGTAGCACCGACCAAGCGACAGATTGGAGTGGCATTGGCTCGGACAAATCCTTTGCTGTCTTAAACACCTCTTGTCCGCAGTAGCTCAAGAACAGGAGGGAGGAGGGGAGGAGGGAGGGAGAGGGAGAGAGAGAGGGAGAGAGAGAGAGAGAAGGACCATCTGGCATTACTTTATGATATTCTCCTTTGGGTCTCATTACTGAATTCTAATTCATGGTGATTTCTAGTCCGGTACTCACTCCATCAAAAGACTACTGATTTCCTGGCTTAAACCTGACACTGGGATACCTCTGAAGGCTAAAATTAGCAGTCAGCTCTTCCAAAAGGATCTGGGCCAAATCAGTGGTGACAAATGTCCATTACATGCTCTCCATTTCATCTGCAGGCTCACTTCCAGTTGCAAAAATACATCTCCTTTTTTCCTTGGCTGAGTGACGAGAAATTTTTTAAAAATACTCCCCCCTTTGCAAAGAAAAAAAGAATGCTTATAAGTCTGAGTTCATCCATAGGCCTTAAAAAGGTGCTTTGAGACCCCCAAAAGCTGTGTGAACCCAAGCAATTAGATTTTTTTTCCAGAAAACATTGTTAGTATATTTTATTTTTATTTATTTATTTATTTATTTTGGATTTATTAGCCGCTCCCTTTCCAAGTAGGACTCGGGGCGGCGTACAATGGAGCATATAACATAAAATACATAACAACACCAAACGTACATACATACACAACACATATACATATACACGGAGGAGGAAACAAATTACAACAATAGACAGTTAAAAATCTACTTTAAAATACCCCAATTGTAAAAACCCAATAAAATTAATATTTAAGAACAATTTAAAAAACAGTTTGGAGGAATGGGAAAATTACGATTGCGATTGAGCCAGGCCGGATAATTGAAAGAGGTGGTTCTTCAGCTGTACACGGAAGGAGCGGAGATCGGAAGTAATCCTGATGTCACGGGGGAGGTCATTCCATAGGGCTGGGCCCATCACAGAGAAGGCTCTGCTCCTGGGTGTCGCCCCCCGACACTGTTTGGCGGACGGCACCCGGAGAAGTCCCTCTCTGTGTGAGCGAATTGGTCGTAGGGATGTGTGGGGCAGGATGCGATCCTGCATATAACTAGGCCCTGTGCCATGGAGCGCTTTAAAGATCATAATCAAAACCTTGAAACGCACTCGGTAGACCACAGGCAGCCAGTGCAGCTCGCGCAGGAGAGGTGTTACAGGGGAGTATCTGGTCCTCCCCATAATCACCCGCGCGGCCGCGTTCTGGACCAACTGTAGTCTCCGAGTGCATCTCAAGGGAAGCCCCATGTAGAGAGCATTGCAGTAATCCAGGCGAGACGTCACTAGCGCATGGGTGACTGTGCGTAGGGCATCCCGGTCCAATAAGGGGCGCAATTGGCGCATCAGGCGAACCTGATGGAACGCCCCCCTTGCCACGGCTGTTACATGGTTATCCATGGACAGCCGGGTATCCAGGAGGACGCCCAAATTGCGCACCTGTTCCATGGGGGCTAGTTGGACGCCCCCGATGGCCAGAGATGGAAGCACCTGGTTGAACCGGGAGGCCGGAAGCCACAGCCACTCCGTCTTGGAAGGGTTGAGTTTTAGTCGGTTGCCATCCATCCAGACCCGTACGGCCTCCAGGCACCGGGACATCATTTCGACGGCCTCATTGGGGTGGTTCGGAGTGGAAATGTATAGCTGAGTATCATCAGCATACAGATGGACCAACAGCTTAAATATGAAAGTTTACACGAAGACTGTGATCTTCTTATTTGCTATACAAATGTGTGCTTCTTCCCTTCACCCTTAAGAAGTAAAATTTAGACAAGCAGTTTATGTTAGAACAGATAATCATTTCACCCAACGCTGGATGAAAAAGTACTCAAAAACTAAATCTGGTTGGTTCTGATTATTTGTAGGGTAGGAGACGATTAAGAAATTCTAGGATTATAACTACTCCTAAATAAAAATATTTAAAATAAACTTTAAAAATAAAATTTAAAATAAAATATTTAAAATAAATTAAAAATAAATAGTCCTAGAAGAGACTGGACAGCCACATGCTAAAATGGTATAGGGCAGTGATGCAGAACCTTTTTTGGCTCGCATGCCAAAAGCGGGGGGGGGGAGCACAGGGGAGCCGTGTGCAGGCGTGCCACACCCATAATGCTATGTGCACAATCCCAGCGCGCATGTCCGCGCGAGCAGCGGCTCCCCCCATTTTTGGCGTGCTTTTTTCACCCTCCACACTCCAGAGGCTTTTTAGGAGCCTGGGGAGGGCAAAAACAGCCTCCCCACCCCCCTGGAGGCTCTCTGGAGGCTTCAGGAGCTTCCCTGAAGCCTCTGGAGCACGAAAAACCAGCCTTATGGGCAAACCAGAAGTTCGGGAACGGACTTCTGGTTTGCTCGTAGGGCTGGTTTTAGCAGTCTGGAGTGTTCAGAAGACTTCAGGGGGCTTCCCTGAAAGCTCTGGAGGGCTAAAACCAGCCCTACAAGCAAACCGGAAGTATGTTCCTGAACTTCTGGTTTGCTCGTAGGGCCGGTTTTTCGTACTCCGGAGATTTCAAGGAAGCCTCCGGAGGGCACAAAATGGCCACAAAAGAAGGCCGAAGTCAGCTGGCCAACGTGCGCATGCCTTGCAACGCCTCCCATGCCCTGACAAATGGCTCCGCATGCCACCTGTGGCACACGCACCATAGGTTCGCCACCACGGGCGATAGCATTGCTAACAATTGAAATGAGTCCGACTCTTGGCGATTGTGTGGGCCTGGTCCCTCCACATCTTCTGATCTTGCCATGCTTCTTTGAGTTGTTCTATGCTCTGGCCGGTGTCAGCTTTTATTGTATCCAACCACTGTGTTCTTTGATGACCTGGTTTCCTTTTACCACTAACTTTTCCCAACATAATTACTTTCTCCAATGAATTGTCTTGTATAAAGAGATGGGTTGCTCCTGGTTCAGCCCAGATCAGCCAAACAGGTAGTAGCGGTGGTGGGAGGCTCTGCCCAGCCGCCCGGACACTTCTATGAGATGCAGTTTTGTAATTTTGCCTCCTAGTGACACATCTGGTGTTATCTGTTCCAGTAGTTCCTGTCTAAGGAATACACAAGAATCTTCTCCAGCACTACAGCTCAAAAGGGTCAATGTTTTCCTGACTTGCCTTTTTAAAGTCCAACTTTCACAACCGTAGGTAACCACAGGTTGCTACAAGGAACACAAAAAGTGGATAATAGCAAGATATTGTTGTCAAGAAAACTGCTGGGTGTGTGCATGTAACCAACAGGAATTGAGCATGGCTCAAAGGAGACCTTTAAATTAAAAAAAAACCCGGATAGGAGACCACTAAGAAATCACAGATTTCTTGTATTTTGAAAAGTAGGAAAAACATATCCAAAAGAAGACAATAAGGAATATGCGACGTTCCCAAATTTGATCTATAAAATAAATAAATAAATAAATAAATAAATAATAATAATAATAATAATTTTTATTTGATTAGCCGCAACCCTCTCCCGAAGGACTCGAGGCGGCGTACAATCAAAACAAATAAAAATACACATAAGACAAACATATATACAAAAAGAACAGAGACATATACATATGTGCATGGAGGAGAGTTGACTTATAAGTGAAAGACAATTAAAAACACAATTTAAAATCCCCTTAAATAAAATTACTAAATTAAAAAACCCATCAGGAGCGATACGAAGTTATGGTTGAGCCAGGCCAGCTATTTGGAAAAGGTGGGTCTTGAGCTTGACACGGAAGGAGCGGAGGTCAGTAGTGGTCCTAATATCCGGGGGGAGGTCATTCCACAGGGCTGGGCCCGCCACAGAGAAGGCTCTGCTCCTAGGCGCCGCCCCATGGCACTGTCTGGTGGACGGCACCTGGAGAAGTCCCTCTCTGTGCGAGCGGATGGGTCGTAGGGATGTATGGGGCAGAATACGATCCCGCAGGTAACTAGGTCCTGAGCCATGGAGTGCTTTAAAGATCGTAATCAAGACCTTGAAACGCACTCGATAGACCACAGGAAGCCAGTGCAGCTCGCGCAGGAGAGGTGTCACATGGGAGTACTTGGTACTCCCCATAATCACCCGCACGGCCGCATTCTGGACCAACTGCAGTCTCCGAGTGCATTTCAAGGGAAGCCCCATGTAGAGAGCGTTACAGTAGTCCAGGCGAGACGTCACCAGCGCATGGGTGACTGTGCGTAGGGCGTCCCGGTCCAATAGGGGGCGCAATTGGCGCACCAGGCAAACCTGGTGGAACGCCCCCCTGGCCACGGCTGTCATATTTTCATCCATGGACAGCCTGGCATCTAGGAGGACGCCCAAATTGCGCGCCCGCTCCACGGGGGCGAGTTGAATGCCCCCAATGGCCAGAGATGGAATTATCTGGTTGAACCGGGGAGCCGGAACCCACAGCCACTCCGTCTTGGAAGGGTTGAGCCTGAGTCGGTTGTCATCCATCCAGATCCGTACGGCTTCCACACACCGGGACATCACTTCGACGGCCTCGTTGGGGTGGTTCGGGGTGGAAATGTACAGCTGAGTATCATCAGCGTACAGATGATATCCCACCCCGAAACCACGGATGATCTCACCCAGCGGCTTCATGTATGTGTTGAACAGGAGTGACGAGAGGACCGACCCCTGTGGCACCCCACAAGTAAGGGGGCATAGGGTCGACCTCTGCTCCCCTGCCAACACACGTTGCGTCCGGCCAGAGAGGTAGGAGCCGAACCACCGCAAAACGGTGCCCTGGACCCCCAACCCCTCCAGTCGGCGCAACAGGATACCATGGTCGATGGTATCAAAAGCCGCCGAGAGGTCTAATAGGACCAGGATAGAGGAACAGCCCCTATCTCTGGCCCTCCAGAGATCATCTACCAACGCGACCAAGGCCGTCTCTGTGCTGTGCCCAGGGCGAAAGCCGGACTGGCGCGGGTCTAGATAATCATTCTCCTCCAGATGTCGTGGAAACTGAGAAGCCACCACACTCTCTACAACCTTCGCCAAAAAGGGAAGGTTGGAGACAGGACGATAATTGGCCAGCTCCGTAGGGTCCAGGGAAGGCTTCTTGAGCAAGGGTCTCACCACCGCCTCTTTCAAGGCGGCCGGGAGAGACCCCTCACCCAACGAAGCGTTCACTAGGCCCAGGAGCCAGTCGCGTGTAACCTCCCAGGATGCCAGTACAAGCCAGGAGGGACACGGGTCCAGTAAACATGTGGTAGGTCGCAGTCGTCCACGCAATCTGTCCAAATCCTCGATGACAACCAAGTCAAATTCCTCCCAAAAAGGTTTCTCAAGACTCGCCACTGGCGTCTCGACTGGGCCACTGAAGGGGACCCAATCCTTCCGGATTTGAGCGACTTTATCCTGCAGATATTTCCCAAACTCCTCTGCCCTACCCTTTAGAGGGGCCTCCCGCGGCCTCTGAAACAGAAGGGAGCGGGACACCCGAAACAGGGCGGCAGGGCGGTTCTCTGCGGATGCAATGAGAGCGGCACAATATTGACGTTTGGCTGTTCTCAATGCCACTAGGTACGTCCTTAAATGGGCTCGTACCTGTGCTCGGTCAAATTCGGATCGGGAGGATCTCCAACGACTCTCTAGGCATCTCTTGCAGCGCTTCATCACCCTTAGCTCCTCGGTAAACCAAGGAGCCAGGGTGGGTCGTTGCTGCCGGAGAGGCCGCAAAGGCGCCACCCGGTTCAAGGCCCCGGTAGTCGCATTATTCCACGCGGCCACCAGGTCCTCTACCCGAGGGCGGGTCAGGGCTGCAGGAGGTGGCCCAAGCTCCGTCTGGAACCTGTCTGGTTCCATCAAGCGCCTGGGGCGGAACCATCTAGTGTTTTCCGGTTCCGCCTCCCCGCAGCAAGGGGTAGCACCAGGGAAGTCAAGTCGGAGGAGTGAGTGATCTGACCATGACAGAGGAGTGATGGTTAAATTCACTCCTCCCAGATCACTCAACCACTGGCGAGAGACAAAAACAAGGTCCAAGGTGTGACCTCCCTCGTGTGTCGGGCCTTGAATCATTTGAGTCAGGTCCATGGCTATCATGGAAGCCATGAACTCCCGAACCCCCTCTGATGCTTCTCCCACCGACGGCAGGTTAAAATCCCCCATCACTAGAAGTTTGGGGGTCTCAACCGCCACCGATGAGATCAGCTCGAGGAGCTCAGGCAGGGTCGCTGATGTATGGCGGGGAGCCAGGTATACTATCAGCAGGCCCAACTGCCTCCCAGGGCCCCATTTCACAACAAGGGATTCACATCCGGACGTCTGTGGTACAGTGGACTCCCTCGGCTCTAAGTCCTCCCTGATAATCACTGCTACCCCACCGCCCCTTCCCCGGGCCCGGGGCTGGTGAAAGGCTTGGTAACCTGGTGGGCACATTTCCACGAGGGGTAACCCTCCCTCGTGGCCCAACCAGGTTTCCGTTATTCCCGCGAGGTCCGGCTCCCCCTCCAAAATTAGATCATGAATGAGGGGGGCCTTATTGACAACGGACCTCGCATTGCATAACAACAGCCTCAGGCCCTGGGCCTGCAGATCCTGACCACCTAGAACGCGGGGGTTGGTACAAGCGACCGGGTGTAACCAGCACCCACGGTCTCCCAACCGACTTTCTATTCTATTGCTCACAAAATTGCCCATTGGGTCACAAGAGAGGACACTTTTATTTTTTATGCTTATAAGAACTAAATTGGCTGTTGAATGTAAGGAAAGTAACCTTGATGGAAATATGTGAAGAACTGTTCTCTAGGTAAAAGAAAAACAAAATGTTTCATTATTTTTCTAAGTGCCAAACACCAAAATAACATTTAGAAATAGCTCAAACAGAGGCTTCCTTCATTCACGGGACTATAAGACAGAGGACAAAGAGAACAGCACAGTCAAATTTCCAAGATTCTGTTATTAATCTTAATGAAAAATTAATAATTGTAGTGTTGTCTTAGGCTTAGCCTAAGCTATTTATCCATGTAGTAGGGCTGAATTGCTATTATTATTCTCATTTTTTTCATTTTCTCATTTTTCCTACCTATTAGTACCTATGATTTATCACTTGTTGTTGTATCTTATGATCAACGATTGTAACTTGATGTATGTGACATAACTTTTTGTTATATGTATAGGGAAAGCTTATATATATGGCTCTATAAAGCCCTAGTAAGACCACACCTAGAGTACTGCATCCAGTTTTGGTCACCACACTATAAGAAAGATGTGGGGACTCTAGAAAGAGTGCAGAGAAGAGCAACAAAGAGGATTAGGGGACTGGAGACTAAAGCATATGAAGAACGGTTGCAGGAACTTGGCATGGCCTATCTAGTGAAGAGAAGGACCAGGGGAGACATGATAGAAGTCTTCCAAACCTTGAAAAGCTTCCACAGAGAGAAGGGGGTCAAGCTATTTTCCAAATACCAGACAAGGAATAATGGATGGAAACTGATCAAGGAGAGATTCAACCTAGAAATTAGAAGGAACTTTCTGACAGTGAGAACAATCAACCCATGGAAAAGAAGTTGTTTTCAGAAGTTGTGGGAGCTTCATCACTTGAGACTTTCAAGAAGAGATTGGACTGCCATCTGTCAGAAATGGTGTAGGGTCTCCTGCTTGAGCAGGGGGTTGGACTAGATGACCTATAAGGTCCCTTCCAGCTCTGTTAATCTGATCTGAATGATATTCTATTCTATTGATTCCCTGTCTATCTGTGGGGCTGACATTGGTAGAAAAGATATCCCATAGAAATGCAGGGAGGGGGAAAGAGGGCTTCTTCTTTTGGAAACTAAATGAAAAAAGCCCAAACTTTACCCACTACCCAAAATTATTGGCTTGAACATCTGGATCCTCTCTTTCCACCCCAGCCTACTTGCTCAACCTGTCACCGTAAATGGAATTGTGTTAATCATAAAGGAAACTGTGTAACTGTGAAACTGTGTAACTGTGAAAGGGATCTTGGAGTCCTAGTGGACAACCATTTAAATATGAGCCAGCAGTGTGCAGCAGCTGCCAAAAAAGCCAACACAGTTCTAGGCTGCATCAACAGAGGGATAGAATCAAGATCACGTGAAGTGTTAATACCACTTTATAATGCCTTGGTAAGGCCACACTTGGAATATTGCATTCAGTTCTGGTCGCCACGATGTAAAAAAGATGTGGAGACTCTAGAAAGAGTGCAGAGAAGAGCAACAAAAATGATTAGGGGACTGGAGGCTAAAACCTATGAGGAATGGTTGCAGGAACTGGGTATTTTTAGCTTAAGAGAAAGAAGGACTAGGGGAGACATGATACCATTGTTCCAATATCTCAGGGGTTGCCACAAAGAAGAGGGAGTCAAACTGTTCTCCAAAGCATCTGAGGGCAGGACAAGAAGCAATGGGTGGAAACTAATCAAGGAGAGAAGCAACTTAGAACTTAGGAGAAACTTCCTGACAGTTAGAACAATTAATCAGTGGAACAGAAGTTGCCTCCAGAAGTTGTGAATGCCCCAACACTGGAAGTCTTTAAGAAGATGTTGGATAGCCATTTGTCTGGAACGGTATAGGGTTTCCTGCCTAGGCAGGGGGTTGGACTAGAAGACCTCCGAGGTACCTTCCAACTCTACTATTGTATTGTATTGTATTGAAAGGGTAAAAAGCAAAGGGACCCACAGCGTTCAAAAACTGCTTATGGGGGGAGGGTTTGCCTTCCCACAGAGTTATTCAATCCTTGGCACTCATCTCATTGGCCATATGGGTTTGTGCCCGGCAGAGCAAGTTTAATCTAGCATGTCAAGTTTCTGCAGTTTTCCTCCCTGGACCTATTTCCCATCTCTCTCCTTTCCTCCCTTAATTCTTTTTTTTTTTCCCCAGGTTGGATTGTGCTTCTCTAATTATTTCTGTCTCCGGCTGCTTCTTCTGAATGACCATCTTTTCTCTACCTTGGGTGCCCTGTGGCTGATGCTCCTGGCACTGGTTCAATTGGATTCCCCACCCCACCCCCACCTTCCACTTTTAATCTCCCTGCCCCACCCCTTTGCCATTGCAAGGAGATAATGCTCTCCTGCTGTGCCTTTCACAGTCAGACAGCAAAGCTGACTGTTAGGCTAATTCTCCATAAAAATCCCTAAGGAGTAGCTTCTATGACATAGGTCAGGAATTCCTAGAAGAGGGAGAGGGCTAACAATTAAGGTCATTCTTAATAATAACTTAGAAATAATCATGATCATTTGGAACGCAACACGCCAAATATTAACAGTTGTTGAAAACCAAAGTGTAGAATTTATTGATATCGCTGTTCCAGGAGACGCCAGAGTCGAAGAAAAAGAATTTGAAAAAATCGGGGAAAATCATGACCTGGCCATCGAAACTACACTTAGGAGTGATACCCATTCTCATCGGGGCACTCATTAACATGTCCAAGAACTTTACGAAATACATCAAGAAATTCCAGCTTCCTGCAAAAACACCAGCGGAACTGCAAAAGACTCTCTCCTCGGAACATCATATATTTTAAGAAGATACTTGGTTGATACCTAGAACACTGGCAGCAAATTGTATCAAGCATTAGCACCAGTCAATGGTATTTGTGATGCATTTTTGAATGTTCAGTTGGCTGAGTTTCATATTTAATGAATAAAGTATATAACAACAAGAACAGAAACAACTTTAATTCACCAGCAGACTTAGAATACTTATTTGTGTCTAGTTTAATGAAAAGAAGGAGTAGGGGAGACATGATAGCAGTCTTCCAATATCTCAGGGGTTGCCACAAAGAAGAGGGAGTCAAACTATTCTCCAAGGCACCTGAGGGTAGAACAAGAAGCAATGGGTGGAAACTAATCAAGGAGAGAAGCAACTTAGAACTGAGGAGAAATTTCCTGACAGTTAGAACAATTAATCAGTGGAACAGCTTGCCTCCAGAAGTTGTGAATGCCCCAACACTGGAAGTCTTTAAGAAGATGTTGGATAATCATTTGTCTGAAATGGTATAGGGTTTCCTGCCTAGGCAGGGGGTTGGACTAGAAGACCTCCAAGGTCCCTTCCAACTCTGCTGTTGTATTATATTACTTAGAATAACTTTATGTTATTTATGACTGATAATCTCCATAGAGTAGATCTTCATTTTCATGGAAATCTTTCCTTATGAGCACAGTTAATCACATCTTTGAAGAGAGCCATGGTTTACCACAATGATATGGCCAGCACAGTGGCAGTAGATTGATCTAGGTAGACCACTCTTCTTCTATGAGGTCCTAGAGAAAGCCAGTGCAGATCCTTCAAACTTGTTTGAACTAGAGCCCTGGTGGCAATGTGGTTAGAATGCACTGTTGTCTAATTCTGCCCACTGCCAGCAGTTCGATCCTGACCATCTCAAGGTTGACTCAGCCTTCCATCCATCTGAGGTAGGTAAAATGAGGATCCTGGTTGTTGGGGGCAATAGGCTGACTCTGTAAACCACTTAGAGAGGGCTGTAAAGCACTGTAAAGTGATATACAAGTCTAAATGCTGTTGGTATTGCTATTGTTTCCAAGATTTTCACAACTATCAGATGGAAGGGTGGAGTTAGGGTTAGGCCATCTACTGGTGAATGGAATACATAATATTCCTACAACCTTGAGAAAAATACTGATAAGACAGAGGAGAAAAACACCTGGAGGATTGCTGTGCTCAATCTACTGCTTTATACTTACTATTCCAGGAGGTCTAATGTTGAAAATACGGAAGAGAAAAATAAGAAGCAAAACAAAAGAAGCACACAAAAGATTAGAATTAGAATTACAGAAAGAACCACAAAAAAGGACATTAAAAATCAAAGAGATTTAATAAAACATAAAATGAATCTATTGGAAAAAGACGAATTTTCACAAAAAATTAAAAGCGCAAAACAATTTTTTTTGAAAATGCGAATAAACCAGGAAGATGGTTGGCATATAAAATGAAAAAAGAGAGGGGAGGGGGAATGATACATTGATTGATAGATGAGAAAGAGACTCTTCATTATCAGAATGAGGAGGGAAAAAAGAGTACTATGAGAAACTGTATGATAAGGGGAACAATTTGGAAAATAAAATACAACAATATTTGGAATTATCTGAGCTCCCTAAAGTACCTGAAAGAGTTAAAGATATGCTGAATGAACGAATAACCATGATGGAATTGACAGAAACGTTTAAGAGACAGAAGAAGAATAAAATACCAGGGTCTGATGGGCTACCAGCAGAATTTTATAAACAACTAGTACTGAAGTACTGCCAGAAGCAAAAATACTGAAATTCATGGATGAAAGCAAACATCACTCTTATAACGAAAATAAATTCAGATAAAGAACTATAGGTCAATATCTTTACTGAATGCGGACTATAAAATATATGTTTGATAATAGCAGAGAGATTAAACGAATACTTGAATGAATTTATACATCTAGACCAGGATGAATTTTTGCCAAAGAGACAAATTAAAAACAAAATGAGAATGATTTTAAATACATTGGAGTATTATGAAATACACCCAGGAAAACAAATGGCATTGATGTTTCTAGATGCACAGAAAGCATTTGACAACGTTAATTGGCAATTTATGCTACTACAACTAAAATATATAGACTTTGGGGAGAGATTAATTAATACGATTAAAGCAGAAGTGAAATCCACTTACCTTTGCTACTGGTTCGGTAGCAATGTGAGCATGTGTGTTCATGCACAGTAACTTCCACATATGCGCAGAACATCAAAAAGGTAAGGTAAGCGAACAGCGAGGAGGGAAATCTGCTGTGCCGCATGATTTATATGATAAAAGGATTATATATTTCATTTTACATGTACTAACTGCAGCCAGAGTTGTATTTGCACAACAATGGAAGAATAATGAGATCCTGACAGAGTGTAATAATTAAGAAAATATTAGAATGTGCACAAATGGATAGGCTAATGCTTACTATTAAGAACAAAGAAGAAAGTGAATATTTTTTGATATGGGACCTATTTTAACAATGGTTAGACAACCGAAACAGAAGTTGGAAATGGGGAGACATTAAAAAAGGAAATGTTAAAATGGAGATTCATTAAAGTAGATAATGTTAAATATTATTATTATTATATTATCAATGTTATTGTGATGAATACTTCTGTAAACATTTGGATTATGACTGCTTAAAAACAATTGTGCCCAGAGCAGACACTGATTAATGGAAATTGAATTTTTATATGTTATATAAATAAAATAAATAAAACTTTTTTTAAAAAGATGGAAGGATGGAGTTAGGAGGTCCAGCCAGAGTCTGTGTTGATCACGTAGATTCTAGAACTGGCCTCCAAAGACTGTTTTAACCATGCCCCATTTCTCCCGTTCATTTTCCCACAAAACTAGGCATGAGATGGTATACTATAGAAGTAAGTTGGCATTCCCTTGATCCAAGTGAGGCCCAGACAGTTTTCCCGGTGTAGGAAGTTATTACCCACCTCTCTCCTAGAAAAATGAAATATCCTGGGAAATATTGAAAAGGCAGAATATTATAGTTCCCTGGATTAGAAATGGAGGAACGTATTTTCAGGAACAGGAAACAGACTCACTCTTAATAGCCCCCATCTTTCTCAATGGGCCATTAGGGGCATGACCTAGTTTACATAATAAAGAAAGGATTAGCCTTCTACTGAAATTCACCACATGACATCTGGGAACTCAACCAAACTTGGACTCAAAACACAGCCTAGAGAGTTGCCCCTGCATGGCCCCATGGGAGTCTGACAACCAATCAGAATACAATACAATACAATACAATACAATACAATACAATAGTAGAGTTGGAAGGGACCTTGGAGGTCTTCTAGTCCAACCCCCTGCCTAGGCAGGAAACCCTACACCACTTCAGACAAATAGCTATCCAACATCTTCTTAAAGACTTCCACTGTTGGGGCATTCACAACTTCTGGAGGCAATTTCTGTTCCACTGATTAATTGTTCTAACTGTCAGGAAGTTTCTCCTCAGTTCTAAGTTGCTTCTCTCCTTGATTAGTTTCCACCCATTGCTTCTTGTTCTACCCTCAGGTGCCTTGGAGAATAGCTTGACTCCCTCTTCTTTGTGGCAGCCCCTGAGATATTGGAAGACTGCTATCATGTCTCCCCTAGTCCTTCTTTCTCTTAAGCTAAACATAGCCAGTTCCTGCAACCGTTCTTCATATGTTTTAGTCTCCAGTCCCCTAATCCTCTTTGTTGCTCTTCTCTGCACTCTTTCTAGAGTCTCCACATCTTTTTCACATCGTGACAAGATCAAGATCAAAGGCCAGAGAGGGCATAAAACCAGGGACTTTCAGCATCTCTTTTTGTTTCTCTTCTTCACCCAACATCTGGAAGCATCTGATCCCCCTTTTCTGTTCAGGAGCTCAAGCCATGTGATCCTGTCCAACATTAAACCTTCTTTCCAAGCAGCCTCCATGTTTCCAGTGTCTTTTTCCCCACTTGGAACTGAACCCAGAAGGACATTTCTTCCAACACTGGTTTGCCCCAAGCAAGAGAATAATTAAAAGACTGAGTTCACATAGTATTAATCTCAGAGGTAATTGCTGTGTTTTGTCTGCTTTGACCAGACAAAAGCATAAGGAAATTGCTGTTTCTTTTGCCCTGATCCACCAAAGTGAACTGTTGGAAGGCAAAAGTTTCCGGTCTGTTCCCACCTGGGAGTCACCACCAACGCTAAAAGAAAGTTTCGTGAAGACAGCTGCCTGGAAGTTATGAGTTTTATTGAGGAAAGAAAAAATGGGAAGGATGAGACACAGCTCTGTCATTCCCAGGTCTGCAGCACACCGTATAGAGTTTGGTTTTCCCTTTTATACAGTTTTTCTTGCTTCAGGCTATTGTGTAAATTCGGATTTTACAAAAGTTCTTTTATTCTGGATGATTGCTCTGATCTTGATTCTCTTGTCTTTGGAATTCGCTCGTCCGGTGTCTTGTCCTTGGGCTAATCCTATCATAGAACACAAGGAGGGTGTTTTCCTGTTCCAACGTTTATACAAAGGTGTCTGCTCTATGTAAATAGTCACAATGTTTGTGTTATCTTAGAATTGGATTTTGTGTTTTTGTTATTCTGACCGGTCATTGCTAGATTCGGGGTTTTCCCCAACTCTGTTACCCTTTTCCTAATCCTATTATCCCATGTTTCTTTTGTGACCCAGTGTAACCTCTTCCTGGTTTTCTCTGGCTATGGCTCCTGCCTGCATGTTTATTAATTTTTCTGTACATGCTTTCCTGGTTATTTCTGTTACCTTACTACAGAACAATGAAGGCTTTATGCTGCTAGGAGCTTAGTAACAGTTTCTACAAAATCAAACCATAATCAGTCCCCAAAATTCTACCCCAAGATAACTGAACAACAATACAGAGAGTCTTCAACTTAAGAACCATTTGTTAAGTGATTGACAATGGCACTGAAAAAATGCCCATTTTTCACACCACCTTTCTAGCATCTCCATGATCATGTGATCAGAATTCAGACACTTCGCACTCATAGTTATGACGGTCGCAGTGTCCCTGGGTCATGTGATCATCTTTTGCAATCTCCTGTCAAGCAAAATCAATGGGATAAACTGGATGTCAGAGTTCCAAATAGCATCAAAAAGTAAATCAGAATCCAAGGCAAAGTATTGCTCAAAGTTCCAATTTAATAAGAGAGCCATGTTGGCACATCTGGGAAAACCTGTATCTGAAAGCTTCCCGGTTTTCCCCACCTAGTTGAAAGTTCAAGATCTTCCCCCCCCCCACCCACCCACAAGCCCATCACATGATCCAGTCTCCCACTTCCACCCATCCAGTTCCGGTCAGGTGCAGAGATGCAAAGACAAAGGATGACCTTGGCTTTCTAGAAAGAATGTTGTTATGGCTACATAGCATCTAACTCCTTACAATTCTCCTCTCCCATTTTCCCACAATAGAAAGTGCATAGTAGAATAATAGAAACTATGGCAGGCCAAAGATCCAAAAGAAAAGATGGCTGCAAGCCTGACAGCCAGATTCACTTAACAACCATGCTACTAATTTAAATACTGCAGTGATTCACTTAAAGGCTGCGGCAAGGAAGTCCATCAAATGGGGCAAAACTCACGTAGCAATTGTCTTGCTTAGCAATGAAAATTTTGGGTTCAATTGTGGAGGACTCCTTGGACGATAATGCTGGAGGGTTTTTTGGTGGGGGGGTGGGCAGAAGAGTTGCACATGCAGTGCTTTGTGTGCTGGGGAAAATCATCCCATCTCTTTTGCTGAGGCACGAAAGCTTTTGGGAGGGTCCCTGCTACTGGCAGCAGGCAAATCTGTAAATTCAGCAAAACTTGAAATTGCTTTTTTTTTTCTCCCCCCATGCAATATTGCTTCAATAGCTCCTCGGCATTTGGCCACCCTTCCTCTAGAGCTTCATCTGATCAGCCGTAGTGCCCTGACCTTGGAGAAGCAGCAAAGGCAGCAGCCTGTGCCAAGTTGTACTGTGTCATCCCTCCTACACAGCCAAGTGAACACAAGTGAGGTGGTCATCCGTTTTATAGTCTCCACCAACTCCTAAACTCCCGGTTCTTGTATGAACTCTCCAGTGGTGGGTTCCGGATTCTGTTCCAACTGGTATGGTTGAAACAGCTCCGGCATCGTCCATGTGGATGCGCGCATGCGTCGTACTTGCCTGCGATGCTTCTGCAAGCCTCCACAACACTCCATCTGCTTGGCGGAGCGTCACGCAGGCGCTGTATGCGCCATGCGTGTGCGTGGAAGCTCCAAAAGTGTAAAGCACAGGTAAGGAGCTCAGGTGGGTGGGTGGGTCCTCCGGAGCACCATACCGGAACGGTACCCAGTGCTTGGGGCAGGATCCGCTACGCCCGTACTGGGGTATACCGGCTGCAACCCACCACCAGCTCTAGAGGTAGTCCTTGACTTACAGTTGTTTGAAATTACCACAGATCTTCCTGGTTTTCGTACAATCTGGTTCCAAAGTTCCAGGGGCCTCCCGCCTCCCGCTTCCTTGTGGCCACAGGGACTCACAACTGGCCCATATCTGTTGATGTTTGCAATGTCCCACACAGTCACGTGACCATGTTTTAAGTCTAAAATCCGCATTGACTTTGGCAAAAGCCAGCTGATAACAAAACCTCGGTTCACTTAACAGCCATTATTAAAAAGATCACAAAATTGGGTCAGTCGCATGGTAGATCTGGTTTACAGCCAATCTGTGATGGTAGACTCCATTATAGCTGTAAGTTGAGGACCAGCAATATCCCATTTTTCTCAAACAAGGGCTCCCGCTATTCCCAGTCAGAATGACCCTGGGCTGAGAAGGTTTTGTCTATCACAGAGCTGGTGAACCTTTTCGGCTCTCAGTGCACGCCGGCTGCCTGGCCAGAAACCAGAAGACTAGTTGACCAGTGCGCATGCGCATGCCGGAAACCGGAAGAGCAGTTCCCTAGTGTGCACACATGCTGGGCACATGCGCGTGTCAGGAAGCTGAGCTTCTGGTTTCCCATGTGCACCTGTGCACTGATCACCTGGTCTTCCGGTTTCTGGCCAGCTGGCCGGCGTGCATGTGCACCAGTGGTGGGTTACTGATCCCGGGGCAACCAATATGGTGCAACGGGACCAGGCGTCCACCCGCATGCATACTTACCATCCATGACGTTCCACGATGCTCCAGCTGCTCGGCGGAGCATTGCACAGGTGCCATATGCTCCGTGCGTGGAAGCCCTGATCGGCTGAAATACAGGTTACGATGGTGGACATGCAGATGGGCCCTCTGGAACACTCTACCGGAACGCTACCTGGTTTTCCCAGCACCCACCAGTACGCCCGTACCAGGGCGTACCGGTCGTATCCCACCACTGATGTGCACACCGGAACCCAGAGGTGCAACGGATGACAGCTGGCCGGTGCCCGGAGAGATGACTCTGTGTGCCACTTCCAACACATGTGCCATAGGCTCACCATCACTGGTCTATCACATCTGAAGTCAGCAGATCAGTCCTGGCTCCCACTTTTTATTACTGGATTACCTGCTTTCCAAAATCAGTCCATAGCGAAGATTCTGACCCTAAGCATAGCTAGCATGGAATAATCATTATCAAACCGTTTCAAGTTTGCTAAAGAACCATGGATGGATTCCTTCTGGCCCATTCCCACTGATTTCCTTCAAAGAAGCATTTCACGAATGTTGTGCATGTAAGTCAACGCCATCTTGACTTTTTTGACTTTTTGCAGATTTCCCAGACAGGTTTGCAGAGTTTCTAGCTGCAACTGATCTGAGCCACTTTTTAAACCCTGGCGTGCCTACTATTTTATAAACTGGTGGGGAAAATAAAAGATTTGATGCAGTTTCCTATCTTCTCATGTTGGCACCAGAGAAAACCAGGGTTGGTTTCCTTGGTTCGGTCCTGCTGGCAGAGGATTTTCGACTATATATTTTTTCCAATTCTGCTCCATTTTCCCCTCTGTTATTATCTGCAAGTGTTCTGACTGAGGCTTCCTGAGAGCATGAAGTAAACTCCTTGTACCGACAAAAAGCCCTTTTATTAATTTAATACAATACAATACAATAGCAGAGTTGGAAGGGACCTTGGAGGTCTTCTAGTCCAACCCCCTGCTTAGGCAGGAAACCCTATACCGTTCTAGACAAATGGCTATCCAACATCTTCTTAAAGACTTCCGGTGTTGGGGCATTCACAACTTCTGGAGGCAACTTCTGTTCCACTGATTAATTGTTCTAACTGTCGGGAAGTTTCTCCTCAGTTCTAAGTTGCTTCTCTCTTTGATTAGTTTCCACCCATTGCTTCTTCTTCTACCCTCACGTGCCTTGGAAAATAGTTTGACTCCCTCTTCTCAGGGCAACCCCTGAGATATTGGAACACTTCTATCATGTCTCCCCTACTCCTTCTTTCTATTAAACTAGACATACCCAGTTCCTGCAACCATTCTTCTTATGTTTTAGTCTCCAGTCCCCTAATTCTCTTTGTTGCTCTTCTCTGCACTCTTTCTAGAGTCTCCACATCTTTTCTACATCATGGTGACCAGAACTGAATGCAGTATTCCAAGTGTGGCCTTACCAAGGCATTATAAAGTGGTATTAACCCTTCACGTGATCTTGATTCTATCCCTCTGTTGATGCAGCCTAGAACTGTGTTGGCTTTTTGGGCAGCTGCTGCACACTGCTGGCTCATATTTAAATGGTTGTCCACTAGGAAAATTCACATTTACTGTGAATTCTGCTCATTCACATCCAGCAAAGTCTTTCAAGGGAGGATTTACAGTCACAGACCTTATCTGGCTTGGAAAGCTGCCAGGCCAATATCTGCAAGACTTGGCAAGGAGTCTCGGAGAGTCCCCAACCAATTAAATGAACTAATTGTCTCCTGCAAACTCCACTCCCCTTTCGTTCCTCTTTTATTTCCTCTGGGAAGGGCCATTCACCGTCCACCTGTGGCCTTACTCCCAGGTCGACCCCTGTTCTTTAGCTATTCGCTTTGTCTGGCCATTCTGTGCATGCACACACTGGGAACAGGCTCCAGCTGTTTGTCTGCCTCACTGATGTCTGACTCTGAAGGCAGCTGATAACTGGCATCAGAGCCTTCCCCAGACTCCAGGACTGGCCCATGTTCCTTCCCAATCTCCTGATCTGCCACCAGTTCCCAATCTCCTGAGTCTGCCACCAGCTCCACTGGCCGCTGGTGGGCCACAATAGCAAGGTAGAAATCCAAGCAACCCTTGGGGGCTCAGCCCCTTCTTTGATCTTCTGAAACAAAAGCTTTGTGTACAGGGTCTCACCAGCTTTCTAGTCCTCTGTGTCACTCAAGGTTAGAAATAACTTGATGCTGTTTGCATCAACACCAGGAAGGGAACAAGGGTGTTCATTTGGAGCCTCTTTTTATGAACACACAAACACAAACAAACACACACACACACACACAGGCGGTTTAAAGGAAGGAATTCTTGTTTGAAGAAGGGGGAGGATGAAATTTATGTACCCTGTCTGCCTCTCACATTTAAGGAGCATTAATTCATTGTGATAGCCAGAAGCAGCTGCTCTAATTCCACATGGGAATATTTGGATGTTTTGTTTCCCTGTGACTGTTGTGCATGGTTTTACAAGGTAAGGCTGCCAATATTTTTACATTTCAGATAGCAAGGGACAGAGATTGGATTTCCTCCCCTTTTCCAGTCCCCAGAGGTAATCAGCTCTGGAAGCTCATCGGGTGGTTTAGAAGACAAAACACAATCTCCCTACACATAGAGATAGAGTTCATATTGCCAAAAGGGGTTCCTAGAATCAGCTCAAAACTAGCTGAATTTTGTTGATGGATTTTTACCTTGTCTCACCTGAGCAGTTCTGAGTGTTTTGCAAGAGAATTTTTAAAAAAGTACATTTAATAAATATTCATAGTACAGTATACATAACAATAAGAGCTGGAAAAAAACCTTGGAGGTCTCCTATTTCAACCTCTGCTCAAGCAGGATACAATTTCGGTCAAGTATCTGTCCAATCTCTTCTTTAAAAAGTCCAGTATTGGAGCATTCACAACTTCTGGAGGCAAGTTGTTCCACTGGTTAATTGTTCTCACTGTTACAAAAATTCCTCCTCAATTCCAGTTTGTTTCTCTCTTTGATTACTTCCCTTTCATTGTTTCTTGTCATACTTTAGAGTGCTTTGGAAAATAAGTTGAACCCCTCTTATTTATGGCAGCCCCTAAAATACTGGAATCCTGTTATCATATCCGCCCTAGTCCTTGTTTCCTCTAGACGAGGGATCTGTTGCTGTCAGTGTTACTGCCAGTTTGCAACCCGCGCGCAACATGCGCTCTTCAATGTAAATTGTTCTGCGCACGCACAGTTACTTAAATCCAAAATGGCGGTGCCCAAGTGGGAGTGAGGGGACCGGTTTGGGGCCATGGCAGGCCTGGGTCACTGCCGGTTTTGTGACCCAGGGCTGAATTTCGCTACTGGTTCGCCGAACAGGGCCGAACTAGCAGCAAGCCACTCTGCTCTAGACTAGCCATACCCAGTTCCTGCAACTGTTCTTCATCTGGTTTAGTCTCCAGGACTTTAATCATCCTAGTTGCTCCTCTCTGCATTCTTTCCAAAGTCTCAACATCTTTTTTGTAATGATGTGACCAAAATGCACTACGGATAGTCCATGGCTTACCATTTGTTCGGTTAAGGTTAGGGTGAGGGTAGCTCATATGGGTGTTGATTGATAGTGAGGAGGTGTTTTGTTTTGAATAGAATAGAATAGAATAATGGAGTTGGAAGGGGCCTTGGAAGTCTTCCAGTCCAACCACCTACTTAGGCAGAATACCCAACACCACTTCAGACAAATGGTTATTCAACATCTTCTTAAAAACTTCCAGTGATGGAGCTTTCACAGCTTCTGGAGGCAAGTTGTTCCACTGATCAGTTGTTCTCACTGTCAGGAAGTTTCTCCTCAGTTCTAAGTTGCTTCTCTCCTTGATTAGTTTCCACCCATCGCTTCTTGTCCTGCCCTCAGGTGCTTTGGGGAATAGCTTGACTCCCTCTTCTCTGGGGCAACCCCTGAGATATTGGAAGACTGCTATCATGTCATCCCTAGTCCTTCTTTGCATAAGACTAGATATACACAATTCCAGCCACTGTTTCTTTTTTAATGGTATGTACATGTTGTTTATTTCTATGGGCCTATTGTGGGCTGATTTGCCTGAGTGCCAGTCTTCCAGGAATTATCTGGAATTTTTTGACTTGGCTCATTCTACAATAGTCAGAGTTTCCCAGTTCAAACTGTGGTTCAGTCTATGCATGGGTTGTGAAATTAAGGAGTTTTGGGTGTCATTTCAGAAAGTGACAGAACACAAAGAGCCTCAATGCGGGGGTTGTTGGACTCCTTCTGGAAAAAAAAGTTTGCCACTGGGTTTCAGGAGCGTCTGTTGTTTGAGGTATGAATCGTGTCAAGCCTCCTTTCCCTCAGCCCAGACATCCCAAGGGAAGCCTTTGAAATAATTGCAGAGGAATTCAGCGCATAACCCTTCCCAGCATTACTTGGGGAAAGTCATTTTCGTTTTAATTGGCAATCCTTAGAGATGGTGTCTTTTGTGTGAGATAGCAAGGTTTAAGTCAGCTTGAAAAAAATCAAAACCTTGTGCACTTATTTTCCAGCAGTCATATGCAATATATGTGGACAATGGAAGAAAGGAAAGGAAAGAGGGAGGGAGGAAGGAAGGGAGGGAGGGAGGAAGGTCTGCAAGATACCCCCCCCCCAAAAAAAGTGGTTAAATGCTGAAATAATACTGGACATGGCATAAAGGACTGAAAGCAATTCTTTAACTTTGTCCAAATTCTGAATCTTTATGGAGTTTAAAAAGAGGCGGTCTATGCATTTTATAAATAAATAAATAGTCAGCTCCATAGGCTCACCTCTACAGAATCTTGCCAAATTCCTCGCCAAACAACTCCAACCCTACGCAGAATCCATCACCTCACACGTACAAAACTCACTTCACTTCATAGAAATAATAAAGAAGCAAAACCTACAACCCAGCGACCTACTCGTGAGCTTCGATGTCATATCCCTCTTCACCCAAGTGCCTATAAAAGAAGCCTTGACAGCTATCCAGAACAAACACACACACCCCTAAACACATCCTGGACCTGACCAACCACTGCCTAACCAATACATACTTCATCCATAATGGACAAAGATACAAACAGGTAGAAGGAGCACCCATGGGATCACCCCTCTCACCTGTCATTGCAAACTTATACATGGAATATTTTGAAACTAATGCCTTAGATAAATCTGAACCCAAACCCAAACTCTGGCTTAGATATGTTGATGACACTTTCGTGATTTGGCCACACGGGAAAGAAAAACTGGACAACTTCCTCACACATCTCAACAACCTACACCCCAAAATACAATTCACCATGTAAAAAGAAGCAAACAACCAACTTCCCTTTCTGGACGTCCGAATCTACAAAAAACCCAATGGCTCCCTACCGGGGGGGAAAAAAACACATCAACCGCTACTTAAATATATATGCTGGTTTTGTTGTATTCGGGTCTGGGAGACTAGTATAGATCCATTTCAAGCTATTTAGCTCTCACCAGCTACCCATACCCTTACTGGGATTTGAACCTAGTTGATGAGAGCTAAATAGCTTGAAATGGATCTATACTAGTCTCCCTTTATTTATTTATCAGCACAAATACAACACAAATATAAAAAGGCAACATTAAAAATAAAAATATGGTTTTCTGCCTGGATGGTTTTCTGTAATGAGCCGAAGGACAGAAAGGGGGAGTAGTGAGCTTCCTCCCATATTTGGGCATACCAGGGGTTGTAACACACATACATACATACATACATACATACATACATACATACATACATACATACATACATACATACATGCATAGATTTTCACAGGTGTAGGTATGCTGGTCTTGTTGTATTCGGGTCTTTTCCCATGTAAGATTTATTTATTTATATATATATATATATATGTCTGCCAGTGGTGTTCATGCATCTGATGGGAACAAACTTTTTCCCAGGTGTGCGTGTCTCTGGGTGTGAGAGAGAGGGATGAGAAAAAATTAAAAAAAACAAAAAACCACCAAACAGCTTTCCTCCTCTTATGACCCCCAGACCCATCAACAAAGAGAACCAGTGTGCACCCTGCAGCCCCCAGCCCTGCTTTTAGATTTCCTCTCAAACACGGATGCTTTCGATTAGAACCTGACTGATTAAAAGCTGATAAAAGACACAATTAAAAGAATGGAGGCAGAGTGTACAGAATTAGCCCAGCAACCACAGTGAGGATGTTTGTTCTCAAGAAACCCTTATCAAGGAAAAGAAGCTGCTACTTGAATTCACAAGTGATGTGGGTGGATTTAGGAACCCGCCGAGTGGCTGAGGGAAGAGTTCAGGCTGCTATAAATAGCCAGGCCCCTTTAGGCAACTGATCGGCATTTGCATTTTTCTGCCTAGTCAAGTTATCGTTCAGGGAAAGGAAGCAGCCCAAATGTGGAATCTTGGGGGAAAATAATATTGGGAATTCAACAGAATGTTTTATTTCCTGGATACATCGCAGCTCTCTTTCGGTTACCCTGATCTGCCCTTTCAAATCGAGTCTCGGTCTGTCTGGAAATCTGTCTGGAAAATTGGATTTTCCTCCTGCCTCCCAAAGGTTTGGGGGGGGGAGCAGGAATGTCTTTAACGCGAGCAAATTTGAGTTTGCACTGGATTTCTGCCTCCTGATGGATAGAATTTTTTATTGGCCAAGTGTGATTGGACACACAAGGAATTTGCCTTTGGTACAGATGCTCTCAGTGTACATAAAAAGACAAGATACATTCGTCAAGAATCCTAAGGTACAACACTTAATGATAGTCATAGGGTACCAATAAGCAATCAGGAAACAATCAATATCAATATAAATCGTAAGGATACAAGCAACAAAGTTGCAGTCATAAGTGGGAGGAGATGGGGGATAGGAATGATGAGAACACTAATAGTAATAGTAGTGCAGACTTAGTAAATAGTTTGACAGTGTTGGGGGAATTAATTGTTTAGCAGAGTGATGGCATTCGGGGAAAAACTGTCCTTGTGTGTAATTGTTCTGGTGTGCAGTGCTCTAGAGCGTCGTTTTGAGGGTAGGAGTTGAAACAATTTACATCCAGGATGCGAGGGGTTTGTCAATATTTTCACAGCCCTCTTTTTGACTCATGCAGTGTACAGGTCCTCAATAGAAGTCAGGTTGGTAGTAATTGTTCTTTCTGCAGTTCTGATTATCCTCTGAAGTCTCTGTCTGTCTTGTTGGGTTGCAGAGCCAAACCAGACAGTTATGGAGGTGCAGATGAGAGACTTAGTAATTCCTTTGTAGAACTGAATTAGTAACTCCTTGGGCAGTTTGAGCTTCCTGAGTGGGTGCATATGCATGCTATAAGTCAACAGCTAATGGCTGGTAGTTGGTCAATTAAAAAGAAAGAAAGAGAAAATAATCATTTCAGTTAAACTCCCAGTCTTCATTAAAGCAGCAATGAAGTTGTGTGTGTTTTTTTTAAAATACATTATGGATGCCCTTGGCCATCCATGCATCCACTCTTAAGAATGCTTGATTTTTCTGGCCATTGCCCTGTCTCCTGCCTCCTGCCTCATCAGTTGCATCAATCATCTGTCACTCATTGTAACCTCCATTCAGGGTTCAAAAGAATCACCACCGGCTGGGAGGAGTGCGAGCCTAAGGAACCATAGCAAACAGCGCTGCGAGATTCACACTTTTTCATGTTTTCTCCAGTTTCCCAGCTGGCACAACATTCTCCACTGGCATGTTTAAAGTTTTTGTCCAACTGCTCTTTTCTCAGGGCAAGCCCAAAATTGCAAGGCAAGAATAAGATTTTTTTCCCCTCTCTTTTTAAAACAGCATCTTATTTTCTCCCTATTTTAGTACAGGTAGCCCTTGATTTATGACCACAATTGAGGCCAGAATTTCTGTAGGTAAGTTCGATAGTTGTTAAGTGAGTTTGGCCCCGTTTTATGAGCTTTCCTGCCACAGTTGCTAAGTGAATTGCTGTAGTTTGTTAAGTGAGCAAAATGGTTGTTAAGTGAATCCAGTTTCTCTGTTTTCTTTCTTTTTTCTACACTTTTGGCTTTGCCCCCTTTTTAATTTCTCCCCGCCTTCATTTCTTTATTCTGTGTTAGTTTTCGTTATTTTTCTTTTTTTTAAAAAAATAAAAGTACAGGCACTCCTCAACTTATGACTGCAATTGAGACCCAAATTTATGTTGTTAAGTCATACATTTGTTAAGTGGGTTTTGCCTCATTTTACGGCTTTTCTTGCCACATTTGCTAAGCGAATCACTGCGGTTGTTAAATTAGTAATATGGCTGTTAAGTGACTCTGTCTTCCCCCATTGACTTTGTTCCTGAGATGGTCCCAAGATGACCATCACATGACCTTGGGACCCAGCAATGGTCGTAAATATGAACTAGTTGCCAAGCATCTGAATGTAAATCATATGACACTGGGGATGCTGCAATGGTCATAGGTGTGAAAAGTGGTCATAAGTCACTTTTTTCAGTGCCGTTGTAACTTTGAATGCACACTAAATGAACTACTGTAAGTGGAGGACTACCTGTATATGAAAAAAGTTATGGTGACCTTAAATATAAGACATGATAGCAGTCTTCCAATATCTCAGGGGTTGCCACAAAGAAGAGGGAGTCAAACTATTTTCCAAGGCACCTGAGGGCAGAACAAGAAGCAATGGGTGGAAACTAATCAAGGAGAGAAGCAACTTAGAACTGAGGAGAAATTTCCTGACAGTTAGAACAATTAATCAGTGGAACAGAAGTTGCCTCCAGAAGTTGTGAATGCCCCAACACTGGAAGTCTTTAAGATGTTGGACAGCCATTTGTCTGAAACAGTATAGGGTTTCCTGCCTAGGCAGGGGGTTGGACTAGAAGACCTCCAAGGTCCCTTCCAACTCTGCTATTGTATTATTGTAAGATAAGGTAAAGGTAAAAGTTCTAGGGGGCGGTGTTCATCTCTGTTTCAAAGCCAAAGAGCCAGCGCTGTCCGAAGACATCTCGGTGGTCATGTGGCCGGCACGACTAAATGCCGAAGGTGCACGGAACGCTGTTACCTTCCTTACGACTGTTGCAGCATCCCCAAGGTCACATGATCAAAATTCAGATGCCTGGCAACTGACTCATACTTATGACGGTCACAGTGCCCCAGGGTCATGTGATCCCCTTTTGCAACCTTAGAAGAAAAGTCAATGGGAATACCAGATTCACTTAACAACCGTGTCACTAATCTAACAACTACAATGATTCGCTTAACTGTGGCAGGAAAAGTTATAAAATGAAGCAAATTCACTTAGCAAATGTTTCACTTAGAAACAGAAATTTTGGGCTCAATTATGGTTGTAAACCAAGGATTTCCTGCATCAGTAGCCAGATTTAACCACTCTGTTATAGAAAAGACAGACCATGTCATTCTAATTCAGACATGTTTAGAAATATAGGTTAATTGATTGACCATGGTTTACTTGATTTGGGGGGTCAATACTTGGAGAGTAGATAACAAATACAATCGAGATTGCTTCCAATGTAGTGCTGGATGACAATTAAGGTAGTCCTCAACTTATGACCACAACTGGAATCAGATTTTCCATTGCTAAGCAAGGCAGTTCTTTGGTTAAAGGTAAAAGTTCCCCTTGCACATATGTGCTAGTTGTTCCTGACTCTAGGGGGCAGTGCTCATCTCCGTTTCAAAGCCGAAGAATCAGCGCTGTCCGAAGACGTCTCCATGGTCATGTGGCCGGCATGACTAAATGCCGAAAGTGCATGGAACGCTGTTACCTTCCCACCAAAGGTGGTTCCTATTTTTCTACTTGCATTTTTAAGTGCTTTCGAACTGCTAGGTTGGCAGAAGCTGGGAGAAGTAACAGGAGCTCACCCCATTACGTGGCGCTAGGGATTCGAACTGCCGACCTTTCTGATCAACAAGTTCAGCGTCTTAGCCACTAAGCCACCGCGTCCCTATAAATATAAGATAGGCAAGTATTTTCGTTGCTGTTTCTCTCACCAGCTCCAACTGCTGGGGCCTGAGGCAGGGAAAATAGCCTTTGTAATATATTTATAATGAAGGGACCTTGCATCTTTGGGCATCTTTTTTTTACCAAATGCAATTCTTTAAACGCTGTTCTTGTCCCTTGCATTAGAGATCACATCCAATAATCCCCCACTAGTTTGCTGGCTCAGGATTATGGAGTTTTACAATCCTCCAAAAGGCAAGATTGGGGAATATCCTGAGAAAAGATCTTCTCCACATTGTTGAAAATGTGAAGACGTGGTGATTTTGCTGGCTGGTTTTCAAGAAAATTGTAAAAAACTACTGAACAATTTTTCCCCCCAATTAACTCTCCCATTGGCTGGAGAGGAGGTTTCCAAGATTTATAAACTTGCCACACGAGGCATAGATTATTTTTCTTCCCTTTATTTTCATTGGTAGATTTACAATTGCAAAATATTGGAAAAGTAATACACCTATTTCTTTGAATCGATAGTGTTTAAAAATGGGATGGAACAGCTTTGATAAAAAATTAGCATGACTGTAAAAAAAGTCTTGAGGACTTCTCTGTTAAAGAGTCTTTTATTTGAATGCGGATTCCATTTTCTAAGCCACCTTCATTAATATTTCTTAAAGCTATAGGACAGTGATGGCTAACTTTTTTGCCGCTGATTGTCAAAAGCGCCCATGCGCACATCCCTAATGCAATGTATGCCTGACCTCCTGCACCCACCGCACATGTGTGTACAAATCCCCTGCCCCTACGCATGCTCATGTGACCCCTCTGTGTGCGATGCCCCAGGGCCCCCATGCATGCACGCACATCTCCCACATGCACTCTTCCACCCGCACATACGTCACAGAGACCCCAAAACCAACTGGCCGGTGGGAGGCGCACACGCATTCATGGCATAGCTGAGCTGGGGTGACAGCTTGCATAACTGCAGAGAAGAGCACCATAGGTTTGCCATCACGGACATAGGAAGTCCTCAACTTACAATCTTTCCTTTGGAAACCATTTGAAATTATAATGGCACTGAAAATTATGGTTTACTGCCAGTCCTCACACTTATGACGGTTGCAGCATTCATCACGGTTATGTGATCAGCAGTTTGGGATCTTGGCAACAGATTCGTATTTATGATGGTTGCAGTGTCCCAGGGTTATATGGTTTCCCCTTGCGACTTTCCTAGCTGGCTTCCAGCAAGCAAAATAGTGGAGGAAGCAAGATTTACTTAACAACCAAGGTGTTATTTTGGCACTTACACACATGGCTTAGCAATGGACATTTTTAGTCCCAACGGTGGTCGTAAATTGAGAACTGTGCTCTGGGTAGAAATACTAAACATGGGATGTTAAACATTTTGGTATTTCTCTTAAGATCATCCATACTTGCTCAGAAGGTATTTATTTACAGTTATCTTGCTCTTTCTTCCTTGAGTAAACTGATTTTTTTAAAAACTTTTGGTATTTCTTTCATGAAAAGATTTCACCAAAATACATAACTATATTCAAGTCTGGATGAAAAAGTCAAAAAATCTAACCCTGCTTAACTCTGACATCCCAAATTGTACAGATACTCCTTGATTTACGACCATAATTGAGCCCCAAAGTTTGTGCTGCTAAGTGAGACATAAATGACTGGTGAGGAAAGTCATAAAATGGGGCAAAACTCTCCAATAACTATCTTGCTTAGCGTCTATGGAGATTCTCAGTCAACCAGGTTATGGTTGTCCCCAAAGTGCTTTTCCAAGAGGCAACTGGGCTTCCTTTGTTCTTCTTTGAAGACGTTTACATTTTGCTTCTCATCCAGCTCTTCAGAACAGAAGTTTCTTTTAAGAGAAGTGAAACATCTTCAAAGAGAAAACAGAAAGTCCAGATGCCTCTTGTCTTGCATGGCAATTTTTGGCTCAGTTTTGACCGTAAGTTGAGGAATACCTGTATTATCGTATTGAAGCAACATAAAAATTTTAAAAAAAATAAAAACAGAAAAACCCCTCTCCCTAAGAAACAATATAATTACAAAAACAAATGAACCAAATATAGTTCCTTTTCTTCAAGTTTCCCATGCTCCACCTTCCTCTGGATTTCAATTATTTTCTCCAATGGAGACCAGTTCAGCCCCTGATAACAAATGCGATTAGCATGGTGTTTGTCCAGCAATGTGTAGGAGGCCAACAATATGAAGTCGGAGGGCTTGTGAGAATTTGGGGCTGAACCTGACATTTGTATGGTGCAAACATAAATCAAGAGAATTTGGGACCAGGAAAAGTTCTCAACTCCCACAGTCCAGAGCCAAAGTGGCTGGCCAGCATCTAACTGTTCCCACTGCAGCTTCCTTTTCCTGCCTTGACATTCAATAAAGAATTTCCTTTGCTCTGAAAAAGAACACCCCATCCCAAATATTTCACTTGCTGGTGGTTTCCCACTAAGCCACAGATGCTCAAGGTTGCTGAGGTTATTCTAACGGGTGGGAAAATCACGTCTGTGTCACATCTGGGTCTCTGTGGGCAATTGTGCAGCTCAAGCCATACTCAGCTTATGGACACAACTGAGCTCAAAATTTCTGTGGCTAAGCAAGACAGTTGTTAAATGAATTTTGCTCCAATTTATGGCTTTTCCTTCAGGCAGTTGTTAAGATACTGTATTTTTCGGAGTATAAGATGCAACTCCCCCCCCCCCAAAAAAAAGAGTGTGGAAATGTTGATGTGTCTTGTACACCGAATACAGCCATTTTTGGCCTCCTGAAGCCCTACCCCTGCATCCCATTTTTGCAAAAAACAGAGACACTTTTCGCAAAAATGGAAGCATTTTTCGCAAAAACGGAGGTGTTTTTTGCCTTCCCCCAGCCCTGCTGAAGCCTGCAGAGTGCTCCTGGGGGCTGGGGAGGAGAAAAACTTTTTTTCCCTACTTACCTCTTTGAAATCTTGGTGCATCTTATACACCAGTGCGTCTTATAGTCCAAAAAATATGGTATGTTAACTTCCTCCCACAGTTAAGACCGAATCACTGCAATCGTTTCTGAGCTTCTGAATGGTGACCATGGAGATGCCAGAGTGATTGTGTTATAAACGGTTATGTCACTATTTTCAGTGCCAATGTAACTTTGAGTGGTCACCAAGTGAATGATTGTAAGCCCAGGACTACCTGTGCAGGATCCTAAAAGGATGTTTGTGGTTATTGCATTTCAGCAACACCATTTGGTACAGCAATTAGCAATTAGACTTATATGCTGCTTTATAATGCTTTACAACCCTTTCTAAGCAACTTACATAGTCAGCCTATTGCCCCCCAACAGTCTAGGTCCTCATTTTATTCACCTTGGAAGGATGGGAGGCTGAGTCAACCTTGAGCCTGGTGACATTTGAACTGCCAAATTGCAGGCAGATGGCAGTCAGCAGAAGTAGCCTGCAGTACTGCACTCTAACCACTGTGCCTCTGTGGCGTATGTCCCAAAGTTGCTTTTTCAAGAGGCAACTGGACTTTCTGATTTTTCTTTGAAGACATTTTGCTTCTCATCCAAGAAGCTTCTTCAGCTCTGAAGAGCTGAATGAGAAGCGAAACACCTTCAAAGAAAAACCAGAAAGTCCAGATGCCTCCCGAAAAAAGCATCTTTGGGACAACCATGACCTGGATGACTGAGAATCTCCATTGACGTCATTTGCTGTGGTATTACTTGATGGTGGGTAGCCTGAAAACCTCAGCGTTCCTTTAAAATAGCAAGGAAAGAGACAGCTCAAAAATAAGGAAAATGAAACAAAATAAAATGAAAATAAAGAAGGGAATTGTAGGCTATGAGATAAAGCAGAATCTAAATGCAATCTATAAAAGATGGCAATTCACACAGTCAGCAGTTTTGTTCTACTGTCTTTCTCAATTGACACTCCAACGAAGTCAGCAAAGAAAGCTGGATTTGCTTAATGACTGTGGCCACAAGGTTGTAAAATTGGGCATGAACTCATTTAATAACTGCCATCTTAGCAACAGATATTGGGATCCCCATTGGGGTTTGTAAGTCGTGTTCCATCAGCCTTACAAATTTGAATAATAAAGAAATTGGTCAATCTGACCTCCGGGGAAATGTACCCAGGACAGTGCGAGAATTTGTTGTCGGTCACCTTTTCTTGGTGCAGTTTAGAAGGTTGCAAACCGAGGATTACTTGTAAACCTAATTTAGGGCTGCCTGTAAACCTAATTTGAGTCACATCCAGGGGTTTAGAAGAAGCAGTGGAGAGTTGGCTGCTGTTAACCCTCCCTGCAGTTCTCTTGCAGTCTCCAGAAATTGGCTCCCTGCTCAATTCGATGATAGGCTTTCATGAAAATAGTACAGGCTGGGCTGATTATTTGCAAGGAATATTTGCAATTTTGAATATTTGCAAGGTTGTAGATTTTTTCCAAGAATCAGTATTTTTAAAAAACCTGAAAGTGAGGAACCAGATTTCTGATGAATCCAATAAATCATAAAAAGCCAAAAGTAGGAAGGGGGATCACTATTATTTATCAACAAGAGAACTTTTGGTCCTTGCACTTATGACCATTGCAGGGTCCTCGTGGTCATGTGATCAGAATTAAATGGTTGCAGCATTCTGGGTCACATGATTGCCATTTATGACCTACCCAGCTGGCTCCCCACAAACAAAATCAATGGGGGAAGCTAGATTCACTTAGAAACGATGTTACTAACAGCAATTGCAATTAGACATATATTGCTTCCCAGTGCTTTACAGCCCTCTCTAAGCAGTTTACAGAGTCAGTGTATTGCCCCCAACAATCTGGGCCCTCATTTTTCTGATCTGCAAAAGATGGAAGGCTGAGTAAACCTTGAGCCAGCCAGGATCGAACTGCTGGCAGTGGGATGAGTCAGCCTGCAATACTGCATTCTCACCACTGTGCCATCACGGCTCCTACCATGTGATTTACTTATTAACCGTGCCTTATTCGCTTAATAAGCACAACAAAAAAGATTGCAAAACTGGCATGACTCCCTGAACGACTTCCCCAGTGATTGAAGTTCAGTCCCACTTACGGTTGTAAAGTGTGGACAACCTGTAAGGCCACCATTTCATGGAATTCAATTACTGTGTGAATTCAAGAGCTATTATCTGTAGCTACAGCTGCCATCGTAGCTCCCACCACATATCTCTGCAATGGACCTACCATATTTTTTGGAGTATAAGACACACCAGAGTATAAGACGCACCAAGATTTTGAAGAGGCAAATTTTTAAAAAACGTTTTTGCACTCTGCAGACCTCCCCAAAACAGCCCGTTTTTTGCTAAAACGGGCCCGTTTTTTTGTCAAAAAAAGAGGGGGGCATGCGTAGCCTTTAGGAAGCTTATAGAGTGCTTCTGGGGAATGGGGGGCCAAATCGAGCAAAAAATGGCTGGTTTTTTACTCAGTTTTGCCCTCCCCAGCCCCCTGCAACACTCTGGGAGCCTCCTAAAGGCTATGCACATCAATTTTTGCAAAGTGGGTGGGGTTTCGGGAGGCCAAAAATGCTGTATTCAGTGTATAAGACACACCCAGATTTTCACCCTCTTTTTTGGGGGGGGAAAGGTGTGCTTTATACTCTGAAAAATACGGTATATTCCATGTGCATCTGTTGCCCCCCCCCCCTCCAAAATCCCATTTTGAGATTTAATGCCAGATCTCTGGCCAGTTCTGAAGTTCTTTACAGGTAGTCCTCAACTTATATCCACTCATTTAATATATGTTTGAAGTTACAACAGCATTACATAAACTGACTTAGGGCTGTTTTTCCACATGATTGTTGCACCATTCCATCAGTCACGTAATCAAAATGCAGGCGTTTGGCAACTGGCATGTACTTATGACGGTTGTACTGTCCCAGGGTCATGTGATCCCCATCCGTGAGCTTCCCAACTGGTTTCCGACAAGCAAAGCCAATGGGAGAAACCAGATTCGCTTCATGATCTCACGCTTCACTTAAGAACTGCGGTGATTCGCTGAACAAGTGCAGCAGAAAAGGTTGTAAAACGGGACAAAACTCCCTTAAGAACTGCCTTGCTTAGCAGTGGGAATTGTGGTCCTAAGTCGAGGACTACCTGAAGTCAAAAGGGCAAAGCCATTTCTTGACAAGGGAGAATGGTGCGTAACCATCAGAGACACCGCAACAGGAAACAGCTGCAAAAAAATGCAGAGAGCTGCATTTTAGCACCGATCATAAACAAAACAAGAATTAGTTCCCTCCCCTCTCTTTGGTACCAATGTTAAAGAACTGAGACATGATTACCACCCATCCAACAACCCCACAAAAAATTGCACACTTTTAAATCAAGGCTGCTGAATTCCAGTGTCGGAGCTTAAAAAAGTAAAAAACTATTGTATTGTATTGACAAAAAGTAAAAAAGTAAAAAACGTAAAGTAAAAAGTAAAAAACTATTGTATTGTATTGTAAGTAAAAAACTATTGTATTGTATTGTATTGACAAAAAGTAAAAAAGTAAAAAACTATTGTATTGTATTGTACTGACAAAAGGAAGCGATAGGTTGCGGAGGGAGGGGGGGAATCTTTCCTTATCTCTTGATCAGTGGCATCTGCCTCTCTATTGCCTTTGAAACCTTAAGCAAACAGTTGCATTCCCAAGTGACGTAGTTGCGAAGTTGATTTTTAGCAGTGGCTCCACTTGTATGCATAACAAACACGCTTATACTTTCAAACCAAGGGCCCTTTCTGTCAACGCAGCAATTGTGTTGAGGAAGCCAGCTGGGAATTCTGGGAGTTAAAGTCCATATCTCTTAAAGTTGTTGAGTTTGGGCTAACGGCATTATTATGCTTTAGTTCTGGATGATATGGCTTATTGCCCAAATCATATTCAAAATTATTTTATGGTAATATTATTGCACAAGTAGCATTTATTAATAACAACTTTGAAGGTTACTATTACATATCTGGCAAGATGAGCAACATGTGCATTTAATAATAAAGTAAACATGTGTAATGTTGAATATTATTACATAGTCAAGAAATTGTGGTTTCAAGGATTGAGAGTTTATAATCGGAAATAGGAATTTCACAATGCTGGGTTGCTCCCGGTTTGGCCCGGTTCAGCTGAACCAGTAGTGGTATTTTGGCCTGGGTCACAGAACCGGCAGTGACCCAGGCTGGCCACGCCCCCAAACCGCTTCCCCAGTCACAGCTACCATTGCCGGCATGTTGTTTAGTATTGCTCGCACATGTGCAGTCACTTTAAATTGTTCTGCGCATGCCTGAAAAACAATTTACATTGAACTGTTGGAAGAACTGTCCTTCTGGGTTCAGTTCCAAGTGGGGGAAAAGACGCTGGTAACGTGGAGGCTGCTTGTAAAGATGATTTTAATGGTGGACAGGATCACACGGCTTGAGTTCCTGAATAGAAAAAGGGGATCACGTGCTTCCAGAGGTTGGGTAAAGAAGAAAGAAGACAGAAGAGGGGGCTTGCTGGGTTTTTTATACTCTGTTGTCAGACTCCCAGGGGCCGGGTGATGGTGTCTTAGCTAAGTTTGCAGGTTGCGTGTCTTTTGAGTCCCAAGCTTGGTTGAGTTCCAGATGCCATGTGGTGAGTTTCTGTGGAAGGCTAATCCTACCTTTGTTATGTAGAGTAGACTAGCTCAGGGCCCCTAATGGCCCATTGAGAAAGGTGGGGGCTATTAAGAGTGAGTCTGTTTCCTGCCTAAAACATGTTGCTCCTTTTCTTATCCAGGGAAATATAATATTCTGCCTTTTCAATATTTCCCAGGATATTTCGCTTTTCTGGGAGAGGGGTGGGTGCTAACTTCCTATAGAACTGCACACACACACACACACACACACAGAGTGTGCATGAAGCAAACCAGTAGTAAAACCGGGAGCAACCCATCTCTGATCTGGTTTTATTGTATCTGGGATTTTTAAACCCACTCCCTCGCGTCTTTGTTCATCATTTTTCCTTATTGTAATGAATTAATTATTAATGGTTTGGGCAAAATGATGAAGGATGTGATAAGTACATAATTCTCTCATGGTGTATTTCATTTTCATTCCAAGAAGTTGAAAAGAAAGAATATTCAGTGTAATTCCTGGCTGTTAATTACTGAAAAGCTGCTTCACTGTGACTAGTCCTTTGCGCTTCTCCTGAATTTGCTGAATTTTATTATCTTTGTAAACTAATTAACAGAAGCCTGTCAGCCTTAGCGAGACTTTTCTTTTAATGAAGCCTGTCAGATATAGGAGGTCCTCAACATACAACCATTCATTTAGTGACTATTTGAATACAGAATAGAATACAGAATAACAGAGTTGGAAGGGACCTTGGAGGTCTTCTAGTCCAACCCCCTGCCTAGGCAGGAAACCCTATACCGTTTCAGACAAATAACTATCCAACATCTTAAAAAACTTCCAGTGATGGAGCATTTATAACTTCTGGAGGCAACTTCTGTTCCACTGATTAATTGTTCAACTGTCAGGAAATTCATCCTTAGTTCTAAGTTGCTTCTCTCCTTGATTAGTTTCCACCCATTGCTTCTTGTTCTACCCTCAGGTGCCTTGGAGAATAGTTTGACTCCCTCTTCTTTGGGGCAGCCCCTGAGATATTGGAAGACTGCTATCAGGTCATCCCTGGTGTTTGAAGTTACAGCATCACTTTCAAAAGGTAGCTTACAACCAGTCCTCATACTTATGGCCATCACACCATCCCCACAATCATGTGATCAACATTTGAGTGCTTAGCATGAACATACAACAGTTGCACTGTCCTGCAGTGTTATATGATTGCCATCTACAACTTTCCTAGCTTGCTTCTGAAAAGCAAAGTCATTGCGCGCGCACTGAACCGACAGTATTGCTGGCAGCAACCCACCTCTGTCGTAAGTCAAGGAGTACTTGTATGCTGCCTTGTTGGGTAGATGTAATTTTCCCTGTCTGTTTGAAATAACAGCTTCTGCCAACATTGGCAGAATGGAATTTTAATTTAAGGTTACATTTAAGGGGAATTTTAATTTAAGGTTTTACCCTTAGGCAGGAAAAAATCAAAGATGTAAGTATGGGATAGGCGAAACCTGTCTCAAGAGCAGTCACTGTGAGAAGGACCTTGGAGTCCGAGTGGACGATCCCTTAAACATGAGTAAGCTGTTTGCGGCGGCAGCCCCAAAAGCTGATTATAATCCTTGATTGTAAAAACAGAGTTCACCTCCACTTGCCTGAAATTGTACAGGGTCTCCTGCTTGAGCAAGGGGTTGGACTAGAAGACCTCCAAGATCCCTTCCCACTCTATTCCGATTGAAGTATTAGTTAAATTCTGGGAGCTGAAGTCCACCTGTCTTAAAAGTTGCCAAATTTGAGAACCACTGCACTAGCGTGACGGAAGAAGAACAAGGAAAAGAGGAGGCCAAGGAGGGCAGAGTAGCAAAGGTTAACCACAAATGCTTTCTGGAAATGTTTGGGGATCAAGTTAATTTGCAAGACCTCTCAATTACTCATTTCAGTTTCTGGCAAGTACCAGAGCTAAAAATAAGTAACTTGACCTTCCACAGGAAGTTATGGCAGAGAAATGCAAAAGAGCGTTCCAGCCAAGTTGGTAGAAACTCAGCTTCAAAACTGTGTATGTCCCACCGGCCTCTTTTTTTGATAGTTCTGCAGAGAAATGGGCAGCCTTGAGCTTTGAGGACATTTAAAAGGCAAATTAATGGACTTCAACACTCTTGTTGATTCTCCCAAAGGAGAAGTCAATCAACTTGTTAGATATTAGCATATATCGAGGCAAGTCTCCTCTCTGGTCCGCTGCTACAGCGGGAAACAGGTATCGTTCTGATTGGTCGAGGGGCGTACCCGATCCCTATAAAAGGGGAACCCTCCGACCACATAGCAAGCTGGATCACTACTACTATTAATAAAGAGCTGATAAGTCACTTCGTGTCCGCAGTCTGTCTCTCGTTGCCCAGATCTAACACAACTGGTGTGCAAAAAACCAAGAAATACAACTGGGCTGGAGTTGGAAGCCATTTGGGATCCCAGATACAGGTGTAAGGAAGAAGAGATCAACTATAAAACATCAGTTCTCCCAGGTCAGAAGTAGTTGTGGCTTATGGATCCAGACGATCTGACCCTTCGTTGGTATTGTAGTGGCAGTCCTAGACTTTCATTCGTTTAGTGACCATTCCAAGTTACAAAAGCACTGAAAAAAGTGACTTAGGTCCATGGTCCCCATGGCCATGTGATCAAAATTTGGATACTTGGCAACTGGTTCAGATTTATGACGGTTGCAAAGTCAATGGGGAAGCCATGTAACTGTTAGTAACTGTGTTACTAACTTAAGAACTGCAGTGATTTACTTGACAGCTGTGGCAAGGAAGGTCGTAAAAGGGGGGCAAAACTCACGTAACAACTCTTGCTTAGCAACATAAATGTTGGGCTCTGTTGCGGTCATAAATTGAGGACTACCTGTAGACCCTAAAGAAGAGCAAGAGGAAGGCCTTTAGAATTGGGTCTTCGTAAACTCTCAGCTGATCAGTTTTATATCCAACACTGTCCCTCCCTCCAGGCCATTTTCAGCTAAGTGGGCAAATAATTTGAAGAGATGTCTATGGAGATTAGGGATGCGGTGGCTCAGAAGATCGGCAGTTCAGCGGTTCGACTCCCTAGAGCCGCGTAATGGAGTGAGCTCCCGTTACTTGTCCCAGCTTCTGCCAACCTAGCAGTTCGAAAGCACGTAAAAAATGCAAGTAGAAAAATAGGAAACACCTTTGGTGGGAAGGTAACAGCGCTCCATGCACCTTTGGCGTTTAGTCATGCCGGCCACATGAACACGGAGACATCTTCGGACAGCGCTGTCTCTTCGGCTTTGAAACAGAGATGAACACCGCCCCCTAGAGTTGGGAATAGCTAGCACATATGTGCAAGGGAAAACTTTACTTTTATCTTTTACCTTCCTTGAGAAAATACGCCTTTTGGGTTGCAAAGAGTCAAGCTGGACTTGCTGACACATAATCAATACAATCCATCAATTGGAAGGCTGAAGTCCTACCCATGAAGAACCATTTAATCTGATGGCCTCTTTATTAGCAGGTTTTTTTATTCCTGGCAGACAATGAGTAGCTGGTGGTCCAACATTTCTATTCTGGTTCCAAACTGCTGCAGTTTTGTTCCTGGAAGGTAGAGGTAGTGAGCAAGGGCGGATGGATAGTTTTTCAAACTCCTGTTGGCAATCTCATTGGCGAAAAGTATGAGCAGCTCAGTTAGCAGGAAGTCAGGTTGCAGAAAATCAACCATACAATGACAGATCCTTTGGGATATAATGTGTCTCACTTTTGACACATGACAACATGAGGGATAGGTGGCACAGTGGTTTGTCGGTTAGGATGCTGGGCTTGTTAGCTGGAAAGCTTGCACCCCTGTTTCAAAACTCAAACACCACGTAGCTGGTTGAGTGCCCGTCCTCACCCTAGCTCCTTCCAGTTCGAAAGCATGCAAATACAAGTAGATAAATAGGTACCACTTTGGTGGGAAGGTAGAAGCACTCCAGGGCCTCGTGCTGGCCACATGACCGCATAAATGTCTTTGGACAGCACTGGTTCAATGGCTTTGAAATGGAGATGAGCATCCCCCCCAATAGTCGGCAAAATGACTAAAATCTTCAGGGACTTTTTTAAATATGGGGAATAAACTGACTCCCACTTAGACAGTGATCCAACTACTGGCAGTCCTTGACTTACAATAGTTTGCTTAGTAACCATTAGAACTTACAACAACACTGGAAAAGTAAGTGACTTATGACCATTTTTCACACTGTTGCAGCACCTCCATGGTCATATGATTTACTGTACATTTGGATGTTTGACAACTGAGTCATATTTATGACATTTGTCGTGTTATTGTGTTTACAAATAAGGGAGCAAACATATCCATCACACTTCCCTTCTGCTATTTTCCACACAACAACAACCCTGTGAAGTGGACTGGATTGAGAGAGAGATTTATGATCATTTTTCACACATGACCCTTGCCACATTCCCCATGATGGTGTGATCAAAATTCAAATGTTTGGCAATGGACTCATATCTATGACGATTGCTGTGTCCCAAGGTCATGTGATGCCCTTCTGTGACCTTCTGATGCAGTGGGGAAACCAGATTCATTTAACAATCATTTTACTAATTCAAAATCTGCAGTGATTCACTTAATGGCAACCGACTCAAGCTCAACCCCTCCAAGACGGAGTGGCTGTGGGTTCCGGCCCCGCGGTTCAACCAATTGCTTCCATCTTTGGCCATTGGGGGCGTACAACTGGCCCCCGTGGAGCGGGCGTGCAATTTGGGCGTCCTCCTGGATGCCCGGCTGTCCATGGATGACCATGTGACAGCCATTGCAAGGGGGGCGTTCCACCAGCTTCGCCTGGTGCGCCAATTGCACCCCCTATTGAACCGGGATGCCTTACGCACAGTCACTCATGCGCTGGTGACGTCTCGCCTGGACTACTGCAATGCTCTCTACATGGGGCTTCCCTTGAGATGCACTCGGAGACTGCAGTTGGTCCAGAATGCGGCCGCGCGGGTGATTATGGGGAGTACAAGGTACTCCCATGTGACACCTCTCCTGCGCGAGCTGCACTGGCTTCCTGTGGTCTATCGGGTGCGTTTCAAGGTTCTGATTACGATCTTTAAAGCGCTCCATGGCACAGGACCTAGCTACCTGCGGGATCGCATCCTGCCCCATACATCCCTACGACCAATTCGCTCGCACAGAGAGGGACTTCTCCAGGTGCCGTCCACCAAACAGTGTCGGGGGGCGACGCCTAGAAGCAGAGCCTTCTCTGTGACGGGCCCAGCCCTGTGGAATGACCTCCCCCCTGATATCAGGACTACCTCTGACCTCCGCTCCTTCCGTGCAAAGCTCAAGACCCACCTCTTCCAAATAGCTGGCCTGGCTCAACCATAGTTTTACCGTACCGCTCCTGACGGGTTTTTTTTAAATCTTGTAATTTAATTGAGGGTGTTTTAAATTGTCAATTTTAAATTCTATTTTATATTTTTGTTACCTCCTCCATGTATATGTATATGTGTACGTACGTGTATGTGTTTATTTTTATTTGTATATGTATTGTTCATTTGTATATTTTATGTGTTTTTATTGTACACCGCCCCGAGTCCTTTAGGAGAGGGTGCGGCTAACAAATAAAAAATTTATTATTATTATTATTATTATTATTATTATTATTATTATTATTATTATTATTATTATTATTATTATTATTAATAATAATAATAATAATAATAATAATAATAATAATAATAATAATAATAATAATAATAATAATAATAATAATAAACATGGCGAGAAGGGTCGTAAAACAGGGCAAAACTCACTTGATAAATTTCTCACATAGCAACATAAATTTTGGGGCTCCATTGTGGTCGTAAGGTGAAGACTACTGCAGCCTCAACAAGCATCAGTTCTGGTAGGGCTCTTTGCTAAGAAATGCCATTCAGGCTCATAAGAAGTAAGCAGTGCTCAGACCAGGGAACAAAGATTAATGGGAGAAGGAAAATATTTAAATATCTATGTGTTACGGACGGACGGACGTCAGAAATCTACATACGTTTTCATGCTCGCTGCGGATTGGCTAGAATCTACATAAGTTGTCATGCTCGCCGCGGATTGGCTGTTTCAACTGCGTGGAATTTGAACTGCTGCCATTGGCTGGCTGGTCTGCCTGGAGCTCCTTAAAGGGCGAGCTCCGGCAGCCCAGCCGGCAGAGCGCAGTCACATTTTGCTGGAAATAAAAAGTGCTGAAATCACTAGCGACTCTCGCCTGCTGCATTCGCGACGATCTAACACTGGCGACAAAGGACAAAGGGACCTGAGAACCCCCTCGGGAACCAAGAAGCTATCTTGCAACAAGGACCACCGACCACCTGCATGAATGGCATCGCAAGTATCACCTGCTCCAGCGATCTTCGACCGCAGACGGAAGACTGGCACAGATACATGGGCCAATTCAGAATGTTCCTGGAGGCCAACGATTACCAGGACAGGCCAGACTACAGGAAGCAAGCATTATTTCTGGCCTACTGCAGCACCAAAATGTACAAAATGGCACGGATGCTGATCACCCCAGCCTGGGCCACCCTGCAACGCTCCCTGGAAGACCACTATGCACCATCCACTGTCCCCATGGTCAGCCGGAATGAGTTTTACCATCGGTGCCAACGAGAGGGCAAAACCGTCCATGATTTTGTGGCCAGCCTCCAGGAGATGGCTACCAGGTGCGAGTTCAAAAATCCCGAAGAGATGATGAAGGACCGGATCATCCTGGGGATACAATAATACAATACAATACAATAGTAGAGTTGGAAGGGACCTTGGAGTCTTCTAGTCCAACCCCCTGCCTAGGCAGGAAACCCTATACCGTTTCAGACAGATGGCTATGAGACACCTCCCTTTACAAAAGAAACTGTTGGTACGGAGAGGGGTCTCATTCAAGGACATTGCCGAGGAGGCCAGTGCTACGGAATCATCAGACAACTCGGCGGCAAATATGAGGAAGACCAGGGGGGATGCACCACACATACCGGGAGCCCGACTGGTCAACCAAAGTCCCTGAGTATGATGATGACTGGGATGACGCAGATGACACCATCCACCGTGTGTACCCAGAAAGGCGGCAAAACCCCAGGGACATGGAGAGCAGGAGCCATGTTGCCCGAGCTGCATGGGCTTCCACACAAGGATGGCTTGCCATTTCCAGGATGCGACATGCCACCGATGCCAAAAGAAGGGCCACATTGCCGAAACCTGCAAAACGCCCCAACCCATTCCCTTTCAGCCAAAGCCTATAGCCCCGTCAGGAAGACCAGGAAACCCAAGAGCCGGCCGACAGCGGAGCAGATGAAGAGAGGACCAATACCAAGCTCCCAGAGAAATCCATCTCACAACCGTGGAACACACAGGTGCATATGAGCAGGAGAAATACCACACAGTCGTGACCATTGAAGGGGAACCTTGCAAAATGAAGCTGGACACAGGGTTGTATTTCACAATGGTATCCTGGCAAACAATCAAGAAGTTGAACCCTGCCTCAAGCAGGAAGTTCCTAAAGCCGCCAAATGTACGCCTGAATGACTATCAAGGGAACTGGATAGAGGTACTAGGCAGAATGGAGGTCAAAGTAACATTCCACGAGTTCCAGGGCTGGCTGCCACTCACGGCCTTTGGCAGCCATCGGCCATCACTGCTGGGAGTAGAATGGTTTAAAACCCCTGAGCCTGGACACCACCAGATTGCACCGCGTAACCACCCACAAACTGGACCAGCTGTTGGCAGAGTTCGCAGACATCTTTGACGGGGGCCTAGGTAAATATATGAGGAAACCCATTTCATTTAACCTAGACCCTCATGTAACCCCCATCAGGCTCAAACCCCAAAGGGTACCATTAGCTTTGTGGCTCAAGGTCGAGGAACAATTAGACAAGCTCATTGCCCAGGGAATCCTCGTGCCAACCGACCATGTGGTGTGGGAGACCCCCATAGTAACCCCAGTGAAGCCAGATCAGTCCGTCCACTTCTGCACAGATTACAAGTGTACACTGAACAAGGACCTCCAGTAGAGTGCGTACCCAGTGCCAGTGGTGCAGCATCTGTTGCATTCCCTAGGAAGCGGGAAGGTATTCGCCAAGCTGGACCTTGCCCAGGCCTATCAGCAGCTGCCAGTAGACGAAGACACCGCTGAAGCACAAACCATAGTGATTCACAGGGGGGGGCATTCAAATGTACCAGGCTGCAGTTTGGGGTCAGTGTAGCCCCAGGACTTTTCCAGTGCCTAATGGAGCAGCTACTGCATGGGATCCCAGGGGTGGTGCCATACTGTGATGACATTTTTATATCAGGAGAGCCAATAGGCCAGTTGAGGGAACACATGCGCGAGACCTTGGGAAGGTTCCAGGAAAAAGGACTCAAAGTAAACCCTAATAAATGCAAAATCGGCATAAGGCAGGTAGAGTTCCTGGGCTACCTAATAGATGGGTCAGGCATCCACCTGACAGACAGCAAGGTGAAAGCCATTAAGAATGCCCCCACCCCGAAGAATAAGGCAGAACTGGAAGCCTTCTTGGGACTGTTAAATTTCTACAGCATTTTTTTTACAACAGAAGGCCACCGTGGCTGAGCCGCTCCACAATCTCCTGGGGAAGACGACGCCATGGACCTGGGGACGGAGGGAAGACCAAGCGTTCGCAGCAGTTAAAGACATCCTCTCGTCCAACAGCGTCCTGATTCAATACAACCACACATTGCTGGTCCAGATCACCTGTGACACTTCCCCTTTCGGATTTGGGGCAGTCCTCAGCCACCACCTACCAGACGGAATGGAAGCACCGATAGCATATTATTCAAAGACCCTGTCACCGGCTGAGCGCAACTACAGCCAAATTGATAAAGAGGCCTTGGCCGTGGTGGCAGGAATCAAGCGGTTCCACGAATACATATATGGAAGACATTTTGAGATGGTCACTGACCATAAGCCCCTATTAGGACTCCTCACCGGCAACCAACAAACCCCTCCATACCGAGGGGTGATCAGATGGGCCATTTTCCTCACTGCATATGACTACGAGCTGATCTAATGACCCGGCAAGGACATCAGCCACACCGATGCTCTCAGCTGCTGCCTGCTGCCAGAACTAGTAGAAGACCCCACACCCACTGGCCAAATACTGCTGATCGACATCGACCCAGCCAGCCCAGTAACTGCCAGAGACATCACTGAACACACCCAAAAGGACAAAATGTTACGGAAAGTTCTGAACTGGGTGCTGAGGGGGTGGCCACAGGAGAGGCTGGGGGAGGAGTTCCAGAGTTACCACAGCAAGCAAACTGAACTGTCAACCATAAAAGGCTGTATGCTGTGGGGAGAAAGGGTCATCGTTCCCCAAAAGTTTCGGAGGCAAGCCATGGACACATTACACGTGGTGCACCCCGAGATTGTGAGAATGAAGGCATTAGCCCGGAGCTACATCTGGTGGCCCCAGATGGACAAGGACATTACTGAGTGGGTGGCCACATGCAAGTCCTGCCAGGAAACACGACCAGTGCCACCATGGGCACCCACTCGTGAATGGGAAGTGGCCAAGGGACCCTGGTCCCGCATACACATTGACTTTGCAGGGCCAGTAGAAGGACAAGCATTCCTGATTGCCATGCACCCATACTCCAAATGGCTAGAAGTAATCATCATGCAGACAACCACAGCAGAAGCCACTATCTGAGCCTCCAACGACTCTTTGCCACCCACGGTCTACCCAACATCCTGGTTTCCAATAATGGCCCACAACTGACAGCCAAGACCATGGAGGCATTCCTCGTGGAGCAAGGGATCCAGCACATACTCATCTCTCCGTTCCACCCGGCAAGCAATGGGCAGGCCGAGCTGATGGTGAAACTAACCAAGGAAACCCTCACCCGAATGGGCCCAGGGAATTGGCAGGAAAAGGTCGACCAGTTCCTCCTCACTCAACACATCACCCCCCATGTGACCACCAACAAGAGCCCAGCGGAGTTGCTGATGGGAAGAAGGCTGAGGTCACAACTTGACCGATACCACCCTACTACCTTCCTGAGACCCCACTGAACTCCGCACAGCCCACACAGGCATTCAACATACAGGACCAGGTATTCACACCCAACTATGCGGGGTACCTGACCTGGCTGGTGGGCCGAGTCGTGGCTGTCACCGGCCCCAAGCCATACTGCATTGAGCTGGAGGACGGGTGAATCTGGAAGAGGCATATCGACCAACTCAGACACCGCCTGGGGGACACCAAGCTGAGGAACCAGGGCGACTGGAGGGCCAGAGCAACCCTCGCAGGTATCCACCCCGAGGAGCATGCTCAACTGCCAGCCAGGAAGCAGATGAGCGGGAACCAGGCCTACCCAGTGGCCCAACAGGGGAACTACATGCCAACCCGAACCGCGACCACAAGGAGGTTGCAGCATCCCCATGGTCACCTGATCGAAATTTGAACGTTTAGCAGCTGGCATGTATTTACGATGGTTGCTGTGTCCCAGAGTGATTTAGTGATCACTTTTTGCAACCTCCTGACAAGTAAAGTCAATGGGGAAGCCAGATTCACTTACCCACTCTTACTGCAGTAATTCACTTAACGATGGTGGCAAAAAAGGTCGTAAAGTGGGGCAAAGCTCACTTAACAACTGCCTTGCTTGGCAATATGTGGGGTTGAGTTGTGGTCGTAAGTTTAAGACTACCTGTACAATCCCCTAGGAAACTGTTTAACACTTCCCACGCACACACCTTATCTTAAACCCCAAATAAGTTATTCCTCTTCTGATGCTGCCCTTAATCCCAGAAGCAATACAATACAATACAATAGTAGAGTTGGAAGGGACCTTGGAGGTCTTCTAGTCCAACCCCCTGCCTAGGCAGGAAACCCTATACTGTTTCAGACAGATGGCTATCCAACATCTTCTTAAAGACTTCCAGTGTTGGGGCATTCACAACTTCTGGAGGCAACTTCTGTTCCACTGATTAATTGTTCTAACTGTCAGGAAGTTTCTCCTCAGTTCTAAGTTGCTTCTCTCCTTAATTACTTTCCACCCATTGCTTCTTGTTTTACCCTCAGTTGCCTTGGAGAACAGTTTGACTCCCTCTTCTTTGTGGCAACCCCTGAGATATTGGAACAATGCTATCATGTCTCCCCTAGTCCTTCTTTCTCTTAAGCTAAACATACCCAGTTCCTGCAACCGTTCTTCATATGTTTTAGTCTCCAGTCCCCTAATCCTCTTCATTGCTCTTCTCTGCACTCTTTCTAGAGTCTCTACATCTTTTCTACATCGTGGCGACCAGAACTGAATGCAGTATTCCAAGTGTGGCCTTACCAAGGCATTATAAAGTGGTATTAACACTTCACGGGATCTCGATTCTATCCCACTGTTGATGCAGCCTAGGACTGTGTTGGCTTTTTTGGCAGCTGCTGCACACTGCTGGCTCATATTTAAATGCTTGTCCACTAGGACTCCAAGATCTCTTTCACAGTTACTACTACTGAGCAAGGTACCACCTATACTGTACCTGTGCATTCCGTTTTTGTTGCCTAAATGTAGAACCTTACTCTTTTCACCATTGGATTTCATTTTGTTAGATAGTACCCAATGTTCAAGTTTGTCAAGATCCTTCTGTATCTTCAGCCTGTCTTCTGGAGTCTTGGCTATTGCTGCCAGCTTGGTGTCATCTGCACATTTGATGAGTTCCCCATTTATTCCCTCATCCAAATCATTCCCTCATCCAAATCAAAGCAAAGAGGGATGGTCAGAGAAGATGTTGGGCGAAGAGATTTGGCTGGATTTTGACCCTTGATAATTAGGCTGCATTTAAGGTTATTCGCAGCATCACCACATTTTATGACAGTTTTTCAAAGGAAAAAAAAAAGCTTTTATTTCTGGTTTTCGGCAAAATCCACAGGTATAGTATATGCAGTAGCTGGTTGACGTAACGACTGCAGACGTTGCTTAAGAAATGCCACAAAATGATGTCTTATGATCACCAGGACTTACAACTGTGATGGGCGGGCTCTGTTACGTATTTTATTTATTTATTCATTTGCTAGTTTGTCAAACATGTACAAGATAAGAGGTATAAGTATGAATATGGACATGAGCACATGAAATGGATACGAATACAGGGGAATGTTAGGACAGGGGCAGAAGGCACGCTGGTGCGCTTATGCACGCCCCCTTTACGGACCTCTTAGGAATGGGGTGAGGTCCACGGTAGGCAGTTTGAGGTTGAAGCTGTGGGGGGGGTTGATGATGTAACAATGGAGTCAGGTAGAGCATTCCAGGCGTTGACCACTCTTGTTGCTCAAATCGTATTTTCTGCAATCGAGTTTGGAGCGGTTAACTTTGAGTTTGTATCGGTTGTTTGCTAATGTATTATTGAGGTTGAAACTGAAGTAGTCATTGACAGGTAGGATGTTGTAGCAGACAATTTTGTGTACTACGCTTAGGTCCGACTGATGGCGGTGTAGTTCCAAGTTGCCCAAGCCCAAAATTTCAACTCTGGTGGCATAAGGGATTCCGTTGTGAGCAGAGGAGTGGAGGACTCATCTCGTGAAATACCTCTGGACTCCCTCAATTGCATTAATGTCCGATGTACAGTGTGGATTCCTGGCAGACGAGCTGCATTTGAGAATTGGTCTGGCAAAGGTTTTGTATGCCCTAGTTTGCAGTACTATGTTGCTGGAGAAGAAGCTTCGCAAAATTAGGTTAACAACTCTTGAGTTAACAACCTATATTGGTTAACAACATATATTGAGGAATTCCTGTAACTTATAATTTTGACAAGTTTATAGAGTTCTTGTAGACCCCCCAGCTGGCCAGCCTTTGTTCTTTAATGGCTCAAGGAATCCACCTATTTCTTTTGTGCCCAAATATTCCTTCTGTTTTGTAGAAAGAGAGGAGAGCATGGAGACGGGTGTTTCCCTAATTTGTGTGCTCCACATGGTGGCAACCTGCCAACGTCCTCAGAGCTCCTAATGTTGGGGAACTGCCAGCCCTGCTTTTCAGCTCCTTTATCTAATCACCCCAGTATGCTCTGCTAGGTTCCCAGGCACTGAGAGACGAAAAGGAGCCAAGAAATTTTTTTTTTGCAATTCAGACAGAAACCATAGCCTTTAGCACGAGCCAGGGATACGATGCCATTTCTGCCTGTAACAACCAGTTCCCATCCGCCAATGTGTTCCCCCTGGCGTGACTGGCAATTGCAAAAGCAAAATCCCAGGTGGGACTGAATAGAATAGAATAACAGAGTTGGAAGGGACCTTGGAGGTCTTCTAGTCCAACCCACTGCTTAGGCAGGATACTCTACACCATGGATGGTCCCTGGATGATTTTGATATACCTTCTGGAAGTAGAGTGGACTCTGGTAATTAGAAGAGGGAGAGACTGCCCTTAATGTTCTTTGGGCAATCAATCAATCAATCAGAATAGAGTTGGAAGGGACCTTGGAGGTCTTCTAGTCCAACCCCCTGCTCAAGCAGGCGACTCTATACAATTTCAACAAATGGTTATCCAACATCTTCTTTAAAACTTCCATTGTTGGAGCATTCACAAGTTCTGGAGGCAAGTCGTTCCACTGGTTAATTGTTCTAACTGTCAGGAAATTTCTCCTCAGTTCTAAGTTGCTTCTCTACTTGACCCATTGCTTCTTGTCCTGCAGCAGGTGCTTTGGGGGATAGCCTGACTACCTCTTCTTCGTGAGATATCAGAACACTGCTGATGCTGCTCATGTCACATCAGTGATCCACAGGTCCTCATCCTATATAAAGACTTCTGCTTTGCTTTTGTCTGGGAAACTATAAATATAGGTAGCCCTTGACTTACAACAGTTTGCTTAGTGGCCATTCAAAGTTTCAATGGCACCAAAAATGTGACTTAGAACCTTTTTTCTCACTTACGACCTTTAACAATAATAATAATAATAAATTTAATTTGTTAGCCGCTCCCTCTCCACAAGGGACTCGGGGCGGCGTACAATAAAATAAAAACACATACAAATATACATATAAACTACACACATACACATACATACACATACACGGAGGAGGTGACAATAATTAAATACATCACAATAATAATAATAAAATTAGCCATTAAAATACCCCATATTAAAAATTACAAATTTAAAAAGGACTGTCAGGAGGCAGAGGATGAAACTACGGTTGAGCCAGGCCAGATAATTGAAAGAGGTGGGTCTTCAGCTTTACACGGAAGGAGCGGAGATCGGAAGTAATCCTGATGTCAAGGGGGAGGTCATTCCACAGGGCTGGGCCCATCACAGAGAAGGCTCTGCTCCTGGGTGTCGCCCCCCGACACTGTTTAGCGGACGGCACCTGGAGAAATCCCTCCCTGTGAGAGCGGATTGGTCGTAGGGATGTATGGGGCACGATGCGATCCCGCAAGTAACTAGGTCCTTTACAACATCCCCATGGTCACGTGATCAAAATTCAGACATTTGGCAACTGACTCACATTTATGACAGTTGCCGTATCCCAAGGCTATATGATCCCCTTCGGCGACCTTCTCACAAGCAAAGTCAATGGGGAAAGACCGATTCACTTAACAACCGACTTACTAACTTAACAATCACAGTGATTCATTTAAGAACTGCGGCAAGAAAGGTCCTAAAATGGGACAAAGTTCGCTTAACAAATGGATCACTTAAGAACAGAAATTTTGGGCTCAATTGGGGCCGTAAGTCAAGGAGTACCTGTAGTCCTCAAGTTACGACCACAACCAGAAAATCCACTGTTAAGTGGCATAGTGGTTAAGTGAGCCTTTTCCGCTGGCTTCCCCACTGATTTTACTTGTTGTAAGCCAACTGAGAAGTTTGTAAATGGTGATTGTGTGAGACCACAGGACACGGCAACTGTGGTAAACACACAATGGTTGTCAGGCCCCCGGATCACCATCATGTGACTGTGGGGACACTGCAGTGGTTGTAAGTGTGAGGACTGGTCATAAGTCCCCTTTTGCAATTTCAAAGGGACACTAAACGAATGATCATTAAGCGAGAGTCACTTGCAGTCCCTCAGCATATCAGTGGTGCATTAGCACTTTACAAGACTTTATCTAAAGGCAACCTGTGTTGAAATCGTCTTTGCTCTTAAAAAGCTCCAAAAGGCACCGAGTTATTTCCGTTTTCAAAACAGTCATTTAGAAACCACACAAATTTCATTTTCGGGACCAACTGCTGAACCAGGAATGTATCAAACAGAAACTCAGATGCTGCTGAACTGCCCTTAAAGGCAACTTCCTCTTCTCATTTCCTACCCCTGTCCAAGAAACACCAAAGTGAGCCATAATTACATTCAGACATTCAGTGACATTCAATCAATCAGAACAGAATTGGAAGCAGGGGTGGGCTTCTGTTGGCATTACTTCTCGTTCGGTGCTCCACGCATGTGTGCAGGTGCCTGTAGAACATTAAAAACGTCAAAAAACAACAACAACCATGCCACAGCAGGCGGGGAACTGGTTCAGGGGCGTGGCAAACCTGCCGTCCCTAGCGGTTCGGTGACCCAGTCGCAATTTCCACTACTGGTTCACCTCAACTGGTGCGAACTAGTAGCAACCCACCTCTGATTGGAAGGGACCTTGGAGGTCTTCTAATCCAGCCCCCTACTCAAAGCAGGAGACCCTATGCAATTTGAGATAACTGTCTGTCCTATCTCTTCTTAAAAACTTCCAGAACTCACAACTCCTGAAGGGAAGCCATTCACTGGATTGATTTTTTTTTCCTCACTGTTTGATCATTTCTCTGTGTTGCTTCTCTCTTTCATTAGTTTCCATCCATTATTTCTTGTCTTGCCTTCTGGTGCTTTGGAAAATAGGTTGACCGTCCTCTTCTTTGTGGCAGCTCCTCAAATATTGGAAGACTGCTATCATGTCACTGCTAATCCTTCATTTCTCTGGCCATGTGCAGTCCCTGCGACTGTTCCTCATATGTTTTTGTCTCTAGCCCTTTAACCATCCTAGTTACTCTTCTCTACATTTTTTCCCCAAAATCTCAACATCTATTTTGTAATGGGGCGACCAAACCTGGATGCAGTATTCCAGGTGTGGCCTTACTAAGGTTTTATATAGTGGTATTAATACTTCACGTGATTTTTTGACCACGAAAAATGGTCTATGCACAGCATTGGAAAAAAGAAAATACACCATCAGAGCTTGATACAATCAGAAAAGTGTTGGCCTGTGCAGAAGCAGATAGGCTCACTCTTGAATCTTCCATTTGAATCTTCCTGAAGCTAGGATTGGAGCTGCTGGAGAGAAGGAGGGGGTGAGTCACAAAACAAAGACACTGAGGTGGGGGCCCTTAAACTCCATATCATTTGAAGCTTCCTGAAGCTAGGATTGGAGCTGCTGGAGAGAAGGAGGGGGTGAGTCACAAGACAAAGACACTGAGGTGGGGGCCCTTAAACTCCATATCATTTGAATCTTCCTGAAGCTAGGATTGGAGCTGCTGGAGAGAAGGAGGGGGTGAGTCACAAGACAAAGACACTGAGGTGGGGGCCCTTAAACTCCATATCATTTGAATCTTCCTGAAGCTAGGATTGGAGCTGCTGGAGAGAAGGAGGGGGTGAGTCACAAGACAAAGACACTGAGGTGGGGACCCTTAAACTCCATATCATTTGAATCTTCCTGAAGCTAGGATTGGAGCTGCTGGAGAGAAGGAGGGGGTGAGTCACAAGACAAAGACACTGAGGTGGGGGCCCTTAAACTCCATATCATTTGAACCTTCCTGAAGCTAGGATTGGAGCTGCTGGAGAGAAGGAGGGGGTGAGTCACAAGACAAAGACACTGAGGTGGGGGCCCTTAAACTCCATATCATTTGAATCTTCCTGAAGCTAGGATTGGAGCTGCTGGAGAGAAGGAGGGGGTGAGTCACAAGACAAAGACACTGAGGTGGGGGCCCTTAAACTCCATATCATTTGAACCTTCCTGAAGCTAGGATTGGAGCTGCTGGAGAGAAGGAGGGGGTGAGTCACAAGACAAAGACACTGAGGTGGGGGCCCTTAAACTCCATATCATTTGAATCTTCCTGAAGCTAGGATTGGAGCTGCTGGAGAGAAGGAGGGGGTGAGTCACAAGACAAAGACACTGAGGTGGGGACCCTTAAACTCCATATCATTTGAATCTTCCTGAAGCTAGGATTGGAGCTGCTGGAGAGAAGGAGGGGGTGAGTCACAAGACAAAGACACTGAGGTGGGGACCCTTAAACTCCATATCATTTGAAGCTTCCTGAAGCTAGGATTGGAGCTGCTGGAGAGAAGGAGGGGGTGAGTCACAAGACAAAGACACTGAGGTGGGGGCCCTTAAACTCCATATCATTTGAATCTTCCTGAAGCTAGGATTGGAGCTGCTGGAGAGAAGGAGGGGGTGAGTCACAAGACAAAGACACTGAGGTGGGGGCCCTTAAACTCCATATCATTTGAATCTTCCTGAAGCTAGGATTGGAGCTGCTGGAGAGAAGGAGGGGGTGAGTCACAAGACAAAGACACTGAGGTGGGGGCCCTTAAACTCCATATCATTTGAATCTTCCTGAAGCTAGGATTGGAGCTGCTGGAGAGAAGGAGGGGGTGAGTCACAAGACAAAGACACTGAGGTGGGGGCCCTTAAACTCCATATCATTTGAATCTTCCTGAAGCTAGGATTGGAGCTGCTGGAGAGAAGGAGGGGGTGAGTCACAAGACAAAGACACTGAGGTGGGGGCCCTTAAACTCCATATCATTTGAATCTTCCTGAAGCTAGGATTGGAGCTGCTGGAGAGAAGGAGGGGGTGAGTCACAAGACAAAGACACTGAGGTGGGGGCCCGCGCGCCTAACGGCGCGCGAATCATATATCTATAAACCAAAATAGCAATAATACATTCTGGATTAGTGTGTTTGAGATTGTGATTTTATTTATTTCAAAATGACTGGCTTAGTTCAATGTAATAGCTGTTTTGCACCTGTCTTTCGCAGTACTTTTTTCAAATTTGGATACTGTCCCCTTTGTAAACAAATTACGAGTCTACATAGGCAGATTACCTATCTAGAATCTGTAATCTGTGCTCTCCAAGCAGAAACTAGGTGTCTACGTCAGCCATTCCACTCTATGGTGAAGCCACACTATCAGCCCCCTCTACCACAAAGATCTTGCAGGAGAAGAGCTGTCTGGACAACTGTGGGATCTGGCAGGTTGAGAGCTGTGAACCATAAACCCAAAGCTTTTGCTGTGACCCAGCAAAACAGATATAGTGCCCTTGCTGACCTTAATGGGGACACTAAAGAGATAGGTCAAGGCAGTTGTGATAATGATGACTCAAATAAGCAGGGGATCGTGGTCCAAAACGAAGAACTTTCTTCGGAAAGGCGAAAAGGGGAACCAGGTATCACACATCAGTCGCAGAAGAAGATCAAGGTATGTAAAAAGAGAAGTCACCTTCTGGTTGGTGATTCAATCGTAAGAGATGTTAATTTAGGAGAGGATACGGAGGTTTTAAAAGAGGTCAGGTGTCTGCCAGGTGCTACTGCCAGCAGAGACAAGAGGCGTATTCTTAAGATAGTCAAGAATGCAAGTAAGGACTGTGACGTTGATGCTATTATACATCTTGGCACTAATGATCTATCCCAGAAAGATGTACTTTCTGTGCAGAATGATTTCCAGAACTTGGGGTATGAACTTAATAGTATAGGTTGTAGGCTTATCTTTTCAGAGGTTTTACCTGTATATAAGGAACAAAAAGGGAAGGGCCAGCGTGTAGCAGAGTTTAATGTTTGGCTAAAGGAGTGGTGTAAAAGGGAAGGCTTTGGTTTTATTAGTCATGAAGCCTGTAGCTGGTCCAATGAAAAACTGTACAAAAGAGATGGGTTGCACCCATCCAAGAAAGGAACTGAGTTACTTGGCATTAAATTCACAGATTTTCTTGATAAACATTTAAACTGAAGAGCGGGGACAGAGAATTAATAGATACAGAACATCTCTGTCCCCAGCAAACTAAAATTCATAGGGTTATAAATGCATGTAACATAGATGTGTGTGTGGGTAAGATTATCACTCCTGCTGTCAAGCAAAACCAAGCATGTAATAGTGATTGTCATACCATGTGCATGAATCACACAAGTGGCAAGAAAATAGGGGCAGTCAGGCATAATACAGGTTATGTAGACAGTAAACACAAGGTCAATCAAAATGGACTCAAATGTCTATATACCAATGCACAGAGCATGAGGAATAAACAGGGAGAATTAGAAATTCAAGTAAAAGAGGGCAGATATGATATTATTGCCATTACAGAAACTTGGTGGGATGAAACTGACAAATGGAACATACAGCTAGAAGGATTTAAATTATTTAAAAGAAATAGACCAAATAAAAGAGGAGGTGGAGTTGCACTATATATAAGAAATAACTATGTCTCTACAGAAATAGAGCACAACAATAATGAGAACTATCTTGAATGCATTTGGGTCAATATTAAAGGTTGTGGGGGAAATGACATTGCCATAGGTCTATACTACAGGCCACCCAACCAAGCAGAGGAAGAAGATGAACTCTTTGCTAGTCAGCTAACTAAGGTATGTAGGAAGCACACCACAATAGTAATGGGAGATTTTAACTACCCTGACATCAACTGGGAAACAAACTCTGCACCAAGTGGAAGATCCAACAGGTTCCTAACAAACCTAGCAGACAACTTTGTTTTCCAAAAAGTAGAGAAGGAAACAAGGGGATCAGCCATACTGGACTTAATTCTCACTAACAGAGAGGAAATGATAGAAGGTGTTGAAGTCATAGGAACCCTGGGGGCAAGTGACCATGCAATATTGGAATTCAACATTATCCAAACACAAGTAGTAGAACAAAGTCAAACTAGAGTCTTGGACTTTAAGAAAGCTAATTTCAATAAACTTAGAGAGAGCTTGGGAAAAATTCCATGGATGAGAATCCTCGAGGGGAAAACAACTCAAGAAGCTTGGGAAATTTTGAAAAATGAGATTAGAAAAGCCCAGTCTAACACAATACCAATGAAGAAGAAAAACAACAGCTCCCAAAAGAAACCAGCATGGCTGCATAAACAACTATCTGACAAACTGAAAGACAAAAAAAGTAAGTATAAAAAGTGGAAGGAGGGGGACATAACTAAGGCAGAATATCAGCAAATAGCCCGAGCCTGTAAAGATGAAGTGAGGAAAGCTAAGGCTCACAATGAAGAAAGGCTTGCCACAAAAGTAAAAATTAACAAAAAAAGCTTCTTCCAACATGTTAAAAACAAGAAAAAAGTTAAGGAAACAATTGGTCCATTGCTAGGAGAAAGTGGCAAGAAGGTGACAAGCAACAGGGAGAAAGCAGAACTATTTAACTCATGTTTTGCATCTGTCTTTACACAAAGGGATAAAACAGTCCAACCTATCAAAAGCAGCACCACAAAATTAGGAACACAAATTGAAATAGGGAAGAAAATGGTAAGTGAGCACCTGTCTACCCTAGATGAGTTCAAATCACCAGGACCGGATGGATTACACCCCAGAGTTCTGAAGGAACTAGCAGACGAGATCTCAGAACCACTGAATTATATCTTTCAGAGATCCTGGAACACCGGGGAACTACCAGAGGACTGGAAAAGAGCTGATGTGGTTCCCATCTTCAAAAAAGGGAAAAAATTAGATCCAGGAAACTACAGACCTATCAGCCTAACCTCAATACCAGGAAAGATTCTGGAAAAAATAATCAAGCAACGAATTTGCGAACACCTAGAAGCAAACAAAGTAATAGCCAAAAGCCAACATGGATTTGTCAAAAACAGATCATGCCAGACTAATCTTATTGCATTCTTTGATAATGTGACAAAATTAGTGGACCAGAGGAATGCCGTTGATATAGTTTACTTGGACTTCAGTAAGGCTTTTGATAAGGTAGACCATAACCTACTACTAGATAAAGTAGAAGAATGTGGGTTAGACAGCATCACCACCAGATGGATTGGTAACTGGCTGACCAACCGCACTCAACGTGTAGTTCTCAATGGAACTGCATCTACATGGAGGGAAGTATGCAGTGGAGTACCCCAAGGCTCTGTTTTAGGCCCAGTACTCTTCAACATCTTCATCAATGATTTGGATGAGGGAATAAATGGGGAACTCATCAAATTTGCAGATGATACCAAGCTGGCAGGAATAGCCAACACTCCAGAAGATAGGCTTAAGATACAGAAGGATCTTGACAAACTTGAACATTGGGCACTATCTAATAAAATGAAATTCAATGGTGAAAAGAGTAAGGTTCTACATTTAGGCAACAAAAACGGAATGCACAGGTACAGTATAGGTGATACCTTACTCAGTAGTAGTAACTGTGAAAGGGATCTTGGAGTCCTAGTGGACAACCATTTAAATATGAGCCAGCAGTGTGCAGCAGCTGCCAAAAAAGCCAACACAGTTCTAGGCTGCATCAACAGAGGGATAGAATCAAGATCACGTGAAGTGTTAATACCACTTTATAATGCCTTGGTAAGGCCACACTTGGAATACTGCATTCAGTTCTGGTCGCCACGATGTAAAAAAGATGTGGAGACTCTAGAAAGAGTGCAGAGAAGAGCAACAAAGATGATTAGGGGACTGGAGACTAAAACATATGAAGAACGGTTGCAGGAACTGGGTATGTTTAGCTTAAGAGAAAGAAGGACTAGGGGAGACATGATAGCATTATTCCAATATCTCAGAGGTTGCCACAAAGAAGAGGGAGTCAAACTATTCTCCAAAGCACCTGAGGGTAGAACAAGAAGCAATGGGTGGAAACTAATCAAGGAGAGAAGCAACTTAGAACTGAGGAGAAATTTCCTGACAGTGAGAACAATTAATCAGTGGAACAGCTTGCCTCCAGAAGTTGTGAATGCCCCAACACTGGAAGTCTTTAAGAAGATGTTGGATAGCTATTTGTCTGAAACGGTATAGGGTTTCCTGCCTAGGCAGGGGGTTGGACTAGAAGACCTCCAAGGTCCCTTCCAACTCTACTATTGTATTGTATTATTGTATTGAACTTAAAAATAAAAGGGAATCAGGATATTTTGAAGTATGGAACCGATTTTATGATTGGTATAAGACAAGATGACAAGACTGGAACAAATGTATATGTTGTGATTGGATAGAAGGACAGACAATGTAGTAAGTAGATTAACTGTTAATGGTTGAAACTAGCTGTACATAATGTGAATGTATGGTCACTCCGACTCCGCGGTATTGCATTGTTTTAAATGTAAAAATAATAAAAATATATTTAAAAAAAATACTTCACGTGATTTTGATTCTATGCCTCTGTTTATACAACCAAGGATTCTATTAACTTTTTCGGCTGTTGCCCCACACTCCTGGCTCATGCTTAAATGATCCTCCATCCCAAGGTCCCTCTCACATTTACTGTTGTTGAGCCAGGTTTCACCTAATCTGTACTTAATCTGTACTTGTAACTTTGGGTTTTCCTGCCTAACTTTGCTTTTTTCCACATTAAATTTCATGTTGTTGGATAGGACCAGAGATGGTATTCAGTCAGTTCTGACAGTTCTGGAGAACTGTTAGTGGAAATTTTGAGTAGTTCAGAGAACCGGCAAATTGGTTGGCTCCGGCACCCACCCACCCCCCAGTGCCTCCCAGCTGATCTTCTTTTGTTGTCCTGAACAGGAGAACGGAGCTGGAAAACATGTTAGTGGGGTGGGGAGGGAATGGGGATTTTGCAGTAATCTTCCCCTGCCATTCCCACAAAGCCACGCACACAAAGCCACGCCATGCCCACAGAACCGGTAGTAAAATGTTTTGAATCCCACCGTTGTTCATGACTGTCAAGATCTTTTTTGATCCTGAGCTTGCCTTCCGGGGTGTTAGCTATTCCTCCTAGCTTAATGTCATCTGCAAAATTGATGAGTTCCCATTTTATCCCCTCATCTAAATCATTGATGAAGATATTGAAGAGGACTGGGCCTCAAGACAGGACCTTGTGCCACACCCCCCCCTGCTTACTTCCTTCCATGTAGCTGAGCACCAGTAATGTGCAGTCATGTGAGGCAGTGGAGGCACAGCCTCACCACTGTCATCATGAAAAGAAAAGGAAAATGTAAAAGGAAAAAGGCAAGAGCTGAGGTCAGCTTAAGCTAGTTGCTGCCTGAGCCTGCCTCACTGTGGGTGACTCTGCTTAACTGTTTAAAAAAGCCTCTAAAAAAGCGCCCTCTACTATGAGGCAGGAGAACTGCATGCCTCCTCTAGTCTAGGTGTTTTATGATCACTCGAGCAGAGTTAAACAAGGGTTAAAAGCCTAAAAATTCCTGACGTAGGGGAGGCACGCAGTTCTCCTGCCTCATAGTAGAGGGCGCTCGTTTGGGCGGGGCTTCTTCAGAGGACCCGAGGCAAGAGCAGAGTTGAAATCCTCTCTGAAACAGCTGGAAAAGGTACGTGTGGGTCGGAGGGAGGGGGAGGAATTCAAACTTCATACTCCTAGTGCGGGGCTTTGGGCAAAGGCTGGAGGGAAGGACTCTGGCTCGCTTGTGTGTTTGATTGCAGGCAGAGCCACAACCATTGCAGCATCCCCATGGTTATGTGATCAAAAATCAGACACTTGGCAAGTGAGTCATATTTATTGCCGTTGCAGTGTCCCAAGGTTACGTGATCCTCTTTTGCGACCTTCTGAAGAGCAAAGTCAATGGGAAGTCAGATTCACTTAACAACTATGTTACTAGCTTAACAACTGCAGTGATTCACTTAACAGCTGTGGCAAGGAAGGTTGTAAAATGACACAAAGCTCACTTAATAACTGTCTTGCTTAGCAATAGAAATTTTGGGTTCAATTGAGTTCAATGTGGGGACAGACCTCTTCCAGAGATCATACTAACTCTGTTGAAGCTACCGACTTCTGGAAACAAGTCAAAAGTCCTGGAAGGCTATATATTAGAATATATCAGCTCTCATCAGCTAGCCATACCCTTACTGGGATTAGAACCCGGGCTGTATATATCTTAGGCAGGAGTCTTAGCCACTAAGCCATGGGCTCTTTTCCTTATCAGTTGAGCCAGGGAAATAGTCATACCAGGGGTTGTAACACAAACACATACATACATACATACATATATATATATGTTTTCGTAGATACACACACACACACATACACACACACACACACACTTATTATTATTATTATTATTATTATTATTATTATTATTATTATTATTATTATTATTATTATTATTGCATCAACATAATTGTATCACAGCGGCCAGTTGTTTCGCCGGATTTGGCATTGATAACTAGTCGGGCCCCACCCAGGGGCCTAGGACGTCGTAACATATTTTCGTAATATGTGTGCGGATCCAAGCAGTGCGGCCTTTTGCATTTGACTGATGGTGATTTTGTCAATTTTTAACTTTTTAAAATGTAATTCCAGTGCTTTTGGAATAGCACCCAGTGTGCCGATTACCATTGGAATTACCACTGCTGGTTTGTGCCATAATCGTTGGATTTCGATTTTTAAGTCCTGGTATTTCACGATTTTTTCATGTTCCTTCTCGGCGACCCTGCTATCACCTGGTATTGCGATGTCTATGATTGTAACCTTACTTTTCTCAACCAGTATGATGTCTGGTGTATTATGCGCCAGTATTTTATCCGTTTGTATGCGAAAATCCCACAAGATCTTGACCATCTGACCCTCGACGACTTTTTCAGGCTTATGTTCCCACCAGTTTGTTGCTGTTTTAAAATTATAATTTTTGCACAAATTCCAGTGGATCCTTTGTGCCACTGAATTGTGCCGCATTTTATAGTCAGTCTGCGTGATTTTTTTACAGCAGTGAGTAAGTGGTCAACAGTTTCATCAGCCTCTTTGCAAAGTCTACATTTGGCATCATCAGAGGATTTTTTGATTTTGGCCTTAATGGCATTCATGCGGATAGCTTGTTCTTGCGCAACCAGGATTAGTGACTCTGTTTCTTTCTTTAATGTACCTGCTGTTAACCATAACCAAGTTTTTTCACTCTCCACTTTATCTTTTATGTTTTCCAGAAATTGGCCATGCAATGCTTTGTTTTGCCAACTCTCCATTCTCAATTTTATCACATCTTTTCTGTATTCTTGTTTCATCTGTTGGGCCTTCAATAGATTTTTGTTCTTTACTTCGATTAATAGATGTTCTTGACTTTCTTTTAAATAATCAGCCAGTGCATGTTTTTCTTCTTCAACTATTTGCTTCACTTGTAATAATCCTCTGCCACCTGATTTTCGGGGTAGGTATAGTCTATCAATATCACCACGTGGATGTAAACTGTAGTGCATTGTCATTAGTTTCCTGATTTTTCGGTCCAAAATGTCCAAATCAGCTTGTGTCCAGTTAACTATACCAGCTGTGTATCTTATAACTGGTATTGCCCAGGTGTTTATGGCCTTGATTGTATTTCCACCATTCAATTTAGATTTCAAAATTTTCCTAACTCTGTTGGTGTACTCTCCCCTGACAATAGTTTTTACTTCTCCATGCTTGATGTTATCCAACTGCAGAATGCCTAAGTATTTGTAGGCTTCATTTTCATTGCATTTAATTAGTTGGCCATTGGGCATTTCAATTCCCTCATATGTAGTGATTTTGCCCCTTTTTATGGATACAGTGGCACATTTTTCCATGCCAAACTGCATTGAAATATCGGTGCTGAATACTCGGACTGTGTTTGTCAATGATTGGATTTCTATTTCTGACTTTCCATAGAGTTTCAAATCATCCATATATAATAAATGCGATTTTTTTTCTGCTTCTTTGGCTGTTTGGTAGCCTAATTTCTTTTTTTTTAAGATTACTGATAGCAGGATCATCGCGATGATGAAGAGAAGAGGTGAAAGTGAATCACCCTGGAAAATTCCTCGCTTGATATTGACCATTCCGTAGTTCTCATTCCCTACTGCCAACTCAGTTCTCCATTGTTTCATCGCGTTTTCAGTGAAGGGTGTAATATTTTTGCTAATGCCAGTTGTTTCTAAGCATTTTATGATCCAACTATGTGGTAATGAGTCGAATGCCTTTTTATAATCAATCCAGACCATATTCAAGTTCGTTTTTCTTTTCTTACAATTTTCTAATATCATTTTATCAATCAGAAGCTGATCTTTTGTACCCCTGCTCTTTCTTTTATTGCCTTTTTGCTCTACTGGCAAGATGTTGTTTGTTTCCAAATAATCCATAATATTATCTGCAATAATGCCTGTGAGTAATTTGAAGGTTGTTGGCAAGCATGTTATTGGTCTGTAGTTTTCAAGTATTGTTCCTTTAGTTGCATCTTTCTGAATCAAGTATGCTTTTCCAGTTGTCAACCATTCATCAATTTGACCATTTTGTAAAATTTCATTCAGTTGCCTGGCCAATATGGCATGTAAACTGGTCAGATATTTGAGCCAGAAACCATGTAATTGGTCATTTCCAGGTGATGTCCAATTCTTTACTTTTTTTACTCGATTTTTGACCATCGCAGTTGTTATTTCTAATACTTGCATTTGTTTGTTACCAATGCTTTTCTCAAAGTCATGTATCCACTTTGCTTCCTTATTGTAGTCCTTTGCTTTCTCCCACAAACCTTTCCAGAATTCAGCTGTGGCCTGCTTTTCTGGTTTTTCACTTTTGGTGTAACCATTCACATTAAGACTTTGATAAAAACGCCGTTGATCTGATCGAAATTGTTGATTTTGTTTGTATTGGATGATTCGTGCCTCATATCTCTCAATTTTTCTAGCTGTTGCTGTTATCTGCTGTTTTACAATCTCTACAGCTTCAATGATGTTTCTTGTATCCAATCTATATCTTCTGATCAGCTGAACTATGATTTTGCTGTTTTTAAGTTGTTGCTCATGCATGTTCTTTAAGTTGCTAGCATCTGCCCTTAATTTTTTGACTTTTTGTTCTAATCGGATTTTCCACTTTGGCTTTGATGCTTTTTCCATTGTGTGCTTAGGTGCTTTGATTTTAATGCCTAGTTCATTAGTGACTATTACAGCTGCACTGTACATTAACTGATTCGTTTCCAAGATTATTATTATTATTATCATTATCAGAATTGTATCACAGCGGCCAGTTGTTTCGCCGGATTTGGCGTTAATTACTAGTCGGGCCCCACCCAGGGGCCTAGGACGTCGTAACGTATTTTCGTAATATGTGTGCGGATCCAAGCAGTGCGGCCTTTTGCATTTGACTGATGGTGATTTTGTCAATTTTTAACTTTTTAAAATGTAATTCCAGTGCTTTTGGAATAGCACCCAGTGTGCCGATTACCATTGGAATTACCACTGCTGGTTTGTGCCATAATCGTTGGATTTCAATTTTTAAGTCCTGGTATTTCGCGATTTTTTCATATTCCTTCTCGGCGACCCTGCTATCACCTGGTATTGCAATGTCTATGATTGTAACCTTACTTTTCTCAACCAGTGTGATGTCTGGTGTATTATGCGCCAGAATTTTATCCGTTTGTATGCGAAAATCCCACAAGATCTTGACCATCTGACCCTTTTTCAGGCTTTATGTTCCCACCAGTTTGTTGCTGTTTTAAAATTATAATTTTTGCACAAATTCCAGTGGATCCTTTGTGCCACTGAATTGTGCCGCATTATTATTATTATTATTATTATTATTATTATTATTATTATTATTATTATTATTATTATTATTATTATTATTATTATTATTATTATTATTATTATTATTATCAGCAACAGAGGATGTGGTATTGTGGTTTGATGTTTATTGATCCAGGGTATTACCGTCATTCCATAATGATTTAGTATGTAGGTCACTTGGACAACAAGATTTGAAAACTAGGACTTAGGTTCTTTTATGCGGGGAAGATGAGACACTTGCCAGTTGCTTTAAAGAAACCACAGAGTGTGTGTGATTCATTCACAGAATGGATGTGCTGCTTCTTGGCAAACAAAATTCCATTCACACCGAAGTGCAAAGGGCTGAACAAAACAGCATAATGCAAAGCATGAACCAAATCGAAGTTGAATGCCGGCCTGTTAATCGACCGCACTTTGTTCTCTGTTTGGATGGAGATCATTTTCTTTATGACGCAACAAGGCTATTGTGGATGTTTAATGACCGGAGTCAGTAGCTAATACTTTTAAGACACGCAAGCCAGACCTTGGCCCTCAAAATCAGGAAAGCCACTAGTTATAAGAATAAAATTAAAAATGAGAAGAAGAATGATAATAAAAATGGATGGGATCTTGGAGGTCTTCTAGTCCAACCCTCTGCTCAGGCAGGAAACCTTACACCATTTCAGACAAATAGTTGTCCAATCCTTAAAAACCACAAGCGTTGGAGCATTTACAACTTCTGCAGGCAAGTCGTTCCACTGGTTAATTGTTCTCACTATAAGGACATTTCTTTTTAGTTCTAAGTTGCTTCTCTCCTTGATTAATTTCCATCTGTTGTTTTTTGTCCCGTCTTCAGGTGCTCTGGAGAATAGCTTGGCTCCACCTTCTTTGTGGCAGCCCCTCAAATATTGGAAGACTGCTGTCAAATCACCCCAGGTCCTTCTTTTCATTAAAGTAGATATACCCTATTCCTTTTGGCAGTCGTTTGCTCTCCAAGCTTGTTTCAATTTAGTTTCTGAACGTTTTGTTACCAGACTAGGTAACATCATCAGCAGGATTTTCTTGTCTTATTCTCCTTAGCTTATATAAATCTTGTGTGCCTGTTTGCCAATACCCAGGTCCTGCAACTCTTCCTTCCTTCCTTCCTTCCTTCTCATTATTTCCTTCCTCCTTTCCTCCCTGTTTCTTCTTTCCTTCCTTCCTTCCTTCCTTCCTTCCTTCCTTCCTTCCTTCCTTCCTTCCTTCCTTCCTTCCTTCCTTCCTCATACTGAATGTATATGTACTTCTACATACTAATGGTCCTCAATTTATAATCACTAAACTAATGGTTATAAGTTGAGAACTTCCTATATGTAGAGTACCTGTATGTAGAAAAACTAAACCGATTTACAATTGATCCTTGCATTTATGACTGTTGCAGCATCCATAGAGTCACATAATAAAAAATCAAGCACTTGGTCCTTCTCTTTATTAGATTAGACTAGACATACCCAGTTCCTGCAACCGTTCTTCATATGTTTTGGCCTCCAGTCCCCTAATCCTCTTTCTTGCTCTTCTCTGTACTCTTTCTAGAGTCTCCGCATCTTTTTTACTAGTTAGTAGGAAATGTATGCAGTTTGATTCGATTCTTTGCTGTCGTGCGGTCAGGTTTGGTTTTTATTATACATTTAGACAAAAGACAAATAGATAACTTCCTTATTTTTCTAGGCATGCAGCATGCAGGAGGTGTAGCTATGTTCAGCTATGCAGAACATCACAAGGAATCTTGGAGCATGCAACTAGTCCTCACCATACAACTGATCACTTAGGAGCTGCCATTTAAAGTTGTGACTGGCAGTGTGACTGACTGGCCCTCAGCAATATAGCCATGTTTATAGCCATTTGCAGCCTCGTGTGATCACATAACTGCACTTTATGACTGTTTTGTTGAAAATTGGGATTTAATTCCAAACCCCGTGGATTTGCTGAATGACTGGTGTGTTTGCTTATCAACAGAGCCATTCATTTTATAATCACCATGTTCACTTAACAACCTCCAAGGTCTGAAATTGAGGCAGTCACGTGATTGACCCATTTTACATTGTTACAACCTTATGGCAAATGGCCATCATAGATAGGTTCTATAGATTATGATTGTAATTTGAGGACTACCTGTATGTCTGACTCACAAGTGCCTTTCCAAGCTTGGAATTAAACTTTCATTGGTTTCTAGCCCTGATAGCTCAGATCATCAAATTTAAAAAGTCAGGCTTTGGTTCTAGTCTAAGAAGCTTTGAAAATACTTCCAGGCATGTACCTGGTTTAATAGTAATAACTGTGAGAGGGATCTTGGAGTCCTAGTGGACAACCATTTAAATATGAGCCAGCCGTGTGCAGCAGCTGCCAAAAAAGCCAACACAGTCCTAGGCTGCATCAACAGAGGGATAGAATCAAGATCACGTGAAGTGTTAATACCACTTTATAAGGCCTTGGTAAGGCCACACTTGGAATACGGCATCCAGTTCTGGTCGCCACGATGTAAAAAAGATGTGGAGACTCTAGAAAGAGTGCAGAGAAGAGCAACAAAGAGGATTAGGGGACTGGAGACTAAAACATATGAAGAACGGTTGCAGGAACTGGGTATGTCTAGCTTAAGAGAAAGAAGGACTAGGGGAGACATGATAGCATTGTTCCAGTATCTCAGAGGTTGCCACAAAGAAGAGGGAGTCAAACTGTTCTCCAAGGCACCTGAGGGTAGAACAAGAAGCACTGGGTGGAAACTAATCAAGGAGAGAAACAACTTAGAACTGAGGAGAAATTTCCTGAAAGTGAGAACAATTAATCAGTGGAACAATTTGCCTCCAGAAGTTGTGAATGCCCCAACACTGGAAGTCTTTAAGAAGATGTTGGATAGCCATTTATCTGAAGTGGTGTAGGGTTTCCTTCCTAAGTTTGACAACCAATCAGAATACAAGCTCAAATTCATAAACCCAGAGAGGGCATAAAACCCAGGCACTTTATTTTATTTATTTATTTCTTAGATTTTTAGACCGCCCCTCTCCCAAAAAGGGACTCTCTGCATCTCCTTCCTTTTTTTTTTTTGCTCAACATCTACAAGGCATGTGAACCATCAAACCATCTTTCCAAGCAGCCTCCATGTTTCCAGTGTCTTTTTCACCACTTGGAGCTGAACCCAGATGGACTTTTCTTCCAACAATTGGTTATAAGATGGGGCAAAACTCATTTAACTCCTGTCATGCTTAGGAAATGTTGGGCTAATCTGTGGTCATAAGTCAAGGACTATTGTTTAGTAACAGAGCTGAAGGATCTTGGAGGTCTTCTAGTCCAACCGTCTGCTCAAGCAGAAGACCTGCCTGAACTATACGATTCCAAATAGCTTTCCAATCTCTTCTTTAAAAACTCCGGTGATGAAGCACCTACAACTTCTGGAGGCAAGTTGTTCCACTGATTAATCGTTCTCACTGTTAGGAAGTTTCTCCTTAGTTTCCAGGTTGCTTCCCTCCTTGATTAGTTTCCACCCGTTGCTTCTTGTCCTGCCTTCTGATGCTTTGGAGAACAGTTTGACCCCCTCTTCTTTATGGCAGCCCCTGAGATATTGTATCTCAGGGAGGGAGTCAAACTATTCTCCAAAGCACCTGAAGGTAGAACAAGAAACAACAAATGGAAATGAATCGAGGAGAGGAGCAACCTAGAACTAAGGCATCCGTGGAACAAATTGCCTCCAGATGCTGTGAATGCACCAATGCTGGAGGTTTTCAAGAAGAGATTGGACAGACATTGTCTGGAATGAAATAGGATTTCCTGCTTGAGCAGGGGGTTAGTTTAGAAGACCTCCAAGGTCCCTTCCAGCTCTGTTACTCTGTTATGTGTGTGTGTGTGTGTGTGTGTGTGTGTGTGTGTGTGTGTGTGTGTGTGTGTGTATCTCCTTGTGTATGTCTGTGTTGGAGCCATTTCTCATACACACACTAATCAAACAGAAACTGGTCAACAATTATAAACAGATGACTAGATGGGTAATAATTAATAATTGGTGAAGTAGCATTTCTTCATCACCATTAAATATTTGTTTTGAAAAGTAAAATGAATCCACATGCAAATTATGACTTGGACAGCTGTATAAAGTGCTTGTAATCTAAATTACACTATCCCAATTATCTCAGTTTCTTTCATTCAATTTTCCCTTCCTAATTCAGCTGTCACTCTTCTAGCTTTTCTATCACCTTTCAATTATTAGGTATTTATTTGCTTACAAACCTAGGGGCGATCAAGGATAACAGTTTCTTTTTCTTATAATGGGGGAAAAAATCAATAAGGCATTAATTAAAACAAAGGTGTGCCACGAAATCAAGATTAGAATGTATGGCAGCATCACACTGGGCCCTATTTAAAGCAAGCAGCATTTTTCACACTCACTGCTTTGATCCCTGGTTTATGGAGATGAGTTTATGGTTTATATACTGGTAGTTGGACCAAACAATTGTCAAACTCTTCTAAGTTGACATCTTATGCTGAGGCTCTAACTCCCATATCCTGACCAAAGGTTCGGGGTGACAAGTAACAGGAAAGTGATAAATTAATGCTTCCATCTAGACCATGGATCTCAAACTCAAGGCCCGGGGGCTGGATCTGGCCCATGGGGCTGCCCTGGAAACAGCCAAGGGTTGCCCCAAGGTGCTTCTGCCTGCAAAAACTGTGTTCGGGAGGACTGTGTTTTCACTTGCAGAGATTTGCAGGAGGCCATTGCAGCCGAAAACAGAGCTCAGGAGCCTATTTTCCCTGGCAGAGGGTTTGGGCCACCACAGTTGCCACCGACATGAGTGATGTTGAGTTTGTGGCAGGAAAAGTCATAAAATGGGACAAAACCTACTTAACAAAGATCTCATTTAGCAACATAAATTTTGGGCTCAATTGTGATCATAATGTGAGGACTGTCTGTATCTGAAAGACACCCCCCCCCCCCATGATTGAATTATAAAGGATTTGGTCTTCAAGGATAATGGTAATGGGGGGATTGTATAATACTAGTTCTCATCAGGTAGACAAGGGGTGAGGATTGCCACTACAGGTGTTAAAACCAGGAAAGATTGTTCAAAACTCACATTATCATTTTCTGGTGATGATTCAACTCCACCACCTTCTTCTGGGCCTTCACGCAACCTGTCATTAAGTCCATGGCAAGCTGGAGAAAAATGCAAGTTTCGGAGTTCCAGTGGGAAATGAGTGAGCTGTAGGAATCCTGCTGGACTGGTTTTTGGGGAGCCTAACGATCCAAGGTTGTTGTCCTTGTACAAGATCAGTAGCATTCCAGAAATAAGCTTTGATCCTGCCTGCAATGAGGACTGTACAAGTCTAGAGCATAAGAGCCAGCAGTTGTGCTGCAGTTACCAAAAAAAGCCAACACTGTCCTAGGCTGCATCAACAAAGGGATAGAATCAAGATCACACCTGAAGTGCTTATATCAGGGGCTGGAATTCAGTTGCCATGGTGCAAAAAAGATGTTGAGGTCCTAGAAAAAGTGCAGAGAAGAGAAACAAAGACGATTAGGGAACTGGAGGCTAAAACATAAAAAGAACAGTTGTTGGAATTGGGTATGCCTAGTTTAATTAAAAGGACTAGGGGTGACATGAGAACAGTGTTCCAATATCTCAGGGGTTGCCACAAAGAAGAGGGAGTCAAACTATTCTCCAAGGCACCTGAGGGCAGGACAAGAAGCGATGGGTGGAAGGTAATGAAAGGGAGAAGCAACCTAGAAATAAGGAGAAACTTTCTAACAATGAGAACAATTAATCAGTGCAACAACTTGCCTTTGGAAGTTGTGTGTGCTTCATCACTGAAAGTTTTTAAGAGATTGGACAACTATTTCTCTGCAATTGTTATAGAGTTTCCTGTCTGAGCACGGGATTGGACTACAAGATCTCTAAGGTCCCTTACAACTCTGTTATTCTGTTATCCTTCTGCAGCTGATGCACTGCAGATATGGTGGGTGTTGCAATTCTCAGAATCCTCTTAACAGCATGCAGAGGGAGAGATTTTGGGATCTGAAGTCCCAACATATCTGGAGAGACCAGGCTATGGATAGCTCTCCATTCACAGAGAAACCAAAGCAAATCCGAGGCATTGGGCCAGAAAAGATTCCCAGACCTCTATTCCATTCTTTCTCCATGCCCACAAGCTCTAAGCAAGTGACTCATTCCAAATTCCAAGGTGGCCAAAAATCAGGGTTCCATGTACAGATAGTCCTTGACTTACAACCATTTGTTTAGTGACCATTCAAAATTACAATGGCACTGAAAGAAGTGACTTATGACCTATTTTCATACTCACCACTGTTTCACGCTCACACGATCAAAATTTGAGGGCTTGGCAACTGGCATGACAGTTGCACTGGCAAGCACTCAAATTTTGATCACATGGGAAACAGTTGTAAGTGTGAAAATAGGTCATAAGCTGCAGCTTCCTGCGGTCTCGTAATCACCCTTTGTAACTTTCCCAGCTAGTAAAGTTAATGGGAGAAGCCAAATTCGCTTAACAACTACATGGTTCACTTAACAAATGCAGTGATTTGCTTAACAGCTGTAGCAAAAAAAAATGTCATAAAATGGGGTGTGGCTCACTTAACAAGTATGTTGCTCAGCAACATAAATTTGGGAGTCAAAAGTGGCTGAGGACTATCTGTATATTTTTCCTTCTCTTGTATATTAGCTATTATTTTTTTCCCCTTCAGCACAGGAGATAATTTTGGGGAAGGCATATAATTCCCATATCGAAAGTTACCAAGTCACAGCAAACTGTCCAGTCTGTTCTCAGAAGCTAAACAAAGCCAGCCCTGGTTAGTTTCTGAATGGGGTTTTTCTGGGAACTGCGGGTTTATTGACTAGACACAGAAGTTGAGGGGAAAAAAAACACCATCCTGTGGCAGCTACTTTTACAACCCTGCGAAGGAAACTGCCTGCATTCACTTCCCAGAACTGAGCTTGATCTCAGTGCATCCTCGTTTTTTATTCCACTGATCAGCTTCTTGATTGAGGAGAAAAAGAAAGGAACGTAATAAAGGTCTGTAGAGACTGTCCATCATTGGTTGTTCCAAAAATGGTTTTCCAAAAGGCAGCTGGACTTCCTTGGGTGTTTTTTTTTTTTCTTTCCTTGAAAACTTTTGAAGCTTCTCATTCAAGAAGCTTCTTTGGTTCTGGATGAATGCTGGGGAATGAAAAGATTTATATTCTTTGCGGTCATCTAGTTGTTAGCCTTCTTTCTTAGTATCTGGGAGAGCTGTTGAGACCCCTTGGGATGTACCCTCTGATGAGAGGTGCCCATAAGGACCAGATTCGGCAATCCATGTGCGTCACACTTCTGAAGACATTAAAATCCACATTCTCCATCATGGGTCAGTGATGCCATAAGTACTTGGGAGCTGCTGTTTGGATTAGTGGTGAAGGTATCTAACCACCTTGTGTTCGGATGGCTGTTTCTTCGATGGCTTTGATTTACCAAGCACCAGGGCAAGAGACCCAGGAGGGGTAGGGTGAGTTTTTATTTGGTTACTTGCCTTATCTTGATCTTTGGAGACTTCCTTCTCAGCATCTTCTTCTCCAAAGAAATTAAATTTAATTAAAATTAAGGAGAAACTTCCTAACAGTGTGGACAATTAACTAGTGGAACAGCAGGCCTCCAGAAATTGTGAGTGCTCCATCCTTGGAGGTTTTTAAGAAGAGATTGGACAACTATTTGTTTGAAATATAATATAGTGTCTCCTGTCTAGTCTCCTGTTATAGAGCAAGAAGTTGGACTAGAAGACCTCCAAGGTCCCTTGCAGCTCTATTCTGATTGATTGACTCCTGATTCCACATTATACATACAAAATAATCTTTATTGTTATAATACCGTGTTTCCCCGAAAATACAACCTGTCCCAAAACTAAACCCTTGCCACATTTTTCGCGTGGGCAAAAATATAAGCCCACCCCCGAAAATAAACCCCCTGGACACCCCCCCCTCCGGCCAGGCAGAGCACCGCTCACTGACCTAGCGTTATCTCGAAAGCGCCAAGTTGCAGGAGCGGGGGGGGGAGCGCTCACGTTGCTTGCCGCCTTCGGGATACCGCTAGGTTGGGGAGTGGCGTTCTGCCTGGCCAGAGGGAGAGCCATGAGGTAACCATGCCCACGAGCAGCCGCCCGGCAAATCCCCTCTCCAGCCGGGAAGAGCGCCATTCGCTGACCTAGGGAGTATCCCTAAAGTGCCAAGCCATGTGGTGCTCTGCCCATCCCCCAGCTCCCACGGCTTGGCACATTCGGGATACCCCCTAGGTCAGTGCATGGAACTCTGCCTGGCTGGAGAAGGGGGTTGCGCGAGCGCCTGTTCCGCCTGCAGCTTCACCAAGCCCTTGCGCAGCTCTCCCAGGCCATCGCCGCTGGCTGCTGCTGCCCGCCACCGCCCGCCACCGCCCCGCTCCGAGCATAACTTCCAAACTCCAAAACTCGGGGCCGAGTCTTCCAGCATCGGCTGCTCTAGGAGTGCTCTCTATGGTGGGGCGGCTGCCAGACAGAGAGTCTTCCGGACAGAGTCTTCCAGCCCCAAAACAATAAGCCCTCCCTGATAATAAGCCCAAGGGCATATTTCGGGGGCAAAAGAAAATAAGCCCCTGTCGTATTTTCGGGGAAACAGGGTATCCACAAGTAGTCACCTGCTTGTAGCCTCCTGGATTCACTATGTTGGTAGTCCTTGAATTACAATCATAACTTAATGACCGAAGTTACAACAGCATTGAAAAAAAGGTGTCTTAGAACCAGTCCTCACATTTACAACTGTTTCAAGGTCCCTATAGTCACATGATCAAAATTCAGGAGCTTGGCACCTGGCATATATTTACAATGGTTGCAGTATCCCAAGATCATGTGATCTCATCAGCTAGCTTCTGACAAGCAATGTCAATGGGGAAAGCCAGTTTCTCTTAATGACCACTTGATTCACTTAACAACTGCAACAATTTGCTTAACCATGCTGGCAAAAAAAGGTTGTAAATGCGTAGAGAAGAGGAAGACAGGGTGGGATTTATCTCGTTATTGAAGGCTGTTGTATTTTACTGGACAAACACTTCAAGCTCTAAGGTCTGGAGTTTTGTGCTTTTTAGAAAACATTATTTCAAAAAGAATTGGTGACTTTGCCAATATGGATAACCCACAAACACTCAGGAACCAGCTATTCATTCAATTTATTCTATTTCAAAAAAAGGGAAGGTGGGAGGGGGGGGACAAGGGAGAGAATGGCAAGGAAGGACAGGGAGGGGGCAAAGGAAGGGAAAGGGTAGGTGGAAGGAAGGGAGGAAAGAATTCATAGTTTGGGGTATTATTTCAAAGGAGACAAAGCTAAGGATATGGAAATCTTCCAAAAGAAATCCAAGATAAAGAACAGACTTTGATACATTCTTTAACTGGCCCGTTTAGTTTTCAGCTGACCGACACACACATGGTTGTTTTTATTGTTTCCATTGCTTTTTAAGAATACAATCACCAGAAGATAACACTACATCCCCTTAGAATCTTATATATATGAAAACAGTTGTGGGTGTGTATGTTCCAGCATAACTCTGGAACTCCTTGAACAATTTCAACCAAACTTGGTACACAGATGGCTTACTCTCTGGAAACAAATACTTAGGGGAACACCCCTAAGTGTGTTCTGTTAAGATACAGCCTGTTGTGCCTTAAAATGGCTTCTACTGTGCAGCGGAGTTGCCATGGTAGCTTCACAGTACTCCACAAGGAGGCTCCCTCTGGTAAGGGGTAAGATCCAACATTAGAAATTATATTTGGTCCAGACATTTTCCCTCTATAAACAAATATGTGGGCAACGTCGGGTTATCATCTAGTTAATAGTAGTAGTAGTAGTAGTAGTAGTAGTAGTAGTAGTAGTAGTAGTAGCAGCAGCAACAACAACAACAACAACAACAACAACAACAACAACAACAATAATAATAATAATAATGTTTTAGGGCACAAACAAGCCATTAAAGTAGCTTTCACCAATTACCAGTAGTTCACATTCGGTGATTTGAAACTACATTTCCCATATTGCCAACCCATTTTGGAATGATGGGGAATGTGGTACCACAAGTGGCAATGGTGGAAAGGCCACAGCAGTGCAGTATGGCCAGGGAAGGGGAAAGGTTAACTGCTGAATCAATCTTTCCCAAGTCCAAGTAGATATTTGCTTGGGCTAAGGACAACAAGACTCTCTTTGAAGATGGGAAATGACAGAGCTGAATTCCCCCAAGGCAAACCACATCCCATAATTATCAGGTCTGGGTCATGCCTGGCCCAGGATGCAGTCTGGTTCTGTGTGGGAATCCTGTCATCTCTGGTCAAGAATGTCTGGAGGTCTTTGAAACTGGAGGACTAAAACTTGGACGATCCTTTAGCCATCCTCGGAGGTGCTAAAACAGGGGGAAAGTAGCATTTTGCTCATGCTAGAAACATTCTCCTGTCCAAACAAATAACATATTGTATATGTCTAGTCTAATGAAAAGAAGACCCATGGGTGACATGATAGTTTTCCAATATTTGAGGGGCTGCCACGAAGAAGAGGTAGTCAGGCTATTCCCCAAAGCACCTGAGGGCAGGACAAGAAGCAACGGATGGAAACTAATCAAGGAAAGAAGCAACCTAGAACTAAGGGGAAACTTCCTGACAGTGAGAACAATTAATCAGTAGAATGCCTTCAGAAGTTGTGAGTGCTTCATCACTGGAGGTTTTTAAGAAGAGTCAACAATCTAGCAAGGAAACCTTTATTTAAATCAGTGTTTCCCAAACTTGTTGGTTTTAAGATGTGTGCACTTCGACTCCCAGAATCATCCAGCCAACCATGCTGGGAATTGAAGTCCTTGTGTCTAAAATTGCCAAGATTGAGAAACTCTGATCTAAGTATGCCCTGGTTTAGATTAATGCTGAATTTAATGGGTTCTGAAGTAAGACAGTTCTGTTATGTCTGATTTGCTTGTTATCTTCACCTTTCTCTAAGTTATTCTTCACACATATCATACACTCGGCTGCATTCTCCTTCTCCTTGAATACATATACACATAAATACATATAGGTCTTTCTTTGGTTTTTAATTTAAAAAAAAAACAACTTTGCAAGATAAAAAAAAGCATTTCTCTAAGATTTTATTTATTTATTTATTTATTTATTTATTTATTCAATTTATAGGCCGCTCCCTCTCCACAAAGGGACTCGGGGCGGCTTACAATTCAATATATAACAAATAACGAGGAGGAGGTATATACAAAAACATTGTACAATACATAAATAAATAATCATAAGTTAAAACACACAGTAAGATTAAAACAATTAAAATACCCAAAAAGTCAGACTTAATTTAAAATTTGAAATTGTCCAGGGGGATTAGAAGATGTAGTTATAATTCAAGCCAGGCCGGCTAGTTGGAACAGGTGGGTCTTGAGTTCGTGCGGAAGGAGCGGAGATCGGTAGTTGTCCTAATGTCGGGGGGGAGGTCATTCCAGAGGGCTGGGCCCATCACAGAGAAGGCCCTACCCCTCGGCGCCGCCCTCTGGCATTGCTTAGTGGACGGCACCCGGAGGAGTCCCTCTCTGTGAGAGCGAATTGGTCGTAGGGATGTATGGGGCAGGATATGATCCCGCAAGATCACTGCTTAGTTCCAAAGAATGCATAGGCCAAGATTTCCCTTGAAAAGTTTTAGTTTGTTTTGCTCAAATTAACCATCCTGGTGGATTTGCTGTGTGTGACTGGCAAAAGGGCATGGTGGCCTAGCAGTTAGGACACTGGGCTTGTTGACTGAAAAGCTGGCAGTTCAAAACCCAGGTACCATGCAACAGGGTGAGCTCCCGTTACTTGCTCTAGCTCCTGCCCACCTTTGAAAGAATGCAAATGCAAGTAGAGAAATGGGTACCACTTCAGTGGGAAGATAACAGCACCTCGGCATATAGTCACACTGGCCATATGACCATGGAAAATGTCTTTGGATGACCTTGGATCCCTCAGTCAAGAAACGGAACCAAATGCTATCCTCTAGAGTTGGACACGACTGGGCAGGGAAAAGCTTCATCTTTTTACCACCACTGGCAGTGAGGTGCTAATTGTGGCATAACCAGAGTGACCCTGCAATTAAAGGAAAGGTTATCCCAGGTTCAAAGAAAGGAGGCAATGCCACTTGCAAAGGCTGTTGCTCCTATTTGCATGCTTCCAAGAATATTAAGAGATCTCACACACACACCACATTGTGCGTCAACGCAATGATAGAATAAACCTTTCCATAAATACAAAAGGCAATTGAGGGACATTATTTCCAAGACAGGAAGCATGGTATTGACCCCCTGAGAATGGCCTCTTACAACAACTTTAATTGTGCTGGCTGATGACTGATGGACTAGATGCCAGCAGTGGTCGAAGAGACTCATCCATTATTGAAGAGCGCTTTCCCGGCCAGTGCGGTGTAATCTTATGTGAGGTGAGAGAGGCCAAAGAAATGGTCCTTAGGGAATGGTCAGATTAGAGAGACCACAGTTGTATAATGGGCAGAGAAGGAGACTAATGAGGAACTCTCCCTAACTTCTCAGACAGAGAAGGAGAGAGCGGGAGATTTGTACTTTCAGGATGTTGCAAGATGTTGTTAATACGTTGTTCAGTTGCTAAATCTTGTCCGATTCTTCATGACTCCATGAATCCATAGCATATCACACACACCCTGTCCTCCACTGTCTCCTGGAGTCTGCCCAAATTCATTGTGTTGATGATACTATCTAATCATCAAACTCATCCTCCGTCATCTCCTTCTCCTTTCTTTCCCAACCTCCGGGTCTTCTCCAAGGATTCCCATCTTCTCATTTGGTAGCCAAAATATTTGAGCTTCAGCTTCAGCCAGGGTTGATTTCCTTTAAGATTGACTGATTGGATCTCCTTGCAGTCCAAGGGATTCTCAAGAGTCTTCTCCAAGCTGCGAATACAGGTAGTCCTCGACTTACGACCACACTCAACCGTCAAATTTCTATTGTTAAGTGACACATTTGTTAAGTCACTTTTGCCCCATTTTATCACATTTCTTGCCACAGTTGTTAAGCGAATCACTGAAGTTATTAAGATAGTAATCCAATTGTTAACTGGATCTGGCTTCCCCATTTTGACTTTGCTTGTCAAAACTTTGCAAAAGGTGATCACATGATCCCAAAACACAGCAACCATCATAAATATTGTTCTGTAGGGAGAACGAGGCAGGCAGGAACTGAGGCAAGGCAGGTTGAAGCTAACACAACCTTTATTAACAGTTTAACACGGCAAAATGCAAGGCAAACCTCGAACCGGCAAACAGCAACATTTGACAGCTGACAGCCCTTTTATACCAGAGCTGTCAGACGCTGAACCAATAGAATGGCTGCATTCTCCCGCCAGCTGGCTGCTCGCGTCTCAATCAATCAGGGGCCGGCAATGATAGTCAATGGCGTCGTAGCCTCGAGGACTTAACAAATATGAACTAGTTTCCAAGCATCTGAATTTTGATCACATGACCATGGGGATGCTGCAAAGGTTGTAATCGGTCATAAGTCCGTTTATCCAGTGCCATTGTAACTTTGAACAATCACTAAATGAACAGTTGTAGATTGACGACAACTGCATAGTTTTACAATACAGTAGAATTAACTCACCTGGTTGTGTTTCTTCTCTGGTCTACCTAGAGAGGATGACATATAGAGAATTCCAGACGTGACATGTTGGCCCATCCATGTTATCCACATTTTTATAATCCTCACTCAGGAAGCCTGGGAGATGAGGGAAATGAGATGGTTCCAAAATTCAGTCCTGGAGTGAAACTGAAAATGAAGGGCAATTAGAGATCCAACTGGGTTGAGGTTTTTGAAACAGGACAAATATCTAGAAAATTCCTTTTTCCTGACTAAATCCAAATCTACCATTTTCCCCTATTGTTGAAGCACTACATTAGTTGGTGGCTCCCCCCCCCCCAAAAAAAAAATCATCTAGCCTTGATCAAAAAGGAAAAAAAACTGGTAGGGAGAGAAAATAATAATAATGATGAGATCACTTTTATGAAATCACATCCTGATGTTAATCTACAGATGTTGAATTAATAGTGGTAGATTTTTGGAAGAAGAGAAGAGGGAATGAGGAGGAGGGAAAGGGAGAGAAGGGGAGAGCGGAGGGGAGGAAAGGAAGAGAGGGGAAGGGGAGAGGAGAGGAGAGAATTGAGAAGGCTGGACTTCTCTCTTCAAACCTTTCTTCAACATTTTTCAGAGAAGCTTCCCTCCCTCCAACTTCATCAAAGAACTCTCAGAGGTGACTAGCTTCTGATTTTCCCCCAAGTCCTTTAAATTCTGAGATACTTCATTACTCCAATGCTGTGTATGTGAACAAATAATAGTCTCACTAGTGCAGCAGTTAGGAAATGCCTGCCAAAGAACAGGTAGATACTCCCAGTCCAATTTCTCTGCCCATAAATTTGGGAGCCCTGATGTTCATTTCTCTTATTTGATGCCAGTGAAGATTTAATTTGATGGTAATTGCCTACAATTTTAAGAGTCTGTTTGGGTGAGGAATACCCCAGCATTACAATATCATTTCCAATTCCCTTTAGCCAGCAAACCAAAGCATTTCAGGGTGGCCTGAAAAAGATCAACCACCAATCGTGTAACCAAAAGCAAGATCTTTTTGATCTTGCTTTTGGTTACCACATTACAAAAAAGATGTTGAGATTTTAGGAAAAAGTGCAAAGAAGAGCAACCAAAATGATTAGGAGCCTGGCAACTAAAACATATGAAGAACAGTTGCAGGAACTGGTTGTGGCTAGCCTAGAGAAAAGAAGGGTTATGGGTGACATGATAGCAGTGTTCCAGTATTTGAGGTGCTGCCACAAAGAGGAAGGGGCCGACTTATTATCCACCAGAAGGCAGGACAAGAAGCAATGGATGGAACCTGGAATTAAGAAGAAACATCCTGACAATGAGAACAATTAGCCAGTGGAACAGCTTGCCTTCAAAGGATGTGGGTGGTCAACACTGGAGCTTTTAAAGAAGAGATTGCACAGACACTTGTTGAAATTGTATAGGGTCTCCTGTTTGAACAGGGGGTTGGACTAGAAGATCTCCAAGGTTCCTTCCAACTCTATTCTGATTGATTGATTGACCGAGGCCACAGAACATTAAGGACAATTTATCCCTCTTCTAATTACCAGAGTCCATTCTACTTCCGGAAGGTGTATCAAAATCATCCAGGGACCATCAGTGGTCTAAGTAAAAAGACACTTAACCTTTTGATTGATGGTGTTTTTGCTTTGATCCAAACGATGGAGGAAGGCAAGGGGAATTAAAAGCTTTTGAGGTTAAGTGGATCTGATTTCAAAGCTAAAGAAAATCTAGTTTCAAACCTCAGCAAAAGTGGCGATAACATGCTGCTATAGGCCTACAAACACTTTAGTGTTTCTGTAACTGCCTGAAACAAGATGGATAGAATTTGGAAGGAAGCATTAAGTGGAATGAGAGGAAATTGGAAAACTGAGTGAGAGATCCTTTGCAGGGAAAAATAAAAAGCAAAGCAAGGAAGGAAAAAAGAAGGGAAAATAGGAGGGAAAGGGAAAGAAGGAAAGGAAAGGAAGGGGAGGACGTTTGGGTATCTTTACTGTACTAACTTTTCAGATCCAATTTCGCCAATTAAGCATTTTGTTGAACAATCTTAATTATATGATTGGAGGAAGAAAGCAACTTATGAAACTGTTGAATGCGAGTCCTTTTTAGAGGCAGGAGAATATATCTACCAGAGTTTTTTTTTTTTAATAAATCATGTGTTTTGAGGATTCAGAATGGATTCTCTAAGGGGAAAATTCATTACTCACACACGGGAACCAAAATGCAAGTCTGGGCAAGAGATTATTTGGAGATTCAGTTCAAAGGCAGTTTGATAAACTCCTTGAATCAAATCAACTTTCCAAACCAAGCGGAAAAATCAAAACAAATGGTTAAATCGAAGCTGATGTTTCTCAAGGATTCTGGGCTATTCAAATGCTACATGCATGGATAAGGTCTTCTATTTTTTTTTTCCTGAATGGATTTGGAAAATCTGAACTTAATCACTCCAACATGACAATATGATCCAAGCATCTAAAGCAGATCCATTTCCAAAACCAGTTCATTGTATCACAGCCAATTAATTTTCCAAATCAAATTGGCTATTTCATTTCGATTCCTTCCACTGATTCATAGAGGTTGATCAAAAGATTTCTGTTCCAATTACTTTATTTGAGATACACATTTAAAAAAAAGAGGTAGCATTTAAATTGCACTCTTATGTCCACCATCTTGATTTTTGGATCACAGCTTATGGATAGCCCTATAAATATCCTTGAGTTACAACTGTAATGGAACCTGCCCATCATCATCATAAATTGTAAAGATTGTAAACGGTTACAACCTTTTTTACAGCAGTCGTTAAGTGCATTTGTAGTCATTAAGTAAACACTGAATTCGTTAAGCCGATCAATGATTTGCTAGGGCAGGTTTGCCCAAGACCAGACATAACCATTATAAATTGCCAAGTGCCCAAAGTTAAATTACATGTCCATGATGGGGAACATCAGATCTTTGAAACTTCAAATCTGGGTTGTAAGTTGCCCTAAGGTACCAGGTCCATTGTAAATCACTAAGTGACATTGCAAGTTGAGGACTAACTATATTTTAGTCCCAGCTTCCACACAATACAATAATACAATAGTAGAGTTGGAAGGGACCTTGGAGGTCTTCTAGTCCAACCCCCTGCCTAGGCAGGAAATCCTACACCACTTCAGACAAATGGCTATCCAATATCTTCTTAAAGACTTCCAGCGTTGGGGCATTCACAACTTCTGGAGGCAACTTCTGTTCCACAGATTCATTGTTCTAACTGTCAGGAAATTTCTCCTCAGTTCTAGGTTGCTTCTCTCCTTGATTAGTTTCCACCCATTGCTTCTTGTTCTACCCTCAGGTGCCTTGGAGAATAGTTTGACTCCCTCTTCTTTGTGGCAACCCCTGAGATATTGGAACACTGCTATCATGTCTCCCCTAGTCCTTCTTTCTCTTAAGCTAAACATACCTAGTTCCTGCAACCGTTCTTCATATGTTTTAGTCTCCAGTCCCCTAATCATCTTTGTTGCTCTGCTCTGCACTCTTTCTAGAGTCTCCACATCTTTTTTACATCGTGGCGACCAGAACTGAATGCAGGATTCCAAGTGTGGCCTTACCAAGGCCTTATAAAGTGATATTAACACTTTAGATTTAGTCTATACAGGTAATCCTTGACTTACATCAGTTCATATAGTGACTGTTCAAAGTTACAATGGCACTGAAAAAAGTGACTTATGACCATTTTTCACACTTACAACCACTGCAAACGTTCAATGGTTGCATGAGCAAAATTCAGATGCTTAACAGCTGACTCATATTTATGACAGTTTCAGTGTCCCAGGGTCATCTGATTTCATTTTGTGACGTCTGAAAAGTCAATAGGGAAGCCAAGTTCACTTAACAAACTGTGTTACTAATTTAACACCTATAATGATTCTCTTAACAATTACGGCAAGGACAGTCGTAAAATGGACAAAGTTCACGTAACAAATGTCTTGATCAGCTGCAGAAATTTTGGGCTCAGTTGTGGTGATAAGTCAAGGGCTCCCTGTATTCCTATCCTGCTTCCAAGATTTAACATGCCAGTGGTTCTCAACTTACAACAGATAACATTTAGTGACCATTCAACGTTACAACGGTACTGAAAATAGTGACAATTTTTCACAGTTATAATCTTTGCAGCATCCCCATGATCGTGCGATCAAAATTCAAATGCTTGGCAACTGGTTCGTACTTACGACCATAGCTGTGTCCCAAGGTCATGTAATCCCCTTCTGTGACCTTCTAACAAGGAATGTCAATGGGGAAGCCAGATTCACTTCACAAACAAGTTTCTAACATATTAAATGCAGTGATTCACTTAACAAATGTGGGAAGAAAGGTCATAAAATGGGGAAAAACTCACTTAACAAATGTCTCACTTAATAACAAAAATGTAGGGGACTACCTGTATTCATTTTTTTTTAAAAAAAATCAACACATAAGGTTGCCCACATCACTATGGTTGCCTACCACTCTGGTTAGCTAACAGCAGTTGGTGAAAAAAAACCACAATCAACCACAAAAACAGAATACATAACCAAAGAACTGTTTGAACCAAAATGTAATAAATTTATCTCATAGCTCTCTGACCACCAAGCTCAGGAATATAACCACATTTTCAGGACCTTCTGATAGGTTAAGAGGATCAGGGTCGCTCTGACCTTCCTTGCTTTTTCTGCTGGACCTGAATCTGATCGCATGAGTAGAATCAGGGAAGGCTATTCCATAAATAACCGTGTCATAAAAGGATTTGTCGGTGACCACCAGTATCTGAAATATTTTTCAACCTGTTTACTAAGAAACCAACCTTTATTCTATGAAACACTTTTTCAAAACAATGATAAGACTACCTTCTTGTTTTGAGAATAGTATCTTGTTGTGTCTCTATAGAAATCTTCATGCTCGAATGCCCCAACGTGCTGCAGATGTTATTGGTCTCAAGAAGACAATTTGTCCTCAGTGTCCACTCAGAATTTCATGCAGGTGCATAAAAGAGGTAGCAACTGAAAAACAGAATACAGAATAATAACATCAAGGTCGCCATGGTATAAAAAAGATGTTGATAAAGAGTGCAGAGAAAAGCAACAGAGATGATTAGGGGACTGGAGGCTAAAAGATATGATGAATGGTTGCAGGAACTGTGAATGGCTAGTCTAGTCTAATAAAGAGAAGGACCAAGTGCTTGATTTTTTATTATGTGACTGTGGATGCTGCAGCAGTCATAAATGCAAGGATCTATCATAAATCGGTTTAGTTTTTCTACATACTTCTATAGACAGGTGCACATAGAATCTCGACTTATAACCACTAGTTTAGTGATTGTCAGTTGAGGACTACTTGTATGTAGAAGTACATATACATTCAGTATGAGGAAGAGAGGGAAGAAAGTGGGAGGGAGGAAATAAAGAGAAGGAAGGGAAGGAGGAAAGAGAAGGAAGGGAGGGAGGGAGGAAGGAAATAATGAGAAGGGAGGGAGGGAGGAAAAAGGGAGGGAGGAAGGAAGGAAATGAGAAGGAAGGAAGGAGGGAGGTAGAGAGGGAGGGAGGAAGGAAGGAAATGAGAAGGAAGGAAGGAGGGAGGTAGAGAGGGAGGGAGGGAGGGAGGAAGGAAAAAAGGGGGAGGGAGGGAGCGAGGAAGGATTACTGCAGAACTTTCTTTTTTTGAAAGGTTGATAACCCTTCAGTTTCTTGTTCTGTAGCCTCTTACCAAGTCAGGGGAGTCCCTTATGTCTACTTATTCCAATTATCAGGTACTGAATAGAAATAACAGGTGAATAATTGAGCTGCACTGTGGCCTGCATAATAACATAATAAGGGCACCTGGCTGTTTCCTCTTGGGAATGGATAAATAGCCTAATCCATACAGGACAATATCTTGTTCAGCTGCAGACTGATAGCCAGCCTGTACTGCATTAATCTTCCCAATTTTGTGATTGCCAACTGACCTACAAAGAATGTCATGATGTCCACCGGACATGCAGAAAATTATGAATCTTTTCAAACCTATTTTTTAGCCTAGAAAATGCTACCCTGGCTGTAATTATAATAATAACACAACATACCAGACTTAACAATTGCTGATAAGAGAGACAAAGAACGAAGGTCTGGGTAGTAGACGTTGCAATACTTGGAGATAGCCGAATAAAAGAGAAAGAACTGGATAAGATAACAAAACCAAAGAGAAACAGGTATAGAACGACTGTGGCAAAAGAAAGCAAAGTTAATATTAATTGTAATAAGTGTCTTGGGTGCAATCCCGAAACATCTGAGGTACCGCTTGAACATCATTGGCTCTGACAGTCACCATAAGTCAATTGCAAAAGGCAGCTATATAGGTAGTCCTCAACTTATGACATTTGTTAAGTGACTCTTGCCCCATTTTACCACCTTTCATGTCACAGTGAATTACTGCAGTTGTTAAGTTAGTAACGTGGTTATTAAGTGAATCTGATTTCCCCATTGACTTTGCTTGTCAGAAGGTTGCAAAAGGGGATCACGTGACCACCCCCCAGGGTCAAGCGTCATAAGTACGAACCAGATGCCAAGCATCTGAATTTTGATATGTGAGCATGGGGATGCTACAATGGTCTTAATTGTAAAAAAAAAATCAGCCATAAATCACTTTTTTCAGCGCTGTTGTAACTTTGAATGGTCACTAAACAAACTACTGTAAATCAAGGACTATCTGTACTTGGAACAGCTTACATACTGTGACAATACTTCTAGGACTATCAAACATCCACATCTGCCTATCGCAGGTCCTTGAAAAGGACTCAGATGGACAAAAATGCCAAATCCATTCTGAATATCTGGCTGAGACCAACTCATTAAAATAAGCTTCACAATTCCCAGAGGTTGACTAGCTAGCAATCCTATTGTTGTTTTCTGTTTTTCTTTTCTGCTTTTTTCCACCATTTTGGTCATATGAGGAGCTTACAATCCTCGTCATGAGCAAAAGATTTCATTCAACCCCCGTTTTGTGAATCCTGGTTATCATTATTAAGAATGCTTCCAGAATGACACCGCTTAAAAATGATTGCACTGAAAATGTTGATGATTTTTGACAGAGGGATTAGGGAGAAACCCTGAGGATTAAACCATTTAACCATTTAAATATGAGCCAGCATTGTGCAGCAGCTGCCAAAAAAGCCAACACAGTTCTAGGCTGCATCAACAGAGGGATAGAATCAAGATCACGTGAAGTGTTAATACCACTTTATAAGGCCTTGGTAAGGCCACACTTGGAATACTGCATTCAGTTCTGGTCGCCACGATGTAAAAAAGATGTGGAGACTCTAGAAAGAGTGCAGAGAAGAGCAACAAAAATGATTAGGGGACTGGAGGCTAAAACCTATGAGGAATGGTTGCAGGAACTGGGTATGTCTAGTTTAATGAAAAGAAGGACTAAGGGAGACATGATAGCAGTCTTCCAGTATCTCAGGGGTTGCCCCACAGAAGAGGGAGTCAAGCTATTCTCCAAGGCACCTGAAGGTAGAACAAGAAGCAATGGGTGGAAACTAATCAAGGAGAGAAGCAACCTAGAACTGAGGAGAAATGTCCTGACAGTTAGAACAATTAATCAGTGGAACAGCTTGCCTCCAGAAGTTGTGAATGCCCCAACACTGGAAGTCTTTAAAAAGATGTTGGATAGCCATCTGTCTGAAACGGTATAGGGTTTCCTGCCTAGGCAGGGGGTTGGACTAGAAGACCTCCAAGGTCCCTTCCAACTCTACTATTGTATTGTATTATTGTATTATTGTATTATTGTAGGATGACTTTCCTTTGGATCAAATTTGCAAAGGGAACTTGTTGCAGTCAAGTTGGTATGGGTTTCTAAAGAGAAGGGAAATGTGTCTTTTTTCCCCCCGGCCAAGAGTCTGAAATTATTAAAGAGGGTATGTACCCCAAAAAGCATGACAAAGGAGAACAAGAAAAGAATCGTTACAAGCATAAACTTTCAGCCTGCAATCTCTTCCACCCAGGATAAAAAAAAGCAGACATTAAAAAACTTTCTCTAATTTTTTTTTTTTTTTCTTATCTCTTAAAAACTGCCTGACTTTCCTCCTTTCCTTTTTTCCTCTGGAAAGGAGAATCTGAGCTGATTTACATATTTCTGCCCTCATCCTCAGGTATGGGGTAACAGTTCTCATCTTCCCCAGCCATGGAATTTGTTGTCATTTGCTCTCACTTTTTTTTTGCCCTGCTTTGCTTCTGTCTTAAGGCTGGATGTCATATATATAGGTAGTTATTGACTCACGATCATAACTGAGTCCAAAATTTCTATAGCTAAGTGAGATAGTTGCTAAGTGAATTTTGCCCCATTTTACAACCATTCTTGCTACAGTTGTTAAGTGAATCACTGCAGTGTTCAGTTAATAACATGATTCTTAAGTGAATCTGGCTTCCCCATTGATTTTGCTTGTTAGAAGGTTGCAAAAGGACATCACATGATCTTGGGACACAGCAATCGTCATAAATATGAGTCCGTTGCCAAACATTTGAATTTTGATCACACCATCATGGGGAATGCTGCAAGGGTCATGTGTGAAAAATGATCATAAATATCTCTCTCGATCCAGTCCACTTCACAGGGTTGTTGTTGTGTGGAAAATAGCAGAAGGGATATGTTCGCCACCTTATTTGTAAAAATAATAAAGTCAGAATAAAATAAACCAATGAATCAATAAATCCAAATTCATGGAGTGAATGAGAAATGTGGCTTGCATTTCTGTTTTAAAAACACCTGACTTCACCTTTTTTTTAAAAGCTGAATCCTGGTGTATTTCACCAATAAGAGAAATGTTTTGAACTGGAGAGCACCTTAAAAGGCTGAAAGCAAGTTTTTGTACTCTTACAAAATATATTTTTTTCAAGCAGAAAAAAAATAGCGCTTTCTTTGAGTTTATCTTCCTCATTAAGGCTGCTCAAAGTGCAATTTGGTAGAGTTGTACAGCAAGAGCGAGTCTGGAATTGTGATTAATTCACTCTGGACCTTGAATCTAGATTAATATTATACCTTTTCCAACATCTATGATCAAAAGCAGCCTGCTTTTAGGACGCTGTTTGTTTCGGGCAGTAAAAATATATGAAATAAACCTATCCAGCCCTGTTGTCTGCCTATCTTTAAAAGTTTATTTTAAAAATGAGAACTATCTAGTGTTTTTCTCAATGTTGGTAACTTTTAAGATATGTGGATTTCAACTTAAGATTAAATTCCATTGCTGCTTTAGACACACAGCCAGCTGAGTGATTTTGGACCAGAACTCCCACTCTCTATCTAGCCCACCTCATATGTTTGTTGTTGTTAATAAAATAGAATTACAGAGTTGGAAGGGACCTTGGAGGTCTTTTAATCCAACCTCCTGTTTAGGCATAAAACACTAATACGAAGCTGGACCTCCATGTTGGGGTGTGAATTCCACCCTGTAAATCAACGATGTATGGACCGTGGAATTTCCTTGTAGTATACTTTTGAAATAAGCAAAATAAACCCGAGGCATAATCTAAGAAAAAAACATTTTAATGCAAAGAAAGTAAAAATACAAACTTACTAAGCTAATAATTACATCTTGGGAGAGAGTTTCTGTCTGCCTTGCATACAGACAAAGGAAGAAAACATAAATGCAAAATTTAAAAATATATATATATAAATAATGCTGAGCAAATATTTCTAACACATAGGGAATGCAAAAGACTCGTGATGATACGAAGATATTACATGTGGTGAACAGCCTACCAATTTCCCATGAAAATGACCAGAGGGTATTCTAACATCTTACTAAATGTGGTGCTGTATAGGCAACATAACACACATGTGGCAAATATTGAATGCACGATGAGGTTATCTAGCGGCCATCGTTGAAATCCATTTCCCCCAGTAAAGTAAACTGGGAGTTAACCTATGGTTGAATGTGGGCAGTTAATTGACTCAACAATTGGCCAGAAACCTGGGTTTGTGCGTGTCAAGGAATTGTGCAACAACTGCCCAAGTGAAGTCAGAGATGCTGATACAAACTTCAGGTTTTATATAACTAAATTTATTTAACATTTATACATGCAGCAGACAAGATAGTCAGGATCACAGGAACATCGTGAGGTAAATTTAGACACAATGCAGAGCACACAGAAGAAAAAGGCGGGAAAATGGAAACGCCCTCTCCACACCCATAGCAACCAATCACAGCGTAGATTGCCTCACGCAGGAGCCAGAACTCACCAGTCAATCAACTGCAAGTGTCAGTTCTGGCTTATTGTACATTTTACTCTCCCAACTACTGAATTTAATATGCTAGCAGTGCAACATTCGAGCTAGAAAACAAAACCTAATGCAAGTTAAGACTTTTACACATTAGGCAACATATATGTCTGCTCAGCCTTTAAGCAGCCTGGATTTAGATAGATAGATAGATAGATAGATAGATAGATAGATAGATAGATAGATAGATAGATAGATAGATAGATAGATAGACAGACAGACAGACAGACAGACAGACAGACAGACAGACAGACAGATGATAGATTATATATATATATATATATATATATGTATGTATGTATGTGTGTATATATATATAGATAGATAGATAGATAGATAGAGAGAGAGAGAGAGAGAGAGAGAGAGAGAGAGAGAGAGAGAGAGAGAGAGAGAGAGAGAGAGAGAGAAGTTACTACAGTAGTACCACCTTCATGTTGGCTCTACTTTTCAAAGGCATCAGACATGCTTTTGCTGGAAACAGGTTGCAGGATTAAAATATAGTAAAAGTTCCCTTTGCACTAGTTGTTCCTGATTCTAGGGGGCGGTGCTCATCTCCGTTTCAAAGCCGAAGAGACAGCACTCGTATCTTGCCCCATACATCCCTACGACCAATTCGCTCACACAGAGAGGGACTTCTCCAGGTGCCGTCCACCAGACAATGTCGGAGGGCGACGCCTAGGAGCAGAGCCTTCTCTGTGATGGGCCCAGCCCTGTGGAATGACCTCCCCCCTGATATCAGGACCACCTCTGACCTCCGCTCCTTCCGCGTAAAGCTTAAGACCCACTTTTTCCAAGTAGCTGGCCTGACTCAACCATAGTTTTATCATATCGCTCCTGACGGGTCTTTTTAATTGTGTATTTTGTATTGCAATTGAGGGATTTTAAATTGAAATTTTAATGCTATTTTATTCATTTGTTTACCTCCTCCATGCACATGCATATGTATATGTTTATGTATTGTTATATTTGTATATTTTTATGTGTTTTAATTGTAAGCCGCCCCGAGTCCTTCTGGAGAGGGTGCGGCTAATCAAATAAAATTTGATTTGATTTGATTTGACTGTCCGGAGACGTCTCCATTGTCATGTGGCCAGCATGACTAAATGCCAAAGATGGTCCCTATATTTCTACTTGCATTTTTACCTGCTTTTGAACTGCTAAATTGGCAGAAGTTGGGACAAGTAATGGGAACTCACTCCGTTACGCAGTGCTAGGGATTCGAACTGCTGAACTGCCAACCTTCTGATTGACAAGCTCAGCGTCTTAGCCACCGAGCCACCGTGTCCCTTGATTAAAACATAGGTGGTCCTTTATTTACAACCGTTCAAAGTTATAACGGCCCTGGACGTATGACCATTTTTCGTACTTAAGACCTTGCCATGGTCACAGGATCAAAATTCAGACACTTGACAACTGGCTTATATTTATGATGGTTGTAATGCCCTGGGGTCTTGTGATTCCCCCTTTTTTTAACAAGAGAGTCAATGGGGAAGTCAAATTCACTTAATAATGATGTTACCATACTAGCACAACAATTGCACTTAATAACTGCAGCAAGAAAGGACATAAGACAAAAGTCACTTAGCATCTTTCTCACTTAGCAACAGAAATGTGGAGTTCAATTGTGGTCATAACTCAAGGATGGCCTGTAAATTTTGTTCACATCCTCTTAGGAGATCCAGTTTTACATTTCTTCCCTATTCCTTAAAACCTAGAAGCACACAACTTTTTCTAGTATCCATTCAACAGTGAATCAGGAACCATGCTCTGGAAAATATCTGGTTGATCTTGGCTAAAAGCTAATGCTGAGGTTTCATTGCACTGACATTTAATTAAAATTAAACACAATTATGATTACGGTGTCTCGAGTTTACTTTTCTTTCTGATTAAAAATGACAGTTTGAGAGCATGGATCACTGTATCTGAACTTTACAGAGAGTGGATGATCTTAAGAAGCAGGTTGTGGAAAAAATACCTGCCAAGTGATATATTAATGATAAATGTATCTAAATTCAGTATGAGCATTTGGAACAGGTAACAGTGAGTGTTAACTCCCGAGTAGACAAGGTGAATATTCCCAAGCTTTATGGAGAAGACGTCACTAATTTGATCCGCCAGTCTTATTTTAGCTCAGAATAAAAGAAATTGATATAACCTATAACATCAGAGTTGGACCTTGGAGGTCTTTTAGTCCAGGGGTCACCTATTGAAGACTGGATCGATAGAAGAGACATGGAATGGCTGAGGTAAGTAGAACAGCTTTTATTTCAACAGAACAGCTAACCAAATAACTATATACAGAGTTCAGCACCTCGCCCTGCTTGACAGCTATTTATATGCGAACTGCCAAGCAGGGCAACCAATAGGAGAGGTGCAATGCCCGCGCTCCGCCAGCGTTAGCCAATCAGGCGCGGCTGAGCAGTTGCCAGCTGTCAATCGTAAGTTGAGGACTTAGGAGCAATCGCAAGTCGAGGACTTAACGTCACCAACCTTTTCGACCTCAGGGACCACTCATATGAATTAGTGACTGGATGGGGTCCTTCAGGCACTTATCTTGGCCGCTTGTTAGCAAAGAGAAGTGCCCTAGGTTTGATGTCCATTGCAGCTAGTAATCTCAAATACAGCCAAGAATGAATGTTTGTCTTGTAACCAAGCCAGGTGCTAGGTCGGCCCCCTGCAAACTTTGTCTTTTGAGGAGTACGGCCGAAGTTTCACACACCACTCACTGAAGCACCTTGACTCCCAGCTACTAAACAGACCCCATCCCGTCAGCAAGCAGGAGTAATTGCTTTGGAAGGCCGTATCCAGCCCAGGGGCTGTCATTTGAGGACCCCCGATTTAATGCAATATAAAAAATGCAAAAATGTAAAGATTTTTCTGTGGACCACCAAAATTATCTCACGGACCAGCAGTTGGTGACTGCTGCTTTAGTCCACCCCCCTGCTCAAGTAGGAGATGTTATACCATTTCAGTCAAATGGTTGTCCAATCTCTTCTTTAAAATCTCCAGTATTGGAGTATCACAACTTTTGAAAGCAAGTCATTTTAGCGGTTGGTTGTTCTCACTCTCAGGACATTTCTCCTTAGTTCTTCTCTCTTTGATTAGTTTCCATCCATTGTTTCTTGTCTTGCCTTCTTGGAGAAGAACTTGGAGAAGAGAAGATTGAAAGTAAGTTGTGGTTGGACACCAGGGAGAAATTCTTAATACTATGAGCAGAGGTAATATCCAGCAGGTTCTGACCAGTTATGGCAGGGGTGTCCAAACTTGGGAACTTTAAGACTTGTGGACTTCAACTCCCAGAATTCCCCAGCCAGCAGCTGGCTGGGGAATTCTGGGAGTTGAAGTCCACAAGTCTTAAAGTTCCCAAGTTTGGACACCCCTGAGTTATGGAGAACCGGTAGCAGAAATTTTGAGTAGTTCATAGAAACAATAAATACCACCTTTGACTAGCCCTGCCCCCATCTATTCTCTGCCTCCCAAGTCCCAGCTGATCGGGAGGAAATGGGAATTTTGCGGTATCCTTCCCCTGCCACGCCCACCAAGCCACACCCAGAGAAGCAATAGTAAAAAATTTTGAAACCTACCACTGGCTATGAGCTATTAATACTGGAACACCCAGCCTTGGGAGGTATGGACTGTCATCTACAAAAACAATCAGACAAGACAATCAGACAGTGGCTTAACTTAGAAAGGACCTGCCCTAATGGCTCAAGCAGTTAAACAGGGTTGCTAAGCAGAGTGGTTAAGTGAGTTGCACCCAATTTTATCACCTTGTTTGCCACGGTTGTTAAGCGAATCACTATAATTGTTAAGTGAATAATATGGTCGTTAAGTGAATCCAGCTCCCCCCATTGACTTTGCTTCTTGGAAGTGAGATGGGAAGATCACAAATTTTATTTTATTTAGGTATCAAATTTCTATAATACCAATCATATTTGTGTGCGGCGCTGTTGTAACTTTGAATGCTTGTTAAATGTATGGTTGTAAGTTTAGCACTATCTGTATATTAAAAAACAAGAAGGATATAGCTAAGAAAAACAGACATACAGTAGCTGGTTGGGTCCCTAATCCATGGAGGGCCCCCTACGTAAATACAGAATAATAACAGAATAGCAGAGTTGGAGACCTTGGAGGTCATGTAGTCCAATCCTTTGTTCTTGGAGACCTGTAATATTTCTGATAAATGGTTGTCCAGTCTCTTCTTGAAAACATCCAGTGTTGGAGTAACCACAACTTCTGGAGGCAAGTTGTTCTACTAATTAATTGTTCAATTACCAGGAAATTTCTCCTTAGTTCTACATTGGTTTTCTCCTTGATTAGTTTCCACCCATTGCTTCTTGTCCTGCCTTCAGGTGCCTTGGAGAATAGTTTGACTCCCTCTTCTTTGTGGCAGCCCCTGAGATATTGGAAGACTGCTATCATGTCTCCCCTAGTCCTTCTTTCTATTAAACTAGACATACCCAGTTCCTGCAACCATTCTTCATATGTTTCAGCCTCCATTCCCCTAATCCTCTTTGCTGCTCTTCTCTGCACTCTTTCCAGAGACTTTCCAGAGTCTCAACATCTTTTTTATATTTTGGTGACCAATATTGGATGCCGTATGCCAAGTCATTAAACAAGGGATTCCCAGTTCCAGTAACCTGGCTACTAAGCCCAAACCAAGAATCATTTCACTGGCAAGAATGGGAGGAATTAGCCAAGAATATAATCCCCCAAGGCTGTTTCAGCAATTTACATTTTCTCATAGGCAGTGGGCAATCCTCAATTGGCTGTGGCTTCACTCTTGCCTGAAGGAAAGATTCTAATCTAGTTTAGCCCTGTTTGTCAATTGTCTGCCAAGTCTAACCAAGGAGCCAGGCTAAGTTGAAAGTGTCTATCTGTAATTTATTGCCAAGCTTTGATCATGGAGCCTGAAGACTAATAATAGCTTTTGAAGACCTTGATACAGGTAGTCCTCGACTTAAGAGCCCCAAATCTCCATTGTTAAGTATGGCAGTTATTCAGTGAGTTTTGCCCTGTTTTACGACCAATCTTGCTAAGCAAATCATTGCAGTTGTTAAGTGAATCATGTGGTCATTAAATGACTCTGGCTTTGTTTGTTGGAAGCTGGCTGGGAAGGTTACAAATGGTGATCACATGACCTTGAGGTACTGCAACCGTCATAAATACATGCCAAGCACCTGAATTTTGATCACATGACCATGGGATGCTGTATCAGTCACAAGTGTGAAAAACGGTCATAAGTCACTTTTTTCAATGCCGTTGAAACTAAACGGGTGGTTGCAAGTTGGGGACTATATGTACTCAAGGTTCTCAGGATGACTTTAGGACCTAAATATTTCCTCTTCTGTCTTAAATTAGGCATTTTATACCCATGTGCTCTTGTCCGTCACACTGGGATCTTCTCTTCCTCATCAGCATCCTTAAGAGGGAATCATAAAAGCCAAGATGGCTGCCACAATAAGGTGATCAAAACCCTTCCTGTTAGATACTTGTTCTAACTTCAGTGGTTTCCACCAAGGTCCTCTGTTCCGGCGGGAACGAAGGTTTAATCCTATTGGTCGAAGGGTCTGACAGCTCCCTATAAAAGGACTGCTGTCAGACTCAAACCTTTGCTGGAGTGTTCTCACTTGTTGTTGTTAATAAAGAGCTCTTGTTATCATTAAGCCTGTGTGTGCCTATCCATTACCCAATCTAACACTTCCCTTGTTTACATGCATTATGGTGCATAGTAAAAAAGCACAGGGTTTCAATTGCATGGTTGCGGTAACATTTTCGACCCCTTGAGATTGAGATGAAACTGGATTTTGGCTACACTTCTGACGTAGTGGCCAAAATGTGTCCATACTATTAGCAAAGGACTATTTGTAACATTCTCACTAAATGGGGACAATATTAGTATGTCACATGGGTGAAATCAGGACCAGGAAGAATTAATGAGGGATTCATGGGTGATAAGCAACTTGGAGCTTTGATCATATCCTCAGTTGTGGCAGGAAAGCAAATATGAATCTTCCATGAAAAGTATTAGAAAGTCTTCTTAAATTACCTTATGTTTTGAACAAATGTGATCACCTTTGAGACTTCTGACAAGCAAAGTCAATGGGGGAGCCAGATTCACTTAACAACTATGTGACCAACTTAACAACTGCAGTGATTCACTTAACAACCATGGCAAGAAATATTGTAAAATGGGGCAAAACTCACTTAACGAATATCTAACTTAACAACAGAAACTTTGGGCTCATGTTTAGTCATAAGTCAAAGATAATCTGTAATGCCATGCTATTGGCTGAGAGCCTGAATGATTTGCAGGATATGTCAGATAGATTACATATAGGTAGTCCTCGATTTACCATCACAACTGAGCCCAACATTTAAGTGAGTTTCCCACCCACCCCCCAATTTTATGATTTTTCTTGCCATAATTATGTATTAGGCAAATCACTAGTGTTATTAAGTTATTACCAGGCATTAGGGGAATCTAGCCTCCCCATTGACTTTGCTTGTCAGAAGGTCACCAAAGACAATCACGTGACCACAGTACATGGTAACTGTGATAAATCAATTGCCAAGTGCCTGAATTTAATCATGTAATGATAGGAATGCTGCAAAGGTCATGTGTGAAAAACAGTAACAAATGATTGTAAATCGAGGACAACCTGTACTGCATGGAAGCAAAGATAGAAAAGTCTGGAGAGAGATTAGTGAGATTTAGTAATGTTTCCTTTTTTTCTACCACTCTTTATATTCTTCGTCTCACTATTACACCGTTACTCCAAGTTGCTTTTAATCTGTTCATTAAAACATTTATAGAGCAGCCCATCTTCTAAGCAACTCTGGGAGGCTCCCAGTCACGAGTTAAAACAACATACAGAGCCACATTAACACTGCAGTATAAAACTAAACACATTAAAACATTAAAAACAACAAAACCTGGCACCAGATCAAACTTCTGATGTGCAATCATCTAATCTTCTCCCTTGAGGGGAAAACAGGTCTTCAAAGCTTTATGGGAGGCTAAGAGAGCGCGATATTCTGGGGGCAGAGAGTGTTACATAGGGCAGGTGCTGTGGTGGAAAAGCCATCTAGCACCCACCGGATGGCAATATTCAGGGGAAGGGACTAGGAGCATGCCCACCCTATCTGAGCTGGTAGGACGGGTAGATGTCCTTAAGGAAAGGTGTTCCCTCAGATAACTTCAAAGGCTGTGCCATATCAGGCTTTGAAGGTGAACACCAGCACCTTAAATTGCACCCAGAAAGAAAATGAAGCAGCTCACACAACAGAGGTGTTACATGGGCAAATTTGGGTGTGTCCTTTATTGTATACGGTTCTGCATTCTGGACCATTTGAAGTTTCCGCATAGTCTTTAAGGGCAGCCCCATGTGGACGGCAGTGCAGAAATCCAACCAAGAGGTGACCAAGGCATGAGGAAATCATCCCAGTTGAGGAAATTGGTGCACTAGGAAAACCTGTACAAAGGTCCCCTTAGCCTTGGCAAAGAGGATAAGCATGATGCACATAAAGGTAGTTATATAATGTAGACCAGTGATGGAGAAGCTTTTCGACACTCAGTGCCGAAAAGGTTGCATGGAGACATTGCATGCGAACATGCACATTCATTGGGGCCGCACTCCAGAAAAGCTGAATTTCCAGGTTCTAGCATTCATGGACGCCCGACAATCAGCTGGCCAGTGCGCATGCCAACACCGGTTTTCAGCACTGCCATGTGCACGAAGGGATCGTGCTCCAGAAAAGCTGAATGTCCGGGTTCTGGCACACATACACACCCAACAATCAGCTGGCCAGCATGCATGTATGCACACACCGGTTTTCAGCACTGCAGCACACATGAAGGACAGCTGATTGTTGCATGCGGCAAAACCCCGGAAGACAAACAGGCAAGGCTGTGCGTGCCTCACATGCCACTTTAGACACGTGTGCCAGAGATTAGTTCCTGCCGGTTCGGACCGATTCGGATGAACTGGTAGTAACTTGGCAGCCTGGGTCGCTGGAACCGGAAACGACCCAGGCCTGCCACACCCCTGAACCGGTTCTGTCAGCTGCGCCTGTCTTGTTTTTGCCTTCTGCACATGCACAGAGAACGTCCCTGAGCAAACTGGCAATAGCAGTAGCCAGAACCCATATATAATTAATAATTAATTTAATAAAGGGACACAGTGATTTGGTAGCTCAGCTTGTCAATTAGAAAGGTCGGCAGTTTGGCGGTTCAAATCCCTAGTGCCGTGTAATGGAGTGAGCTCCCGTTACTTGTCCCAGCATCTGCCAACCTAGCAGTTCGAAAGCATGTAAAAAATGCAAGTAGAAAAATAGGAACCGCCTTTGATGGGAAGGTAACAGCCTTCTTTGTATCTTTGGTGTTGAGTCATGTGTCCACATGACCACAGAGACATCTTCAGACAGCGCTGGCTCTTTGGCTTTGAAACAGAGATGGGCACTGCCCCCTAGAGTCAGGAACAACTGGCACGCATGTGCAAGGGGAACTTTTACCTTTACCTAATAGCTAGTTAGGTGCCTGAGTGAGTTATTCCCCACAGCTGCTTAAATGTCCTGACTTGTGCTGCTGGCCCCGAACAGTTTTTGTGGGTCAATGGTTGTCCCAAATGTTGTTTTGTGACCTACAGTCAACGTCTGTCAAAGAAGGACATCCTGGGGAGAATTGCTCATGAAAAGGAATATTAGGTAATCTTGTTCCATTTCCGAACTGAGAGAAAGAACTGCGGGAGTTCTCAGATCAACAATAACTGGTGTTTTAAACAGATAGGAGGTCACAATACTTCCCTTTACTTCTAAATGTATGTGTGTGATTCCGGGGAAAGCTAAGAAAAGTACAGCTAGTCCTCGACTTACGACCACAATTGAGCCCAAAATTTCTGTTGCTAAGTGAAACATTTGTTAAGTGAGTCCCCCCATTTTGCAAACTTTCTTGCCACAGTTGTTACATGAGTGACTGCAGTTGTTAAATTAGTCAAATGGTTGTTAAAGTGAATCTGGTTTCCCCATTGACTTGGTTTATCAGAAGGTCGCAAAAGCGAATCACATGACCCTGGGAGCCAGGGGTGGCCTGCTGGGGGTTCAGGAGAACCTCTAGGTAATATTCTGTGCAGTTCAGAGAACCCTCAAATCCCATTCCTGGCTGGCCCCGCCCACCCTATCCCGCCCCTCCCAGAAGTTCCCATGTGGCCTGTTTTGAATGCAGGAAAGTGCAGAGTGTGTGTGGAGGCTTGAGGAGGACAAAAAAAGGGCCTACCGGAGGTTTGGGAAGACCAGAGGGCCTCCGGAGCCTGAGGAGGCGATTTTCAACCTCCTGGAAGCTCAAGGAAATCTTCCAGAGCCTGGGGAGGGCAAAGATCTACCTACCCACCTCGCCGTGGTGCAGGAGGCCACCATGGCCACGCCCACCTTGCAACCGGGCAGAGAATCCCTTGCTAAAATTTTTGAAGCCCACCCCTGCCTGGGACTTTGCAACCATCATAAATATGAGCCAGCTGCCGAGGGTCTGAATTTTGCTCAAGTGCCTATGGTCTGATGCTACGACGATTGCGTGAAAACTGATCATAAGTCACTTTTTTTCAGCTGCTGCTGTAACTTTGAACGGTCACTAAAGGAACTGTTGTAAGTCGAGGACCACCTGTACCAAAGAGATAGCAGAAGACAGCAAGTGATGGAGGCTAAAACTGATGACAGCTTAACTCGTAAAGCTTCTTGGATGGGAAGAGAATCGCGTCTTAAGGAAAAACAGACTCTAGTTGGCTTTTGGAAAAAGCACGAGAAAACTGCGGCCTGGATTATTGAGTATCTCCATAGACACTTAATGTATAAACATCAATTCAGCCCAGGGAGGCAGAAAGCGGGTAAGAAACATTTCGAAGAAAATGTAGTCCTTGACATACGACCACAATATAGCCCAAAAGGGAGAGTTACGTTTTGTCCCATTTTATGACCCTTCTTGCTAGAGTTGTTAAGTGAATCTCTGCAGTTGTTAAAGTAGTAACTTGGTTGTTAAGAGATTTTACTTGACAGAAGTGTCAAGTAAAAAGTGGTTACATGACCTCACAACACTGCAACCGTCATCAATATGAACCAGTTGCCACGTCTCCAAGTTTTGATCACATGATCACAGGAATGCTGTAACAATCCTAAGGTTGGAAAATGGCATAGGTCACTTTTTTTAGTCATGATGTAACTTTGAATACTCATTAAACAATGTTTGTAAGTTGAGGACTACCTACATTCATTGACACTCAAGACTCGGCCTTAATAAACCCACTATAAATGGAGCTAGGAATTTCTCTTCCTTTTTGCACGATTCTGTACATTAACACTACTGTGGAAAGCCAAGAAAAAATAATGAGTCATAGAGCATATCAATCTAAATTTCTTGCTTAAGGCACTGATTCGAATTATGCAAGGACCCGGCTCCTTCAGAAGTTCATAACATGGGAAAGGTGGAAGGAAAATTTTACATTTTAGTTTTACAAATTTTTAAGGAAAAGGGTGATGGGTATGGTTACAAATTTTGACAGCTACATCATGCAGGAAATGGTATTCCCCCCAATTCTCATAACTTTTACATAATGGTAAACAAGATGTTATTGCTTAACTAGATTTTGACAGCTTATTTTTACATTGTATCTTTCAATAGTTTCAATCATTTATTTTGAATCAAACAAAAAAGATTCCTTATATCAGCAATTGCACTATTTTTCTAACTTACTTCTGTGATCTGAGTTTTCTCATTGTTGCCTCCTCCCCCCTGCCTGCTAGCAAAACCTCGGCACCTCCCATATCTTGTGTGGTGTCATCCGCTTTATCTAGGAGGGTTTTGGTTTTTTTCCATGAAGGCCTCCGCCTCCATAGTTGTATTAATTCTAAGGATGGACTCAGTTACAGTACAGGTAGTCCTCAACTTACAACCACAACTGAGCCCCAGATTTCTGTTGCTGCCTGCCTTCAACTCCAGAAGGAAAAATGGAAAACAAACATTGCTCCTTAATTTGTTATCAATAGCAACTTTTGATAATAAATTGGTGCCTGGATTTCTTATCTATCTATCTATCTATCTATCTATCTATCTATCTATCTATCTATCTATCTATCTATCTATCATCTATCATCTATCATCTATCATCTATCATCTATCTATCTCTATCTATCTATCTATCTATCTATCTATCTATCTATCTATCTATCTATCTATCATCTATCTATCTATCTCAGTCTGTCTCTCTCTCTCTGTCTGTCTCTCTGTCTGTTGGTCTGTCTGTCTACATCTACAGATAGAAAGATGATAGGGAGAATATATAAATTTCTCCTGAAGCATAAAATGGAAGAGGAAATCATGAAAGAACAAATGATAAAATGGGCACAGAACTTTGGCTATAATATTGAATTGGATAAATGGGAAAAATTGGGGGGAACAAACTTAAAAATGACACTATCTGTTGCATACAAGGAAAATCAGTACAAAATGTTTTACAGATGGCACCTGAAACCAACCAGGTTAGCTAAAATCTCAACAAATACCTCCCCAAAATGCTGGAAATGTGAATCAATACATGGAACATACTACCACTTATGGTGGACCTGTGAGGAGGCTAAATTGTTTTGGAAAAGGATCAAAAAGTGGCTAGAGGTAATAACAGGTGTTAAAATAGAATGGAAACCTGGTTTTTTTTAATAGGAATAATGACTGTGAAATATTAAAAAAAATCAGTATTTAATATTACATATAATTACGGCGGCAAGGATTGCTTTTGCCCAGAAATGGAAAAACAAATTAATTCCAAGTGAAGATGAAATAATAAAAAAGGTTATGGACTGTGCTGAAATGGACAAATTAACAAAAGAAATCCAGGGAAAAAAAGAAACAGAATATTACCAGATATGGGATAAATGGTATAGATGGATGGAGGAAAGAAACAAGGATCAATGAAGGAAGACAACAAAGCACAAAAATAGTAGTTAAGGAGAATTAACACATATATATAACCAAATGGTTTAAATTTACTAAAGGTAATCAGCCAATATAGCAGACAGAGGAGTAAGATAAGAGGGTTAAGAATGGTGAAATGGAAATGAAATATAATAGAAGCGTAAACAATATAAGGTGAGTGATATCGATTGGCAATTGCTATTAGAAAGAACAGGAAGCTCCTGTTCGTATTGTATTGTGTAAATATGGTGTACGTCTAAGTTTTGTGTGTGTGTATTTTACATGTTTGTAAATAAAATTTTAAAAAAATTAAAAATAAAATATCTATCTATCTCTGTCTGTCTGTTGGTCTGTCTGTCTACATCTATCTACCTACCTGCATTGTCTGTCTGTCTGTCTGTCTGTCTGTCTGTCTGTCTGTCTGTCTATCTATCTATCTATCTATCTATCTATCTATCTATCTATCTATCATCTATCTTTAAAATTCACTAAGCCTTTGTTGTAAGTTGCCTTTTTATGAAGGGGGGGGATTCTCAATAGTTTTTATGTGATAGGCTGATTAGTGTTCTAAATTTATTTATTCCTAAAATTTATACATTATGGTAAACTGTTTTGGGCTGAAAGGAGATTTTAAATTCACCCAACGTTTTTCCTTACTACGTATGCTGGGAACATCATCAACAGGTCCCTCTTTTCTTCTCTTCTTCCAAACTGTTCTCCATAATTTTATTTCTTTGATGCGATGAGGCATTCTATCAAAGAGTCTTTTGACAAAAGTCTTTTCAGAAACCTTTCATATTAAGTTAAACAGTTAGCCTGGAATCTTTTCATAAACTATAGTGTCTAACAGAAAAGAAAACTACTACAACATTGGATTTAACAAGAAAGTGCAATTGTAGAACAGGGGGTTATATACTTACATACTTATTAACATAAAGTTGCATAACATGTTCTGCATTTGTTTCTTCAAACTGGCAAGGAATCCAAAAGAGTTATTAAATAAAAGAAGATCCATTTCAAACAGCAAAACCTCAATGTCCAGTCATGAGTGAGATAAAAAAGGAGAAAGCAGAAAAGTGTTAATGTGAAGATGGAGGCTTGTAATTATAATTATAGATACAGGTACTCTTTGACGTATGACAATTAGGTCCAGAATTTCCATTGTGATTGTTAAGTGAGTCACACTCCATTTTATGACCATTTTTGCCTAGGTTGTTAAGCGAATCATTGCAGTCGTTAAATGAATCACTACAGTTGTTGAGTGAATCTGGCTTACCCTATGGACTTGGCTTGTTGGAAGCCAGTTGGGAAGTTTGCCAATGGCAATCACATGACCCAAGGACATTGCATTATTGTAAATGCAGGCTTGTTGCCAAGTGCCCAAATTTTGATTGCGTGACTGGTCTTAAGACTGAGGACCAGTCATAAGTCACTTTTTTCAGTGCCGTTGTAACTTTGAATGGTTGCTAAATGAATGGCTGTAGGTCAAGGACGATCTATAGTCCTTGGCTTCCAGTCACAATTGGGATGAGACAATACATCATTCAATGGTGCGGTCATTAAGTGAGACATCATGTACTGATGACTTCTAACCTTCCCTGCCGACTGGCAAAGGTGCTAAGTAGATTCTTTCAGCTCTAGTCTTTTATTATAGGTAAATAAAGAACTTCATGTATATAAATGCGTGCCAGTCTTTGCTCCTTAAGGATTTATCACCAGAAATCAATAGATAAAATGCACAACCTTTTATCATTGTGACAAGTGAGAAGATTAAAAGCTATATCGTACATGTCAGCAGTTAAGAGATCAAAAGAGGAATTTAGACAAATATTTTCTTTAATGCAAACTTTCTAAGTGATCTTTGTAGCACTTTAGCTGGAAAATAGTTAACCCCAGAAATGGGGGGGGGGGGGATAAACTGCAGGTAGTTTATGAGTTATGACCAGAATTGAGTCCAAAAGGTCTGTTGCTAAGCAAGATGGCTGTTATGTGACTTTTGCCTCATTTTACGACCTTTCATGCCGCAGTTGTTAAGTGAATCACTGCATGTCAAGCCAGCCTCCCTCAGCAACCAAGAAAGAAACCACTTAACTCCATTTTGCAGAATTAAGAGTACTTTTACTGGTTATGAAAAGATAGCAGCTGAGCAAAGCAAGATCTGAGGCAAAAGCGTGCAAAATCATACATATATGTGACCAAACCCCCTCCCCCTGGTAACCCTCATCCCAGTGTCCAATCTGCAAATCCCTTAGGTGTCATTTGAGTTCCATCTTCAAGGAGCATCATCAGGTTGGTATGCAGGACCAATCGTCCTTGACCGACACCAGGCACTAATCTCCAGCATGCACAGTAGACGGTGAGACCAAAACTCCCTTTTTACAATCTCTCCTGTACTAAAACTTCCCCTCCCTGTTTCAATGGCAGCCGAAAGCAAAAGCGAAACAGAGGCTGACACTGCATTTATTAAGTTACCAACATGATTGTAAGCTGAATCTGGCTTCCCCATTAACTTTGCTTGTCAGAAGGTCGCAAGAGAGGATCACATGACCCTAGGAGACTGCAACCATCATAAATATATGCCAGTTGCCAAGTGTCCGAATTCTGATCATGTGACCACAAGGATGCTGCAATGGTTGTGTGAAAAATGGCCGTAAGTCATTTTTAGGCACTGTTGTAACTTCAAACGGTCACTAAACAAACTGTTGTAAGTCGAGAAGTATCTGTAAAAAATAAGCAGATGAATTATAGTTGAACAAGTTGGAGGCTCAGATGTGGAGCAAGCTTAACCTGGAATTCACATAATATAAGGACTAGACAAAAACCTTAGAGGTCCTCTAATCCAACCCTCAACTCAGTGGGGGAATTCACTGCAGGTAGTCCTTGACTTACGACCACAATTGAACCCAAAATTTCTGTTGAAAAGAGAGTTAAGTGAATTTTGCCCTGCTTTAAACAGTTGTTAAATGAATCACTGCCGCTCCTATGAACACAGTTTTAAGTGAATCTGACTTCTCTTCTAACTTTATGTGTCAGTAAAGCACAAAAAGTGACCACATGACCACAGAATACTGCAACCAATGATAAATATGAATCAGTTGCCGAGAATTTGAATTTTTTATCACAAGCATGAGGATGAAGAGTGTGAAAAATGGTTGTAAGTCAGTTTTTCCAGGGGCATTGTCACTTCGAACAGTTGAACAAATGACAAATTTGTTAAGTGAGTTTTGCCCCATTTGACTATTTTTCTTGCCACAGTTGCTAAGTGAATCACTCTGGTTGTTAAATTACTAATAGGGTTGTTAAGAAAATCTAGTTTCCTCATTGACTTTGCTTGTCAGAAGGTCGCAAAAGGTGATCACATGACCCTGGGACACTGCAACCGTCATAAATATGAGTCCATTGCCAAGTATCTGAAATTTGATCCCATGACCATGAGGATGGCTGCAACAGTCATAAGTGTGAAAAACGGTTATAAGTCAGTTTTTTCAGTGTGGTTGTACCATTGAACCATCACTAAATGAGCTGTTTTAAGTTGACAGCTGTCTGTAGTGGGTTGCACTATTGTGCAAGAGAATAAATACTTTACAGATTAGACATTAGAGGGAATTTGTGGAAAAGTCTCTCTTGTGATGTGTTATGTTGAACTCTGGAGGTCAACATGCAGAGTCTAGAAGGCCATCTGTTTTAGCAGACCTGGTCTTGAGCCATCGGGTCAGACTAGATGACGTCTAAAATCACTTGCAAATTTTTAAATTCAAAATTCAAATTTCATTTTTTTTAATTTGTTAGCCGCTCCCTCTCCACAGGGGACTCGGGGCGGCGTACAATAAAAATATACATGCATACATATAGACATACAGATACACACATATACATACATATACATACATGGAGGAGGTAGTAATCAAACATATATCACATTAATAATAATAATAGAAAATTAAAATTAAAGTTCTCCTTTGTGGGATGCTGCCTCATGGCTACCTTACTTGAGAGATCGTGGCACAGCCCAGGATATAAACTAGGGCATGACTCACTCCTAAAACTGACTTCCTGTGACACAGTTAAGAAGGCAATTATTTTGTTCCTATCTCAGCAGATCCTCAAGTGGAGGCCACAAATGAACTTCTAGGGTGTGGAATAAATCAGCTGAGGTGCGAGACGACTTCATCCCTAATGCCCAACTGGTTTGGTTCAATGGGGGGGGGGAATGGGGGGAAAGATGCTGCTTAAAGAATGGTCAGAAAAAGGCTAGGAACCCTAAATGCCTTATCGGTCGGATTATAAAAACTCTGCTTGCAGTGAGTTTTTATAAGATGGGCATCTATATAAATGTTTCAAATAAATGCTTTACTTAAACACTTTCAACAAACGAAGTAGGTCATGTCCTAATGGGTCAAGCAGTTAAAAGAGGCTGTGTGAATTTGTGATTTGCAAAATTCTGTATAACACAATCTCTCTATATATATATAATTTATAAGGCTTTAATATAATATATATTATATTAATCAATATTCAATAGATAGATGGATGGAGGGACAGAGGGACGGACCAACAGACAGATACAGAGATAATAGGCAGACAGAGATGATAGATAGATAGATAGATAGATAGATAGATAGATAGATAGATAGATAGATAGATAGATATAAAGTTACTTATATAGATATAGTTAGATATATAATATTAATATAAATTATATTAAAGCCTTATATTAAAGTATATTATATATTAAAGTGGAAGGGCACAATGGTTCAGCGGTTAAAGATACTGAGCTTGTCTTCTGGAGAGCTGAGAGCCACATTCAAGACACAAGCTTTGCACAATGGGGTGAGCTCCCATCCTTGCCTCACCTCCTGCCCACCCGGCAGCTGGAAAACATGTGAATGCGAGTAGATAAATAGGAACCACTTTGGTGGGAAGGTAACAGTGCCTTTGACCCAAAAATAGAAATGAGCCCTAGAGTCAGACATGACTGGATATGGGAAACCTTTATCTTTATTAAAGTAGAATTAATTCATCTAGTCCTGTTTTCTGTCTGACATGACCTAAGATGCAAAGGTTCATCTTAGGCTGGAATGCTATCTATTTATTTATTAAATTTATTTGCTGCTTATCTCGCCCTAGGTAAACTTGCTCCATAGATGGCTTACAATAATAAATCAGAAGAAAACGAAATGAGTGAAGTAAAATAATAGAAGAATAAAATAAGCAATGAAAAAGTATATCATGAGAATGCATCAATATGCTAATCCAAAGGATGGATGGGTAGAGAGCACAGCTCATCAGTGGGGAAGGAGGAATATGCAAATGATATGCAAAAGAAACAGGATGGAAAGTTGCATGATTAAAGTACCGTAGGAAAAGCTTTGTCATTTGATTTTTTTTTTAAAAAAACCACAAATTTGAAAGAAATTTTCATAGGAAAAAAGTATCAGTTTCTGTAAATTCTGATTAAAGAACAAATACAAAAAACACCCTACTTTCAGGCAGTCCTCAATTTACAACCAGTTGCATAATGACCATTTGCATTTATGATGATCACGACCACGGTAAATGCTTGCACCGTCTTGCTTAAGTCACATGGCCACATGTCTTAAATATGCAAAAAATACTGTACACTAATGGAGGCAAATAAAATTTTTCTAAGGTTTCCTTGCCAAGCAAGAATCATTTCAAATTCATGGTCATCTTTTTTTTCTTATAAATATAGACATGTGCTAAGAAGTATAGATGAAGGATTAATGCCAAGCTGATGCTATTTCTGCAAAAAAAAAATCCTCAGGAATATTTTATTTATGTAAAGAATCTGAGTACCCTCTTAAACCTATTTGGGAGGTATGCAACAGTAGCTTATAATATTTGCTCTTGTGAGATTGGTCCTGTAGGAAGTTAAAACCCATCCCTCTCCTAGAAGAATGAAATATCCTAGGAAATATGGAAAAGGCAGAATATTATATTAAGGTGACCAACTTTTTTACAATGAAAAGGAGGACAAATAAATTGGGGAAAAATATCGTAAATAAAAGAAATATTTTATTCATTGCAACAATAATACACTATAATATGATATATGCATAATAAAACATTTGTAACATTTTATATTGTAATTATGCTTACATGCCTGTTAATTATTATTTAAATGAGTACTTTTCCATTGAATTAATATTTTTTGTCAATGTATCATCTTCTAACAATATATTGGAAATATCTGAACAAGAAATATCCTTCATATTGAATTTTATGGCAAGTGCTGCAGCTAAAGTATCAACATTCAGTCTCAATTTCTCACTTGTCGAAAAATCATTGGCAATTGAAAAAACTCTTTCAACTGCTGCATTAGTTCCAGGGCAGCACAATGTAAATTTAACAATATAAATAAATTTTCACATGGAATATGTTCATTTTTGAAATGGCTGAAAATAGCCACCCATCTTTTATCAATTTCAACATGTTGATTTTCCCATTGTATTAATTATTCAGAATTTAAATATACATTCAGTCTTCTAATTTCTTCAAAGAGACAATTGTCGTCTATTTTAATGTCTAGCATTTCTTTAGATAAAAATTCAACACAAGATTCAATATCTGTCCAATATACTGCGATGAAGTAAAAAAACACCATTAAAAACAGTTTAATAAAACGTGAATTGTACGTGCCATGAGTCTACTGCGTGCGTATGTGTGGTGTTGTGTTTCGGTAAGAAGTAAACAAAGCCACTTGCCCACGGCTCTCTCTCTCAAGGTCTCCCGTGTGGAGCGCATGCGTCTCTTAAACGCATCTTATACTGCACTATACCGAGCCTTGACGAATTGTCATGTCAAATACAAATACGTCACATAACGCACAACAGATTAGTCTTCAAATATTGAAAAGGAGGACATGTAGGAGGACACTTTTCGAGGGAGGACAGAACTTACAAAAGAAGGACTGTCCTCCCTAAAGGAGGACGGTTGGTCACCTTAATTATATTTCCCTGGATGTGAAAAGGAAGAAATATGTTTTAAAGACAGAGTAGCTCCCTGCAGCTTCCTGCCCCCACCCCCTTTGCCAATGAGCCATTAAAGCATGAGCTAGTCCACTTTACGTAATAAAGAGTTCTCCCCTATTGTATTCTTTCCTCCCCGACTTACGACCGGGGAATTCCCCCTGTTGTCAGCCAGCAACAGCCATGCTGCGCCTTAGCCAATCAGGCGCGGCATGGCTGAAGGCGGGCTGATCTGATCTCCTGATTGGTTCCTCGGCCTGACAGCTCTCCCTTAAATAGCTGTCAGGCTAAGGAACGGGTGATTCTCTCCTGTATGACTTCTTGCTGTTATTACAAATAAAATAGAGTTGGACGTTCCTCAGTTGTCAAGCCTCGTCTTTCCCCACACTTCTTCACTGGCGACGAGGATGGGATCCTCCTGAGGCGACGACCCTGACGGAACCCGACCTCTTTACACAGCCGCTTGAGTTTAGCTCCCCGAGCCGCACAACTTCAAGCCGCAATGTCTTCGCTTCCCCCGTTCGCTCCCTTCGGAACCGAGGGAGAGGGATGGACGGGATTTTTGGAGCGTTTTGAGTGCTTCCTACGAGCCAACGGGAAACGGGGTATCCCGATGGAGGAGAAGTGCAGCTTCTTCCTCAGTAGCTGCGGAACCCCGATGTTCAACGCCGCCCGGGCGTTGGCAGCCCCAGTGCCAGTCCACGACCTCGACTGGGACACGCTGATGGCCAAGCTGAAGGGACATTACGCCCCGACCCCATCGAAAATCACCAGGCGGTACGCTTTCCGCCAGTGCGTTCAGAAGCCGCACGAAGACGTCAGCCAGTTCCTCCAGTCCTTGCGGACCACAGCCATACCCTGCGAGTTCCCAGACTTGGAGGACAACCTGGTGGAACAATTCGTGAGCGGCATCAGGGACCGCCGGCTGAGGAGGCGTCTCCTGGCTCGGCCAGAAATCACCCTGTCAGAGGCGGTCGCTGAGGCACGGGCGGCGGAGTTGTCGGAGCAATCCGTCGCTGAGATGGACCGCCACCCGTTTCAATCTTCCCCAGCGCAGACCTGCCTCATTGATCAGCTGGTGCCCATTCCGAGCCCGGCTGAGGAAGAGGAAGAACTCGTGGCTCGCCTGGCAGAGCTGCGGAGCCGCCGCAATCCGCGACCTCCGCGCCAGACTGTGACAGCCTGCCTTGGCTGCGGAGGCAGCCACGACCGGTCCGCCTGCCCATTCCGGGCATCCATCTGCCGCCGGTGTTCGAAGAAAGGGCACCTGGCCCAAGTTTGCCGAGCTGTGCTACCACCACCACCATCCCAGGGAGCCACAGGCCAGCAGATGACAGCCGGACCGCAGCAGCAGCCCCGTCGCCAGCCGCGATCGAAAGCCAGCTGTTACACCGTGGAGCCAGGCCCAGCAGCCGCCCCTGCTGAGGCGATCTACCAGGCCTCCGCAGGTGCGGACAGAATCAAGGCGTCAGTCCTCATTGAGGGCGCGCCTTGCGTAATGGAGGTGGACTCCGGCTCGTCCCGCTCCTTGATTGCCTGGGCAGACTTTCAGAAACTTTGCCCTGGCGTCCTTAAACGCCAGTTGTCTGCTAGCCCCGTGGTTTTAAGAGACTATCAGGGGTCACTTATCCCAACCCTGGGCTGTCACACAGTCAGGGTTGAATACGGGGGGTTTTCGGGGTGCCTGCCAATCCTAGTGGTTGAGAAGCCCCTCCCCGCATTACTGGGGCTAGATTGGTTCCCCGCCCTTGGTCTCTCCGTGCAGGGGGTGCACTCCATCTCAGACACGCCCCCTGACGTAGCTGCTGTCATCTCCGCCTACGCGGACGTCTTTGACGGCCAGCTGGGACTATACAAGGGCACCCCCATCTCTCTTAATTTAGATCCCCAGGTTGCTCCCATTAGGCTGAAGGCCCGCAGGGTGCCTTTTGCCTTAAGGGCCAAAGTTGATGAGGAGATTGACCGCTTGTTGGCGCAGGGCGTATTGGAGCCTGTTGACTACTCGCGTTGGGAGACCCCAATAGTGGTCCCTGTGAAGGCCGACGGTTCCATACGCCTCTGCGCCGATTTTAAGTCAACCATCAATTTGGCCCTTCAGGCAAACCCCTATCCAGTCCCTGTCGTACAGCACCTGCTCCACTCCCTGGGGCAGGGCTGTATTTTTGCGAAACTGGATATGGCGCAGGCCTACCAGCAGCTCCCGGTGGATGATGAAGCGGCGGCTGCGCAGACTATCGTCACCCACCGTGGGGCTTTCCGTTGCCGCCGCCTCCAATTTGGCGTTTCCGTGGCCCCGGGGATCTTCCAGAGCCTCATGGAGCGTTTGCTCCATGGGCTCCCTGGCGTTGTACCCTATTTCGACGATGTCCTGATCGCTGCATCCAGCCGCTCAGGACTCCTCGAAGTACTGGGGAAGGTCCTCGACCGTTTTAGGGGCGCGGGTCTCAAATTAAAGCGCAGCAAATGTTCATTTGCTGTGCCTAAAGTGGAATTCCTCGGCTTCTCCATTGATGCCCACGGAATCCACCCCACCCCTACTAAAGTCGCAGCCATCAAGAACGCCCCCACCCCCGCCTCTAAGGCGGAGCTGCAGTCGTTCTTGGGGCTTTTAAATTTCTACGCGCCATTTTTGCCGCACAAGGCGTCACTAGCCGAGCCGCTGCATCGGTTGCTCGACCGATCGGCAGCCTGGCGCTGGGGCAGCCGCGAAGCGCATGCGTTCGCGGCTGTCAAAGACATGCTGACGTCAGAGGCAGTCCTAGTCCAATATAGTGACAGGATGCCCCTGACTCTGGCGTGTGACGCCTCCCCCGTGGGTTTGGGGGCGGTCCTGAGCCACGTCCTCCCCAACGGCTCAGAAGCCCCCATAGCTTTTTATTCCCGGACACTCTCTCCAGCGGAGAGAAACTACAGCCAGATCGACAAGGAGGCTCTGGCTGCCGTGTCCGGGGTTAAAAAGTTCCACGAGTACCTCTACGGACGGCATTTCACGCTCTTCACTGACCACAAGCCGCTCCTTGGGCTTCTGGCCGGTGACCGTCCGACCCCTCCCATTCTGTCACCCCGGATGACACGCTGGGTGGAGTTCCTAGCGGCATACTCGTATGCTCTAGTCTACCGCCCTGGCAAGCAGCTGGGGCACGCTGATGCCCTCAGCCGCTGCCCCTTGCCCGTCTCCGACCCTCAGACAGTGCCTTGCCTGTCTGTTTTGGCCATTGCAGACCTGGCCTTGCCGCTCTCTGCGGGCGATGTGGCGGCAGCGTCTCTGGCCGACCCCACCCTCTCCCAGGTGATGACCTGGGTTCTGCGGGGGTGGCCTGGGGGGCCGGTGCCCGACGGCCACCGCCCCTACAAGGCCAGGCAGTTAGAGCTGTCCCTTCACAGTGGGTGCCTCCTGTGGGGGGACAGGGTGATCATTCCACCCACTCTGCGTGACCAGGTGCTGTCTCGCCTCCATGAGGGCCACCCTGGCATAGCGCGCATGAAGGCATTGGCGCGCAGCTATGTCTGGTGGCCCCGTCTGGACGACGAGATAGCTACCTGGGTTGCCAGGTGCTCGACCTGCCAGGTCTCCCGTCCAGCGCCTCCGGCGGCCCCGCCGCGGGAGTGGGAGATTCCCCGCGGCCCGTGGTCACGCCTCCACCTGGATTTCGCCGGGCCTTTCCGAGGTCAGGTTTTCCTGGTTGTGGTGGACGCTTACTCGCGCTGGGTGGAGCTCATCCTCATGACCTCCACCACAGCCGAGGCCACTGTCCGAGCACTAACGCGCCTGTTTGCCACCCACGGCTTGCCGGATGTCGTTGTGTCGGACAATGGTCCTCAGTTTGTGTCCACCGTGTTCCAGGGTTTCCTGGCCACCCAAGGCATCAGGCATGCCCTCGTCGCTCCCTATCATCCGGCCAGCAATGGCCGGGCGGAACGCGCTGTCCGCTCGGCCAAAGACGCCCTTGGACGAATGGACAAGGGCGACTGGCCCACGAGGGTGGCTGCTTACCTCCTGGTTCAGCATTCCACCCCGTGTCCATTGTCCGGAAAAACCCCCGCTGAGCTGCTGATGGGCCGGCGCCTGCGGACCACCTTAGATAGGTTGCACCCAACCTATTCTGAGGCACAGCCAAGCAACCTGGGACCCCCCCCCTCGTTCCTTTCGTGAGGGCGATCCAGTATGGGCAAGGGCTTTCTCCGGGGATTTTAAGTGGGTGCCTGCCACCGTCACTTTTGTAACCGGCCCCTGCTCTTACAGGGTCCGGACCGCCGACGGTGCAGACTGGCGCCGCCATGTGGATCAATTAAGGCGTCGCGAACCTTTGGATCCACACAACAACCCCGCAGGGTCGGCCTCGCCAATTCCACCCGAGGCCCTGGGGTTGGCGCCGCACCCGATTCCCCCGCCGTGGCAGTTGCCCAGGCCGCAAGAAGTTTCGCCAGAGACTGTTCCAGGCGCCTTCCGCCTTCCACAGCCCCCCATCGTTTCAGCCCCCGTTGGGCTACCAGCTCCGCCATTGCAACCGACTTTGGCCTTCCCTCAATCAGGCCAACCTGTCCCTCGCAACAATTCGAACTTCCCTGACTCAAACCCGCCAGCGGCCGCGCCACCCCGGCCCTGCCTACCTGCTCCTGAGTCTCCGCCTCCTCCTCCGGCTGGGGTAGGCCTTCAAGATGGCGCCCGGAGCTCCACTCCCTTCAGGGAGGAGCTCCCACGGACACCACCTCCTTCTCCGACGGTCTGCCCAGTTCTGAGGCGTTCTGGGCGTGTCCGTCGCCGCCCAGCCTATCTTAGCAACTACGCATGCTCCACGGCTACGCATGCGTCCTCGCTAGGGGGGAAGGAGTATTGTATTCTTTCCTCCCCGACTTACGACCGGGGAATTCCCCCTGTTGTCAGCCAGCAACAGCAATGCTGCGCCTTAGCCAATCAGGCGCGGCATGGCTGAAGGCGGGCTGATCTGATCTCCTGATTGGTTCCTCGGCCTGACAGCTCTCCCTTAAATAGCTGTCAGGCTAAGGAACGGGTGATTCTCTCCTGTATGACTTCTTGCTGTTATTACAAATAAAATAGAGTTGGACGTTCCTCAGTTGTCAAGCCTCGTCTTTCCCCACACTTCTTCATCCCCAGCTCCAGGGGGATGGGATTAAGGCATGATAATATTGGGCCTTTACCCAACTCCCCACATGGCATCTGAGAACTCAACCAAACCTGGATTCAAAACGCAGCCTAGAGAGTTGCCCCTGCATGGCCCCATGGGAGTTTGACAACCAATCAGAAGACAAGCTCAAGATCAAAGGCCAGAGAGGGCATAAAACCAGGGACTTTCAGCATCTCAGCCTTCCTTCTTCTTCTCCACCCAACATTGAAGCATGTGATCACCTTTTCTGTTCAGGACTCAGGCCATGTGGTCCTGTCCACCATTAAACCATCTTTCCAAGCAGCCTCCGTGTCTCCAGTCTTTTTCCCCACTTGGAGTCGAACCCAGAAGGACATTTCTTTCAACAGTCCCTCTCTTCCCAAACACTTCTCAACCCAATCAGGAAATGCCATTATAGAATTGATTTCATATTTATCTTTTTATTTCATGTTTTTTTCAATAAGAGATACATATATTATAGAAGGCTCGCTGCACTAGAATTACAAGATGATCTTTTAGGATGTTAGCACCCACCGCTCTCCTAGAAAAATGAAATATTTTAGGAAACATTAAAAGGGCAGAATGTTTCCTCCTAAAAGGGAGTTAGAAACTCATCCCCCACCCCCACTTTTGTCAATGGGCCATTAAGGCCTGAGCCAGTCCATTCTACATAACAAAGATCTACCTCCTTCAAGCAGAGCCATAGGAGGAATTGCCCAAAGCCCCTTCATTACATCATCACCCAGCAAGAGTCAACCAAGCTTGGGATTCAGGACAGCTTATAGGATTGCCCCTGCATGGCCCTAGGGGAGTCTGACAACCGATCAGAATACAAGCTCAAATTCAAAAGGCCAGAGAGGGCATAAAACTGAGGCACTCTCAGCATCTCTTCCCTTTTTTTCTTTCCCAAGCATGTGATCCTGTCCACCATTAAAACCATATTTCAGGTAGCCACCATGTTTCCAGTGTCTTTCTCCCTGCTTGGAACTGAACCAGATGGATTCTTTCTTCCAACACAACAAACCTTGGATTGGTGTATTGCACCATTTTTTATTATTAATCATTCCACATGCCTTGTATTTGGCAGCCCACATTAAAGGGTTTTTCATGCATAATAAGGACTAAGACACTTAGCTTGTCGATCAGAAAGGTCAGCAGTTCTGCGTTCGAATCCCCAGTGCCGCTTAAGGGAGTGAGCTCCCCTTACTTGTCCCAGCTTCTGCCAACCTAGCAGTTCGAAAGCATGTAAAAATGCAAATAGAAAAATAGGAACCACCTTTGGTGGGAAGGTAACAGCGTTCCGTGCGCCTTCGGCGTTTAGCCATGCCAGCTACGTAACCACGGAGACGTCTTCGGACAGCGCTGGCTCTTTGAAACGGAGATGAGCACCCCCCCTAGAGTCAGGAACAACTAGCACATACATGCGAGGATAACCTTTCCCTTTGCCTTTAAGGGCTGTATGTATGTATGTATGTATGTATGTATGTATGTATGTATGTATGTATGTATATATGTATGGTGTATGTATATGTATGTTTTTGTGTGTAAGTAACAACCTATGGCACAACTGTATAATAGCTCTATACCTTTGTCTTATTTCACTTCATTTCATTTTCATGCTCCTCACTGGTTACCCCCCCCCCAAATTACTTTAAAAGACTCCAGTTGCTCCATGTAATGTAAATGTGTAGTGACCACCAAGGCAATAACAATTGAGGGGGGGTCAGCCTCTATAGACAGGAGAGGATATAACAATGAAGTTTTTTAAAATTTCCAGTGTCTTTACAAAAACTGTTATACAAATCCCCACTGAAATATTCATAGAGTACAATCATAGAATCACAGGACTGGAAGGGACCTTGAAGATCTTCTAGCCCAGCCCTCTTGCCAAGGCAACAGTCCTTATACCATTCCACACAAATGTCTGTCCATTTTTTCCTTGAAAACCGCCAGCAAAAGACCACACAACTCCAATCTGTTCACAATGTCAAAAAAATTTCTCCCTAGTTTTAGATTGCATCTCTCTTTGATAAGTTTACATCTGTTACTTCTTATCCTGCCCTCAGGTGCTTTGGAAATAGATTTGACACCACCCCCACCCCCAAACACTCAAAATACTCTGTGCTGGTTTGATGCCATCAGATTAAAGGTAAAAGTAAAGGTTCCCCTTGCACATATGTGCTAGTCGTTCCTGACTCTAGGGGGCAGTGCTCAGCTCTGTTTCAAAGCCGAAGAGCCAGCGCTGTCTGAAGACGTCTCCGTAGTCATGTGGCCGGCATGACTCAACACCGAAGACGCAGGGAACGCTGTTCCCTTCCCACCAAAGGTGGTTCCTCTTTTTCTACTTGCATTTTTTACATGCTTTCGAACTGCTTGGTTGGCAGAAGCTGGGACATATAACGGGAGCTCACTCCATTACGCGGCACTAGGGATTCGAACCACCGAACTGCCAACCTTTGTGGTCGACAAGCTTAGCATTTTAGTCACTAGGGAACATGAATAAGCTGGTACTGGCAAGAAGCAAAGGGCAGCGAGAGATAATAGGGTGAGGAGGTTTTTTTTGCCTACACCAGGCATAAATCATTCTGGCAGCTGGTTTGCCAAGTGCCATTCGCTCCAATTGGGAAGTGTGTTCTTTCCTTCTCTTCTTTTTTTTTTTTTTTTTGTTCCTTTTAAGCTGACGATGCAGGAATCAGTCTCGGTACAGTTCACCTGGCAAAACATATACTCCCTTTCGAAGCGATGTGTGCGTGGATCTGACTCCTGCTCAACTTGGCAACTGGGCGGAAAACAACTTCATTTGCTATCAAGTGATTTCCAAGAAAGAGAAAGCAGAACAATTTCATTTTCAGAGAAATGGTGTTATGGCATGGCCATCAAAACGACATAGCCTATGTCCTGCAGGCGTTGTGAAGCTCCCTAAAGCACAGGTAGTGCCAGGTGGCTCCCCAGACCATTAAAGAAAGCACCACAAATGTTCCTGCTTAGTGGGATAAGGGCGAAATCGTTATGGAATTGGTGTTGGAAGGGGCTTGAAAGATTATCTACTGTGGGGGGTTTTTTTCAGCAACTTTCAAGATGTAGGAAGTTAATATCCACCCCTCTCCTCGAAGAATGAAATATTTGGAGAAATATTTTTTTTAAAAAGGAAGAATATTATATTTTCCTGGATGAGAAATTGAGAAACATGTTTTTTTTGAGGGACAACAGCTCTCAGCAGATGTCAGCACTTGAGAGATAAAGAGCTTATGGAAAGAAGCCGAGTATCTAGGTAGCTCCATTCCTAGGCAAAAATTCCCTGCAGCAAGGTCTGAACCAAGGTAGGATTAGCCCTCAGCCACAATAGGAATTGCCCAACCCACCTCCATTGCATTATCACTCCAAACTTCAACCAAACCTGGGAGCTCAGACAATTTATAGAGCCAGCTATAACCCTTACATGGCACCATGGGAATCTTACAAGAGCCAATAAAATACATGTTCTTACACAGGAACAGGAAGCTCAGATGCAAAGCCCAACAGAAGTATAAGAACTCCTCCCTCTCAACTCCATGTGGTCAGCTGCCCAGAATCATATGGTTGGTGGTTCTGGTCATCATTAAATCATCTCTCCAATCAGCCTCCATCCTCCATTTTGTCTCCAGTGCCTTTCTCCCGGCATGGAGCTGAACCAGATGGATATTTGTTCCAACAAAAATGTGCAGACTTCAGCTCTCAGCCAACTTGTCCAGTCTGAAAAACACTGGTCCAGTCTAACTCTTATCTCATGGAAGAATCTTGTAGTGTTTTGTTGTTGTTTTTCAGATGCTAAGTCATTTCCAAATCTTGGTGACCCGATAGAACATAACATGCCAGCCTCCACCCGCCTTCCTCCGCTGTCTCCCAGGATCTGCCCAAATTCATGGACATTGTGTCGATGTGTAGGAAGTTAGCACCCAGCCCTCTCCTAGAAAAAAATGAAATATCCTGGAAAATATTGAAAAAGCAGAATATTATATTTCCCTGGATCAGAAATGGAGAAATATGTTTTTAGACAGGGAGCAGACTCACTCTTAATAGCCCCCACCTTTGTCAATGGGCCATTACAAGTCCTGAGTCAGTCTATTCTACATAACAAAGATCCTTCCCATTCAGCTCCAGGGGAATGGGATTAAGACATAATAGGATTAGCCTTCTACAGAAACTCACCTCATGGCATCTGGAAACTCAATCAAACTTGGGACTCAAAACAAAACCTAGAAAGTTGCCCCTGCATGGCCTTATAGGATTCTGACAACCAATCAGAATACATTTCTTACACGGGAACAGGAAACAGAGAGGTGGGTCCAAACAGAGTATAAAAAAACCCCAGCAAGCCCCCTTTTCACTCTCCTTTCTTCTTCACCCAACATCTGGAAGCATGTGACACCCCTCCCCTTTTCCGTTCAGGACCTCAAGCTGTGGTCTTGTCCACCATTAAACCATCTTTCCAAGCAGGCTCTACGTTTCCAGTGTCTTTTTCCCCACTTGGATCTGAACCCAGAAGGACATTTCTCCCAACAGATGACACTACCTAACCATCCTCTTATGCTCTGTCTTCCCTGTCTCCTTTTGCCTTCCATCTTTCCTAACCCCAGAGCCTTTTCCAAGAATCCTCTCAGGTGGCCAAAGGACTTGAGCTCCAGCTTCAGAATCTGTCCTTCCAAAGGACAGGCAGATTCCTTTAGCAGCCTTCTAGTACAGGAGAAATATAGTGACAAGAAGTTGCATACTAACACCTGGATATGTTTGTTTACTTCTTCCACTCGGTTGTGTCTCATACAGAAACTGCCTAGACAAGTTCCTGCAGTTTTCTTGGTATGCTCTTTTTTCTCTCTCCAGAATTGGTTTGGCATTGTCTCCTTTCTAGGTCTGAGAGAAAACAACCAGCCCAAGATTACTCAGATGGCTTTGTGCTGGCGTTGGGACTAGAACTCAGAGTTTCTAACTTGATGCCTTAAACTGGTGCACCAAACTGCCTCTCTGAGTTAAAAATTAGTGGGCAACCAGTTCGATAGGAGCCAGCAGTATGTGGGGACAGCCAAAAAAACCAATGCAACTCTAAATTGCATTAACAGAGGGATTCGGTCAAGTTTAAATGAGGTACTAATACCCCCCTATAAAGCCTTAGTAAGACCACACCTAGAGTACTACATCCAGTTTTGGTCATCGCACTATAAAAAAGATGTGGAGACTAGAAAGAATGCAGAGAAGAGCAACAAAGAGGATTAGGGGACTGGAGGTTAATAGGAAGAGCAGTTGCAAGTACTGGGCATGGCTGGTCTAGTGAAAAGGAGAAGGACCAGGGGAGACATGAGAGCAGTCTTCCAATATCTCAGGGGCTACCACAGAGAGGAGGGGGTCAAGCTATTCTCCAAGGCACCTGAAGGCCAGACAAGGAACAAGGAGTGGAAACTGAACAAGAAGAGATTCAATCTGAAAAATAAGGAGGAATTTTCTGACAGGGAGAGCAATCAACCCATGGAACTGAAGTTGCCTTCGGAAGTTGTGGGAGCTTCATCACTGGAGGCTTTTAAGAAGAGACTGGACTGCCCTCTGTTAGAAATGGTGTAGGGTCTCCTGCTTGGGCGGGGAGGGGGTTGGACTAGATGACCTATGAGGTCCCTTCCAACTGTTAATGTGTTAAATCTGAATTATAATTTGCTTATTTGGTAGCTTAATGGAATATTCTGATTTCCATCCAGAATGCCAAGCTTACCTTCCCTCTGAACCCTGTTAGCTAAATCTAGACAATGGGGCTACCATAGATGTGGTACGGACACCAAATGGAAACCATAAGGTTTCAGGCACTTCCCCAAATTGCTTTAGTCCCCTTTTGGAAGGGTTTTCCCCCCCACTTTCTTCGCCCCAAAGAAAAGGGACAGAATCTTGACTGCCATCATGCCTTTTTTTTTCACTCCACTTCAGGCATTGCTTGAACTCCGTTTTCATTTTGTCGAACTGTCACATAAAATATATAGACAAGTCGATTCAATCAAATAAAACCTGGGTGTGGTGACTTCTATCCACACTAGTTGTGTGGCTCCTCCTTTGCTGACGTGCAGCCCAAAAATCACAGGTTGGTCTGTGGAAGAGGGAGAATGATGGTTTTATGGCCCAGTTTGCATATGCAGAGAGTGTGAGATACTCCGGAATTGATATTAATAGAGTTGGTAAAATGAGGACCCAGATTGTTGGGGGCAATATGCTGACTGTAAATGTTTTAGAGAGGGCGGTAAAGCATTGGGAAACGGCATATAAATCTAAGCACTATTGCTATTGCCCTTCTGAATATGCTGTATATAAAGAGATACTGTCTATACTTTCACTGTAAAACCACAACCGCGCTCAAAATTTCTGTTGCTAAGTAAGACGGTTGTCAAGTAGGTTTTACCCTATTTTATGACTTTCATGCCCCAGTTGTTAAGTGAATCACTGCAGTTGTTAAGCTAGTAACACAGTTCTTAAATTAATCTGGCTTCCCCATTGACTTTCCTTGTCCAGAAGTTCGCAAAAGCTGAGAAGTTCAGGACATTTACTTTACTTTACTTTTATTTAGACTTTTATACCGCCCCCTCTCCCCAAAGGGACATTGCAGTCGTCATAAATAAGAATCAGTTTCCCAGCCTCTGAATTTTGATCACATGACCCTGGGATGCTGCAACAGCTGTGTGAAAAATGGCCATAAGTCACTTTTTACAATGCCCTTGAAACTTTGAACAGTCACTAAATGAACTCTTGTTAAGTCGAGGACTGTCTGTAATATTATCACTTCCCCACATTTATTGAAATAATTGCATTTGCTGGATAGGAAGATAAATATAAATTTAAAACAATTTCTCTCCCTAAGAAGGAATATTAAATCTAAAATACACACAAAAAAGTCTTAACTGCCTTCATTAACTAATTTCACAGGACGAAAAGCCTCTCATTTTAATTGCTTGGGGTGAAAAATCATTTTTCTTTCAGTTAAATGCAGCAACAATTAGAACAGGTTGGTGCCACTATTACGTACAAGAATTGCTAGGGAGGCGTTTGTGTATGCAAAGCAATAGTTGCAAAGTCCATATTAATCATCTTCAGCTGAACGAAAGCTGATCTTGGCCCCAATCCAAATCCTGACAGTGGAAATGTTAAAAGAAAAAAAAAGTTGTGTAATAAGAGGCGTTTATGGCCTCTTCCTCTAAAGAGGGTTCAATTGAAATTTTTTTCTGAAGATTGCCAATTGCACTGTGCTCTGACCTTGGGAAAATTCTGATTCTTACTTCCGTGTTATAAATAAAGTTTCTAGTCCTCATGTCTAGGAGGAGTCAATGCTGCTTTTTACTCCAACGTTCAGAGGGAAAAAAAGATATTATAAGAGGAATGCCTACAGTAGCCAAATATCAAGAGAAATCTGGTAGTATGTTTACCAATTTTTATTTAAAAGACAAGCTTTGGTGAGCTGCTGTTTACAAAAAAGTTGTGCCTGTGTTGTTCAGAAAACGTGCGGATTTGGGTGCCCCAGAAAAAGACAATGTGATACAACTCAACTGACTGTTGCTGAACTGGGTTTCAGATTTCGGCGTTTGCGGGTATGTTAGTTTGTGTGCCTACCTTGCACCCGCAAAGCCAAACTTGTTTGGGAAACAGAAAAGAGAAAAAGTTTTATTTGTCTCACAGGGTTGTTATTATTTAGAGAGAGAAAGTGACAAACACATCCATCGTGGGGGAGGAGAGAGAGAGAGAGAGAGAGAGAGAGAGAGAGATCAGCTGGGCAGAAAAATGCAGGAATTACAGACAGTGCTAATTGCTTACAAATAGTGGCCATTCACAAAACAGCAGCTGGGTGTGACACAAAGATTATTGCGCTGTCTGTGTGATACTGCATGCATCTAAAGGGAGGCCAGAAAAACAGATGTTTGCTTTCTGCTGGTTGCAGCCCTTATGCCTGTTGGCTTCTTCTGCACACCCTTTTCCTGCTTCTTTAAGGCAGGGGAGGCAGGAAGCTTTCTTAGCATACAGGCATGATAAGTCAGATAAACTGCCATGATCCACGGGGCTCCACCTTATCCTTTCTCCCTTAGGATGTCCTTTCTCATATTTTTTTGCCAGATGCAAGCCAGCTACCGTGAGGAAGAGAGCTGGCGAAGTGTTTTCTCAATGTGGGCTTAGTTAGCACCCCCCCCTTTGGTAGTTTGTGCTCCGCTGTGCGTTGAATAAGGCGTTGTTGGGGAGGTTTACGCACAACACCAAGCCACGAATCGTGGTTTGTAGGCGCAGGGAGTCAAAATGTTAACTGCAACCATGGGACTTCCTGCTCTCTGTTTTAAGTGTGCCATGGGCAATGCCCCCTTAATAAGGGGTAAGGCTTTAATCCTGTAGTTGTGGTTAGCATTTTGACTTTTTTTGGTCACCTGCAAATGCCCAAATTCGTAGAGCATATGGGATGCGTTCACACAAATCAATGACTTCATGTATAATGCCTTGGTAAGGCCACACTTGGAATACTGCATTCAGTTTTGGTTGCCACGAGGTAGAAAAGATGTGGAGACTCTAGAAAGAGTGTAGAGAAGAGCAACAAAGAGGATTAGGGGACTGGAGACTAAAACATATGAAGAACGGTTGCAGGAACTGGGTATGTTTAGCTTAAGAGAAAGAAGGACTAGGGGAGACATGATAGCAGTATTCCAATATCTCAGGGGTTGCCACAAAGAAGAGGGAGTCAAACTATTCTCCAAGGCACCTGAGGGTAGAACAAGAAGGAATGGGTGGAAACGAATCAAGGAGAGAAGCAACTTAGAACTGAGGATAAATTTCCTGACAGTTAGAACAATGAATCAGTGGAACAGAAGTTGCCTCCAGAAGTTGTGAATGCCCCAACACTGGAAGTCTTTAAGAAGATGTTGGATAGCCATTTATCTGAAGTGGTGTAGGGTTTCCTTCCTAAGTAGGGGGTTGGACTAGAAGACCTCCATGGTCCCTTCCAACTCTGCTATTGTATTATATGTGTTACATAACTGAATAACAGAATACAGGTAGTCCTGGATGTATAACAGTTAGTTTAATGATAGTTTGAAGTTACAAATCACTGCAAAAGGTAACTCACAACCGATTCTCACACTAATGACCATTGCAGCATCTGTATGGTCATGTGATCAAAATCCAGGCACTTGGCAACTGGCATGCATGTATAATGGTTGCAGTGTACTGAGGTCGTGTGATCCCCTTTTGCGATCTTCTGCCAGGCAAAGTCAATGGGAAGCCAGATTCACTTAACAACCGTGTTACTAAATTTACAACAGCAGTGATTCGCTTAACAATTGTGCCAAGGAAGTGTGAGAAGTTAGCACCCACCCCTCTCCTAGAATAATGAGATATTTTAGGAAATATTAAAAAGGGCAGAATATTTCCCCTAAAAGGGAGGCTGAAACTCATCCCTCCCACCTTTGTAAATGGGCCATTAAGACCTGAGCCAGTCTATTCTACATAACAAAGATCTCCCTCCTTCAGGCAGAGCCATTGTAGGAATTACCAAAGCCCTTTCATTCCATCATCACCCAGCAAGGCTCAACCAAGCTTGGGACTCAGGACACCCTTCAGAGTTGCCCCTGCATGGCCCCATGAGAGTCTGACAACCAATCAGAACACAAGCTCAAATTCAAAAAGCCAGAGAGGGCATAAAACCCAGGCACTCTCTGCATCTCCTTCCTTTTTTTATTTTTTGCTCAACATCTTCAAGGCATGTGAACCATTAAACCATCTTTCCAAGCAGCCTCCATGTTTCCAGTGTCTTTTTCCCCACTTGGAGCTGAACCCAGATGGACTTTTCTTCCAACAATTGGTTATAAGATGGGGCAAAACTCATTTAACTCCTGTCATGCTTAGGAAATGTTGGACTCATCTGTGGTCATAAGTCAAGGACTATTGTTTAGTAACAGAGCTGAAGGATCTTGGAGGTCTTCTAGTCCAACCGTCTGCTCAAGCAGAAGACCTGCCTGAACTATACGATTCCAAATAGCTTTCCAATCTCTTCTTTAAAAACTCCGGTGATGAAGCACCTACAACTTCTGGAGGCAAGTTGTTCCACTGATTAATCGTTCTCACTGTTAGGAAGTTTCTCCTTAGTTTCCAGGTTGCTTCCCTCCTTGATTAGTTTCCACCCATTGCTTCTTGTTCTACCCTCAGGTGCTTTGGAGAATAGTTTGACTCCCTCTTCTTTATGGCAGCCCCTGAGATATTGTAATAGTGCTATCACCTCACTCTTAATTATTCTTTACGCAATTCCTGCAAATGTTCTCCATATGGTTGTAGCTTCCAGCTAGCTAATCATCTTTGTTGTTCTTCCATGGATTTATTTTTTTGCATGAACCATGTCTCCTCAAAAATATGATTGTTGGAGAGTTTGAGTCAGGAAGGGTAGAGGAAAAGTGAGAAGACAAGCATTGCAATTTATTTGCAGGTGTAGAGGTAATGCTTGCCTTCTACCATTCATTTAGCAATTGTTCGGGTGGCGCTGAAAAAAAGTGACACACGATCGTTCCTTTACAGCTGTATCCCGTGGTCGTGCAATCAAAATCCAGCTGTTTGGCAACCAGCATTGTATTTACAATGGTTGAAATATATTTTGTAATCTTAGCCAGTTCATGACAAAATCAATGAAAGAAGTTGGGCTCCTTTAATGACTATATATGATTCGCTTAATAACTGCAGTGATTTGCTTGACGAATGTGGCAAAAAGGGCATAAAATGTGGTATGGCTAACTAAAGAATGACGTGGTGGCTCAGTGGCTAAGACACTGATCTTGTTGATCAGAAAGGTCGGCAGTTCGAATCCCTAGCACCAATAATGGGGTGAGTTCCCGTTACTTGTCCCAACTTCTGCCAATCTAGCAGTTCGAAAGCACGTAAAAAATGCAAGTAGAAGAATAGGAACCACCTTTGGTGGGAAGTTAACAGCGCTCGGTGCACCTTCAGCATTTAGTCATGCCGGCCACATGACCTTGGAGATATCTTCGGACAGCGCTGGTTCTTCGGCTTTGAAACAGAGATAAGCACCACCCCCTAGAGTCAGGAACAACTAGCACATATGTGCAAGGGGACCATTTACCTTTAACTAAAGAACTGCCTTGCTTAGCAATGGAAAATCTGATTCCAGTTGTGGTCGTAAGTTGAGGACTACCTTAATTGTCATCCAGCACTACAATGGAAGCAATCTCGGTTGTATTTGTTATCTACTCTCCAAGTACTGACCCCCCCAAATCAAGTAAACCATGGTCAATCAATTAACCTATATTTCTAAACATGTCTGAATTAGAATGACATGGTCTGTCTTTTCTATAACAAGAGAGGTTAAATCTGGCTATTGATGCAAGAAATCCTCGGCTTACAACCGTAATTGAGCCCAAAATTTCTGTTTCTAAGTGAAACATTTGCTAAGTGAATTTGCTTCATTTTATAACCTTTCCTGCCACAGTTAAGCGAATCATTGTAGTTGTTAGATTAGTGACACGGTTGTTAAGTGAATCTGGTATTCCCATTGACTTTTCTTATAAGGTCGCAAAAGGGGATCACATGACTCTGGGGCACTGTGACCGTCATAAGTATGAGTCAGTTGCCAGGCACCTGAATTTTGATCCTGTGACCTTGGGGATGCTGCAAAAGTCGTAAGTGTGAAAATCGGTCACAAATCACTTTTCTCAGTGATTTTCCTAATAGATCCTGCAAAGTATCTTGATGGATGGGCTGACAAGATAAAATATCATCTGCTTTCTGTTTCCTTTTCAGAAAGAGCTAGGTTGGTATTGTTTTTTTTTTTTCAATTTTAGCAAACCCTGACAAATTCCATTTTTGTTCTACCAAACGGCGCTTGTATTTTGAGTGTTTTCTCTCCCTTTTGGCAAGATTCTGATTCTGCTTCTTCCTAAGGCGATCTCCGCTTTTTCTCAGAAGGGTTTCCAAAGAAGTCGATGCTCTTCCATCTGCTCGGGAGCCAAGAGAAATTACACCCTCCAGAGCGGATGTTGGCAGTGAATGCGCCTGCCTGCTGAAGAGCAGTCGGGCCATACCGAAGGCAAACTTTCCCGGCCCTTGCTGGGAAATAGCCCAGCGGAGATGTTTGCAGTGACGTTTGCATTCCCCCAGGCCCAGCCTTTTGTTTCCTGGACTTGGAGGGAGGGAGGGAGAGAGAAGGCGCTGCAGCTCCAGAGAGGTGCCCTTGTTTGACGGAGGGAGAGAGAGAAGAAGGAAGGAAGGAGAAAAAGAGAGAAAGAGAGGGAGGGAGGAGAAAGAGACAGAGGGAGGGAGGAACCAGGAAGAAAGGAGAAAAAGAGAAAAAAAGAGGAATGAAAGAAAGAGTAAAAAAAGGAAAGAATAAGTAAAGCAGGGAGAAGAGAGGGAGAAAGGAAGAAGAGGAAGAAAATAAACAGGGACGATGGAGAGGAAGTGAGGGAAGAAGAAAAGGGAGAGGAAAGAAAGTGGGATGAAGAGGAAAGGAGTAATGGTGGGAAAGGAAGAAGAAAGAACAAGAGCATGAGGAATGTAGGGAAGGAAGGAAGGAAGGAAGGAAGGAAGGAAGGAAGGAAGGAAGGAAGGAAGGAAGGAAGGAAGGAAGGAAGGAAGGAGAGGTTTTCTCAAGACTTACCATTGCCACCATACAACCATAATCATAGCACCTCTAGATAATTCCCATTGGCTACCTGCTCAGCCCTGTGTGGGCTCCATAGCTGATGGCTTGGGAAAACATCTCCCAGCAGTTCTCCTGGCACAGCTCACGATCAAGCTCAAAATGTATGTTGCTAAGTGAAACATTTGTTAAGTGAGTTTTGCCCCATTTTACGACTTTTTTGTCACAATTGTTGAGTGAATCACTCCAGTGGTTAAGTTAGTCCCATAGTTGTTAAGTGAGTGACTACCAGTTCGCAAATGTGAGCCCATTGGCCTTATGCGCATGCGCTTTGATTGCATGCATGGCTTGCACGCATGCGCACAGCTTGAAAATGTGGCTAATGGGACAGCATAGAGCTATGCTGGGGTGGGGTGGGGTGGGGTGGGGTGGGCCCACCCGCAATTTCCATTACTGGTTCAGGGGAACTGGTCCAAACCATCTAAATACCACCTCTGGTTTAAGTGCTAGATTAAGCCCACAGGGGAACAGAGCTAGTCTATGGCAGCCGAAAATCAAGAATCCAGTTTTTCTGACTCACAAATTTTATTAAAAAGTAGGAACTTTGCAAAGCTAACTGGGCAACCCTAACTGGCCACTCCCCCACTAAGGAGACCTTTGGATTTATGTGCTAGGGGTGGACAACGTTGGGATTGTAGGTGGGAGGAACCAAAGCCCAGGTGGGAGGGGGCTAACGTCATTCATTCCACTTTGGCTTGCTTTCAATCCTATCTCAATTTTTGTAAACAAATTACAAATGTCATAAACTTATTTTAAAAATTTCCATTGACAACAAATGGAAGGTTTACTTTGGGCTACAAAATTAGTTGATTCTTGGGGTAGAGACTCTCTAAATCTTTAATGTGCCCAGAGTAAAGTGTTTATACTCTCATCCCCAAGAATTTAAGCTCAACATTGTTCAAACAATTGTTGGAAGAAATGCCCTTCTGGGTTCAGTTCCAAGTGGGGGAAAGAAACACTGGAAACATGGAAGCTGTTTGGAAAGATGGTTTATTCATGAACAGCATCATATGGGGCCATGTTGGGGCAACTCTGAAGGGTGTCCTGGGTCCCTAGCTTGGTTGACTCTTGCTGGGTGATGATGTAACAAAAGGGCTTTGGGATTCCTACAATGGCTCTGCCTGAAGGAGGGAGATCTTTGTTATGTAGAATAGACTGGCTCAAGCCTTAATGGCCCATTGACAAAGGTGGGGGGGGGCGAGTTTCTGCCTCCCTTTTAGGGGAAATATTCTGCCCTTTTTAATATTTCCTAAAATATTTCCTTTTTCTAAGAGAGGGGTGGGTGCTAAATTCCTACACAATAACTGTCAAAACAGCAAAATAGGTAGAGGGGAAGAACAGGGTAGAAATGTTGTTGGAAATTAGTTTTCTCCTCTCAGGAACAAGACTGGAATTATCTTTCAATAAAACAATCAATCAGAATTCGGCTGGAAGGGAACTTGAAAGTCTTCTAGTCCAATGTCCCTACTCAAAGCAGGAGACCTTGTATCAATTAAAATAAATGGTTATCCATTCTCTTCTTAAAAGCCTCCAGTAATGGAGCACCCATAATTTCTGGAGGGAAGCTGTTCCACTTGTTAATTGTTCTCACTGTTAGGAAGTTTCTCCATAATTCCAGGTTGCTTCTCTCCTTGATTAGTTTCCATCCAATGTTTGTTTGTTTTTTTGTCGTCTTCAGGTGCTGTGAAGAATAGCCTGACTCCCTCTTCACTTTAGAGAGTTCCTGCGACTGTTCCTTCATATGTTTTTGTCTCCAGGCCTTTAATCGTCTTAGTTGCTCTTTTTTGCACTTTTTCCAATTCCAATTCAAATAACTGAAGTTTGGCTGATTAGTAATAAAGTTTTGATTAGTTGAGATCAACTAATTCACCCTTGCTGATTCCCCAGCTTGTACATATTCCTGCCCATCCCTCCTTTTATTCTGTAAAAAAAGAAAAAAGCGGGGCTAAATGTTTGATTGGAAGGGAGTAGAGGTGAAAAAAGCAAGGAATTGTCTATTGATTTCAGCTTCCATGGTTCACACTCCCCAAGTTTCTAGCCCTCGTGACGGTAAAATACCAATACAAGCCAGGTGCCCTGCAGGAAGTAACCTCAGCTCAGGATTGATCTGCAAATTGTGTAGCAAATGTTTTATCCGTGACCATCTGCTCTCCCAACCGTAACTGCTGGCAAATCATCCCTCAGGGGCACTGGAACGTTATTTTCCATTTTCTAAAGCCCTGGAGGAAGCTGCCACAATGTTGGCCTTATTGTGTTGGTATGTGTCAGAGATCTGGATATGAGCATACACACAATATATGCCTTGCTCAACTGGCGTTCAACTTATGAAGGCTTTTTGGCTGTGATTTTTGTTTCCTTGCAATTGTATTGTGGGGGGGGGGGAAGCAAAACATTTGTGCAGGTCTTGTATTGGCTATGACCTTCCAAGCCCCGCCCCACGATGCTTCTAGTTCCGCTTTAGCTCCACCCACAAAGTTCCACATTCTTCCGGGTTCTGCACTTCATTCCAGCATTCTCATTGGCTCAGATTTTTGATACAGTGGTGAAATTCAAATGTTTTTCCCTACCGGTTCTGTGGGCGTGGCTTGGTGAGTCATGTGACTGAGTGGGTGTGGTCAACTTTACATCACTCAATTTGGCTGGCCAAGTCTTCTAGCGTTCAACCTGCTTCTCACTGCAGACATGACACTCACCTCCTTCTGATGTTTGTTCTATGTGCATGAGCCTGAGGAGAGAAGCAGCCATGTTGAATGTGAGCGGCGACCAGGTGACTGGGCGGGGCCAACCAGGAGTGGTTTTTAGTGGTTCGGCGAACCAATTCAAATCACCCTTAACGGTTCGCCTGAATTGGTTGAATTTCACCCCTGGAGGGGAGTTTTTAAAATATATAAATAGTCCTAGACTTACGACCACAATTGGGCCCAAACTTTCTGTTGCTAAGCAAGACAGTTGTTACACGACTTTCACCCACTTTATGACCCCTCTTGCCACCGTTCTTAAGTAAATCACTGCACAATGGCCAAGCGAGTTGGCATAAATATGAATGTTGCACTGTTGCAGTATCCCTGTGGTCACATGATCAGGTTGCTTGGCAACTGATTCATATATAAGACCATTGCAATGTCCCAGGGTCATGTGATCCCCTCTTGTGGCCTCCAAACAAGTAAAGTCAATCTGGGAAGCCGGATTTACTTAATAATTGTGTCATCAACGATTCCCTTGAGAATTGTGACAAGTCATAAAGGGGGCAAACTTCACTTAAAAACTGTCTTGTTTAGCAATGGAAATTTTGGGTTGAATTGTTCGTTGTAAGTCGAAGACTATCTGTAGCTGCTGAAACCGGGTCACTTCAGTGGTGGCCCCTTCTATTTATAGTACAGCGAGTTCTTAACCTACAACTGTTAGTGGAGCCAGCCCTTTACAGTCATATTTCGTGTCAGCTGCAAAAACAGGTTGCTCATTTGATTTTGTGGTTTTTTTTTTGTGGTGGTCGTTAAGTGAGTGTGGTCATAAAGTGAGTGCCATGGTCATTAAGTGAATGTCACCATTGTTAAAGTGAACCAGTGGATTATGTTCTGGTCAAAAAGTGGAAGTAAGTACTGGTTTTGCAACTGCAAGTACTGCAATTCCAGTACTGAAATTCTCAAATGTTTGGTCCTGACAGACTTATTTATTTATTTATTTATTACTTGAACTTATTAGTCGCCCCCTCTCCCCACAGGGACTCGGGGCGACGTACAAAAGTATTATATAGCGTACAGAGGAGGTAAGACTAAGGGGTAAATAAGAATTAACTCAAATGTAGCCCATTTTCTGTCACTAGAACTTCAATTCTCAATCAGGCTTCTGGGAAATTTAAAAAAAAATCAGTTCCCTAACTTGAAAAAAGTTGGGGAGTTTCTGGTCAGCGTCCGTTTCTAAGTCGTAACAACTAGACTGCCTGTGTGAATCACGTGCTATGCCCAGATATTATATACTTGTGGTTTAACATGACAGCTGGGGTTGCACAACACAGGAAGACAGCAGTTGTGTTCTCAGACGACACAGACCACAACCCCATTCCATTTTAGTCAAGTCAGGTATCCTACGTGAAGCCAACCCTCACAGCTGTGTTTGTCAACAACTTCAACTGTTGATGGTGGACTTGTGTGGACTTCAACTCCCAGAATTCCACAGCCAACATGGGGAATTCTGGGAACTGAAGTTTACCTACCTTAAAGTCGCTAAAGTTGTCACACACACACTCTGCCTTAGAGGGACAATTTATTTTTACTGAAACCAGTCTTGAAATCTCAGAATTCTGGTTCACCACCTTTGCCATAGCGGGAGTGCGGGCCCTTTGCAGAGATAGACCAGAGGCACCTGCAGAGGTGGTCAGAAAAGTCAAAATGGCCGTCATGACTCAATGCAACCAAAGCCTTGTTTTTTTTAATCTGCGCTGGAGTTGCCATCTTGATTTTTTGACTACTTGTAGGGACACATCCGAGAGAAGGTCAGTAATATTTTGGGGGGTGATGATACCAAAGAGGAGGTGATCCATCAACCATAGAATCTAGTCAGAAGAAGGAACTCATTCTAGATCAGTGATGGCTAACCTTTTTGCCATCACGTGCCAAAAGTGTGGGAAGTGTGTGGGGGGGTCATACATGTGCCCACACCCATAATTCTATATGCCCTCCCCCAGCGCATTTGCATGACCCCCCTGTGCTCCCCCTGCTTTTGGCACGCAATGGCACGGTGGATCCGTTTTTCATACTCCCCAGGCTCCAGACCCTTTATATGCCCCCCTCCTTCCCTCCGAAGGCCCTCCGGAGGCTGGAAACGGCTCGTTTTCCGACTTCCGGTGGGCCCACTAGATCTGTTTTTTGCCCTCCAGAGGCTTTAAGAGGCTTCCCCCAAAGCCTCCGGGGGGGCTAAAAACAGCTCAATGCGCAACCTGTAAGTCCGTTCCCCAACTTCTGGTTTGCGCATTGGGCTGTTTTTCGCCCTCTAGAAGCTTCAGGGAAGCTTCTGGAGGGCAAAAAACAGCTAAGAAATCAGCTGTCATGCGCGGGCCTGATAGGGCATTGCCTTGCGCGCCCTCAAAAGTGGCTCCGCAAGCCATAGGTTCTCCATCAGAGTTCTAGATAGTTAAGAAAATGACTTTTCCTCTAGGTGAGATGTAGAACCTACCGTAATATGTATGGTATGTTTTGTTTATCGGCTGCCTTTTGAAATTTGTTTCTCAAACTCCTGGATAGCTTAGTCAGAGCTCAGGCCTCTTGCAAGTAATGGGATTTCAATTAGTCACAATGACTAATTGTCTCACTGATGTCAGCAGGCTTCTCAGGAGTAACTAAGGCTGAAACCCCCCTTCAAAACAACAATTGTGATGAGTTTGAAAGGAAACGTCAGTGGTGCAACGGTTTCTCAAATCCTTTAAAGAGAATGAAACTTCATTTACGACCTGTTGCTCACTCCACCCCCAAAAAAGGACCCACCTCCTAGCTTCAATGAGATTGAAAATTGAAAACCAAGCAGTTTGACACCTCATTCTAAATAAGGAATGGAGCCTCCAATATAAGATAAATAAGATCATGTGAAGGGGTAGTACCGCTTTATGATGCCTTGGTAAGGTCATACTTGGACTACTGCATCCAGTTTTGGTGACCAAAATGTAAAAAAAGGTGTTGAGACTCTAGAAAGAGTGCAGAGAAGACCAGCAAGGATGATTAGAGGCTTGGAGATTAAAATATATGAAGAACGGTTGCAGGAACTGAGTGTGTCTAGTTTAATGAAAAGGACTAGGGGAGATAGTGCTCCAGTATTTGAGGGGCTGCCACAAAAAAGAGGGGGTAAAGCTATTCTCCAAAGCACCTGAAGGCAGGACAAGAAGCAATGGATGGAAACTAATCAAGGAGAGAAGCAAGTCTCTTTTTCCAATGCCATTGTAACTTTGAACAGTCAATAAATGAATTGTTGTAAGTCGAGGACTAGCTGTATTGATTACATTTCTCCCCTAAAATGTAAGCTGGTGTTGTAAATTTAGCAACTGGGACAACCCGATTTTTCATTTCCTTCTTTTGCTCATTCCCTAGTCTTCTAATGAAACTTTCTAGGGAATTTAATAAATAAAATAAGTACCTTAGTTTAGAATATTCGTGTTATTGCATGCCCATGGAAAAACAAGGTTTGTATTTTTTTTCAATCTGTCTCCAGCTAGGCTGCTACTAACCACCAGGATCTGGGCAAACTACCGATAAATATTGCAAGCATGCTGTTAGGAGTGGTTCAAATAAAAAATAAAAATAAAAGTCCATTATTACCCTTCACGGAAATGTTATAACAGGGCAGAAGGTTTCCAGACTGGGAAGACGAAAGTGAAAAAAAAAAAAAGCTGCTTGTTGAAGCCTCTGTTGTAGAAACAGAAAAGGGGAAGAAACAGAAAACCCCAGATAGCCCAAACCACAATTGCTTCCTTTTTCTCTGCATCCAAGATCACTTTATCCAGTGTTTGTAACACGTAGAAAACAGGGAGAAAACCCTGAACTGTTGCGGTCACCATTTTTTTGCCATTCCTACAGTGCTGTCTCTTCCACTGGAATTTCCATAAAAGCATTTATCAATTGCAGAATTTCCTGCAAGGTAGAACAACTGCATTATCTTTCCATCATTATACAGATCGTCCCTGTTTAACAACCGCAACTGGGACCGCAGCTCCAACATTAAGCAAAACGGTCACTAAGTGAAAGCGCCGTGGGGCTTACAATCTTACTTCACTTTTCATTTGTTTTGCACATCTGTGAAGGTCGTAAGTGCGAAGGGTCGGCCATAAAGCTATTTTTTAATCACTCGTAACAACGAAAGGACTCTAAATGAGGCAGTTTCTGAACAAGGACTACCTATAAGTAGGTGGAACACTCAGGACTAAAGCCTTATAAGCGGCCTGTGTTTTCTCTTGTCTTCAATTAGCAGAGGAACATCCAGGGAAATGTGGGACCACAAAGGGATCTATTGGTGTCCAAGGAAGAATGCAAAATGTAGTCAGCAAATCTTTGTAAGGCCATACTTGGAATACTTCATCTAGTGTTGCTTGCCATGATATAAAAAAACATATTGAGACTCTAGAACAGGAGTGTCCAAGCTCTAGAACGAGTGCAGAGAAGAGCAATAAGGATGATTAGGGAAACCAGAGGCTAAAAAACGGTTGCTGGAATTGGGTATGTCTAGTTTAATGAAAAGAAGGATTAGGGACAGGGGTGAAATGCTACCGGTTCGGACCGATTCGCCTCAACCAATAGTAAAAAAATGCTACCGGTTCAGGTGAACCGGTATTTTCAACGATCAGTTGTGCCACACGATTTATATTAGGATTTCCTGCTTTCTAGCTAATCTAAATCGCGTGGCGTAGTGGATTCCCCCTCCCCCGCACTGTTCTACTTATCTTTGCAGACACCCTCGTTAGCAGGCTCCGCCCAAAAATCATCCCGTCTGTTTTTGACGTTCTGCGTATGCCCGAAAGTCCTGCGCATGCACGGAGGTGGTGCGTGCACTCACACTTGCGAATCGGTAGCAAAGGTAAGTAGATTTCACCCCTGACTAGGGGAGACATGATAGCAGTGTTCCAATATCTCAGAGGTTGCCACAAAGAAGAGGGAGTCAAGCTATTCTCCAAAGCACCTGACGGCAGGACAAGAAGCAACGGGTGGAAACTAATCAAGGAGAGAAGCAACCGAGAACTAAGGAGAAATTTCCTGATAGAACAATTGCTATATTTTTCAGAGTATAAGATGCACTTTTCCACCCTAAAAGCAGGTGGAAATGTTGGTGCGTCTTATACACTGAATACAGCATTTTTGGCCCCCTGAAACCCCACCCCGCGCATCCTGTTTTTAGCAAAAATGGACACGCAGAATGTTTGGGAGGCCTGCAAAGTGCTCCTGGAGGGCTGGGGAGGGCAAAAACGGGTCCATTTTTCACAAAAAACAGGGCATTGCAGAGGGTTTGGGGGGCCTGCAGAGTGCAAAAACCTTTTTTAAAAAAATTACCTCTTCAAAGTCTAGGCACGTCTTATACTCCGGTTTGTCTTATAGTCTGAAAAATACTGTAATCAGCAGAATGATTTGCCTCCAGAAGTTGTGAGTGTTCCATCACTTAAGAAGAGATGAGACATCCATTTGATCTCAAGGATTTTATACTGGGGTGGTGCAAGATCTCTTGCCTTGAGCGGGGGTGAGGGTGTTGGAATAGAAGACCTTCAAGGTCCCTTCTGTTATTCTGTTATTCTCTTTTTCCTCCAAGGAGGAAGGGGATGGAGAAGCTTCCCTTCTTCATGAATACCCAAGTTCATCTTATCAGGACAAGCACCTGGGCACTTTCTGTATGGAGGAAATAAAGTTTGTTTTTGTACACAGTAAAACAGACACTCCTTGCCACAAGATTTGTCTCCAGGAACTGTGATCTTTCCTATAAAAAAATAAAAAGCTGGCTTCAAACGCAGCCTGTTCCAACTTTGGGCCTCCAGCTGCAAGCAACCACAACTTTTCCAGCACATCTGGAGGACATCAGGTTGGAGAAGATTGCCTTAATGTTCCATCTTTTCCCAGCATGCTGAAGTTTATTTATTACTCTTTGGAAATGGAATCGCTCTGATGTTTTTAGCAAAAAGTTTGGTGTTTGTCATGGTTTTGTTGCTGCTGAAAAAATGAAGGAATACTTTTGGCTGGATCTTCTATCTCTGTCTCTCTCCTCTAAATCTCCAAATCTACCCAAGCCCAAAACAGGAACTATATCACCTACAGGTAGTCCTTGACTTACGACCAGAATTTCCATTGCTAAGCAAGGCAGATGTTAAATGAGTCACGCCCAATTTTTCAGTCTTTTTTTGCCACAGTTGTTAAATGAATCACATAATCATTAAGTGAATCCAGCTCCCCGAATCCGACTGCTTGTCGGAAGCCAGATGGGAAGGTCACAAACTGTTGATCCCGTAGCTTTGAAACGCTGCAGCTATTATAAATATAAGTGAGTTGCCAAAGACCTGAAATCTGATCACAGACTCTCGGGATGCCGTGATGGTCCTAAGTGCGGGAAAATGATTGTAAATAACTTTTTTTCAGTGCTGTTATAATTTCTAATAGTTATAGAATGAATGGTTGTAAATGGAAAATGACTTGCACTTTAGAAGAACAGTTGTTTAATCTAGGTAAAAACCCAAAGCTTCCTGTATTATAAATATAAAAAGGGACAGGATGGCGCAGGGGCTAAGATGCTGAGCTTGTGGATCAGAAAGGTCGGCAGTTCGGCGGTTCGAATCCCTAGCGCTGTGTAATGGAGTGAGCTCCCGTTACTTCTCCCAGCTTCTGCCAACCTAGCAGTTCGAAAGCACATTAAAAATGCAAGTAGAAAAATAGGAACCAACTTTGGTGGGAAGGTAACAGAGTTCTGTGTGCCTTCAGTGTTTAATCATGCCAGCCACATGACCATGGAGACGTCTTCAGACAGCTTGGCTCTTTGGCTTTGAAACAGAGATGAGCACCGCCCCCTAGAGTTGGGAACGACTAGCACATATGTGCGAGGGGAACCTTTACCTTTACCTGTATTATGGGTAGAACAGCAGTTATATAGTTCACTAGATCAGAGGTCTCCAATCTTGGCAACTTTAAGCCTGGCAGACTTCAACTCCCAGAATTCCCCAGTCGCTTCTTTTCAATTCCGTTGTAACTTTGAACCATCACTAAACGGATGGTTGTAAGTCAAGGACCAACTGTATCTCGGTTATATTTGTAATTCTGGACCAGGATGGGGAATTTGTGGCCCTCAGGGGCCGTGATGGCAAACCCATTGTATGCGTGCCCAAAGTGGCATCCGAACAGCTGTCCTTCACACGCATGGCAGTGCCAAAAAGCAGTGAGTGCATGCTGATTATCAGGTGCGCATGTGCGTTGGAATCCAGAGGTTTGGCCTTTCTGGAGTGTGATCCCTTTGCGCGCACATCAGTGCCAAAAACCGGCCTGTGCATGTATGTCGGCCAGCTAACTGTTGGGCATGGATGCACGCTAAAACCCAGAAATTTGGCTTTTCCGGAGGGCTAGGGTGTTCTCAAGACTACAATTCCCAGCAGTTCCGGTTATCCTAATCAAGAGCAAGGGATGCTGGGAGATAGTTGATCCATGCATAAAGCTACAATGGATTTGTTCCTTGTTTATCCATGCCTCACATTTAACTTTAGTCAAGAGTTGTCATTTACAACAATGTTTCTCAACCATTTTAAGACCTCTGGACTTCTCTACTCCCCGAATTCCCCAGCCAGCATGTCCTTAATCTTAAGTGGTTAAGTAGCCAATTTTAAAACAAACAAACAAACCCCGATTTAGAGGCTGCCTTATGCCACCTGATTTAAAAACAAGGAACAAGAAAATAGGTCATATAGATAGTCCTCAACTTATAACCTTTCATTTAGTGACTATTCAACGTTGCAACAGCAGTTTAAAAAGTGACTTATTACCATTTTTCACACTTACGACTGTTGCAGCATTTTCGCGATCAAAATTTAGACATTTGGCAAAAGATTCATATTTATGACGGTTGCATTGTCCTGGGGAATCATGTGATTCCTTTTGCGACCCACTGACAAGCAAAGTCCATGGGGAAGCCAGATTCACTCAGCAACTAGTAACTTAACAACTTCAGTGATTCACTTAATAACTGTGGCTAGAAAGGTCGTAAAGTGGGGCAAGGTTCACTTGACAACTGTCTCCTTAGCAACATAAATTTGGGGCTCAATTTTGATCATATGTTGAGGACTACCTCAGACTATAGAAGGAAACCAGCCAAAAACTCTCAACCATCACTCCACTATCACGTTTTCTTCTTAGGGAATGTTTGAACTTCTGAAGGACCTACTAGTTATACTCATGTTCCGCATTTGACGTTTTGATATTTGTGGGGCTCCCTTCGCCCCCTGCCCTAGTCATGGGCCGCTCTTCAGGTCCTTGCTTTTTTTACAACCAAATATTGAGACATGCTGATCTAAAGACATCTAGTAAAGGGAAACCCATCAGTACTGGGCAGTGGTAAATTTTTTTTTTTTTTACTACTGGTTCTGTGGGATGCATTGATGTGTGTGGCAGGATCTGCAAATCTCCATTCCCATCCAACTCTGCCAGAGGTGGCATTTGCCGGTTCTTCGAATTACTCAAAATTTCCACTACCTGTTCTCCGAACTACCCAAAATTTCCGGTACCGGTTCTCCGAACTACTCAAAATTTCTGCTACCGGTTTTCCAAACTACTCAAAATTTCCGCTACCGGTTGTCTGAACTAATCAAAATTTCCGCTACCGGTTCTCTGAACTACCCAAAATTTCCGTTACTGGTTCTCCGAACTACCCAAAATTTCCGTTACCGGTTCTCTGAAGTACTCAAAATTTCCGCTACCGGTTTTCCAAATTACTCAAAATTTCCGCTACCGGTTCTCTGAACTAATCAAAATTTCCACTACCTGTTCTCCGAACTACCCAAAATTTCCGTTACTGGTTCTCTGAACTACTCAAAAATTCTGTTACTGGTTCTCCGAACTACTCAAAATTTCCGCTACCGGTTTTCCAAACTACTCAAAATTTCCGCTATCGGTTCTCTGAATTAATCAAAATTTCCGCTACCAATTCTCTGAACTAATCAAAATTTCCACTACCTGTTCTCCGAACTACCCAAAATTTCCGTTACTGGTTCTCTGAACTACTCAAAAATTCTGAACTAATCAAAATTTCGAACTACTCCGAACTACTCAAAATCTCTGAACTAATCAAAATTTCCGCTACCAATTCTCTGAACTAATCAAAATTTCCACTACCTGTTCTCCGAACTACCCAAAATTTCTGCTACTGGCTCTCTGAACTATTCAAATTTTCCACTACTGGTTCTCCAGAACCTTTCAGAACCTGCTGGATTTCTGGTACCCCTGGTACTTGTTTGTTTTTTAAATCTCTCTTTCATTTTAACATGTTAACCAATGTGTGAGTTTTATTGGACCCTAGTGGACCACAGGGCATGTGATCAAAAGCACACAGAACTGTAAAAAATGCTTTTTCCCCAGTGGGAAACGTAACTCACAAAATTGCACTTTTTAAAAGTAGCAAATGGATGGAACGTAAAGGTTAAAGGGGGGGGGGAGAAATATCAAAGGGAATTCACCTTTCGGCTAAGACACCCGTGTCTCTATTGAGACCCCGAAGGATGGAATCAGATTTCAGCCCTGCTCCGGTTACCTACTCCCCCTTAAGACTCCCAGAATCTTTTGCCTGCACATCTGGAGCTGGAAACCTAAACCGACTGAAGAGAAGCAGGTTGAAGAAGGCACAGAGGCTATAATAATCTGACACTTTCCAGAGTTTCAAACTTTTTTCCCCTTCGAGATGACCTTGATGGCCTATGAATTAGCTGCCATTTCTGGAGGCTAAGCTATTATGCCAGAGCCCGGTGGAGTCTTCCCCTCTACTCAGTTCTAAGGGAATGAATAACTGGATTGTGTATATATATATTAGCCAGGCCAATGGGTCAGCATTACACAATATATATATTTAAAAACCTCCCTTTTAAGGCCCAGCCTCTGCACCCCACCCCAGGCATCAACAGAGGAGTTGCATTCCTTCGTTCTAAAAAAATGCAAATCTTTCCCCAGTCGTCTGGACTGATCCTGTTCTGCAGAGCGCGTTTGCAAGACGAAGTGGGCTATGGCGGTTTTGCAGAGCGTCGGAGCAGGGAAAGCTGTATTTTAAAACCACTAAAAGAGCCACATAGTAAGCTTTTATGGTTGAACTGCAGGCCGAATCCTCCTGTTCGAACATCTGGGTTGCACAACCTCTTCTTGTGGGTCTGATTCCCATAATAAGTTGTGGTGAAGGGTATAGGTCAGAGCACCCTTTTTTTAATGGGCTACATGACAAAGGGAAGCTATTTTTCTCTGTTTATTTCTGGGGGGGGAGGGGGCAAAAGACTTTTGAGGAGAAAAATTAGGGAAGTGGTTTTTGGCTCCTTCACTCATCTTGCGACATGGAGACCAAACCAATTTGGCTGGCTATCTTTCCTGATCTCATCTCCTGCTCTACACCAGCCACGATGGGACTACAATTCCCATCCTGCTGAATGGAGCCATGGGTCAGCCCTATCCAACAGAGTTGAAGCTCCCCTTTCTGGCTATGTCTGTGCATTATGCATTGTGCATTAGCAATCACCAAGAAGTGATGTGGATGAGCTGTTATGTTCATCTGTTGCACAGATACGGTATTTTTTTCAGAGTATAAGATGCACCTTTTTCCACCCAAAAAGAGGGTGAAAATCTGGGTGCATCTTATACACCGAATAAGCATTTTTGGTCTACCGAAACTCTGCTCCCTTCACAAAAACGGGTCATGCAGAGAGTTTGAGAGTGCCCCTGGGGGCTAGGGAGGGCAAAAATGAGTGAAAAACAGGACTTTTTTTGCTCATTTTTGCCCCCTCTAGTCCCCAGGAGCACTTTGCAGGCCTCTCAAACTCTCTGCATGTCCCGTTTTTCACAAAAGAATGAGGTATGCAGAGGGTTTGGGAGATCTGCAAAGTGCAAAAACTTTTTTTCTCCAAATTTACCTCTTCAAAAACTTGGTGCCTCTTATACTCCGAAAAGTATTTTAATGCAGGTAATCTTTGAGCCATTACTGAGCCCAAAAACATGCATTCTATTCAGAAAGTGTTTGTGTGTTCATTTTACTGGCATCTTACATGAAAGGAGAAGAAATTATATTTTAAAAAATATTTCAAAACAGAGAGACTCGTGATGGAGTTAAAACCTCTTCTTCCCCCAAATTCCAAAGGCACATACTTGTGCAAGGAATGCACAATTACCATTAGTGTTAGATACTTGCTCTAAGTACAGTGGTTTCCACCAAGGTCCTCTGTTCCGGCGGGAACGGAGGTTTAATCCTATTGGTCGAAGGGTCTGACAGCTCCCTATAAAAGGGCTGCTGTCAGACTCAACCTTCGCTGGATTGTTCTCACTTGTTGTACTTAATAAAGGGCTGTTGTTACCGTTAAGCCTGTGTGTGCCTATCCATTACCCAATCTAACATACTTGTGCAAGGAATGCACAATTACCATTAGCACTTTCAATTTTTTAAAAAAGCAGAAATGACAGATTGCAACATTGCATTTATCCTTTTATTTGGTTATGTCTGTGCATTCGCATCTTTGTTTGGAAAATGGTATTTCCCTAAGCTTTGTCATAATTCTGGTTCCAGCAGAATTATGCACGGGGAACAATCGCAGTCATGTACAACAAGGAGTAACAAAAATGGTGCAAGTATCACCCTATGGAAATGTCTCTATTCAAGATTTTTCCAAAAGCTCTTCCCAACCTAGCCCACCTCACAGGGTTGTTATGAGGACAACACAGAAAATGGATGAAAGCAGAGAAAACACAGAGCAACATTCTCAGGTTAATCCATTTTGAGCTCATGGAGGTTATAAATCTAGCAGACAACTAACAATAGTCCTCGACTTACAACCACAATGGAATATCTGTTTCTAAGTGAGACGGTGATTAAGTGAGTTTTGCCCCATTTTATGAACTTTCTTGCCACACTTGTTAAGTGAACCACTGCAGTTGTTAGCCACATGGTTGTTAAGTGAATCTGGCTTCCCAGTTGACTTTGCTTGTCAGGTCACAAAAGTGAATCACCACCACTATCATAAATAGGAGTCCAATTGCTAAGCATCCAACTTTTAATCACAAGACCATGGGGATGCAATGGTCGTAAGTATGAAAAATGGTGACAAGTCCCTTATTACTAACTTAACAACTGTAGCAATTCACTTAACAACTTCGCAAGGAAGGAAGAGGTAAGGAGAGGAGGGTGGAAGGGAGAGAAAGAGGAGAGAGGGGAGGAAGGGGAAGAGTAGGAGTAGGGGAGAGGTAAGGGAAGAAGCAAGGGAAAGGAGAGGAGGAAGGAAGTAGAGGAGGGAGGGAGAAAAGAAAGGGAAAACAAGGTGGTGTTATAACAGGCAGAAGGGATGGTAAATAAAGCAATCTAAATTGCAAATTATAACCTATTAAATGGAATAATAAATGTATAAGAATGACAAATGTAAAGAAGAATAACAATTATGTGAATGTATACTCATAACGGTATGTAAGAGAATAAAAAAATAAAAAAAAACCAATTTGTCAAGAAAGCGCATAAAATGGAGCAAAATTAACCTAACAACTCTTGTGTTTAACAGCAGAAACGTTAGGTTCAATTGTGGTTGTAAAGCGAGGGCTACCTGTATTAAAGGCCAATTCATTTCCCAAAAGCAGAAATTCTTGTTCCTCCTGACTTATTGGGAGGAGGAGGAGATACACCGCTCCTGACCAAGGAAATTTACTTGCAAGCAGAGGCATGGAAGTGGCTTTTTTCATCCTCTCTCGGGCCGACACTTCTCCTGCAAAACCAGTCTGATGAGTGGGAGGCTTGGAGCAGTAAGAGCCTTGTGTGTGCCTGCATCCGTACCTTGGAAAGGTTTTCCTTCGCAGGCTGCGTGCCAGCTGTCAAAGCTGCCCAAGGCAGAAGAACAGGTTTCTTGGAGCAAATACAGCAGCAAGCTGCCTCGCCCACAGCAGGCCAGCATCTGGGACCCTCATCCTACGACCCCCTAGGCTCCCTGCTTCATTTGCCTGGGGAGTCAAAAGGGGGAAAAAAGGAGTTTGGAAAAGGTTGCCGCTTTGTGTAACGGGGCCCAAAGGCTGTTTGGACTGAGAGGTGAAGAAGTTCAGGTACAAGAGGTGCCAATAAGTCACACCTGTTGAGCCCAGCCAGGACTCCAGTCCCAGGAAAGAAGGGAGGAAGAGAGAAAATCCTTGCAAAGTTGACAGTTTTTTTTTTCCAAAACGTACTTCTCTTACTTTTTTTTTTTCCAGAAAGCTGGTTATAAAATATAGATAGTCCTTGACTTGCAAGCATTTGTTTAGTGACCAGAGTTACAATGGCACTGAAAAAAGTGATTTACGATCGTTTTTTCACTCTTACAATCGTTGCAGCATCTCCAGGGCCACCTGATCAAAATTCAGGCACTTGGCAACTGACTCAAAGTTATGACGGTGGCAGTGTCCCGGGGCCATGTGACCCACTTTGGCGACCTTCTGACAAGCAAAGTCAATAGGGGAAAGCCAGATTCACTTAACAACCGTGTCGCTAAGTTAACAACTGCTGTGATTCACTTAACAAGTGTGGCAAGAAAGGTTGTAAAGTGGGGCAAATCCAGTGGTGGGATTCAAAAGTTTTTACCATCGGTTCTGTGGGCGTGGCTTGGTGGGCATGGCAATGGAAGGATACTGCAAAATGCCCATTCCCTCCCGATCAGCTGGGACTCGGGAGGCAGAGAATAGATGGGGGCATGGCCAGCCAGAGGTGGTATTTACCGGTTCTCCGAACTACTCAAAATTTCCGCTACCGGTTCTCCAGAACTGGTCAGAACAGGCTGAATACCACCTCTGAGTGAATCTCACTTAACAACTGTCTTGCTTAGCAATGGAAATTTAGGATTGTATTGTGGTTGTAAGTTGAGGATCCCTCAAACTCGAAGCTGCTTTGTTTCCATGGCAGTTACTACAGGACTTGGACTTTGTGTAACAAGGCATGCCTCTAATTTTAAAAGGACTTAATGTTTCACCCTGAAAAATATCTTTCTGAGAATGCAATTTTTTTTTTGTTCCTTAGTGTTTATCAACCTCAGCAACATAAGAACTGTAGACTTCAATTCCCAGAATTCCTTAGTCAGCTCAGTATGCATGGACTTCAACTTCCGGAATACAATAATACAATACAATACAATAGTAGAGTTGGAAGGGACCTTGGAGGTCTTCTAGTCCAACTCCCTCCCTAGGCAGGAAACCCTATAGCGTTTCAGACAAATGGCTATCCAACATCTTCTTAAAGGCTTCCAGTGTTGGAGCATTCACAACTTCTGGAGGCAACTTCTGTTCCACTGATTAATTGTTCTCACTGTCAGGAAGTTTCTCCTCAGTTCTAAGTTGCTTCTCTCCTTGATTAGTTTCCACTCATTGTTTCTTGTTCTACCCTCAGGTGCCTTGGAGAATAGCTTGACTCCCTCTTCTTTGTGGCAACTCCTGAGATATTGGAAGACTGCTATCATGTCTCCCCTAGTCCTTCTTTCTCTTAAGCTAAACATACCCAGTTCCTGCAACCGTTCTTCATATGTTTTAATCTCCAGTCCCCTCATCCTCTTTGTTGCTCTTCTCTGCACTCTTTCTTTCTACCCCAAACAGCATTTGGCTAGGGCAGTAATGGCTAACCTTTTCATCACTGTGTGCCTAAAGTGCGCACCCATGCACCCCTAATGCAATGTGTGTGCAACTCCTCCATGTGTGCCCTCTGCACATGCGTGTGACTCCCCCATGTGCGCCCCACCTGAGCATACACACATGATCCCCCATGTGCCCCCCACCCACATGCATGCATGCAGACCCCCCCGCATACGCTCCACTGCGCATTCACATGCAACTCCCATGAATACACATGCAACCCCTCCGTGCGCCTGCCCCCCTGCATATGTGTGCACCCCCATACATATGTCCCTCCCCCATGCATGCGGGTACATCTCCCGCATACACCCCGCCCCTATGCATGTGCGGCAGAGACCCCAAAACCAGCTGGCTGGCAGAAGATGTGGATGCGTGCACAGCTGAGCTGTGGTTGATGGCTCAAGTGCCCACAGAGAGGGCTCTGTTTGCCACCTGTGCCATAGGTTCACCATCACGGGGTTAGGAAATTCTGGGCATGGAGATCCATACATCCTAAAGTTGCTGAGTTGTAGAAATCACTGCTCTAGGCTTTTGCTACGTTAAAAAAAAATCAACCCTGCAGGCAGGCCACACCCCTGCATGTCTGGCTGGGGGATTCTGGGAGTTGAAGTCCCCCCATCTTAAAAGTTGCCAAGGCTCAGGAACTTTTGTTTTAAAAGCTTGCATCTAAATTTTGTATTCTTCTTCCGAGATCTCTTTCCTCTTTTTCTCACGCCTAATATTTCTCGCATTTTGTCGTTTGTGACACGACGTTGTATTCTGTGCTGATCAAAAGACTGCAGTTTGATTGGCAGTTAAATCCACCATTAGGGACTGTGCTATGTACCGTTCAGCTGGTGCACTGAAAGAGAACTTCTGGGTCATAAAAGGTTGTTCCCTCCTCTTTCTACGTTCCCTTGTATGACTGGCAGGGCTTTTGTTCTGTGCAACGGGTTGCAAAATTGGCAGAAAAAGGCTCACGCAGGAGGCCTCCGTTCCAGCCCAGCTGACTTGCTCCCTGCCTGGCCTTTATCTCTCGCTGAGTCATGCCAGAGACCTCTGCCCTCTGAGTCAGCATTTCCAATCCCCTGCCCAGTTCAACCAGTCCACCTTTTTCTTCCAAAGACCAGTGACTTCTTATCAGCCTCCTGTTCTTTGGCCAAGGAGGAAATGCTGATTTTTCTAGCTGGCTATTTCCTTGACCAGCCATGCTGGCTTGCTGGACTAAACCTGGCTAGTTTGAAGGAAAACTGGCCCATCACGTACCCCCCCCCCCCTGAGCTGAGATCCAGCGGCTGCCTATCCAATCCCGTTTCAACTTCCCTCTGCTTCCTCCCATTCGAAAGGCCTCCATCCACCACGTATGGATGTATTACAGGTAGTCCTCGACTTACAGCCACAACTAAACCCAAAACTTCTATTGTTTAGAGACATGTGTTAAGTGAGTTTTGCCCCATTTTACAGCCTTTCTTGCTCCAGTTGTTAAGTGGATCACTGCAGTTGTTACGTTAGTGGCTCAGTTGTTAAGTGAATCTTGCTTCCCCATTAACTTTAGCAATAGCACTTAGACTTATATATGGCTTTACAGCCCTCTCTGAGTGGTTTACAGAGTCAGCCTATTGCCCACAACAATCTAGTCCTCATTTTACGCACCTCGGAAGGATGGAAGGCTGAGTCAATCTTGAGTCTGGTAAGATTTGAACTGCCAAATTGCAGGCGGCCGGCAGTCAGCCGAAGTAGCCTGCAGTACCACACTCTAACCACTGCGCCACCGTGGCTCTTTGCTTGTCAGCAAAAGGGGATCCTGTGACCTTGAGACATGCGACCATCATAAATAGGAACTAGTTGCCAAGTGTCTGAATTGCAATCGCATGAAATCGGGGATGCTACAATGGTCATAAGTGTGAAAAATGGTCACAAGTCGCTTTTTGCAATGCTGTTGCAACTTTGAACAGTCACCAACTGAACTGTTGTAAGTCAAAAACTGTCTTTTCAACTACTTTGCATGTCAGGTAGACCGTTTAGCTGAAAAAGAAACTGTTTATGTTTTGCATTCTCTGTTTTGGAAACCTTTGCCTATATATGGGCTCTAAACACACGTTGTTTTCCGTCATGTGGACTGAGGCATCCACAGCTGGCTTCTGAGTCATTTCCGAGTTATGCTGTCATCAGCCTACAGTGCTGTCATGCTACCAGCCTCCTCCTGCAACCCGTTGTCCTCAGACTGTGGTGTAGGGAGCAATTTCCCGTGCCCTCCACAACAGGGGCTACAGGGCACAGGAGTTATAGCCACTTGGGTGACCACAAGAGTTGGAATTTTGAATCTGTATCCCTTTTTTGCAGCACTCTGGATAATCACCAGGGGGCAGAAGGACACAATGCTGCTTGCAGCTTTGGGCTAGCCTCTAGGGGTCATCCTGAGTACTGCAGCTCAAACTAGAAGTTGTCAGGAGTTTAGTGCCCAATTCCTGATTTGGGGGGAAGGTGATGGGAAGAAAGTTAGACTTGTTAAGTGGCATCTGCAGAGAATTATTTTAAGAAACAAACAACTGCAGATATTGTTAGATCAGGGGAGGGCAATTAATTTTCCCAAGGGGCCATATGAGAAACTATAGAGGGCTGAATCAAATATCAATCACACACACGTGCATATGTAAATTGAAAAGGAAAAAAAAACACCAGTCGCCTCATCACTGGAGGTTTTTAAGAAGAGATTGGACAGCTATTTGCCTGAAATGGCACAGGGCCTCCTGCTTGAGCAGGGGGTTGGAGTAAAGACCTCAAGGGTCACTTCCAGCTCTACTCTGATTGAATTCCCCACCTGTGAGAGGAGACCCTAGCTATTGGTAACAGCAGAATTTGGCGTTGTAAGAAGTTAGCACCCAGCCCTCTCCTAGAAAAATGAAATATCCTGGGAAATATTGAAAAGGCAGAATATTATATTTCCCTGGATCAGAAATGGAGAAACCTGTCTTTAGGCAGGAAACAGACTCACTCTGAACAGCCCCCGTCTTTGTCAATGGGCCATTAAAAGGCTTAAGCGAATCTGTTCTACATAACAAAGATCTTCCCCCTTTAGCTCCAGGGTGATGGGTTTAAGGCATGATAGTATTATGGCTGTTTACCCATCTCACCACAGGGCACCTGGGAAGAAGCAATGCTCATCCAAACATGGACTCAAAACACAGCCTAGAAGTTGCCCCTGCATGGCCCCATGGGAGTCTGACAACCAATCAGAATACAAGATCAAGATCAAAGGCCAGAGAGGGCATAAAACCAGGGACTTTCAGCATCTCTGCTTCTTTTCTTCTTCACCCAACATCTGGAAGCATTGATCCCCCTTTTCTGTTCAGGAGTTCAAGCCATGTGATCCTGTCCACCATTAAAACCATCTTTCCAAGCAGCCTCCATGTTTCCAGTATCTTTTCCCCCACTGGGAACGGAACCCAGAAGGACATTTCCTCCAACATTAGGCGTTAGTTTAGGAAGTTGTTTCTTTCCAAACCAACTACTAATACCCCACAACCACTATTGTTACTTGCAGATTGGAAATCACGCTCCTTTTGTGTTCCTGCCAATGATTCCCCCAAATTATTTTGCACCTGCACCCACAACTGCAGCTTTCTATCCCCTCCCCCAAGGCAATTCCCAAGGCTGAGATAGCAAAGCTTTTATCTTGTGATCAGCTATTGTGTAAACGAGGTTGTGCTACTTGGTATCTGTCAAGACCAGAGCACTTGTTCCTTTTTTCTTTCTTTCTCCCTCCCTTCCTTCTTCTTTCCCTACTTTTTCTTTTTTGCTTCCTCCCTTCCTTCCACCTTTCCTTCTTCTCATTTTCCTTCCTTTTCTTTTTTGACTTCCTTTCTTCATCTCCTCTTTACATTTCTTCCTTCCTTTTTTTCTCCTTTTCCTTCCTTCCTTTTTTGTCTTCCTTCCTCCCTTTCCTCTTTATATTCCTTCCTCCTTTCCTCTCCTCCTTCCCCCTCCCTCTTACCCTTCCCTTCATCTCTCTTCCTCTCCTTCTTCGCTTCCACTGCTTCTTCTTATTCTTTCTTTTTTTCCTGAAGCTTTGTCCTAAAGAGGTTGCAAGCCAAGGAATAAAAATGGGGGCAGATGGAGGAAATAAAAGATACCCAAGGGTCATTAGCTTAAGGGAATAAAACCAGGCCAATGAGAACATGGAGTTTTGAATTTTTATTTCTGTTGCTGAATAACTTGTTTTTTGACCATTACAAGAAGTGGTTATGCTCCCTGAATGTAAATTCTTCACCCAGACTGGAATCCACCCCCCTGCAAGCTATGGGAGGGAGCAAATATTCATATTTTCCTGCCACCCTCATGCCCCCGTTCTTCTTGCTCCTCCAATATCAACCTAAGTTTCCTATCTTGGAAACCAGCAGCCGAAGAAAGAAAGTGGGAGATAACACACAGAAATTTAAGGGTTTTAACTCCAACTTATCCAAGCTGTCTTGCATGCAAATTAATAATTCCATGACATTACATATTTTAGATGCTTCCTGCTAGCACTGATGATGTTACCTAGTTGGGGTAATGAAACATCTGCAAGAAAACAAGGAAGCTCAGAGAGCACAAGGGCCCCTCAGATGCTTCCTTTGCGAGATGTGTCTCCAGGGACAACTACCATCAACATCCCTCCTCAAAAACAAAAGCCTACATACACACACACACACACACAAAGGCACTTTTTTTCTCTTGAGTGCTGAATTTGCCGAAAGAGAAACAAAGATATCACCTACCCTTTGGACCTGGGAACCAATGGCCCAGGGAGCTGATGGCCTTGGAGAATGTGCAGCCAGTAAAGGCTAGAGAGCTATTCTGAGATATACTTCAATTTGGATTCCTGCATAGGGCAGTGGGTTGGAATAGATGACCTCTGGGGTCCCTTCCATCTCTGAGGCCCTGTGCTATCTTTGGCTGTGCACTCATAAATTGCAAAAAGAATGACATAATTTTTAGAGAGAGGGAGGGAGAAGGACACACACATACACACAATCTATTATCTATCTCTGTCTATCTATCTCTATGTATCATATTTCTATGTGTCTATCTACTGTATCTCTTTCTTACTGTATATGCTGTATCTACTGTCTATCTATCTATCTATCTATCTATCTATCTATCTATCTATCATCTATCTATCTATCATCTATCTATAATCTATCTATCGTATCTTTATCTATCTTAAGAGCACATAACAGATGCAAACTCAATGTAATCCACTCCAAACTAGATGGCAGAAAATACGACTTCGGCAACAGAGTGGTCAATGCCTGGAATGCAGTACCTGATTCTATTATTACATCTTCAAATCCCCAAAACTTTAACCTTAAAGGGTCTACTGTTGATCTCACCCGATTCCTAAGAGATCCGTAAAGGGGGCATGCATAAGCACAGCATCGTGCCTACCGTCCTTGTCCTACTGTCCCCATTTATTTGTACCCATTTCCTGTGTTCATGCCCATGTTTATATTTATACCTGTTATCTCGTACATGTTTGACAAAATAAAGAAAAAAGAAAAGAAAGTTGTATTTCTATGTGTCTGTCTACTGCCTTTCTGTCTGTCCTATCTGTCTGTCTGTCTGTCTATCTACTGTATCTGTCTGTCTGTCTGTCTATCTATCTATTGCATCTATCTGTCTGTCTGTCTGTCTATCTATCTATCTATCTCTATCTATCTATCTATCTATCTATCTATCATCTATCTATCTATCTATCTATTGTATCTGTCTGTCTGTCTGTCTGTCTGTCTGTCTGTCTATCTATCTATCTATCTATCTATCTATCTATCTATCTACTGTATCTCTATCTGTCTGTCTATCTATTTATCTATCTACTGTATCTCTATCTGTCTGTCTATCTATTTATCTATCTATCTACTGTATCTCTATCTGTCTGTCTATCTATCTATCATCTATCTATCTATCTATCTATCTATCTATCTATCTATCTATCATCTATCTATCATCTCTTCTAAGATTTGTTTGTCACCCATCTTGCCAAAGGGTGACTCTTATAACTCCCATAAACCTGCCTGGTAAAACTGCTTGAGGCCAATGAGAACTGAAATGCAAATATCTGGCGATTACTATGTGGTCTACCTTTCTAGTAACTGGATCCAAAGAGTGAGGAAATGCTACATTGGCTGTGCTGAACTTCCCTCCCCCACCTCCTGGGCTGCATTTCTTTTTTATGGGAGGGATATTTAACAGAGCAGAGGAGGAACAAATTCCAGTTACACCTTTCCAAGTTTTAAAAAAATGTGTCATCACATTTTTTTCATGTTAGTTTTAATTCAAACAGGCACCTGCCAATTCCTTCCTGATGAGATTCTCTTGTATTGGGCACTGAAGGCCTGTAATGTTATGGTGCTTTCTTACTTTTTTTTACAAGAAATATTTTCTTGTAAAATACTTGTCAGAAATATTTTCTGACAAATAGGTCAGGCAATTCCTACAACTTTTGGTATATTATAGGAGAAACTTCAGAAGTGCAAAATAAGGAACAGCACTTCCATGTTGGGTTTTTACCGGCAACTTAATTGCCAACACGGGGATTGTTTTTGCAAAGAAGACATCAGGGCCCAAAATTTCCATTTTCTAGGGGCTGATCTGAGAGAAAAGAGGGATTTTCCTGTTCATGAAACCGAACATTGTAGGCTGCGCCTCCTGTTAAGTTTCTCCAATGGCAAAGAAACCAGGAGCTGCAACTTCTCCCACCACAGGAAAACTATGCAAAAATGATAGCTAGCCACTTTGTTTCTCTGATAAAAGAAAACTCAGGAAAGCTTCTGCCTTCCACTAAGATTTATTTATGGGAAAAGCGGCTCCCTAACACTCCCTGATCTGCATCTTGGAAGCTCCAGTATCTATCTTGTCAAGAGATTCCTGAAAATATCTCCAATGCCAGCATTTCAGGAATCTCCAAAAATCCATGTTTATTTTTATATTCATCCATTGATTCACCCATTAGTCCACCCATCCATCCAAATTGGCTGCTTGCTCGTAAAAAAACCTCTAGATCAGGGGTGTCCAAACTTGGGAACTTTTAAGACTTGTGGACTTCAACTCCCAGAATTCCCCAGCCAGCGGAATTCTGGGAGTTGAAGTCCACAAGTCTTAAAGTTCCCAAGTTTGGACATCTCTGATCTAGATGGTGAAGAATTTTTTTTAAAAAAAAAGATCCAAAAGAATCTGGGTTGAGGCCCAATAAGATCTAAGTAGTCCTACCTTCCTTCTCCATCGACTTCTCCAGCTACCTCATTATACAGGTAGTCTTCAACTTACAACAGTTCATTTAGTGACCGTTCAAAGTTATAGCCCATTTTGTAGTATTTATTTTGTGCAATGACAATAAAGGCCATACTACTATAACAGCACTGAAATAAGTGACTTGTGACCATTTTTCACACATGACTGTTGCAACATCCCCATAGTCAGGTGATCAAAATCCAGATGTTCGACAACGGATTCACATTTATGACGGTTGCGGTGTCCCTGGGGTCACGTGATCCCCTTTTGCGACCTTCTGACAAGCGAAGTCCATGGGGAAGGCAGAGCCACTTAACGGCCATGCTATTAATTTAACAAGGGCAGTGGTTCATTTCACAAATGTGACAAGGTAAGTCATAAAATAGGGCAAAACTTACTTAACAAATTTCTCACTTAGCAACATAAATCCTGGGCTCAATTGCACTCAAAAGTCAAAGATCACCTGCAAGTCAAATATAGGAAGTCCTCAACTTATGACATTTGGAACCAGAATTTCTGTTACTAAGCAAGGGGATTGTTAAGCGAGTTGCACCCTATTTCACAACCATTTTTTGCCATGGTTGTTAAGTGAAATACTACAGTGGTTAAGTGAATCATATGGTTGTTAATCAAATCTGGGTTCCCATTGACATTGCTTGTCAGAAGCCAGATAGGAAAGCTACAAATGGCAATCACTTGATCCTGGGACTTTGCAACCATTGTGAATACATGCTGCTTGCCGACTTCCCAAAGTTTGATCATGTGACTGTCAGAATGCTGCAATACGGATAGTTGTAAGTGCAAAGGTCCACTGCAAGCCACTTTTTTCAACGCTGTTGCAATTTCACTAACGGTCCCTAAAAAAATGATCGCAAGGCAAGAACTACCTATATAGCAGAGGTGGGTATTCAGCAGGTTCTGACCGGTTCTGGAGAACCAGTAGCGGAAATTTTGAGCAGTTCGGAGAACCAGTAAATACCACCTCTGGCTGGCCATGCCCCCATCTATTCTCTGCCTCCCGAGTCCCAGATGATCAGGAGGGAATGGAGATTTTGCAGTAACCTTCCCCTGCCACGCCCAACAAGTCACGGCCAAGTCCCACCATACCCACCAAGCCACACCCACAGAACCTGAATCCCACCACTGCTACATAGATTATTTTTTTTCCAAAAGCCAAGAACCAACTCTATAAAAAGTGAAGCTAATTAACAGCTCAGCTTCTTAGAAAAAGAACTTGGCAAACAAACATTCATTTTAGTTGCAAATTTGAAAACAGACAGGATGTTGGCTTTGCCTATACAAGAAGTCCTCAAATTATTATCACAACTGAGTCCAAAATTTCTGTTGTTAAGTAAGACATTTGTTAGGGTTCTTTTGCCCTTGTTTATGACCTTTCTTGCCACCGTTGTTAAGTGAATCACTGCAGTTGTTAAGTTAGTAACATGATTGTTAAATGAATCTGGCTCGCCCATCGACTTTGCTTATCAGAAGGTTGCAAAAGTTGGTCACGTAACTCTAGAACACTGCAACCGTCATAAAAACGAGACAGTTGCCAAGCATCTGAATTTTGATCACAATTTTGACGCTGCAGAAGTTGTTAACTGTAAAAAATGGTCATGTCATTTTTTAAAAAAATTGCTTTCATAACTTTGAACAGTCACTAAAGGAACTGTTGTAAGTTGAGGACTATCTGTAATTGGAGTTCCACTTGTTTTTAATGTCTGTTGCAAATGAAAACAGGTGGACTTATGCATTATAGGCAGAGTCACCAACTTGACTTGTTTGGACGTACTCTGTAGGCAACTTTACCTCTCCTCCCCCAGGAGAAATCCATTTTCTGTGTTGCACGCAATGCAGGAAAATACCTCCCTATTTGTCATACAACATCCTTGAGAAACGACAGCTGAAAGCAAAATTGAGGCCTCTTATTTCCCACAGTGTGTGCAAAAAGATTTATAACACGCCGAGCGATCTTTTACAGAATCAGCTACTAAGCCACTAAGGACTCTAAAGATGAATGCTAACATTTTAAAGTTTTGTTCAGAACATCAGTACAAATTGTCCATTTGCAGGCCTTCCAGGATCTTAGTTCAGCCTTTCTCATCTTAGCACCTTTAAGACAGGTGGGCTTCAATTCCCCAGCTGGCTGGGGAATTCTGGGAGTTGAAGTCGATCCGTCTTAAAAGTGCTAAGGTCGAGAAATACCATTGTAGTGCCTTTTGTCAGTTCTCAGCCAAGCAACAGGATTTGCATCAATTTCTGAAGACTTTCAGCTTTCAAGGCAGCCCCCTGCACAACATGTTGCAGTAATCAAGCTAAACTGGTGCTTAATTTGCCCTCTCTCCCACGACTTTGAAAACCTACCGGTAAGTGTGATTATTGTCCACGTGCCAGGTGATGAAACCTCACCACTGTGTTGTTTAGTTGCTGCAATCATTCTTATTTCAAGAATGAACAAGGAAGGAAGGAAGGAAGGAAGGAAGGAAGGAAGGAAGGAAGGAAGGAAGGAAGGAAGGAAGGAAGGAAATGCATTTCTATTAATTCATCCAAATGGGACAAGGAATTCTGCTCCCCTCCCCTCCCCCCCCTTCAAACTATTCACATTCTTCTTCTTCATTCAGAAACTTTGGAAGTTCTGTTTATGACATAATGTCTTCAAACCTTTAAAGCAGAGTTGTGCTGGCTGGAAAATTCTGGGAGTTGAAGTCCACAAGTCTTAAAGTTGCCAAGTTTGAAGACCTCTGCTTTAAAGTAGCAGAAGATTATCTGTTGGTTTAATTGAAGTATTGCACATATAATTAAAGGCAATGGTGAGTCACTGAAAATTTAAAAATCAGGTAGCATCTTGTTACCTATGCAGATAACCTTCCCAATGCAAAGTTTACACTAAATTGGCTTTTATTTACACCCAACTTGTAAAGAAAGCCGATCTTTTCATTTCCAAAGCTAATAGTCTGCAGCAATGAGGCCCTGACTTACTTGAGCCAAGGAATAAATTGCATATAACAGAATAACAGAGTCATAAGGGACCTTGGAGGTCTTCTAGTCCAACCCCCTGCCTAGGCAGGAAACCCTATAGTACCATTTCAGACAAATGGTTATCCAACCTCTTCTTTAAAACTTCCAGTGTTGGAGCACACACAACTTCTGGAGGCAAGTTGTTTCACTGGTTAATTGTTCTCACTGTTAGGAAATCCCTCCTTAGTTCGAGGTTTCCATCCATTGCTTCTTATCCTGCCTTCAGGTGCTTTGGAGAATAATTTGACCCCATCTTCTTTGCGGCAGCCCCTCATATATTAGAAGACTGTTATGGTGAAATACTGCAGCTGCAGACCTGTGCTTAGTTGCTCAGAATTTACTCCTGACCATATACAGAGGCTTGAGCTCAAGGCTAACTACATGCTGGATTTATTGAAGGACGGGTGAAAGTTAAATAGGCCGTCCCTAGTTTATAAACACGTAATTGTTAATTGAATCCAGCTTTCCCCACTGACTTTGCTTGCTGGAAACTGACTGGGAAGGTCCCCATGGTAATCCCTTGACTAGGGAATGCCCAAATTTTGATCATGTGACCACGGGGATAATGCAATGGCAGTAAGCACTAGGGCCAGTTGTAAGTCTTCCCCCCCCCCCAAATTTCTAATTTTAAAGATTGTAAATGGAGGGCTATTTGTATATCTACCCAGCAGCCAGGCTGCCTCTCCAAAATCAATGTGGACATTCATCTGATCAGGATGAAGGAAACCCATCTTTTTTCTGTCTCTTATCTAAGTAAATATCCTGAAAACACGTTGGGCACGTTAGTTAGCTTTGTAAATGCAAAGGTCTTGCACCACACTTTTTGCCTGGGGTTAAAAGAGACAGAGATTCATAATGCGCTCAGCTGAAGCCCAAATCAAGCAGCCAGGGATATTTTCCCACTGAAATTGGGGGGGGAAACTCCTTTAACTTTTATTTTATGTATTTAGCATATGGTATTTACAGAGGTCATGCAATCACTGATATACGAGACTAATAAACACATAAACTACATACAAACACAAATGTGCCTGCTCCAAAGAAGGGAGGGGAAGTCAAGCTATTCTCTAAAGCACCTCAAGGCAGAACAAGAAGCAATGGATGGAAACTAATCAAGGAGAGAAGTAACTTAGAACTGAGGATAAATTTCCTGGCAGTTAGAACAATTAATCAGTGGAACGACTTGCCTCCAGAAGTTGTGAATGCCCCAACACTGGAAGTCTTTAAGAAGATGTTGGATAGCCATTTGTCTGGAACGATATAGGGTTTCCTGCCTAGGCAGGGGGTTGGACTAAAAGACCTCCAAGGTCCCTTCCAACTCTCTGTTATTCTGTTATAGGTTTATATAAGTAAATATGTTTATCTAAAGTTTGCGGACAGTACAATATACAAGATAAAATATTAAGATAAATCAGTGATTAAATAATTGTAATATGGCACCATAGAATTGAAGTAGGATAGTATGAAGTATAGACCACCTTCACAATGGTATACTCTGGGCAATTATTTTTTTAGCAGATGGCTTATCATACATGGACTAGCAATATATATTAACATTTCATCTAGATTAGAACACAATAAAATGTAAAAAAAAATGATCACCATCTAGGGCAGTGACAGCTAAACCCTTTTCTCGTCGTGTGCTAAAAGTGCTCACACAACAGCACACCCATGTGCCCACACCCATAATGCAAGGCGTATGCTCTGCCCCTGCCCATGCCCCCCATCCGCACAGAGACACCGTACGAGGCTCCAAAATGCAACGCGAGCATCCCCCACTGCATGTTCCCTGCCCCCAGTGCATGTTCACGCATGTGCCCTGCCCTCTTTGCATGCACAGCAGAGACCCAAAGGCCAGCTAGCCAGTGGGAGGCATGTGCGCATGCGTGGTGGAGCTGGGTTGGGGGGACGGCTGGTGCCATAGGTTCGCCATCACAGGTCTAGGCCATCTAACCATTGAAGTGCAGCATTGCTTATATTATAAATATCAAATACTAAACTGGTATGATGTGGGACTCCACAGTCACACTTTGGGGAGGATACTATGCCCCACACACATGCATACATGTCCTAACAAAATGGCTAAAAGACTACATACATGGCAAAAACAAACTGGAGATTGCATTGCTTATGATCAAAAGCTACAGAGGCAGCAATTATATCCTTTAACTGAGCAGGTCCCATATTTAGATATTTCTTCATTAATGCAGGAGATTTAGATGGCCTCTATTTTATACAGCTGTTAACAACAGTCTCCCCAATATAATAAAATGAACAAAAATAGCGAGACAGAATAAAATAAATGAACCAATAACTTAAGCCTTATGATAGGATGTTGGATCTGTCAGAATTTGTAAAAATTGAAAACTTGCAGGCGTTGGCTGTTGCATTTTTACTGCTTAATTAAGTATTGCAAGTTAAATGCAGATTCTAAAAGACATCTAATTTTGATCCTATCCAACAAAGTTCTGTCTTCCAAAAACTCCGTGGTGGATTATAACAACTGCATGAAGTGAGTTACGCTGTGATGGGCCAAAGCTTTTCAGTTCAGAACATGGCAGGTGTCTTCTCAGGAAGTACTGATAGTCCTCAACTTACAACATTTCATTGAGTGACCATTCAAAGTTACAGCAGCACTAAAAAAAAGTGACTTACGACTGTTGCCAGACCTTTGGAAACTGGGATGTATTTGGGATGGTTGCATTGTCTGAAAGTACCGCATTTTTCAGAGTATAACATGCACTAAGTTAATTTTTTTTAAAAAGTTTTTGCACTCTGCAGAGCTCCCAAACCCTCTGCACAAACCCTGTTTGTGAAAAACAGGGCATGTAGAGAGTTTGAGCGGCCTGCAAAGTGCCCTCCTGGGGGTTGGGGGGAGAAACGAGCAAAAACAGGCCAATTTTTCACAAAAACGGTCCAATTATTCACAAAAACGGGCCCATTTTTCAATAAAAGGGCATGCATAGCCTTTAGGAGGCTTGTAGAGTGCTCCTGGGGGCCGGGGGGAGGGCAAAAACAAGTTTTTTGCCCTTCCCAGCCCCCAGGAGCACCCTGGAAGCCTCACGGCCATTTTGGTCAAGGGGATGGGATTTCGGGAGGCCAAAAATACTGTATTCAGTGTATAAGATGCACCCAGATTTTCACCCTCTTTTTGGGGAGAAAGATGCATCTTATACTCCAAAAAATACGGTAGTTCTGCCTTGCTTCTCCTCAACTTCTCTACCTACCTCACTGTATCAGTATTCTTACAACGGTTTATTTAGTGGCCATTCAAAGTTATAACGGCACTGAAAAAAAGGGACTTATGACCATTTTTCATGCTTATGACTGTTGCAGCACCCACAATCTCCATGGCCACGTGACCCAAATCCGGATGCTGGCAGCTGGCTCACATTTATGACGGTTGCAGTGTGCCAGGGTCATGTGGTCCCCTTCTGACAAGCAAAGTCGCTGGGGAAGCCAGGTTCACTTAACAACCGCACCATTAACCTAAGAACTGCAATGATTCACGTAACAACTGTGGTGGGAAAGATCGGGGCAAAAATTCACTTAGCAACTGGCACACTTAGCAATGGAAAGCATGGTCTTAAATCGAGGATTATTGGTAAACCTCTCTCTGTAGATTTGCACCTGTCAAATAGAGCTAGGGCAGGGGTGTCAAACTCAAGGCCCGTGGGTCGGTTGCGGCCTGCAGGATGCTTAAATCTGGCCCATGGGGCCAGCCTGGAAATATCGAAGGACTGCCTGGTGTGCCGCTGCTGACTAAAATGCGTTTTTGCCCTCCCCAGCCCCCAAGAGTCCTTTGCAGGCCTCCCAAACCCTCTGCACTACCATTTTTGTGAAGGGAGCGGAATTTGAGGCGGCCAAAAATGCTGAATTCAGTGTATAAGACGCACCCAGATTTTCACCCTCTTTTTTGGGGGGGGAAAGTGCATCTTATACTCTGAAAAATACGGTACTTTGATTAGCAATAGAAATTCTGGCCCCGATTGTGGTTGTAGATTACGGGCTATTTGTACAATTGTGCACTGTGTGAAGTAGCCATGGCCTCCTTGTGATTTATACAAGCAGTCCTCAACTTACTTCATTGAGTGACTGCTTAAAGTTACAACGGCACTGAAAAAAGTGACTTATGGCCATTTTTCACAACTTACCTTTGTAGCATCTCTAAGATCATGTGATCAAAATTCAGGTGCTTGGCAACTGGTTCATACTTACGATGTTTGCAATGTCTCTGGCGGGCCATATGATCCCTTTTTATGACCTCTTGGCAAGCAAAGTCAATGAGGAAGCCAGATTCACTTAACAACTGAGTTGCTAACTTATTAACTGCAGCAATTCACTGTGGCAAAAAAGGGTCATAAAATGGGGGAGAATTCACTTAACAAATGTCTCCATTAGCAACTGAAATTCTGGGCTCAATTGTGGTCGTAAGTCAAGGATTACTTACGTGCTTCTAATCCCAGCTTTAAAAGCTACGGGGTTGAATAGAATTTGAACTTTAGACTCCTGTGCTTTTGCTAAAAAAAAAAAAATCTAAGCATTGCACCAGTGAAGCAATACAGAGATAGTAATTCCTTAAATGCAAACTTTTCAACGTACGTGTATTTATTGATTATTTACAGCCCACAGCCTTAGGTGGAAAGTTTTGTGTTATCTAAGAGCAAAATAATACTGTATTCCCAAGAGAAGCCACAGGGGATTCTGGAATAACATCTTAACCTCCTAAAAGTGCAGTTTTTTATTTTATTTTTACTGAATCCTTGGAAGAAAACGTGTAAACAAATATAGGTAGTCCTCCACTTATGTCCACAATTGAGGCCAAAGTTTATGTTGCTGAGCGAGAAGTGAGTTTTGCCCCATTTTCTTGCCACAATTAAGTGAATCCCTGTAGTTAAATTAATAGCATGGATGTTAAGTGAATAGTTTCCTCATTGGCATTTATTGAGCTTGGTCCCATTTGATGACTTTTCTTGCCTTAGTTGTTAAGTGAATCACTACAGTTGTTAAATCACTAACATGGTTGTTAAGTGAATCTGGTTTCCCCATTAATTTTGCTTGTCAGAAGGTCACAAAAAATGATCCCATGACCCCAGGACGCTGCCTGCAACCGTCATAAATATGAGTCAGTTGCCAAGCGTCTGAATGTAAATCAAGTGACTAGGGGGATGCTGCAACGGTCATAAGTGCGAAAAAGGGTCATAAGACAATTTTTTCAGTGCCAGTTAACTTCGGTCACTAAATGAACCGTTGCAAGTCGAGGACTATCTGTACAACAGAGACACAAAGTAGGAGAATAAAATAAGAAGAAATACATAAACCTGGGATTTCAAAATGTCAATAGAGTCACACTGTTCTAAAACACACAGGTAGTCCTTGATTTACAACAGTTCACTTAGTGACTGTTTGAAGTTATAACAGTGCTGAAAAAAATGACATTTTTCTCTGTTACTACCATTGCACCATCCATGTGGTCATGTGATCCAAATTCAGACCTTGGCAATGACACGTATTTGTGAGGGTTGCAGGATCCCAGGGTCACGTGATCCCCCTTTCGTGACCTTCTGACAAACAAAGTCAATGGGGAAGACAAGCTCACTTAACAGCCTTGTTAGCAATCACAATTGCAGTGATTTACTTAACAACTGTGGCAAAAAAAGGTCGTAAAATGGGGCAAAACTCTCTTAACAGCTGTCTTGCTTACCATAAGAAAATGTGAACTCAATTATGCTTGTAAAAGAAGGGCCGTGGTGGCTCAGTGGCTAAGACCAGTAGAAAGATCGGTAGTTTGACGGTTCGAATCCCTAGCGCTGTGTAACGGAGTGAGCTCCCCTTACTTGTCCCATCTTCTGCCAACCTAGCAGTTGGAAAGCACGTAAAAAATGCAAGTAGAAAAATAGGGACCACCTTTGGTGGGAACAGCGTTCTGTGCGCCTTTGGCATTGAGTCATGCCAGCCACATGACCACAGAGTCATCTTGGGACAGCGCTGGCTCTTCGGCTTTGAAATGGAGATGAGCACCACCCCCTAGAGTCGAGAACATATGTGTGGGGGGAACCTTTAGCTTTACCTTTAATACTTCCATTTAAGAGCTTTTGAAAAAAATAATCTACCTGTAATTGGTTCTGAATGCTTAATCCCAGAGCCCAAAGAAATGCAAAGAGGGTCTTAAAAAGCAGTGACTGTAATGAGACCCTCCCCCCCCAGAAGAGACTGTTTAAAGGTGGGCGGGGGATCCTGAGAAATGAGATATGTCTTGAATTTTTGGTTTAGCCTCCTGAGCTGAGCGAATCCAGTATCCAGTCGGCTCCTTTGCCAGCAAGATGGCAAATATTTTCCCCAACGTGATAATTTAAAACTAGCTCGCCTAAACTGTGGTTCAACACCTTGTGCAAGCGCATCGTTTCTCCTTATATCCCTTTTGCAGGAATGGGTGGAGGAGGGAGATCCAGTGGGGATCCCTGGAAACGAAACATCAGGGGTCCTCCCCTTTCCACGGTTGTGTGAACCGGGATGCGCTCCCACGCGCGTTTGTCCCCGCAGCGATAAGCGCATCACGAAGGTGGTTGCTAACTAAACCACCAGTTTCTCCTCCTCACGCCGCCTTGGACTACAATTGCCAGCAGCCTCTTCCGCGGGGAGTCACGGTGCCAGCCCCAATCCTGGCTAAACTGCGCTCGGGCCAATCTATCCTTGAAATCTACCGCGCAAATGAATGGTCGGGTTTGCTACTGTCCCCCGAGAAGCGACTCCCAGAGAATCCCAAGGTTTCTTGGGGGGGGGGGAGCTGAAGGGGAATGAATACTGCATGCATTAATGTTGGCCAGCCGACCGTCTCACGACCCGCTCAGCCGGCGCCCCAGTTCCTGCAGCGTCTCGGGAAGCAGGCGCGCTCCGCCAAAGCCCGCGCGGAAAGAGCGCATGGGCGGAGGGGAGCAGCTAACAGGTCTGGGAGCTGTTCGCCCCTCCCCTCCCCGCCCCGCTCGCTGGGTTTAAAACCCTGGATATCCCTCAGATGTTTGGGTTTGTGTTAACCTGATGCGCTGGGGAAGAGAAGCAGTCTGACTCCGGATTCACACGGTACGTGCACTCGAACTGGGATTCGCTTGCTGTGGTTTGGTGAACCTTTGGTGGGGTTGGGTCATCCTGGGCATCCAGAGAAGACGTAACGCGGACGGGTGGTTTGGGTTAGCAAGTGGGGCGATGTTAACACGGCTTTTTAAAAGGACTTGGCGTGTTTGAAAACCCAGCCAAGGGGAAGGTTGCGTTTTGCGCTGCACTCTGCAAATCCCGCACAAGTGGATTAATTCAAGGTTTCAATTAGTCCGAAAGCCAGGGAGATGGAGCGCTAAGTGGAATACACTTTTAGCGGCGTTTTTTCAGGCTCCGCCGGACTTTGAGGCACAAACTAGCCACAGTTTAACCTGATCAGCTGTCTGGAAGCAAGGGAGGGGGGAGAGACCATTTTCTGTTAAAACTCTAAAAAAAAAATCCAAAGGAAAAATGGGGAGGGCATTTTCAAAGGGAGGGGGAGAGGGTTAAAAGAAAAAAAACAGCAGAGACGTGTAAGGAAGGGAAAATGGACATTTGAAGAGCGGCGGTTCCAGGAAGGCTTAAATTGTTTGGCATCCATCTTCTATTGAAGGTTAAAGATTTGCATTGAGGATGATAGTTTAACCCCACTGGAGGATTGTGTAGTTTTTTGCATACAAAACCTGGGGGTTGAGTGTGTGGCCATTTCTGCAGGTCCAGAAAGTTGCCTTTGATAGGCTCAGATTTGGCCTGTAGGAGTGGGGTGTTTGGCTCTAGCATGGCCACTGTAGCTTGGGACACAAACCATGGTTAAACCATAACATGCATGACAGACTCTTGGGTTTTGCAAAACCAGCCAATGGGGGCCACTGGAGAACTAACCAAATTATTTTAGTGCAGTATGCTGACTCTAAACAGCTTGGAGTGCTGTAAAAACACCATGAAGTATATATAAGTCTCAGTGCTATTGCTATAACCAACTTGGGATTTATTCTAAAAAATTGAGAAGTAAAATGAAAGATGAATTATCTTGGTTATTCCTTTAAAAGAGACAGTCCCTGTGTTGGTTTCTTGACCACCAGAGATGATGCAAGCAGCTGATTTTGGCTGCTGTTGAGTCTTCACTCCGTAGACTTCTACATCTGTTGAAATCCTGCCTGTCACCCAAAAACCTTGCCAGGAAATCTCCTTGCAGACAATATTGCAGCCATTACAAACAATATTGTATCTTGAACCAAAAACTCTTGATGGTAAAGTCCCCCATTGCATGGGAACAGGGTGATTTAATTGCTGCCTGTATGCTAATTACACAAATTCACTCTTAATTGATTGAGCTATGCTTCATTAAGGAACCCAGCTGCCTGCATTCACACAACAGGTTAGCAGGTAAGCTAAGCATGTTGGTTATTTTCTGGTTGGTAAAAACAGCCCGTCTGCCTTAATAGTAGCATTAAAATGCTTTTTAATAAAATGCATTTATCAAACTCCTGATTTTTAGCACAGGCAATGCTCAACTTACAATTGGTCAGCAAGCATTCAGAATTCCAATGGAGCCCTCCCTCACTTAAGACCCAGTTCCAAAATTCTGCCCCCCCCACCCCCCCACCCCCAATTCATGTAACTGCATTTTGGCAGCTGGACAACTATCCTGCATTTATGACCATTTGCAGTACCCCGTGGCAATTTATGCCTTTTTTGTGGAAAGGGGGAAACACATTTACTTCCTGTTTCCAGCAAAATGTGTCCCCAGTGAATATTGGGTTTGTTTAATGACCTTAGTGGTTGCTTGAGTTTGCTTAATGACCTCTGCAAAAAAAGTTGTGAAATTGGGTCACTCACATGATGCCCTGGTTTATGACCGTCACAACTTACTCAATTGCAGCCATAGGTTGAGGACTACAGTACCTGTAATATGAATAATCAAGCAAGCTTTGCAGAATTAACACATTTAAGCTGAAGGGGTTTGCATGAACTCAGCTGATGTTTTACAGGGGGTAAACTGGAAAATGTCATTCTGTCACCTCCTAAATGTCTGTTTCAAAAAAAAAAAAACTTAAGCCTAGAGGTCTGCAAGAACTTGGTGGGTTTTCTAATGTTGTGAGGGTGGAACTGAAAGCCTAATGTTGAGGGGGGGGATTCTCAAATACAGCCAGTTTCCTGTGATCAGAGCTTGGTCTCCTGAGCAGACCTTCTGGGAAATTGTCTTAACCAGCAGGTTCTGCAGGCTGAAAAAGTTTGAAAACCCCAGTCTTAGGAAAGCATAGCATTTTTTCCTTTGTCCCTAGAAACCATGATGATTAACAATATACACTAAAAACCTCTCTCCATATTTTTTAGGGATCAGACCAGTCTTACTCCTCTGCGTCGTCTCTTGAAGAGAAATTCAGGAAGGTACAGTTAAAATTTATTTACTTTACTGCTTTGTATCAAACCTTCACGGTTACAAATAACTCAAACTGGTGAACATACCTAATATTCTTTCCTCCTCCTATCTTCTCCACAACAACAACCCTGTGAGGTGAATTGGGCTGAGAGATTGGTCCAAAGCAGGGGTCCCCAAACTTGGCAACTTTAAGACTTGTGGACTTCAACTCCCAGAATTTTCCAGCCATCTGGCTGAAGAATTCTGGGAGTTAAAGTCCACAAGTCTTAAAGTTGCCAAGTTTGAAGGTCTCTGGTCCAAAATCACGCAGCTGGTTTTCCTGGTTAAAGCAGGACTTGAATTCACAGTCTCCTGGTGCTTGGCACAAAATCACCCAACTGGCTTTCACGCCTAAAGTGGGATTGGATTAGTTGTCTCCTAGTGCCTGGCCGAAATAGGCTTTCATGGATAAGGTGGGAACAGAACTCATCATCTCGTAACTGGCTCAAAGTCACCCAGATGGTTTTCATGCTTAAGGTGGGACTAGAACTCACAGTATCCTGGTTTCTAGCCTGGTGCCTTAACCGCTTTTATCCAACAATTAAAGGCAGCTAATTCCAATTTTGCAGCTGCCCATCCAAATTCCATCCTGCTTTTGAGAAAATAGAAATGGCTTTCATATGTTGGCTATTGGCCACTGATCAGTCTGTCCTTGTGTTTATTTAAACTGATGTCCTGTCCATGTTTAACAGAACAAATCTCTGGAAATAGGGAGATTTGCATGGAGAATCTAAGACCAGAATTGCAGTTTTCCTTTTAACCAGATTCAGCCTTCCCCTGGCCACAAATGATAGCTTAACTATGTGTAAAACCAGCTTACCATTGATCTTTGAAACCTTCCATATGTGCTAAAAATACTGCAGCTAAAAGAGAGGGGGCAGATGTGCAAAGCTAAACCCTAATTTGTTTCATAAGCCATGATTGACTGATTGTATACATTAAACCCTAAATGCAGGCTTAAGAGTAGAGCATGCTTACATTTCATGGATAATTTAACCAAAGGGTGATGAATAGATACATTACTCAATTTTTTTTACCTTTGCACTGAATCATAAACGAAACTTGGGCAGGATTCCCATAGATTTAATGAGTTAGTATAATAGTTTTCGAAATTGGCAATTTTAAGATGTGCGGACTTCAATTTTCTTCCCAAGATTCTCCTGCCAGTTGAAATTCACACAAAGTTGCCAGTTTGAGCAACTCCACTAATAAGTTGCTCAGTTGGAAGCTCCTTGAAGAAAGCAAAGATTTGGGGGTTTGGGGAAGGGTCTGTAAAAAAAGGAAGTGAGAAAGTATGGATGGATGAATTTATAGCATTTATACAGATGCCCAACTTAGCCACTGTGGGCAATATATTCCAATGGTAAGAAAAATTAATCATATATTCCTAAAACATACACAAATACATGCGTTTCTGAGATTAGAGTTATTTTTCCATCTTCTCACAGACGTAATTCTTTTAAGGTTTCCAGATGCCTTCTAAAATTGCTTTTCTCCATTTCTGATATATCTTCTCTCTTTTTTTTTTTACTAGCAAAGTTTTCAGATCTTATGTTATAAGCATCTATGATGTCATTTCCCCTACTTTCTTGAGCAAAAGGAGTAGTGAAGGAGGTGGAAAATTCACATTTTGCCTATCAAGGACTTTTTAAAGGAATATGCAGTTGATTTCTCTTACTACTGGGGTCCAGTTTCCAGCATCACGTTGTTTTAGTTGGGCCGTTGTGTAAATGCTCTAAATCAGTGGTGGACTCCGGATCCCGTTCAAACTGGTATGGTTGGAATGGGCCCGGTGTCGTCCACATGGATCTGTGCACGCGCATGCATCTTACTGTCCAGCGATGCCTTCGCAAGCCTCTGCAAGGCTTCAGCTGCTCAGCAGAGCATTGCGCAGGCAATATATCCCATATTTATATATAGGACCAGGTCATGATGTGCATCTTAAGAAGAGGGAGGGGCTCAGTTGTGTCTCATTTGCCTCCTCTCCAAGTTTGAAATTCTCACAGGGAACAAACAAGCCAAGATTAAACGTGCAAATTGTAGCCCTTGCTTTAAATATATCCAGGCCATTTCAAGGCCCATTGGGCAGTCAAAAACTGGCTAAGGGATCTTGAACTGGTTTCCAGTCAGGAGTTGAGTACCCCTCACAGGCCTTTATGAAGGTGTTTTTAACATTTTATAAAATAACTTTGGGTTAGTGGGGTATTTGCACTTCTCTGAATACCCTGGATTTATGGCCTGATGATAGGAAAGGAATCTTTAATACAGATAGTCCTCAACTTACAACCATTATCTTAGTGGTCCTTCAGTTTGAACAGTTCTGTTTTCACACTTACGACCATTGCAACATCCCCATGATCAAGTGATCAAAATTTGGAGACTTGGCAACAGACATGTAGCTATGATGATTGCAGTGCCCCATGGTCATGTGATCCCCTTTCTTGACCCCCCCCCACAAGCTGAGTCAACGGGGAGGCCTGATTCACTTAACAACCATGTTGCCAACTGAATAACTTCAGTGATTCACTTAACGAATGTGGCAAGAAAGGTCATAAAATGGGTTATGGGTTGCAATTGTCTGGCTTAGCCATGGTTACAATTGTGGTTGTAACTTGTGGTGTGGAAACAGAACCTTGGTTCACCACCATTCTTAAAAGAAAAATGTATTTAAAAATCCTTTTAAAATTATTAATTACAAAGACCACAAGACTCCAAAGTCACCACTTTGGATAGATCTAAGTTGGCAATTAAACAAGAACCTTTCTCTCTCCTGAGGTGTGAGAATGGAGTCCGGCTCCCTTATGGTTGTCTGAATCAAACAGGGCAGTGTGTGTGTGTGTGTGTGTGATGGGGGGGGGGGGGGCTAATTCCACTAAGGATAACTCAGCCAGCTACCGGATGTCCTACAATCAGCCGCCTTCCTTTGAGGCACGACTTCCATGTCGACATTCTCAACTCCCAGGCTGGCATAGCCCGCGGGGGTCGTTTGCCAATAGCCCCGTCCCCCCGCGGCAAGGATTGCTCGCTTGCCCTACAGTAAATTCCAAAGGGGAGAAAGACGACGGGACTGGAGGGAGAGACGTGTCGAGCGGCGCCCCGGGAGCCCGATCCACGGACGCCGGCCAGACGCCGGCAACCCCAGAGAAATCCCTGCGGGCCAGGCCCACGCGCGCGCACACCGGCGTGTGTGAATGCCGCCACGGATCCAGCCAATCCCTGCGCTCTCCTTTTCCTCTCTCTCTCTCTCCGGGAATGGAAGGGAGGCTACTAGGCTCCTGCCCGTCCCCTCTTCCTCCTCCTTCCCCCCTGGCTGCTCCTGCCGCCGAGCGTGGCTCCACCAGGGAGGAGGAGGAGGAGGAGAGAGGGAGGCCGGGCAGGAAGCGGGCCGGGTTCCCTGGTCACCTCCTGCGTCAGCGCACAGGAGTTTTCCACTGACGAAAAAGGGCAGCGCAAGCAGCTGGAGGAGGAGCGGCGGCGGCGGCGCCCTGCAGATCACAGCCGCGCCAAGCACGGACAGGCAGCTCAGCGCTTCTGCTGCTGGTGGTGGTGGTGCCTCCGCGGCGATGCGCGCCTGAGCTGCCGCTCCGCCAGCCGGATTTCCCTGAAGCCGTCTCTGCACTCTCCACTCCAACGGCGGATGTCCCTGGAGCTTCGAGCGGCGCCGGTAAGTGTCTCCGTCGGGGCGCCTGGCCGCTGGAGCCGGAGGCGTAGCGACGCCGCCACTGCTGGGACTCTCTCCTCCCCCCCGAAGGAGTGGGCGCTCCGGGGCCAGCGGGGAAGGGTCCTCGCGGGCAATGCGGGGCAGGAGAAGGAGGGAAGCGGGAGCCCCGGTTCGGGGTTGGCCGGAGGGAACTCACGTCTCGCCCGGGATCCGAGGGAAAAGGCACGTCGGGATTAGGAAGGGCCGAGGGCTACTACCTACTCTGGAGGTGGCGGAGGATGCCCGGCCAGAAGGGGGCGCTGCGGAGACTGGGCGACCGAGAGTTCCCACCGTCGAAAGGGAATCCCGGTCTGGCCGGAGCGTTGAAGTAGAGGGGGACCTTCCGTAGGCGGCAGACACTTGTTGGAGAAAGGGTGTGCCAGTAGGGACCCAAGTGGTGGGGCCCGCGACAAACGGGCTGGTCTTGACTCAAGCTCAGCGAAAGAGGGTTGATTTGAGCCAGACAAGGCTGGCGGGGCGGGAAGTGGTTTCCTGGGTCGGGTCGCGATCCCTGGCCTTGCGGGCGCCGATCCGAAGCGGCTTCGCTTTTTGCGTTTGCTCCCGCATCGATACCAGGTGAGCGCCCCAATTGCCCAGGCAAGGCAAAGCGCTCACGGGCCGGGGAAACTGCCTGCCTGCTTATCTGATCCCCAGCTCACTTTGACCTGCGGGCATTGTACGTGGGGGGTGGGGTAGCTGGAGGGGACGTGCACAGCCCGGGGGATGGTCTTTTGTGGGAGTGGTGGACTAGGACGCGTCCCAATTCTTTGGAACTTGGGCGTTTTGGATCTCTTGCTCAGTTCCTCCCACTTTCAGCCCTGACCCACCTCGAGAGATCTTTAATACCGGGGCTGTTTCTGGTGGGACGAACAATGAACCCCCTTCTCCCCCCCCCAAACAATGTTGGTAGACTAGTGTGAATTATTTGGACCCACAGAAGGGGCTGATGCCCTTTGCCGAGAGTTCGGCTAAGAATGAATGAAGGTGGGGCGTTTTTTCTCTTCTAAACACTCTCTTCCTGTTGGTCTCCTCTCCTGTTTGTCATAGCTGCTCCGGGGAAATACTGTGTATTCGATTCCTGGGAAGTGACTCACCGCAGCCGAGCAGCAGCGGTAGAAGTCAGCTCTTCTTCTAAACACGGGGTTTTTGCCAGTTAGTGACACTTGCATCATTCAGCAGTGACGGAATGGCGCGGCTGCTGGAACTCGGCTGCGGTGATGTCACAAACTGACAGGAACCCAGCCATCAGGCCCCACATGTCCGGTTAAAACTTAGATAAAGGGGTTGCTAGCTCTTTTCCTTTGACGTCTAAGAAGGGGACCAGAATCTGCCATGTCTCTGCTAATTTATTGGGTTAGTTCTTATACTAAGTCCTGGTCAAAAGTACTGCTTGCTTTTGTGCTTAGGGTTGGCATAACTTTGAACAGAGATTTTAGTTTGGGACACAATTTGTTGGTGGTGTTAGTTATTCACTAAGCGTGAGCCCCATGAAAGAAGGCTGGGAGTTTTAACTTACCCAGAATAAACCTGCAGGAGTGGGTCTCAAAGTAAAGAGTTCCATGGAGTTTTGTTGTGGTTTAGTTTTGAGCACACTGACTGACATGAGATGGGAAATGTTTCAGCCTATGAACTCTGTGTACCTTGCTTCTTTCCTTGATAGTAAGAACTCTGTGAGATCTGTAAACCTGCATACTTGGATACAAATGGAACTATGGGAAAGTCCCTTCTTTCCTCCCTCCCTCCCCCCTTCCCTCCCTCCTTCCTCTTCTTCTCTCTTTTTCCCTCTTTTCTGATTTATTTTTTAAACTCCAATAACAGTTTCTGTTCCAGTTGCTCTTTTATAAGACTAGTACAATCTCTCTCCTTTGTAACTACAGCAACACCTACTGGTACTAAGGAAGAGTAGCCATAATATCATTGTTTGCTGTATGTTTGATTTTCTGAGCTGAAAGGTTATGAGCTCACCCTAAAGTTTTAACACTTAAAGCATTCATAATAAGGTTCTCTCTCTCCCTCTGTTCATCGGGGTGAAAAATACTTTTGATGCTGTGTAGGAACTTACAAAACGACATATTGTCTGCAGTCAGGATATGTATATAGTATATGCTTCTGATTTCATCCTTTAAAACTTTGGTTACCCATTTAAGAGCACAGCATAATGAAGTTGAATCAGAGATTGCTTAAACATTCAGTAATTAGCATATAGTTGCATTGCACAAGGACTGATTATTAACTACACAAAAGATTTGAAACTACATACACTTTTACCTAAAATAAATTTCTTTGTGCTGCTGCTGAAGTCATTCTTTTGAAATCAAAACTGAGTGGTATTAAAATTCAGCACATGAAATCTTCCATAATAGCCATTTTAGTCTTAGTTTTTATTTACTTTTTTAAAAATTTCATTTGGGAAACCGAGGCAAGGTTTGCCAGTTGGGATAAAGCAGATGTCAACTTCCAAAGGGGTTTTTGACCATACAGTAAACCATGTTGAAGGCCTATCAACTTACATTTTTAAAAATGGGGTGTTTGTGTGTGACTTACATATACATTCCTTGGGCACCTATAGGCTGAAAGCATTATTAGGCCTCAAATATTGTGATCTTGTAATGACCACTAGATGTCACCAAAGGTCTTTTTAAAAACCCTCTCTTTGCTGCCATCTATTGGCTATTTGCACTTCTGCAGCTCAGCTGTTATTGGAGTCTTTTTCCTCTTTTTTAAAATGCCTTTTGACTCCTAACAACTGCCTAGATTAGACCTTGCAGTGTTTACAATTGATTTAGAGGCGTTTTAAAATTGTCTTAATGACCACCACAAAAATGGTCTCAAAATCGGGTTGGATAATCTGATTTACAACCATCATGGTTGTATGTTGAGAACTACCTGTAGATGGGTAACGAAGCGTTCTGCAAGCAAACAGCCACGTTCAGAGAGCACCCGGGACTCTGCAGTTAGGTGTGGGAGTATCTGTCCATGCCCCAAAGTATCGCTTGGCCTCCTAATCTGAAACTTTGCACAGTCCTAACAGGTGTGCCTATTTGATGTCAGAACAGCCCTGTACAGTAACAGACTAATAGAACAACTTAGTTGGAAGTGACCTTAGAGATCTTCTAGTCCATCCCTCTGCTCAGGCAGGAAACCCTACACCACTTCAGGCAAATGGTTATCCAACATCTTATTAAAAACTTCCAGTGTTGGGAGTTTTTACAATTTCTGGAGGCAAGTTGTTCCACTGATTAACTGTTAGGAAGTTTCTCCTTAATTTCCAGGTTGCTTCTCTTCTTGATTAGTTTCCATCTGTTGCTTCTTGTCCTATCCTCATGTGCTTTGGAGAATAGTTTGACCCTGTCTTCTTAATGGCAACCCCTCAAATATCAGAAGACTGTTATCATGTTTCCCCTAATCCTTCTTTTCATTATATTAGACCCAATTCTCGCAACAATTCTTTGTATGTTTTAGCCTCCAGTCCCCTAATTGTCTTTGTTGCTCTTCTCTAAACTATTTCTGGAGTTTCAACATCTTTTTTACATTGTGGCGACCACAACTGGATGGTGTATTCCAAGTGTGGCTTTACCAAGGCATTATAAAGTAACATTAACCCTTCCCACCTATTTCCAGTCTGTTTGTAGGACATTCTGTGGATTATTAAGAATCCCGCTGTTGGTCTTCTGTTCTTGTGAAATGCTGAAATGAATTTAGCTGGAGGTTGTGACTGGCTTTAAACACTTTAGGGGGCAGGTGCTTTCTTCCCACCTCCCCACTGTTTTTGGAAGCAAACTCATTGTACGTTTAAAAAAAAGAGCTTCATTCTAGTGCACCATCAGTGTTTTGCTGTGAGAGGTTCTTCAGCTGGTTGGATGTTATTAAGAAAGAGAGTTGTGTGCAGCTACATGTAAAGTTAAAAGGTACAATATACAGAGTGTATTCACTGGGAGACAAACATGGGAAGTGTTCTGAATTATTCATCGGCAATCAAGTAGAGCATTTGACTAAGCACTGAACGGTGTTCATATTTTTGCCACCAAGTTCCCATCCTGATTTTAAAAGCAGTTGGAATATTTATAGATGTAAAAGTGGTGCAGAGACAAAACTTCTGATCCATGGCTTGTACTGAGGATGGATCTGTCATCTTTTGCAATAAACTTGCATTTTGGTTCACCAGCTAACCAACACCGTTTCATGGGTACAGAAGCCTAAAATTAGTGAGACTGTTGGGCTTCAACTTATAACCATTTACAGGCTAACAACCATTCATTTAGTAGCCGTTGAAGGTTTCAGTGGCACATTTTTCACCGTTGCAGCATTCTCATGGTCACATTCAAAATTTGAATGCTTGGTAAATGGCTCATATTTATGATGGTTGCAGGGGGCATGTGACCCCCTTTCTGCAACCTTCTGACAAGCAAAGTCAATGGGAAAGCCAGATTCACTTAACAACTGTGTTCCTAGCTTAACAACTCCAGTGATTTACTCAACAACTGTAGCAAGAAAGGCAAAAAATGGGGCAAAATTCACTTAGCAACTATCTTGCTATCTTGTTGGGCTCAATTGTGATCATAAGTTGAGGACTACCTATATCTAATGCTTTATGGATTTATTTATCAAACTTGCATCCTGACGCAATCCATCTATTCTTCTCCCATCATTGAATTGAGCTCTTCCAGAAGAGCACATGCTGGAGCAAAGTTGCAGTAAATAATTTGCTTTTTGATCTGGGATCTAGAGGTGACCTTATCTGAACTCGCTTGCTGGAGAAAAGGCTTTTCTACACTTTGAATTGCTTGCTTTCATTTTGAGACAGGAATTTGTGTGTGTGAGGGTGGGGGTGGGGATAGAATATGTGTTCTTTTCCATCTTTGTCCCATGGCAAGCCTCTTTATCTATTTTTAGCAGTAGTGAGTTAATGAAACTCTAGATCACTTTTTTTTTTCAACCTTGGCAACTTTTAAGACTGACAAACTTTCAACTCCCAGAATTCCCCAGCAAGCATGCCTGGACTTCAACTCTCGGAATTTCCAACTGATTTGGGAATTCAGGAGTTTGAAATCCACATATCAGAGGTTGAGAAACCTGACCTACGGCCAGGAAGGCTACTAAATTGATTATGGCAAACTCAAATTGGAAAGGAAGGAAAAAAAGATTATACCCATCCCTTCATGGATGGTGCTAGTGGTACAGAGCAGGAAAAAGTTATTCAATAAATTGTATGTTTCTTCCCAGTTCAAATATTTGAAATTAGCTAAATTAGCATAAAATATTTTCAAGGCACACTTCAAAATTATAATCTGTATGACCATGCAGGGAAAAATTAGGTTGCCCTAGAGCAGTGTTTCTCAACCTTGGTGACTTTAAGTCCTGTGGACTTCAACTCCCAGAATCCCCCAGCCAGCTGTGCTGGCTGGGGGATTCTGGGAGTTGAAGTCCACAGGACTTAAAATCGCCAAGGTTGAGAAACACTGCCCTAGATCATATCGAAAGACATTCAAATTTTTGGGCAACACCCTCCCATTCCTAAGTTATTCTCACAGCCAGCCTCTGTTTTTTTTATTTTTTTGATGTGACCGTACACCATTGGTCTATAAATGTGATGAGATTCCCTAGAGAGAGGATTATAAATAGCTTTTCCCTGTTCGTCAAGGTGCGTCAACAGAGCTTCCAAGCAACCAAAATGTCCCCCCCCCCCTCCTAAAGAGATTGGAATGGTAACATGTTGTAGGCTTCTTTGCTCTGTTGGAAAAAAATTGTCTTGGGGTGTAGCTAGTTTTGGGTGCTTTGCGAAACAAAACTAAATCTCTCTTCTTCAACCCCTCAAAAGGGGCATCTCCTTAGCAGGGCTGCTGAATAAGGATTTGATTGGCACAATTTAGCTTGGGAAACCGATACAAGTAATCCTCGATTTATGACCACAATTGAGCCCAAAACTTCTGTTGCTAAGGGAGAAAGTTGATATGTGGGTTTTTGCCCCATTTGATTACCTTTCTTGCCACAGTTATTAAATGAATCACTGCATTTGTTAAGTTAGCATCATGGTTGTTAAATGAATCTGGCTTCCCCATTGACTTTGATTGTCGGAAGGTCGCAAAAAATTATCACACGATCCCAGGACAATACAGTTGTCATAAATATGAACCAGTTGTCAAGCATTTGAATTTTTATCACGTCGTAAGTGTGAAAAATGATCATCACTCACATTTTTCAGTGTTGTAACTTTGAACGGTCCCTAAACAAACTTTTGTAAGTTCAGGACTACCTATAGCTTGCAATCCTCTGCATTTTTTTCAGGTTGTATTTGAGTGAATGTCTAGAACATAAGAAAATGGTTCTTGCTGGTTGGGTGATTTCTTTTTCCCTGCAAAGCTGGTCTTGTCTTCTATCTTCCTTCATCTAACTTTTCCAAAGTTAATCTTGGGGGAAAGTGCAGAGAAGAGCAACCAGCCTGGAGATTAAAACATATGAAGAACAGTTATGGAGGAGGAACTGGGTATGTTTAGCTTAAGAGAAAGAAGGACTAGGGGAGACATGATAGCAGTCTTCCGATATCTCAGGGGTTGCCCCAAAGAAGAGGGAGTCAAACTATTCTCCAAGGCACCTGAGGGTAGAACAAGAAGCAATGGGTGGAAACTAATCAAGGAGAGAAGCAACCTAGAACTAAGGAGAAATTTCCTGACAGTGAGAACAATGAATCAGTGGAACAACCTGCCACCAAGAAATTCTGGGTGCTGGAAGTTTTTAAGAAGAGACTGGAAAGCCACTTGTCTCAAATTGTATAGGACCGTGATGGCGAACCTATGGCATGCATGCCCAAAGTCGCACATGGAGCTGTGTCACCTGGCATGCGCGGTGTCGACCATTCCTCTTCCGCATTTCTGGCATGCATGCGCACCAGATGATCAGCTGGCTGATTGGCGCATGCACATGTGCGGCAGTAGATGGAGCACTTGCTGGCCAGTGTGCATGCATGCGCTGGAAACCGAAAGTTCATTTTCCAGTTCATGCATGCCCCCTGGGCAGCTCCTCTTCCTGGTCACGGCCCAGACGAGCGTGCACAAAGTGCACTCGATGCCAAAAAGGTTTGCCGTCACTGGTCTAGGGTCTCCTGCTTGAGTAGGGGGTGGATTAGAAGACCTCCAAGGTCCCTTTCAGCTCTGTTCGGATTGATTGAATCTGTAGGCATGTTTGGCTGAGGCTCAGTCCTGGAGTTCCAATCTACACCCAGAATCGTAGCTGTTCACTTTTCTGTGTGAAGATTCAGATTTCCTCAACTGCAATGAAGTATCTTGATCCTTGGGTACTTTTCTTTCTTTCTTTCTTTCTTTCTTTTTTTTGTGGATGTTTCTCCAGGAAACCGAGCGCTGTTATTTATGGCACAGAGATCTGGAAATAGATTCCCACTAGATCTGGCTGTTAAGAGCCCAAGGACTGGAGAGATGTGGGTGGCGGTGTTTGATGCCATTAGCCTGTTGGTTGCTTTCTTAAAGTAGTGCCTTGGTTGCAAATCGGTCTCGGTAGTAAATCATGGCTCACAAGCTGAGCACCCACACAGCTGGCATGGCTTCTGTAGCTGAAACCAGCTTTGGAAAGCACCGCGGCATGTGCAGCAGCGCCAAAGAGGCTGGCTGGGCTTCCTGAGGGCTGCGCCCAAGCTGGCATCAGGAGGCCAAAGAAACTCTAAAGCCAAATGTCCTTAGCTTCCCTTATACACACAGTGTGCTTTCATACATTCAGGCATCTGGGCGCTGGCTTGATTTTTGGGAGAAAGGAGAAGGATCACAATCTTTAAGAGGTGCCCCTGAACTCTGAAAGCAAACATTTAAAGTTGTGGAAGGGAAAGCACTTTGCATGTGCCCAGAGGGCACTGTGTTTTCGTGTGCCTCTGCTGGGATTGAAATGAGCTGTGTAGCAAATTTGGAATTTTGAAGTGCTTTTCTTTTTTTAAAGTGCTTGACTCTGATCATCCATGAAGAACTGTTATTTTTAGAAGTGTGTGTGTTTTATGTGATGCCAACGTAGTATAGGGAAGAGGATAGGATAGTAATAGTGACAGAGTTGGAAGGGACCTTGGAGGCATCTAGTCCAACCCCCTCTCTGTTAGATCTATTCCCAAGACTGCAAGGGGCTAATCTGTTATTCGAAGGAGCACCAAGTTTTTTTTAATTTATATTCTGACTCTTTTATTTTTTATAATTAACTCAAGGTGGCAAACATGCCCAAAAGCCCCTTCTTCCTCCTATTTTTCCCATGAGGTGAGTTGGGCTGAGGGTGGATTGGCCCCAAATCACCCAGATGATTTTGATGTCCAAGTCAGGACTAGAACTCACTGTCTCCTGGTGATTGGCTGAAAGTCACCCAGCTGGCTTTTATGCCTAAGGAGTGACTAGAACAGGGGGTTTCTAACCTTGGCAACTTTATGACTTGTGGACTTCAATTCCCAGAATCCCTCAGCCAGCGCTGAGTCCACATTGAAGTCCACAAGCCATAAAGTTGCCAAGGTTGGGGACTCCTGGATTAGAACATGCCATCTTCTGCTTTCTAACAGTGCGAAAAAGGTGAGCCTTGAATTAAGGAGGTTTGGATGCTTTTGGCCCTGACCCTGTTCCTCTGCCCAGCCAACCTTGCAAGGGGATATTGTAAGAAAAACTGGATGAGCAAGTAGTAAAAGCACCATATTGAAATCTTGGGCATCTGGCAGGTTCCAGCTGTGACAGGCCAATCAAGAAATATTAGTTGTGCAATACAGAGGCGGCCTGAATTCCTTGGTTCCAAAGGAACTTTTGCATTTTTTAAGGATTACAAAAGGAGGAGCCAATCAAGAGCCATCCAGTTTCAGCTCTGCAGAATCACCTCCAAAGGAGGGATCCTTTTACAATTTTTTCACTAGCTCTCTTGCACCCTACGCAGTCATGCTAACAAACAACAGCAGGGCAGTGTTCTTTTAAAAAAAAAAATCACTCATTGGCATTGTGCATTTACACAAATGCAGGTTTCAAATGTTAATTCCTTGCCAGTTTATTTTTGCTGGGTGTGTGTGTGTGTGTGTGTGTGTAGAGGAGGGGGAACTGTGTCTGTCCTTTGGGGCAACCTCAAACCACTTGAAAGGGGCCCTGAAAGCTTTTTCCCCGCTGAAAGATCCTGCCTTTGTAGCAGATTGGAAGGAGAATTGGGGTCTTTAAGCCCTCGTACTTCTGCAAACTTCCAAGCTGATTGCATTGTCCTTCCACACACCCCTCATCCACCCCCACCTCCTTTCTCCTCCTTTCCATTTCTGACCTGCACCTTCTTCCTTTCGAAAACGATACGTTGGAATCGGAGAAGAATGTGCATCTGGCCTGAATACTTTCTCGGGAAAGGGTTCCCAGCATAGGAAGAGCTCGCTATGCCAGAAAGGAATTCCTGCGGGTTTGATCTGCTTCATCGTGTTTCTGGTTAGGGGTGGGTTTTTTTTTTAAAAAAAAAGTTTTTTGTTTTGTTTTGTTTTATAAAGGCTGTTCTCAGTCGAACGAGATGAGTAAGAACTGGAAGATCAGAACAAAATGTCTTTGTTGGCAAACCCCATCAAGATGAGATGAGATTTCTGTGTGTTTATGTCAGGGAGGTGGACACCTCTCGGTTTGGATCCAGGGTTGCACAAGTCTGGACTTTTGCACAAGTCTGGATTAAAACACAAGGCAGGTTGATTTTCTGGCTGTTTCACTTCTGAAATACATGTGACGCCTACCTGTTCCTAGAAACAAGCCACTTGCACGCTTGTCATTAGTTGTTCTTGTCGGTCGGTTTGTATTAGGTTGTTGCTGTTTGTTTGTTTTTAAAATTTAGACCTGTGGGGTTTTTTAAAAAAAAAACTTGGCAACTTGAAGATGTGTAGACTTCAACTCCCTGAATCCTACAGCTGGCATGCTTCAGGTTGCCAAGTTTGAGAAAGACTGATTTAGACTTATCAGGTCAGAGTTGCCTACCCCTTAGCAGAACCTGGAGATGAGGACAGAACAGGGGAGCATGCAGAGACCCAGTGAGCAGCCTCCTCTATGGAGGAATCCTTTATAAGAGACTAGCTGATAAACTGGCATTGCCCAGGTATTTATTTATAGGGGGGAAATGTCCGGACCAAACGTAATTTATAATGTTGGATTTTCCCCCTTACCAGAGGGAGCCCCCTGGTGGAGTACTGTGAAGCTGTTATCATGGCAACTCCACTGCACAGTACATTAGAAGCCATTTTAAGGCATAACAGGCTGTATCTTAACAGAACACACAACCCCCGGAGTGGTTTTAGGAGTGTCTTACCCCCACAGTATTTGTCTCCAGAGAGTAAGTCATCTGTTTAACAAGTTTGGTTGAAATTGTTCGATGCATTCCAGAGTTATGCTGGAACACACACAAAAACACACACATCTAGATAGATGGATAGATGGATAGATGGGTAGGAAGTGTCGGAAGAGGATATTTACCTAGCTATTTCCACCCCCATTTCAGCAATGATGGCTGAAGCAACGATGGCCATCCTATTGAATAATTATATCACGAAGAGCAATGTGCTCAAGTCATGATTAAAACAACCGCAGCACTTTGCAGTTTAGCTTAATAAAACGGAGCATGAAAATTGGCAGGAGGATTGATGTATTTAAGGGTGCATGAAGAGAGATAAATTACTAAAAGCTCTTCCCCACCATTAATTAAGAAATAAGGTTAATTAAGAAATAAGGTTACTTCACTTACATGCATTGTATTGGGATTGCAATATAGTACTGTACTGGAAATTATTCTTGTCCTTTCTTTCCTTCCCTCCCTCCCTCCCTCCCTCCCTCCCTCCCTCCCTCCCTCAATCTGGTGGTTTGTGATTATTTCCTTCTCACACTTGAAAGGATGGAGATAAAGTTAAAGTTGCCATGTTTGGGGACCTAGACGAAGCTAGAGAAAGTGAAGTCTCATGTGGGGGATGTCTCTGCTTGGAGCTATCAACATCTTGGATTGGGGCATGTAGAACCTTTCTTCAAGAGTGTGACCTTCAGTACAATTTGACCTCTCTAACCAGGGGGTTTTCAAGCACTCCTTTCTATGGGCAGCCCCTTCTCAGGCCAGCCTGGATTCCAAGAAATCACTGCAGAAGAACCAATGGGCATCGTCTAGGTTTCTTGGCTGATCTTGACCCTGAAAATTGTCCTAAGGAAATGGGTTGAGTTTGGGCATCAAGGTTCTGTGTGAAGGAATTATGGATGTCTTGAAGGAGAACAATGGGGGTTTCTGGTAGGCGGGGAAGATGGGAGATGTAGTCCAAGCTCATTTGAAGAGTTGAGGGCTGGCTGAGTTGAGGGAGCCTTGTCTTCCAGACTTAAGCTTGTTGGCGAGAACCTCTTGAAAACTTTCTGCATGGTGACGTTTCATTGGAACATACCTTTGAAAAAGATTTGGACTTGTTACTCACAGCTCTCTCTTCTTTTTGTTGTTTTCACCCAGATAGAAGAAAAATCTCATCCTAATCATGACAGGAATGCTAAAACGGAAACATGATGAATTGGAAGATGATGTTTCATACATCTCCTCTTCATCTTCATCATCTCCTTTCTCATCTTCCTCAGCTTTGTCAGGTTGGGAATCTGACGAAGAAATCTCTCAAGGAGGCATCAAGCCCACTGTGGCCTTAAACATGGATTTCACCCGTAAGTATTGTGTTTCTTGATTATTATTTTTTTGTGAGAATGAACTAGGCTCAATCCACTGTTGAGGCTCTGCGATTGTATTCACTACCAAAAGTCTTCAGTTTTGAAGCCAGGCAATCTTCCTTCAGTAGCTTTTGAATGCTAATTTTGCAAAACATTCAAATAGCTATGGGTCCGTCTATCTGGCTAGGGATTCCTCCCCTTTGATTATTTTTTTGAAAAGCTCCTAAGGGGAAGTAGTAAAGGTAAAGGTTCCCCTCGCACATACGTGCTAGAGTCGTTCCCAACTCTAGGGGGCAGTGCTCTTCTCCATTTCAAAGCTGAAGCGCTGTCCAAAGATGTCTCCATGGTCATGTGGCCGGCATGACTCAACGCCAAAGACACACGGAAGGGTGTTTCCTACTTTAAACGTATGCCATTTTTAAAGCTAACTTTTTAAGACAGAATCTGGTTATGATGCCACCTTTTATTTAACTGGGTGCCTCCTGCAGAACTTTGATCTGTTCTGACAGGAGTTGGCTGAGATTTGCAGCATCCTTTGACCAGTTTGTGCCTCTCTGCCTAAACCTACAGAAATGGCACCTAATTCTTTGCAGGAATACCATCTGCTATGCTCCTAACCAAGGGCGGGACTTGTAATAAATCTTGTTCAGAATCTTTGGGAATATTAGACTTCACAGACTGTTTGGCAAATCTGTTGGCGTTTCAAGATGTGTTGGGTGTCATTGGAAGCAACAAAGCTGCTTTCCTTTTTTGAACTCTTGTGCAAAAGGCAATCCAGACAGTTTAAGGGAAGGGGAGGATGGCAAACACTCAAGCGGGGTAATAAAAATAATTAGCTTGTTTCTTTTCTTTTTTTCTTTCTTTTTTGCATTTCACTCTTGGCAATGGGATATGTGTTCTCTCTTGGTTGAGGAAAAGTAGGATAACGTGATTTGGGAGAAGATGGAAGAGATTTGGGAGGGAGGGAGGGAGGGAAGGAAGGAAAATAAGAGAAAGGGAGGAAGGGAGAGAGGAAAAATGAGGGAGGGGAGGATGGAGGGGAGGGGAGGACACATTCTCTTAGTCAATTAAGAAATACAATTAGTCCTTGGCTTATGATCACAATTGAGCCCAAAATTTATGTTGCTAAGTGAGAAATTTGTAAAATGAGCTTTGCCCCATTTTATGACCTTTTTGGGCACAATTGTTAAGTGAATCACTGCAGCTGTCAAGTTAGCATCATGGTTGTTAAATGAATCTGGCTTCCCCCTTGACTTTGCTTGTCTGAAGGTCGCAAAATGGGATCACATGACCCAGGGACACTGCAAGTGTTGTAAATGTGAACCAGTTGCCAAGCTTCTGAATTTTGGTCCTATTACTATGGGGGATGCCACAATGGTCATAAGTGAAAAATTGCCATAAATCACTCTTTTCAGTGCCGCTGTGACTTCAAACAGTTACTAAATGAACTGTTGTAAGTCAAGGAACTCTGATCTCAGCTGACCAGTTTGGCTTTCAGAGCATCCCTTGTTGTTAGGGGTTGCAGAGATTGCAAGGAATGGTCACTATATCACTGCATTTTTAATTCTTGACCACAGATTTTTTTGGTTGCTGTTCATCTCATCGCTCTTCCTTTTTCTCTCCAGAAGCTCAGTTCTCATTATTTAATATCTGGAAGCCCATTTTAAGTAAATGGATTCCAGATCGATCTAGCTCAATGTGTATTGTGAATGCACTCAGATTGGTTTGCCCCCCCCCCATGCATCTCTCTTTAATTCAATCCTGCAAATTGCCAGCTTAAGCTAAATCACCCTGAGGCTAGCTAGGTTTTGCAAAGCCCCAGTTGCAAACCACAAAGTTTTTGTTCTTAATAAATTATTAGGGAGAGGACAATACTCCATCCCATCACTTTGAGGCTCAAAGTAGCACACGTGGATTTTGCATGAAGGAGGAACTGTAAGAAAGGAATTTGAATGCCTTCTCAGTCACCCAAGTCAGGGTTGTCCCAAAGGTGCTTTTTCAAGAGGCAGCTGGACTTCCTTTGTTTTTCCTTCAAGGCATTTCACTTCTCACCCAAGAAGATTCCTCAGTTCTGACTGAATGGTGGGGAATGGGAGGATGTATGCAGACAGCTGGTTGTTGGCCCTCTTTCTGAGAGTCGTTCAGGCCACCTGGAAGTTTATCTATGCCCTCAGTCACCTGAATAGTGCAAATGTGTGTGGAACCTTTTTTTGAAACTGCTGAAAAGACTGTCTCGTAAACAAGAGGTATAGATGGCGTTGTACCACTCCCCCTCTGTTGAGAGTTGGTTGTTCAATTTACATCCATTTACATTAAAGCCATCTACATTAAATTTGAACAATGTTGGAGCACCCACAACTTATAAGTACAGTATAGCCTTTACTGTACAAAATAAATACAACTAAATTGGTTGAACAACTTCTAGAAGCAAGTCGTTCCACTGGTTAATTTTTCCCACGTTCTCCTTAGTTCTAGGTTGCTTCTACCCTTGTTGAGTTTCCATCCACTGTTTCTTGTCCTGGATTCTGGTCCTTTGGAGAATAGGTTGACCCCTTCTCCTTTGTGGCAGCCCCATAGATATTGGAATGCTGCTCTCATGTCACCCCTGGTCACAAAGCTGGAAGAAGGAGGAGGGGGCAAATATTCCCACCAAGAGCTCATCTTTCATCTTCCTCTCCCTCATTCACTCTCACTCTGTCTTTTCCTTACTAGCCTGCTCAGCTTCTCCATTTATTTTTTCTCCTTTGCCTTGTCCTCTCTTTGATTCTTGACTTAAAAAAAAAGAACAAATACATAAATGTGCTTTAACCAAAAGAAGGGGAGGAAAGCCCTAATCCCAGCAATGAGATTAAAACATTTTCTAAAACCCATAAAAAAAACCTGTTCCACAGGTTGTCACTTTAAGATAAAAAGCTCAAGTGCTCGGTTTTATGCAGGGATCACCTGTGCAGAGGAGTGTGGCAGCTGCTTTTCAAGGCAGATGCTGGGAAACAAGTCAGCGGTTACCAATCTTCTCCGCAGATGGCAAGACAAAAGTCTCAAAGCAGCCTTGCTAGATGGGCTTGCATTCCTCTCTGTCTGCAGGGAAATAGTGAGGTGGGGGTGGGGCTTTCCTTTTTTTTTTTTTAAGAAGAAGAAAGCAGAGATTTTTTTGCTTCTGCCGATACCCTTAATAATTCCTTGCTGATGGCAGAGAGGCAGCCAATTCGGGCCTTTGAAGAACACTTATGAATATTTCACCGTGTGGTTGCAGGCCGACAAGTAACCTATGCACTGGGGAGGAGGTGAGATGGGGAAGTTTTCTTGCAAACTCACCCCTACCTAAATAGCATCTGAGCTCAGTTCTGAAAGTGCACGTGCAGAGGGAAGGAGAGAGACCAGGCCTGGCTTCTGGCCAGAATAAAAGCCAGCTGAATATCGGGTGGCACATGCAGGAATGGCCGTGCCAGGGAAGGCACGTGGGTTGGAGGAGGAGAGTGGCTGGAAACATGAGCACGGGTAATGCCAGCTTGGAGCTCGGCTGGCAGAGGGAAGGAAGCTTAAGCTGGTCTTACCCAGCATGGTGCCTTTTAATTAGACATCAACTCGAGTCTCAGACCCAATTTTGTAGCCAACCTTACAAGGCGATTGTGAAGATAAAGTGGAAGCTGTTTATAAAATAATACGCTTATTATAAAAAAATGACAGCTGTTTATAAAATAAACACATAAATGGAAGCTGTTTATAAAAAATGGTTTTTAATTCAGTAAGTCTTAGACTTGCAGCCATTTGTTTAGTGAAGGTTCAACGTTACAATGGCATTGAATAAAGTGATTTATGGCCATTTTTCACACTTGCGACCAATGGTCACGCGATCAAAATTTGGCCATTTGGCAATGGGCTCATATTTATGACCGTTGGCCGTTTCCTGAAGTTGTGTGAGCACCTTTTGTGGCCTTCTGACAAGCAAAGTCAATGGGGAAGACCAGATTCATTTAATGACTCTCTTACTAACTTAGCAATTGCAGTGATTTACTTAACAACTGTGGCAAGAAAGGTTGCAAAAGGGGGCAAAACTCACTTAGCCACTGCCTTGCTTAGCGATGGAAATGTTGGGCTCAGTTGTGGGTCGTAAGTCGAGGGCTACTGGTGCATTTATAAAATTAATTTTATAAAACCTGAACACCTTGAATTGTTTATTAAAAAAATAATAGAGATAGGATATTAAATAAACAAATGATAAATCAAGAAGAGACTTTGCTGTTTTGAAGGGGAAATGGGTTAGGATTACTGTAATAAAACAGGTACCATCTTCCACCGTATTTTGCTTTCATTGCCTGGGCCAGAATTTTTCCAAGATCCAGTTCTTTAAGTTAACTGGGTTAAGAACTTGGTGCTTCGTGTTTTTTTTTCTTAGTTACTTTTTTGTTGGAAGGGTTGCATTCCTGTTTTTTCTTAGTGTGGAATACACAAGTATGCATTCACATTCTTCAAAGGAATACAACTTATAAATGGAAACAGTTTAGCAGTGTATTTTGTAGCGATTGAGTTATCTGGTGGGTGCCTAACCAGTTCTTTGCCTGTGTAAATGGGATACATAGATATTACTGACTGTTTTTTTTTTATTATCATAGGTAGTCCTCGATTTGCAAACGTAGCTAGGCCCACAATTTCAGTCCTAAATTGTGACAGTCATAAAGCAGGTCGCCATATTCCTGTGCCCGATCTACAACCATTGTTTTCATGGTCATTAAGCAAATGCAGTGGTTGTAAAAGGAACACCGGAGTCTTTAAGTGAACATTGTGGTTGTTAAGCAAACCCATTCTTCCTCTATCAGGTTTTAGGGTTTGTTTGTTTGTTTTGCTAGAAACATAAATGCTGATTTCTGGCAAAAATGCTATAAATTGCAGTCATGTGACCAGCAGATGCTGCAACTGTCTGCAAATGCAGGCCAGTTGCTAAGCAACAAAAATGCAATTATGTGGCCATGGAGTGGAAGTGGACATTGGAACTTTGAATCCAGGTCATAAGTATCTTTTTTTTGGGGGGGGGGGTCTGTCATAAAGTCAAACAGTTGCTAAGTGATCGGTCATAAGTCAAGGACTACCTGTAATATCTTATATCAAGAGTTGTGGTGGCGCAGTGGTTAGAATGCCAGCAGTTCGATTCCCTCAATCCTGACCGACTGAAGGTTGACTCAGCCTTCCATCCTTCTGAGGTCTGTTAAATGAGGACCCAGATTTTTGGGGGTGATAGGCTAACTCTGCCTAGAGTGGGCTGTAATGCACTGGGAAGCAATATATGAACCTAAGTGCTATTGCTATCGTGGCTGTCTTTTAGTAGGAATGAAAAAGCAAGCTCCTAGTCCTCATTGATTTAAAGCTAGATGTTTCTCAATCTCAGCAGAATTCCCTAGCTAGAATGCTGGCTGGGGAATTCTGGGAGTTGAAGTCCACACATCTTAAAGGTGCTGAAATATTAATTTAGAGGGAAGTTGCACAAGGGGGAAAAAAAGACATTTATCAAAAGAGTAATGGCAGTCAACACTCAATTTCTTTCCCTCGTTCTTCCTTCCAGCAACCTCCATCCTGAAGAAAAGCAAGCGGCAGAAGCGGAACAACGTCGAATTCGACCGGGTCACCGTTTTCTATTTCCCACGTCGTCAAGGATTCACCACCGTGCCTAGCTGTGGGGGCTGCACTTTGGGGATGGCTAGGAAGCATAGATTCTCCCAGGAGTTCACCATGTCGGAGTTTTGCAGGCAGCAGCAGATCGTCCGGCGTGAGAAGGTGAAGGACAGGCTGAAAGAAGAGAAGCTGCAAGCCCTTAAATTGAAAGTAAGAATTTTCTTCTTTGCAAGCGTCCCAGATGACAGACTTGATATCTAACAAAATGAAATTCAAGGGTGAAAAGAGTCAGGTTCTACATTTATGCAAGAAAAACCAAATGCACAGGTACAGTATAGGTGGTACCTTGCTCAATAGTAGTAACTGTGAAAGGGATCTTGGAGTCCTAATGGACAACCATTTAAATAGGAGCCAGCAGTGTGCAGCAGCTGCCAAAAAAGCCAAGACAGTTCTAGGCTACATCAACAGAGGGAGAGAATCAAGATCATGTGAAGGGTTAATACCACTTTATAATGCCTTGGTAAGGCCACACTTGGAATACGGCATTCAGTTCTGGTCACCACGATGTAGAAAAGATGTGGAGACTCTAGAAAGAGTGCAGAGAAGAGCAACAAAGAGGATTAGGGGGAGACTAAAACGTGAAGAACAGTTGCAGGAACTGGGTATGTCTAGTTTAATGGAAAGAAGGACTAGGGGAGACATGATAGCAGTGTTCCAATATCTCAGGGGTTGCCACAAAGAAGAGTCAAACTATTCTGCAACGCACCTGAGGGCAGAACAAGAAGCAATGGGTGGAAACTAATCAAGGAGAGAAGCAACTTAGAACTGAGGAGAAATTTCCTGACAGTGAGAACAATTAATCAGTGGAACAGCTTGCCTCCAGAAGTTGTGAATGCCCCAACACTGGAAGTCTTTAAGAAGATGTTGGATAGCCATTTGTCTGAAGTGGGGTAGGGCTTCCTGTCTGAGCAGGGGGTTGGACTAGAAGACCTCTAAGGTCCCTTCCAACTCTGTTATTCTATTCTATTCTATTCCGATTCAGTTCTTCATGTCATCAGTTGGAAGATTTTAGGGAATTCAAGTTGCCTGGGGCTCCCCTTTCTCTTGGCCCCAAAAGGCAGAAAAAGCCACTTAGCTCTACAACCAGGGGCAGTGTGGGGACACTAACTTTCCTTGAAAGTTCTGGCAGACTTGAGGAGATTTGGAAAAATGTGTGCCACAGAGTTTTAGATTCATGGGGAAAGAATTTTGCTGCATGTTAGTTACTTTAAAAAAAACATTTTTGCATTCTTTATAAAGTTTTGATTTATTTCTTAAATCTCAGAACAACCGAACCCTCCCCCCCACCTTTATTGAGGTAGCATTAATATGGTCCTGAAACCTACTTTTGTCATTTCTCAGTGTTTCCATGGAGGAGAACAATATTATCAGGATGTTTGAGAATTTTTTTTTTTTGGAATTTCTTTTGGTGGTGGGGTGTTGTTGCTGTTTTTTGTGTGTGCTGAAGCTGAGTTTTGGAATGAGCAGAAGAGGCATGGTTCTCTGTTCCTTTCCATCTTTCTGCTCTCATTCTAGTCTGGTTAAGCTTCTTGAAGCAGAAGTCTCCAGAAAAGCTGGCTGGGGAATTCTGGGAGTTGAAGTCTGCCAGGCTTAAAGTTTTGGGTCAGAGAAGGGGATGGATCTCTGCCTAGAATGTCTTGAACTCTCAAAGTAGCCCCCTTGCAGGACTGAGGGTCTTCTTTGTCTCACCCTCCCCAATCCAGCTGACTGTGAATGGTACGAAGGAGTCGGAGGAAGCCAAACGGCTGACCATAGATGATATCTCGGTGGATGACATTGACATCAGCAATGTGGATATGAACAATGGTTTCTTCCTCCAGCCGTACACCACCAAGAAGAGGCGCTCCTTGCTTAAGGCCATGGGAGTCAAGAAGATTGACAAAGAGGAGAAGCGGCAGTTGCAAAGGATTCGCCTTTCTCGGGAGAACTGTGGCTGTAACTGCCAAGGGTTTTGTGATGCTGAAACCTGCAGCTGCAGCTTGGCAGGAATTAAATGCCAGGTGGGTGTGGCTTCCTTTTAGAGAACCCAAAATGGCAAAAGGAATGTTAGCAGCAGAGATCCTCTTTTGCTCCTGGTAGTTTTTCCCAAATGTGTAGGAACAGATTAGTTACATTAAGAGAAGCTAAGAATTAGCAGCAGGGTGCCTATCTCTCCCCCTCAAAAAAAACAAAATATTACAGGCTATCAAAAGTAAATCAAAACATATTTCAAAGTATGTTGGAGCCAGCTTGGTGGTGGTGTGGTTATGGTGCTGGCGTAGGAACCAGGAATTGGTGAGTTGTAATTCTGCCTTAAGCATGAAAGTCGCCTGTGTGACTTTGGGCCAATCAAACTTTAGGCTACTCACTTTCTCTCAACCCACCTCACAGGGTTGTTTTGAGGTAAATAGGAGGATGGAGGAGTTTTAGGTATATTTGCCTTCTTGAGTTACTTATAAACAATAAGAGTGAGATAATAATAAAAAAAACAAATGAAATCTCAAAAGGCTTAATAGGTTTGCGAGGGAAGCTAGCTAGTGACCCAATCCAAGAAACTATATTTGCATTTAAATGTAATTTTTAAAAATAGGGCAAGTTTGTCAAGGGGCAAGGAAAAATGACATTTCCCCCCTGCCCCTGCTCTTCGTTTAAGTGTGCAGCTTTATTTTATTCTCCTGCTGCAACTGGAGCTACTAAACATAAACATTTTCCCCAAATGTACTCAACATTCCCACTAGTTTTCTATAGTGTATTTCAAGTTTAGTATTCCAACCGATTTAAAGATCACTTTCATTTAATTCTTTTAACTTCTAAAAGTGGTTTTGGAACACTATTTGGTTTCCTTCCAAGTTAATAGTAAATCTGGTAGTTCATTTCAATGTGTAAAATGAACCAATTCATGTTTATGTCTCGGCTGTGTGAGTTTAATAGTTTTGGCATTGTTTCACCATTTCATTGTGGCTTCATTTGCAATTTGGTAATTTAGGCATATCTTAGAAATGAGATCCGCGGACTTTAAATAATCCTAAATCCCAAGATGTGAGGCAGAAATGATGGAACACAGAAATATACCTACACAAAATGAATAGAGCAGAATTTCTTGAGGACTGATATTTAAAGCAGAGTGATGTGGATAATGACACTTTTATTTAAAGTAGTCTGCTCCAACCTAGCTTCTTCCAAGTAGATTTGTCTTTAGTTCCCCAAAGCCAACAGATGTACTGCATTTAAACTCCCAGAATTGCTGGCAGGTAGACCCTAAATGGTACATCTGTTGAATTTTGGAAGTTCAGTCCATCAGAAGGAAATCTGATTGGATTTTTAAAAAATCATTGCACTTTTCTCTCTCTTAACTTTTGTTTTTATTTGTAGTTTAACAGATTAACGGAGTTGGAAGGGACCGTGTGGGTCATCTAGTCCAACCCCCCTGCCCAAGCAGGAGACCCTACACCGTAACTCTATCTTAAACACTAATAAAAACTTGTGGGGGGTGAGATTTGGGAAGGCAGAACTGGAGGAAAAAATGTCTGCTCATTCACTAAGGGATTTCTTTCAAAATGGATAAAAAAATTTCCTAGGAAGGGCCTTGTAATGACCAATGTATTGATTTGCTGTTGGACTCCTTTCGTTTTGAAGAGGACCTGCTGTTAAATTGCACATGTGAATGCCCAACAATATACATATTCATGTGGATGCCTGGAACTCAGCACACTTTGAAAGTATTTTGGGCCAGGATTCTTGAAAAATTCAGCAACACTGGTGTGACTTCAGATCAAACAATGTAATGTGGTTCTGTCAGGAAATTATTCAACTGGTGTCCAAATGGAGTCAGAGAAGCTGATAAGATTAAGATAATCTTTTTTTTCTGTGAGAACACTGGCACACCTTAAAAATGAAATTGTCACCTGCTCTCAAAGAACTTGTAGTTTTATATAAATTAATGCATTTTTACAGTAAATAAGAGAGATGAACAGGAGCATTGTGAGGTAAATTACAGAGAGTATATAGAGTATATGGGGAAAAAGGCGGGAAACAAGGAACCTCCCCCTTTATTCTCACAGCAACCAATTGCAGCTCAGATTTCCTCATGCAGTTAACCAATTAGCTATAACCATGGTGGCGCAGTGGTTAGAGTGCAGTACTGCAGACTACTTCGGCTGACTGCACTTTGGCAGTTCGAATCTCACCAGGCTCAAGGTTGATTGAGCCTTCCCTCCTCCGAGGTGGGTAAAATGAGCACCCAGATTGTTGTGGGGCAAAATGCTGACTCTGTAAGCCACTTAGAGAGGGCTTTAAAGCAATATATAAGTCTAAGTGTGAGTGCTATAACTGTGTGTTAATGCAGTGTATGACACCGCAGGGTGGCACTTAAGAGGTTTAGAGCAACCAATGCAGCTGATAACATCCAGATGTTTTATGTCCTGAGATGCAATAGAGAATGGAATGGAAATATTGTGAGACTGATGCCAGGTGTCTCTTCTAAATGTTTGACCCCTCTCTTCCAACAGATGGATTACTCCTCCTTTCCTTGCGGCTGCACCAGAGATGGCTGTGGGAATACACAGGGGAGAGTTGAGTTCAACCAAGCTCGAGTGCAGACGCATTTCATCCATACCCTCATGAGGCTGGAATTGGAAGAAAACCAGAAAAACGGCGACAAGAATCTTGAGTCTGAACGATCCTTCCGGGACCATCTTCACCCATTTGCCTACCCAGTCAACAAGGCTTCCTATGAAGAAAGGGCCGTCACACTGATGCCCGTCTTCAACTTCACCACCACCTTGGAGACCGTCAGCGAGAACAGCTGCAGCAGCAACATGACCGACTCATCGGCATCATCCAACCAGAGTGAGGATTTGGAAGAGTTGTTTGAAACGAACGCCAAGTCACAGTCGGACATCGATGACAACGGCCTGGCTCGGATCCTCCACTTCAATGATTCGGATGGAGAAGAAGACATCAGTAGTGTTGGCCACTGCCAGGATAATTTGAGTTCTTTCCACCCTTCTGGTTTTTTCAGCGTGGATGTAGAGAACCAGTGTGCTACCAACCCAGTTGAAGAGATTGGCTTCAGCAGTAGTTCTGGTTATTTAACAAACATCAGTGAATACTTGGACGAGAACGCCAATCAGGGGCCGAGCGGTGTCCTTGAGGAGATCTCCGCTGGACAGGATGAAGAAGAAGGTGCCAGCTATTCCCCATCTTCCTTTGAAGAAGTGGACTCCAAGAACTACATGGATCTGAGTTTTTCCTCCGACTCTTTGGATGTTTTCCAGTCCTTTTCGGATTATAATCTGGGACCTCTGTATAACTCCCTGAAGGAGTACGAGAATGTGGACAACTTCACCGTTTTACAACTGCAATTGCCAAATCTGCCCACCTTGGTTCAGCCTGCAGATCAGAACAGTTGCTTTCTGGAGTCCTTGATTGGGTTGTCTGAATCCATCCCAGAAATCCCTGCACCTTTTTCAGACAACCAGCTTCTCGAAGATGCCATTAAATCATCTCTAGTGGAGACCATGAAGGTTTAAAATTTTTGTACTTTTTTTTTTTTTTGTGCCTGAAAGGAAAAGGCTGGACAGTTTCTCATTTCCTATGGTGAATAAAACATTCCTTTTCTGTTAGGTGCTGGGAAGAAGATCTTCCTAAGCAGATAAATCAATATTGTTTTTATTTTGGACACTTTATGGAGAGAAAAAAAAAGTGCTAAAGTTTTTGTTTTGTTTGTTTTTTACTATTTGTGCAAAACCTTTTGAGATCTTAATGGCATTTCTTGGGGGGGCGGGTGGAAGGCAAATTTTGCAAATTCAAACACATTTTTCTTGCATTTTGTATGAGAAGGGGGGATGGGGAGACTTTGTAAGGAATATCACTTGTATATCTTTAGGTTTGTGGATAACTGACCCAGCACCTTCTACAAAATATGCTGAAATGTTTGTGGACAATTTTTCTGCAATTGCTTTCGTGAGAGTTACAGAAGTGTATTTATTATGCAAATGATTTTGCTATTGATGAAATGGGAAAACGTTTACAACCGGGGAAATAATTATGTTTGTTTGCCTTATTTCTTTGTTCCCCTATTTATTGGAAAGGATCACCAATTTAAACAAGCTTCAACAAAGCATGGGATTTTATTTAAATTAGTTATAGATTATGTTTTATATATATATATTATGTACAATCATTTTCTTTTTGCATAATATATATTATTTATTTGTCACAGCCTTCTCGGTTAAGCTGTGGCCAGTTAAGGTGCTGAAAGAGAAAGAGATATTTGGCTGACCAGCCCTTGAGGATTTATTTTGCATTAGGTATCCCTTACTTCGTCTCCCCTTCACCTCCTTTGGATTAAACGCCAAGATGAGGACATCTTAAACTGCATCTTCTCCTTCCACCTTCCCTCCCTCCCTAATTTCTTCTTTCCTCCCCTCCCTCCTCCCTCCCTCCCTAACTCTTCCCTCCCTCCTTCCCCCTCTTCCTCCCTCCTTGCAAGAATTAAGGAGGGGGGGAGGGCAGAAAGGAAGGAAGCTTCCCTCCCGCTCTCCCTAACTCCTCCCTCCCTCCCTCCTTCCCTCTCTTCCTCCCTCCTTGCAAGAATTAAGGAGGGGGGGAGGGCAGAAAGGAAGGAAGCTTCCCTCCCGCTCTCCCTAACTCCTCCCTCCCTCCCTCCTTCCCTCTCTTCCTCCCTCCTTGCAAGAATTAAGGAGGGGGGGAGGGCAGAAAGGAAGGAAGCTTCCCTCCCGCTCTCCCTAACTCCTCCCTCCCTCCCTCCTTCCCTCTCTTCCTCCCTCCTTGCAAGAATTAAGGAGGGGGGGAGGGCAGAAAGGAAGGAAGCTTCCCTCCCACTTTCCCTAACTCCTCCCTCCCTCCCTCCTTCCCTCTCTTCCTCCCTCCTTGCAAGAATTAAGGAGGGGGGGAGGGCAGAAAGGAAGGAAGCTTCCCTCCCACTTTCCCTAACTCCTCCCTCCCTCCCTCCTTCCCTCTCTTCCTCCCTCCTTATAAGTATTAAGGAGGGAGGGAGGGAAGAAAGGAAGGAAGTTTCCCTCCCTTCCTAACTCCTTGTAGCAATGAAGAAGGGAGGGAGGGAAGGACGGAGTTAGGAAGGGAGGATTCCTTCCTGCTCTCCTCCTCTCCCTTCCCTCCTTAATTCCTTCCTTCCTCTTTCCCTTCCTCACATGTGTACACTATGGGTTTTGAAATCCTATTCCACAATCTTGGATTCCTCTAGGAAGAATTTAAGAATCTGGCCATGGGAGGATGAGGGGAAAGGTCTCAGAAGGTTTAACAGATTGCCCCCAAGCATGCTTTTTTGTCTCTTTCCCTTCCTTCTACCTTTTTTCTGGTGATTTCTAACCTTGTTTTCCGGAGTGTATTGAATTGATTCCAAAGATGTTTTGCTTTGTTAATGCAAATGCAGCCTAGAGGTTTTGGATCCAAATTTGGAAAATATATTATTTGCTACCTACTTCAAATATTTGGACAAAGTAGGGCACATGCAGTAAAGGGGGCTACTTTTACTGGAGATTAGCAGAATTTTTAAATATTTGTGATGGATATAACTGCTGTGCAATTGTTTTGGAATCATAGCCATTGCTTAGCAAAGAAATTGAGCCTTGGAAGGTGGGAATGGGAGCCTTCTAAATCTGTGTTTCTCAATACTTCAACTTCCAGAATTTCCCAGCCAGCCATGGCTGGCTGCAGAATTCTAGGAATTGAAACTACACAGTGTAAAGTAGTTGAGAAGCACTGCTCTAAATGTTGCAATACAGCTGAAAGTGACTGCTGTCAGCAGCCTTTCAACTGCAGAGTTCACGCATTGTATTATGAAGACCAGCGTCTTGCTACTATTTAAGGAGGGGGAAAACCCCCCTGATTTCTACAGTTTTATACTTGATAAGACTGATAGTTAAATGTGACAAATTATCAAACTCTAAACTATTAAGAGAGAGGAACCAAACCTATGAACTATTTAACAAAAAGAGAGAGTTTACATTGTGTTATAAATTATTGTTATTTTATTTATTTAATTATCTAAGGATTTGGCCATGGAACCTCGATAGAAAATACTTTTATTTGTCATTATGGATGCCCACCTAGTTTGGAGAGGTGTGAGGATGTATCAGAGAACATTTTACAGCCTTGTCAGGAGAATGAAGAAAAGAAACGTGTTATGTTTTTTAGAAATTTTGGATATCTCTTGTGGCAGAGGACAAGGTAGAAATCCATCTAATTCCCCAAAAGCTCTAGTTCTCGTTGCTTGAGTTGGAGTGACAGATTGGGATAGCCACAGACCAGTATTTTGAGGGCTCGGGAGTCCCCTTGCAACTTGATGATGGATGATAGTTTTAGTCTTCTAAAAGAACATGAAAACAGTCCTTGTCATCAATCACGGCCACTGTAGCTCAAAGTTTAATGTTCAGAGTTGGTTGGAAGTGGAGAAAAAAATACTGGGTTTTTTTTTTTTTTGCATTGGCCAAGCCAAGAGAACAAGATACTTTTTATAATAAGCCAATTTACATGAATTAGAATAAGAGGGAAGTATTGCATTATTGAAATTATGAGGGAAACCATTTAAATCAGCGTTTCTTAAACTTGAAAACTTTAAGAGACATGGATATGGTCCCGGAAGTTGGAGATGGCATCCATAAAACCCAGAGAGCTCTTCAATTGCACTGTTGGGGTACCATCATGAAATTTTGGACCCACAAAAGAACCAGAGATGAAGCTTTCATCTCCTGTCATGGCCGCCATCTTGACTTTGCGGGAATCTTATCCTACATATCCTCTGACAATAACTTATTTCCAAGTTTGGTTAGGGCACATACTAGGGCTAAAGTTTTGTACGTTTGTGCATTGCTATCTTCCCTAGCCTATGATACTATAAAATGAGAAGATTGCTATTCAAGAAAAGGGAACGGGGAAATAATCTGATATGACTTCGCAGTTTCTGGTTACTGGAGTCTTAGGGGAGACGTGATTTAGGATAGTTGGCTTTATGGGTTAGGGGTTGCCCAGGAGGGTGCATTTATGGTCTGGGAAATTGGTGGTGTGGGGGGGGGGGGGGAAACACATTTTGGTCTTTTCATTGTCTGAGCTGTTCAACCTTGCCCTTTGACCTTCAATAATTTACAAAGGGCCCCAATTTCTTCCTGAGTCGGAAGCTTTTGTGAAGACAGCTGGCCCCCATCTGGTCTATGCAAAGAAACAATTAACAAATGGTGGCAGAATAAAATGTCTACAGAAATAATGTGGCATAATCCTGCTGTGGGCAGCTTTTTTTCTTTTTAAAAGTATTTTGTGGATATTATAGTTTCCTCTATTTTTATTTAATTGATGGGATTTTTTTTAAAAAAATACCAATTTATATTGATTATTACTTTATAAGCCCCCCCCCCCCTTTCTGGGTACTGTTTATATGTACTATTTTGGCACTAATGCAATCACTTTTAGAACATTCCTATTTTCTCGGCATATTTTTCTAGAAAACAGCTTCGTTTTCCAATGAATGTCGGTGGGGTAATGGACACAGAAGTCTTGTCCTGCCCTCATGATTCTCCACCCACTTGCTTTAATTTATTCATTTTGTTTTGGCACCAATCCTTACCTCTATATGCACTGATTTGTAAATAAATGCATATTTCCTCTTTCTGCAAATTATGTAAAAGGTTTTTGGTTCAGACCCATTGTTCTTTTAAAAAAAACAACCCTAAGCTAAATCTGGGTATTTATTGACATAATATGTAATTAAATAAGTATTGATGGAAGTTATTTGGTTTAAACCGCTCTGTCTTTGTTTTTTGGCATTTTTTTTCTGTGTATATATTGAGTTCTTGTTGCTTAAAGGTACAGATTTTATTTTTCCTTTTCATTTGCTGTATAAAACCAAACCAAACAACAAAAAAAGCATTATCCCAGCAGATTGCTGTCTCTCATTTTGTTGAAGCAATATGAAGAAATTTTTTTATTATCCTTTCAATTAAAAAAAATAATGAAAAGATACTTTTTTGTGTTGTGATTCTTCTCAATGGTAGATTGAACAGGGTTGTCCGGGCTGGGGGGTATCAAATGTATGCTGACCAGTAATCATACCTCTTGGTCCCTCTCAACTTTGAATGTAGTGGTTGCTATTTCTTTCTTTTCTAATTTGTCACGGGGGGAGGGGTTCCCCTCTCTAACACGGGGAGAGAGAGAGAGAGAGGAGAGAAAGAAGAAAAATGAATAGGGGAAATGTAAAATGCTATGACATGAAGCAATCTGTTTTAGTGGGTACATTCACATCATAGATTGAACTATGAGCAGAATAACAGAATTGGAAGGGGCCTTGGAGGTCTTCTAGTCAACCCCATTGCCGTCCAGTCTCTCTTTGAAAACATCCAGTGATGGAGCACCTGTCAAATTAGGTTTGTACACCAGGTGAGCTGGTGATTCAATTTGCTATGAACTCAGCCACTAAATGTTTTTGTGATGGTTTGAGAGGCAATCTCATATTTGCCATCTGGAAAATCCCCTTGGGTGGGAAACATGGCATTTTCAGCTCTGATTATTAAATTGAGAGAGCGACAGAGAGAGAGAAAGAGAGGGAGAGAGACTAGACTTTGCCTGGCTCTGAAACTAAGCAGGATCTGACCTTGCAGGAAGCTGGGCTAGAAAGTAAATAAATAAATTCCAGGAGGAAGCAGAGGTCACCCACGTCTGTTTTGCTGCCAAAATAAATCACATGTTCATGAAATCCCCTTTTTGGTGACAGCTTCCTTGCCAGCAGATCAGCTATAGGCTAACTACAGGTTAACTTCATCCAGTTTTGCTCACTATGATATAAAAAAGATCTTGGGACTGTAGAAAGAGTGCAGAGAAGAGCAACAGAGGTGATCAGGGGACTGGAGGCTAAAACATGAAGAACGGTTGCAGGAACTGGGTATGTCTAATTTAATGAAAAAAAGGAGTAAGGGAGACATGATAGCAGTCTTCCAATATCTCAGGGGTTGCCACAAAGAAGAGGGAGTCAAGCTATTCTCCAAAACACCCGAAGGCAGGACAAGAAGCAATGGGTGGAAACTAATCAAGGAGAGAAGCAACCTGGAATTAAGGAGAAGCTTCCTGACAGTGAGGACAATTAACCAATATAACTTCTTGCCTCTAGAAGTTGAGGTGCTTGAGTATTGGAGGATTTTAAAGAAAAGTCTGGGCAGCCATTTGTCCGGAATGATATAGGGGTTTCCGCTTAAGCTTCCCCATTGCCTTTGCTTATCAGAAGGTCCCAAAATGGGATCCCGTGACACCGGGGACATGCAACCGTCATAAATACCTGCCAGTTGCCAAGTGTGTGAACTTCGATCACATGACCATGGGGATACTGCAATAGTCGTAAATGTGAAAAACAGTCATAAATCACTGTTTTTTAAATGAACTGTTTTATGTCGAGAACTACCTGTAATTCATCTAGCTCAGCAGTGTTCAGGGTGAGTCTGAGATTTCATGGGGCTCAGAACCCTCCAGAACAGGTTGCCAAAAAGCTCTTTGCAAAATGGTAAACTTTGGTGGCCTGGTTTCCTGCTTTTTAAGTGGACAAAGGATATAAAGAGCAACCAGTGAGTTAAGCTGATAGGTCTATTTAACTGATAAAAGAATATTTTTCTCCAAAACAAGACAAAGCAGAGCAAAACTTCAAGCCTCTCTCTAAAGAAGTTAATCATTTCATAGCCCTCTTTCCAGCATTCCTTGACTGCCAAATAAAATATTTAAACAAAAATATGTGTTTAGAAAAAAAGAAAGTTCTCAGCTCATCATAAGGTTCCTCCGAACACTTGGCTAAATTTTCCTGACCCATTCCATAAGTGGGACTTTAGTTTGGCCAAAGCATCTCACAATCCCTAAAGAAAAGTAAACCAGGTCTGGCAAAATTCCCTTAAGAACAATTAGCCAGGATGAGCTGGTGACTACAGACCCAATGCAACCAAAACCTAGTTATTATACCCGTGATGATGAACCTATGACACGCGGGCCAGAAGTGGCATGTAGAGCCATCTCTCTGGGCACGCCAGCCGGCGTTGCCTGTTGCTCTTTTGGGTTCCAGTGCATGCATGCGCGCTGGCCAGCTGGTCTTTGCATGCACATGCGTGCCAGAAACTGGGAGACCAGCTGGCAGGCATGCATATGTGCACCAGAAACTGGAAGCTCAGCTTCCTGGCGCATACATGCATGCTGGGGAGCTGCTCTTCCACTTTCTGGCATTCACTCCCCAGCGTGCTCCCATTTTGGCACTCGGTGCCAACACTATATTACACAATGCCTAAGTGCCTAGCTAATCGATCTGTGAGAGTGCAGGATTATTTGCTAAACACAATATTACTCTTTTAATTGCTGAACTTGTCTGCTCTAAGCAATTGGTGTCTCCACTTGTGGCTTTTCGATAACATCCCTTCTGGGGTGTCCTTCGCAATATTGCCCAACATTCTCCAAGTGTGAATTTTGCAACACCCATCTGCAGCTAATAAAAGTCTGGCTCTTTTGGAAGTTTTAGCTTAAAACTTCAAAAAGAGCCAAACTTGGCTACAGGTAGTCCTTGACTTACAACAGTTCACTTAGTCGCCGTTCGAAGTTACGACGGAATTGAAAAAAGTGACTTATGACTGTTTTTCACACATACGGCCATTGTAGCATCCCCATGGTCACATGTTCAAAATTTAGCCGTGTGGCAGCTGATTCACATTTATGACAATTGCAGTGTCCCAGGGTTATGTGATCCCTTTTTGTGACCTAACACTAAGGTTCACCTAACAATGGTGTAACTAACTTAACAACTGCAGTGATTCACTTAACAAATGTGGCAAGAAAAGTTGTACAACAGGGCAAAATTTACTTCACAAATTTCTCACTTAGCAACATAAAATATTAGGCTCAATTCTGGTCATAAGTTGAGGACTACCTGTATTCGCTGCAGAAGGGATGTTGTCAAAAAGCCACAAGCGAAGACATCGAGTGCTTAGAGCAGAGAAGATCGGCGATAAAAAGGATGATATTGTGTTTAGCAAATAATCCCGCACTCAGTTCAATTAGTTAGGCACTCAGGAACTGTATAATGCAGTGTTTCTCAGCCTTGTCAGCTATAAGATATGTGGATTTAAAAATATGTGGCTGGCTGGGGAATTCTGGGAAACCCACCTATCTTTTTTGCCAAAAAACACTGATATAATGCTTAGATTTCCGTGTAGCCTGAAGAAAAGATAAAGATCCCATTTGCAAAAGGAGAAAGCAGGCAGAAGTGGCATGGTGAGGATGCAAAGCCTAGCAGGTTTTCAGACCTTCTCTTGCTGTGGTTTGGGCTCTTATATCTGCATTACACAATTCCAGAAGATTGTTAGACAGCAGCAAAAAGATAGAGGAAAAGAAATGGAGGTTTTCTGCAGTGCAGATGTGGCCTGGACACATTTATGCCCAAAGGTGTATCTGTTTGGAGGCTAATGAGATACAAAGCCACTCCTTTAAACCCCCACTAACAATTACTAGCCATCACCTCTAAATAAATGCAAGCCTTAGGAGAAGAATTGGGGATAAAGGTAGATGCTAAAATTATCTGGGAAAAGCACAATCACCTTGGGCAACGTCGTCTTGGCCTGGAAGATCATTTTTCAGCTCTCAAAGGGCCCAGCTGTGTTATTTGATGGTTTTATTATGGATTCGCTTTGGGCAAAGTGGGAAGTGTTCAGAGTTGCACACAATTCCTGCTTCCTCGGTGTTCTGACAAGAAGGATGATGCTTCTTGAAAGCAACCCAGCGGCTGAAAATATTCTGGGTGGCCCAGCCTGGGAACAACCTGCCTGCACCCTTGTCAACAAAGCTTTCTTTTTCTTCATCTTCTTTTTTTTTAAAGAGTCTAAAACTTCCTGGCGCCTTCAGACAATTCTCAGAACGGCAGCATTCAGGTCTTGTGAGATTGATGGCACATAGAAACTTGTAGGTGGCCTGCCAAATATACAGCTCCTCAAGTTTATTCCCAGCCTGAAGAGGGGAGGGGGAGAAGACACCCTTCCGCACTTCTCCTGAAATTAAATTCCAGCCTGGTTTTCCTAAAGGCAAACTGAACACATTTGTTGTAGGGAGGCGGTGGCCACGTCTCATTTTAAATGCCAAGCAAAACCAGATTTGGCAGCCTGCAAAAGGCCATGAAGGATGGGAGGTTGCCACCTGATTTTACACCCTGGAAGAGTGGCAGTCAGTTGGTCACTGTGCCCAAAGTCATTCCAGGAAGCGAAACAGGCACGTTTGCCTGTGGCTCTGTATGGTTGGATCTGAAATGAACCATCTTCCGCTTTTATTTATTACATTTATATGCTGCCCATCTCACTATCCAAAGCAATTATGGGTGGGTTTTTTTTTAACTACTCTTGCTAAGGTGCTGAGTTATTTTGATATTTTATGTTATTATACTTTTTAGTTTATATTTTATTTAGCTTTACTTTACTTTGTTATTATTATTATTTACATTACATCAATCTGCCCTCTCTTTGTTTTGCTTTCCAAGGAATTAAATCTGAGTTTTCAGGGTTGTAGAATATAATAGAATAGTGCTGGAAGGGACCTTGGAGGTCTTCTAGTCCAGCCCCCTGCTCAAGCAGGAGAACCCGTATCATTTCAGACAAGTGGCTGCCCAGTCTCTTTTCTTAAAAACCTCCAGTGATGGTAGTGAATACAGTTTCTGGGAGCAAGTTGTTCCACTTGTTAATTATCACTGTTAGGAAGTTGCTCCTTAATTCCATGTTGCTTTTCTCCTTGAATAGTTTCCATCCATTGTTTCTTGCCTTGCCTTGCCTTCTGATGCTTTGGAAAACAATTTGATCTCTTCTTCTTTGTGGCAACCCCTCAAATACTGGAATACTGCTATCATGTTTCTTCTTCTCTCTAGACTAGCCATACTTAAATCCTGCAGGCATTCTTCATGTGTTTTAGTCTCCAGGCCTTTGATTATCTTAGTTGTTTTTCTTTACACTTTTTCCAAGGTCACAACATCTTTTTTTGTAGTATGGGGACCAAACCTGGATGTAGTATTCTAGGGGTAGTCTTACCAAGGCTTTATAAAGCAGTATTAATACTTCTGTGGTTCTGTGTCTCTGTTTATACAACCCAGGATTATATGAGCTTTTTTGGCTTCTGCTGCATACTGTTGGCTCATATTCAAGCTATCATCCACTAGGATTCCAAGGTCTCTCTCACAGTTACTGTTTTTGAGCCAGGTCTCACCTAATCTGTACTTATACCTTTGATTTTTCCTGCCTAAACTTTGCTTTTCTCTACATTAAAATTCATTTTGTTGTATAGGGCCCATTGTTCAAATCTATCAAGATTTTTTTGGATCCTGAGCTTGTCTTCTGGGGAATTGGTTGGATTGTCTGCATCTCCTCAAGATTGTTCACTGCATCTTAGAGGGCAATAAAAAGGCCCTAGGGATGCTTCCTTGGCGTTCTTTGTTTAAATTAAGCCCAGGTGCCAGGCACAAGAAATCAGGAAAGCAGTTCGAATGAATATAAAGATTTATTGCAAGTTCTCCGCAAGAATCTGAACTGCTAATGGTCAAAGCAAATTGACAGTAGATAAGAGTCAACAGAATTCAAGGTTTCTTGTGGACTGAAAGTTTCTTGTTGGAGCAAAGGGACTCGAGACTGATGATGCATTTGACCCCTCCCCCAGACTGTTTTTGTTTCTGCCCGTCCAACAATCTTAGTAGCTGCAAAATTGATGCAAAATAAATAACACATATGCAATAGCTCAAAGTCCACATTCTTCTAGAGAGAAGTGCCCAGAGGATGGGCACCAACACAAGTTCAAAAGCTTGGAAGAGTAAACCTCTGGTCCCAGTGATTGACCCAGATTGGATCCTGCAACATTATCTGGGGCACGTATATTCGCCTTTATTCATGTACAGGTAGTGCTCAGTTTATGAGCCCAGAAGTGGAACATATGACCTGGACTTGAAATTCTGATGTCTGCTCCCCTGTAGTCACATGACTTGATTTTGGGCATCGGGCAATTAGTCAGCATTTATGCCATTTCGGCACCCTGCAGTCACATGACTGTGATTTATGATGCTTTTGCTGGAAACTGACATTTAATTCGTTTCCTGGGAACACGGGTCCATAGCAAATAATGGCTTTGCTTAATGACCACAGGACTCACTTAATGACTACTTCATTTGCTTAATGACTGCCACAGAAAAACCTTGTAAAATTGGGTTTGGTCGTGTGGTTTTAAAGGAAAGGTTCAAAACTAGAATAGAACAGCATCCGTGCAAATAACAACATTTAAATGTGTATAAATAGGATACTACTAGGTAGTCCTGAACTTATGACCATAATTGGGACCAGATTTTACAATGCTAAAAAAGGCGGCTGTTGAGTCATGCTCGATTCTGACTTTTTTTTTTTGACATTGTTGTTAAATGAATCACTGTGGCTAAGTGAAACATATGGTCATTAAGCAAATCTGACTTCCCCTACTGACTTTGCTTGTTGGAAGCTGGCTGAGAAGGTTGCAAATGGGGGAATCACATGACCCCAGGATGCTGCAGTTGGCGTAAATACATGCCTGTTGCCAAGCATCCAAATTTTGATCAAATGATTGTGTGGATGCTGCAACAGTTGTGTGAGGACTGCTCAAAATCACTTTTTTTGTAACTGAATGTTCGCTAAATGAATGGTTGCAAAACAAAGTCTACTACCCTGTACTGTACCTATATTCAATTATAAAATAATTAATGAACTGTGTTGCAAAAAAAAAGCCAACTTTGTTGGCTGGCCTGGAGATACCTGCACTAGGGGAAAACGGCTGATTATTTAGAACTTTGTGTCAAGCAGGTAGTAAAGTAATACAGGAAGGAGCCGTATTAGGCACACCTCAGAGCCTTAACTCCTTCTTGCCTCCAATATGTCTTTCTTTGCTTTAGGTTTCCATAGGAACAGGCCCTATTTGCTTGAGCGTTGCCCTGGTAATGCGCTGGCCAACTCCCAGCTGAACTGTAGCCACGCCCAACCTTCTGCAGCAGACTTTGTTGGAAAACCCTGTCCAAAGAAATCTCTTCTTCTTTGAGGGTCTGTCACAAGGGAAAGGTCTGTGTGTATGTGTATGCGTGTTAATGTATTCCCCAAAGCACAAGAAGCAATGGATGGAAACTAACCAAGAAGGCAAGCAACTTACAAGTGAGAAGTTTCCTGAAAGTGAGAACAATTAAACAGTGGAACAGAAGCTTCTCTACAGAAGTTGTGGGTGCTCCATCAACTGGACGTTTTTAAGAAGAGACTGGACAGCCATCTGTCTGAAATGGTAGTTTCCAGTTTGAACAGGGGGTTGGACCAGAAGAGCTTCAAGGTGATGTCCTGCTCTGCACCAGATAAAGGAAGAGCCGGCCTTGTCCACTGGCAGGTTGAAGGTGCTGGAGTAAGACAATGAAACAGAACCACCTGAATAGATTGAAAGCTATGGTTCCTTGGGGATTACAAGTGCCATGGGTGCAAAATAATTGTCCCAGAAGGGATCTGTTGTGAAGATTTGATGGATGTAAACCTCCATTCCTATTCAGGGAATGGTAGGGATTGTATACTCATGTTAGCGGGTGTCCTTGGATGGCTCTGGTGTGGCCTAGGGTTGCCTTCAGATGATGATAGAGATGGGAAGTCAACTGGACAAAGGTGTTCTCACTGGTTTCTGGGGGTGCTAAGAGACCTGATCTTCAGAAGGCATCACCTCAAACTGTTCAAGCAGGATGCTAAACCATCCATTCAGGACAATATCAGTTTAATGTTATACATGAACTAAACCGCTAAGCCATGATGGTGGCACAGGGAACTATTTAAAACAAATTAGAAATCATCTGGACCCAGCCAATGTATAATTCATTTGTACAAGAACAAGCACATGGATCTCTTCCATAAATGACTAGTAGTCCTTGACTTACAACCACAAATGAACCCAACATTTCTGTTGCTATGTGAGGCAGTTTTGACCCATTTTGCAACTTTTCTTGCCACAGTTTTGAAGTGAATCACTGCTGTTGTTAAGTTAGTAGCACGGACGTTAAGTGAATCTGGCTCCCCCATTGACTTTACTTGTCAGAAGGTCGCAAAAGGTGATCCCATGACCCTGGGACACTGCAACCGTCATAAATATGAGTCAGTTGCCAAGCATCTGAATCTTGATCACGTGACCATGGGGCTACTGCAACCATCACAAGTCTGAAAAACAACCTTAATTTTTTTCAGTACTGTTGTAACTTTGAATGGTCACTAAATGAACTGTTATTGTAAGCTGAGGACTATTCCTTCATTGGAGGAAAGCTGGAGGGATTCAGCCCATCCTTAGCCTTTCAGTGAGTGAATGGATTCTTTCTCCCATCATTCTTGTCTCTAATAAATATGGTAACTGATGGCGAAGAATCTCAGTCTGGAGAAAATTCAGCAGGAACATTTCATTCAGCCTCATCAATCTGTACTGCTTCTATTTTTTTAAAAAAGATCCAGTCTGAAATGTCCCGAAGATATCCTTTGGAAGTAAATATTTTGAATAGCAACAACATGTTTGACTACGAAGAGTTGACACATCATTTCAAGCATGGAATCTGGAATGAAATTTGGAAGTGATGCTGTGATGAATCATTATTAACCCAGTTCTAAGATTTCTCCAGTACATCACAAATGAAGAAAATGCATTGCTGTAGCATGTAATCATATGAAGCGCTGTTTCAAGTGAAGAGTTATATTAATATTTGTTTTGATCTAATTTTAACAGGCCACATTTTTTGTGCAGTGAAGGGACACCTCCACCTTGTGGACAGAAAACGGAATCACAGATGTGAAATCTATATTCAGAATCTGTAGTGAGGTCGATGTGAAACGATAGAAAGAAACACAGACAACCAAAACATCTGAAACTGAACTGGAACAGATGTGTTATTTTGCTGAATTGCTTATCAAGAAGCTACTTTGACAATTAAGGTAATTTAAATAATACAAATAATACACCTTTATTGTTGAGTGTCCATGTTGATGTTGAAGTATGTAAACCTGCACATTTTAAGGTTTAAATGCCATTTGAGCTTTTTCCAAAATTTCCTCTTTAATTTTTGGATAATCTGGGTATCCCTTCAAAACCTTTAAGAAGGAAAAAATAATAATTAATTTTTAATAGTAAAAAACAACAATAAGCATTTACAATTAATGTACCAAATTACCGTATTTTTCAAACTATAAGAGACACTGGAGTATAAGATGCACCATGATTTTGAAGAGGTAATTTTTTTAAAAAAGCCTCCCAAACCCTCTCAATGCCTCATTTTTTTTTACAAAAAAGGGGGGGCATGCAGAGCTTGGGGAGGCATAAAAAGTGCTCCTGGGGGCTGGGGGCAAAAACGAGCAAAATACGGCCCGTTTTTCACCAAAAAAAGGCATGCAGAGCTTTGGGAGGCTCTTAGAGTGCTCCCGGGGGCTGTCCCCCCCAAAACAAGCAGAAATGGCCCGTTTTGTGCTCGTTTCTGACCTCCCCAGCCCTCAAGAGCACTTTGCAAGCCTCCCAAGCCCTCTGCAAGTCCATTTTTGCAAAAGTGGCGGGGTTTCGGGAAGCCAAAAATGCTGTATTCAGTGTATAAGATGCACCCAGTTTTTCACCCTCTTTATTGAGGGGAAAAGGTGCATCTTATACTCCGAAAAATACGATATATGCTAGATCTATAGGTACTTCCAGAAACGTATTTAGTATGATCAATAGAAAGACGATTTGTGACTGTTTCGCTTCCTCCCCCCCCCCCCCAATCTGAAATAGTATTTCTATATGAACAACTACAAAAATAATGGAAAACACCGGAAAAACACTGTAAAATTCCGTGAATGGGGCAAGCTTGTTGTCTTCTAAATCTTTTATCCACCTTTGAGCTGTCAGTTACTGCAAATATTACCAGTCTCCGTACTTGATAAGCAGCTGATTAAAGGGAGTCAAGGAGTTGCATGGAAAAGGGTATTGGTTCCTTACCTGATACGCCTATTCTCGGGGGGGGGGAGTAGCATCCAGACTGGGTTCGCTCTTTGATTGGACTAAGCCCGACAAGACCTTTAAGCCATGCCCCTGTTACCAGGCAATCCCAGTTTCAGCGAAGGACTCTGTCAGACTCGATGTATCATCCACTTTGTTAAGTAAGTAAGCTCCCTGTTAGGAGAGCGAGTGTGCAGAGAAGCGTAATGAGAGTGGTATGGCAGAACACGCACAAACCAGCATACAGGGACACTGAATAGTATAAAATATAGTAGTTTACTATGTGGAAATATAGAGGTATTCAGAGTCCAATTTACAGTCCAAGTCATACACGGTTCAGTCAGTCAGTTATCAATATTCTCAGTTTAACACACAAAGTAGCTAACAGTAGCAAGACTCAGTAACTCATGATACAGTATCCGATCAGCATCTAACAGAGAGCTAACAGTCATTCTGGCTCCCTCTTATGGCTGTTTGAGGTAACAGCAACCAATTACATCTCTCTAGCATTTAAAGTAACCGATACATTTGTTGCAATCATGGCTTATATACATTGCCAAGCCAAGATAGGGTTACATCCCTAACACACTTGAAAAGTCATCATAGTTCCAACACCGTTTCATTTCTTGAAAAGACTCAATTCACAACATGTATTGAACCATTAAACGTTACATAACAAACCAGGGAGGGGCTGGATGCTACTCCCCCGCTATGAGAATAGGCGTATCAGGTAAGGAACCAATGCCCTTTCTCCGTAGTGGGGGAAGTAGCATCCAGACTGGGACGTACCAAAGCCTTTTGTCCCTAGGGAGGGTGCAGACAGGAGCTATATACATATATACAAGAATTATTGCTGGTTATCTGTTTCACCATCTCTATGCACAGATTGTAACACCCTCTGCAGAAGCAAAAGCGTCTAATTTATAGTTCTTTATGAATAGTGAAGGGGAAGCCCATGTAGCAGCTCTACAAATCTCAGTTAAAGTGGCCTGCGTGGCTCAGGCCACTGAAGTAGCCACACTTCTTGTTGAATGTGCTGTTATAGATCCCGGCACCTGGCTTCCCTGAGCATGGTAAGCGGTAGCAATACAAGCCCTTAACCATCTACCTATGGTGGTAGATGTGACTTTCCCCCCCAGCCATCCCGGCTGAAAAGAAACAAATAATGCTTCTGTCTTTCTGGTCGGCAATGTTCTTTTGAGGTAAATTCTCAGAGCCCTCCTCACGTGCAAGGTGTGCCATTTCTTCTCCAAAGGGTGAGAAGGATCCGGACAGAAATGAGGTAAAATCAGTTCCTGTGATTGATGAAAGCAAGAGCACACCTTAGGTATGAAAGGGGGATCCAGCCATAGAATCACCCTATCCTGGTGAGATATACATAAGTCCTTTCTGGAAGAGAGTGCCTGTAGCTCAGATATCCGCCTAGCGGAGGTAATGGCCACCAAGAATGCCACCTTGAGAGTGAGGAATCTGAGAGACACTGTTCATAGAGGTTCAAAGGGGTCACCCGTTAGAGCGTCCAATACCTTATGCAAATCCCAAGAAGGGTACTTATGTACCATGAGAGTCTTAAGATTAGAAGCACCCTTGAGAAACCGTCTGACCATAGGGTGCTGAATCAGTGTTTGTGACTTACCACACAATAGCACAGAGGAGATAGCCGATACCTGTCTCCTAATAGTATTAGGAGCCAGACCTGCTTGAAGAAAGTCCATGACCTGTGGGATCGTGGCTCAAACGCGATCAAGGTTGTTAGTGGAACACCACATGCAGAATGCGTACCATGTAGCATTGTAGATTCGCTCAGTGGATGGTCTACGGGCAGCCTGAATAGTCTGTATGATCCTGGAGAAATATTTGTCCTCCCTCAAGACACTCCGCTCAAGCGCCAGGTGGTCAACTGGAACCACTGATGCTCCAGCGACCCCTGGCTGAGGGACACCATCTCCTGAGGGATCTCCAGGGCCTGGCCACTGAGAGAGACTGGAGGTCGACAAACCAAGGCCGCCAGGGCCAATGCGAGGCAACCATTATCACCTCTGCCCCCTCCTGGAATATATTTTGTATTAACCTGGGAATCAAAGGCAAAGGCGGGAAGGCATAAAGAAGACCCTGACGCCATTGGCAGCAGAGAGTGTCCACCCCATCCGCGTTCTGCGATGGGAACCTGGAATAGAACCTCGGGAGCTGTGTGTTGAGAGGGATGGCAAACAGGTCGACTTCTGTGTGGCCAAAAAGGTCCACAATGGCCCAAAAGATTGCTGGTTGTAGCTGCCACTCCAAATTGTCCACCTCGGTCTGACTGAGCCAGTCGGCCCTGACATTGTCTACCCGCACTATGTGCTCCGCTGTTATAGATAGTATGTTCCTCTCGGCTCAAAGGCTCAATCTCTTGGCCTCTAGCATGAGGGACTTCGATCTGGTCCCTTCCTGTCTGTTTATATGAGCCTTGGTGGCTACGTTGTTCATTAGGACCAGAATATGCCTGCCAGTGACAGAATGGTGAAATTGTTTGAGAGCCAGGCGGACCGCCCTGAGTTCCAACCAGTTTATGTTGTGAGCCAGTTCCACCTGGCTCCATTGTCCATCTGCATGTATATATGTGCCCCCCATCCAAAGAGACTGGAATCCATAGTGACCGTCACACAGTCCGGAGTCCTGAAGAATTCCCCCTTGGTGACTGCTGGGGACTTCCACCATATCAAGGATCAGGATACCTCTGCTGGTAGAATGACCTTGACCTGGGAGCAGCTCATGAGCCTTCGCTGAAATGGTAAAAGAAACCATTGAAGGTCTCTGGTATGCAGGCATGCCCAAGGAACAATGCCAATGGCAGACACCATGGTACCTAACAGCTTGGACAATGTAGCTAGGGGCACCCTTCGCTCCCTGCTAACCTGGGAAGCTAGCTCCTTAAGATTTTGTTGCCTCTCAGGGGACAGAAAGACTGTGCCTGACACTGTATCTATCAAGGCCCTTAGGTGAATCAACTTTGTGGTTGGTTGCAGGTGGCTTTTAGCCAGATTGATGGAGAACCCATGCTCTCAAGGTCGACATCGTAATGTCTAAGACCCTTAGGGCACCATCCACAGAAGACGATTGCAATAAAAGGTCATCTAAATAGCATTGGAGTCGTATAGGCATTTGCCTTAGGTACGCTGCCAATGCCGCCATCACCTTTGTGAAGACTTCGGAGTGGGCACCGTGTCAGCTTCAATAGCCTGTTCCTCAATCCCAGCCGAGATTCCCTGAGGTTGCACCAATGGCCCCGATGGCTTGTCCCAGAACTTTGCCGAGGCCTTGGCCTTGAAAAGCAAGGACTTAAACAAAGATGGCTGAAACAAACCAGAGAAAGAGAGCTTAGAAGGAGGTAAACCTTTGTCCTCAGAAAGGTTCTCTTCTCTGATCTCGCTCTCCTCAGAGTCAGAATCATTATCTTCCTGCAATGAGGCAGGAGAGGTTGGAAGAACTTCCTCCTGACCACTCTGCCCCTGAGGAGCTGTAGTTTGAGGTACCCCTATTGGCTGATTTTGAGGCTGTTGGAAAGCCGCAGCCATGCATTGCTGGAAGGCCCTGAACATCATATCCTGGAAATTAGGTACCCCTAGGGTAGGCAATTGATTGGTAGTAACTCCTGCAGAAGTAGAGGGAATAGTCTGGGGCAAAGTCCACGAGGTCGGGAGAGGCACAGATGGTGTAGTGCGTGGGGGTGACTGCCATCCCTGGTTAGAATCCCAGAGGCCTGAGGTGTCAATAGGAATCCTCATATTCAGGGAGAGGTCCTCCTCTGCTGCCCCTCCAGGCAAAGAGAGCCCTGGCAAATTACCCAGTGAAGGCTGATATCCTTATCAGTGCCCAAGACAGGAGAAGCAGTCTTGCTACTGGCCTTTTTATATATGCGCTCCAGTGCCCTATGTCTCTGTCATTCGTAATTTGAAATGGGCTTAGATTTGGAGCAGTTGGCACCAAAAGCAACTGACAACTGTGGCAGTTAAATGGTTAAAAGCGGCTTGGGCTGCTCAGAGCTGCCGCACGCCTCTCCACTGCCGAAAAAGCCTCCGAAATTGCGTCCGACAAATTAATGGCTTGTTAAAGGGCTTTTCAAGCCACTTGCTTCACTTACAGTCAATTTAAAGGAGCATGGGCGCTCTGCGGTGTTTAAACAAGCCGCGGTTTGTCGCTCAACCTCTAAAGGAAACGACAGAGCGCTCCTGCGCTGATTTAAAGCTTCCTATCAATAGCCTTGCTGACCAATTTTGAAATAAAGTAGAGGCACCAATCTTCAATGCTGCCAGACTGAATAGCAGTCACAGACTGTCAGTTGGTCTGTCAGTTATGACCAATTCTGCACACCACCCCTATGGGCTAATGGCGAATTAACACCACCCCAGGCTGGGATATCTGGTGATACTGTAGCTACTCACTCAGCCCGAATTAAATCTGAAATTTGTCAATTAAATCCAATATTTCATGAATTCCACTGGAACAATAGGATGACACAGCTGTCCAAATTGAGGGACTGAGTCAAAACTGGGATTGCCTGGCAACAGGGGCGTGGTTTAAAGGTCTTGTCGGGCTCAGTCCAATCAAAGAGTGGATGAAGTCAACCCAGTCTGGCTGCTACTTTCCCCCTATGGAGAATATGGAGATATGGCTCTCCCCTGCTGATCGGGGTGTACACAAAAGTGGGGTACTTCCAGAAGATGGCGGGGGGGGGGGCTGTCTAGGAAAGCAGAACAGGCTACAGAAGAATTGTTGGGGGGCTCTTTTTGAGTCTCTGTTTCATATTATTTCAAAAACAGTAGTAAACCTCTTCCAAGGCTAGCTTGAAGGACTGCTGATCATTGGGGTTGGGCGATAGGTAAAGCAGCCTTCCCACTCACTCTGCAGATTAGCTATTCAGTGGGTTTGGGGACATCAGGTTTTGACAGATCAAATGACTAATCGCATAACTTGCAATCTGTTGAAGCCATTCATAAAAACAGCAGTTCTGTTACTGACAATCGGTTTCCTGCCAGTTGGTGATACCCACAAGAGGGAGGGCAGCAAAGCCAGAGGGCCTATCCAGTGTTATTGCTTGACAGGGCCTGTACACATTAATGTAACCCAGCAGAAAGGCCGTTCAGAGGCTGCAGAGACAAGACAGAGATTGACAGTGGGAACAGCATGTTTTATGCCCGTCAGTTTTGGCTGACTCAGAGGCAAGTAGAGGGCACTTTATCTGAGCCATGGAGAAAAGCTGTGTAATGCCCACTATAACTCAGCGGGTACAGCTGCTCCTGTTGAGTGCTACATCATCTGGTATGAATCTCAAAAATGTCTTTAAAAAAAATAGCAAAAGTACCCCCCCCCCATATAAAAAATCTATTCTGAAAGGGACACTTGATTCAGGTAGGCTAAAAAGTTTGAATCCCTGGATTATGGCCGCTGTTAGGATGCATCTAAATTAAAATATTTAGTCTTTTTCTCCATATATTTTGGTTAAAAACAAGATAAGAAGAGGTGCAGAAAAGGACTATAGCATTAAAATTAGAAGTTTTACTTTCTGGATCACATTTACAGTTCCATGAATTGCATAAGGTTTGGAAGTAACCACTTTTAAGTGGGACGATGCAGAGGTGATAAGATCACCACAGATACCCTTAGTAACTAAATTATGCTTTGGGGAGACTTACAGCATGGCATACATCTATGGTTTCTACGTATTTCTTATCTTTTAGGTAGTTGAATGCCAGTTTAAATCCTACAGAAAGAGAAAAGTGATAGGTTGACACTCTGCAAAAATATTATCTCTTACAATGAGTGTAATGAGCACTATAATGCATACTTTTTTCATCTTTGAATGTTATCCCTACTTTAAATTGAATATACATAAACTGATACGTAGCACATGTATTTATATATGATACATTACATTCATACAGTTATAGAATTTGATACCAGCTTTTTAATGTTTGCCAACATTTAAACCCATTTATTCAACAAAAAGACCGTTGGCTTACCTGAACGGTCGTTCTCTGGGTGCTGCGGGAGTGTCCAAGCGTGGGTTAACACAGACTAACTACCCTAGGACTGAGTGAATTCTTCTTGACCACGCCTCCCTTTGCCTCGTCCAGATCAGCTTAAAAACGAAGAATTAGCCACACAGGACGGCCGTTCCTTAGACACTCAAAGTCAATAGTCTTGAACACCTCTGAAGACCCCGGGTGGGTTTGGACTCTCCCGCAGCGCCCAGAGAACGACCGTTCAGGTAAGCCAACGATCTTTCTCCTGTGCGCTGCTTGGAGAGTCCAAGCGGGGAGTGTTTAGATTGTCCGGAGCCTCGATAACTTTTTGCAAAACTCTCCTTCCAAATGAGGCTTTGGCTGAGGCAAAGGAGTCAATTTTATAATTTTTGATAAATGCTGTGGGAGAAGCCCACGTGGCCACTCTACAAATGTCGATAATGGACGCCTGGGTCGCCCATGCTGCTGAGGTGGTGGCACTCCTTGTTGAGTGCGCTGTCACGTGACGTGGTGCGACCCTGCCCTGATGTTCGTATGCCAACTTAATGCAGGCCCATAACCAATGCCCAATGGTGTGAGATGAAGCCTTGCGGCCCAGCGACCCAGGATGGAATGAGACAAAAAATGGTTCAGAACGTCGGAAGCCCTTGGTTCTCTTGACGTAAACGCGAATTGCACGTCTCACATCCACTTATGCCAGTCACGCTCCTTAGGGTGTGACGGTTTGGGGCAAAAGTTGGGACGGATCACTTCCTGGGCTCTATGAAAATGAGTGTTGACCTTAGGGATGAACATGGGGTCAAGTCTCAATATGACTCTGTCAGGATGTATAATGCATAGATCTTCACTGAGAGAGCCGCTAGTTCAGATACTCTTCGAGCGGATGTAACGGCCACTAGAAAAGCAGTCTTAATAGTCAGGTGATGGAGGCTCACCTACGAATTGGTTCAAAGGGTGTTCCCGTTAATGCTCGCAGAACAAACGGCAAATTCCAAGACAGGTAGCGGTGAACCGTCTGAGGACTGATATTCAACGCGCCCTTCAGGAAGCTCTTGACCTGTGGGTGTTGACTCAAGGGACAAGAAGAGTTGTCAGTGAGAATGGTGGAGAGGGCCGCGACCACTGTTCCCTCTAAGGTGCGTGGCTGCGCGGCCGCGCAGGTGGCAAGAAAACACCATGCAGCAGTTTCCAACTGCCGCGCTGTGTTTTGTACTGTCACAGGCACCGGAGGCTGGGGAGGTCCTTTGCACTGGCCGCCCCAAAGGACCTCCCCGGACTTGTTTTGGTGAGTGCGGAGCGACTGACGCTAGTTCAGCAAAGCAAGCCCGGGGAGGTCCTTTGTGGGCGGCCAATCCTAGCTGCGGCTAAAATAAACCCTCAAAGCCCCTGCCGCTACCGGAATATCTGCTGCCGCCTCCTCTTCCTCTAAGAGCGCCACATTTGCTGCCCGACGCTGCGGCAGATTTCCTGACAGTGAGAAGTGAAGCCGCCAAAGCTCCCGCCGGTGCCCCCGCCCATGGCAGCGGCGCCTCCCCCTCTGTTCGGAGCACCTGAGCTGAGCCCCGCATTACCCCTGCCCCCTCCTCCTCTGCTGTGCTTTTGAGGAGCCATGAGGCCGCGGGAGCCAGTAGGAAGGTGGCGGAGGGGGCGCAGCAGGGGAAAAAGGCCTCATGGCTTCTCAAAAGCACGGCGGAGGAGGAGGGGGCAGCAGGGGTAACGCGGTGCCCAGCTCAGGTGCTCCGAGTGGAGGGGGACGCGCCACTGCCACGGGCGGGGGCGCCAGCGGGAGCTTTGGTGGCTTCACTCCAAATGTGGTGGTGCTGTTGGAGGAGGAGGAGGAGGAGGAGGAGGAGGTGGAGGTGGTGGCGGCAGCTGTTATTCTGTTGGCGGCAAGGGCTCGTTGGCATCTTCAGCAGCAGCCCTGCCCCGTGAAAAAAACCGAAGATGGAGCAGATCCACGCAGATGACGTCGCCGCAACATGACTGGAGGAGGAATTCTGGGAGTTGAAGTCCACAAGTCTTCAAGCTGTCAGGTTTGAAGACCCTGGGTTTTTTTTCTAAAGGGTTAGGGGTGCCAGGGTCTTGCAACTTGACAGCTTTAAGACTTGCATGCTTCAATGCCAGAGTTCCTGACCCAACATTTTGGTTGCTAAGCAGGAGCGTTGTTAAGTGATACTATATAACACTTTTAATTAAGTGGGTACCTTGAATAAACATAACTTTGAGTTTCAAATAATACTGATTTTGTTGTTGTCTTAGGTGACACCTGTGAAAAAAATTCAGGTGCTGCTCAGGCATAAAAATGTGCCGCTCAAACACTATACTTTTCTGCTCACACTGAAAAAAAATTAGAGGGAACATTGGCCGCGACCTGACGACGGAGAGTGTTGGGTGCTAGGCCTCTGTCCAGTCCCTCCTGGAGAAAGTCTAGTAATTGTGGGACTGAGGCAAAAATGTCTCTTATGCCATTCCTCTGGCACCAGGCCCAAAAAGCGATTCATGTTGCTTCATATATCCTAGTAGTAGAAGGCGTTCTGGACGCTTGAATAGTTTGGTTGACCTTGTCAGAAAGATTCTGTTTCCTTAGGAGGTCCCCCTCAAGTGCCAGACGGCTAGTTGAAGCTACTGTGGATCCAGATGACAGACGGCCCCTTGGCTGAGGGAGATTTGCTCCTGAGGAATTCTCCATGGTTTCTGAATGGAGAGGCTGACAAGGTCCACATACCAGGACCTCCTGGGCCAGTGAGATGCTACAAGGATGATCTCCGCTTCTTCCGCCAGCAGCTTGGTCACTACCTGCGGAATGAGTGGAAGAGGGGGGAATGCGTACAGCAGTCCTGAGGGCCATTTGCACCTCAGCGCATCCGTTCCCTCCGCCAGGGTCGAGTAGTAGCGGGAAAAGAATCATGGTAGGTGTGTATTGGTGTGAGTGGCAAATAGGTCTACTTGCGGTTTGCCGAATCTCCACACGATCTGCTTGAACAGGTCCGGATGCAGACGCCACTTGGAGTTGTCGATCGTCTGCAGGCTCAGCCAATCTGCCTTCTGGTTGCTGGTCCCTGATATGTGGTCCGCTCTTATGGACGCCAGGTGATGTTCCGCCCACCTGCCCAGGGACTCTGCCTCCATCATGGGCCTTTTGGAGTGTGTGCCGCCTTGCCTGTTTATGTGGGCCTTTGTTGCTACATTGTCTGTTAGTAACAGTATATGGCGACCCACAATCTGGGAAGAAAACTGGCGTAAGGCGAGATGGGCCGCTCTCAGCTCCAGCCAGTTTATGCTGTGAGAGGCTTCTTTCTGGGTCCACTTGCCCTGAGCGAGTTGGCCCTGGCAGTGTGCCCCCCATCCCTGCAGGCTGGCATCGGATGTCACCACAATTCTTTCAGGTTCCTTGAACAGGCACCCCTTCTGTACCGCTGCTGATTGCCACCAAGATAGGGAGCAAATTACATTCGGCAGTAGCCGTACACACTGTGGGGAGTTGCTGGTCTTTTCCCTCTGGATTGGCAGGAGGAACCACTGTAGTTCCCTGGCATGCAGTCGCGCCCAGGGAACTACCTTCAGACATGATATCATGATGCCTAGGAGTTGCGAAAGTTTGATGATCGGCACTGACCTGGACTGCCGGCATTGAAGTGCTCTGCTTCGAAGATTTTTTTAGTCTGTCTGGTGACAGGAATACCTGACAAGAGGTGGAGTCTATGATGGCGCCGAGATGTTGGATGCATGTGGTCGGCTCGAGGTGGCTCTTCTTCCGGTTCATCGAGAAGCTGTGGTGCTGGAGAGCCCGTATGGTCACCTGAACATCCTGTCGGGCCTGGTCACGGCTGGAGGAGTGAATGATGATGTTGTCCAGGTAGCATTCTAGACGAATTGGACGGTTCCAGAGGTGGGCTTCCACCGCCAGTATCTTCGTGAAGGTTCTGGGCGCGGACGAGAGGCCGAAGGGGAGAGCCCTGTACTGGTAATGCCTCCCGTTGTAATGGAATCTCAGGAACCTTCTGTGAGCTGCATGAATGGGAATGTGCAGGTAGGTTTCCTTCAAGTCTATTGAGGTGAGCAGGTCTCATTGTCTTATGCAATCCAGGATGGAGTGGAGGGATTGCATCTTGAATCTTTTGTAGGCCAGATGCTGATTTAGGCGCTTTAGATCCAAGATGGCCCTCCACCCCCCTAAACCCTTCAGGATCAGGAAAAGGATGGAATAGAATCCCTGCTTTTCCTGATCCTTTGGCAAGGATTCTATGACCCTTATCTGGAGAAGATGGAGAATCTCCTTCTGCATGAGGTCCCTTTTTTGGGGGTTCTTGGGAGTCGGACAACAAATGAATGTCCTTTGGGGAAAGGATAGAAATTCTAAGACTAGGCCCTTTCTGATTGTGATGAGGACCCACGAGTCCGAGGTGATCTCCTCCCACCTGTCGGCGTATAACTGAACCCGACCCCCTATGGGAGGAACCCTTTGATGGTCACTTCCTTCGATGGAATTGGCGGGCATTGGCACCGCCACGAAATGGCTTCTGAAAGGAATGCTGTTGTTGTTGCCTCCCCCGTGCCCCGAAAGAGTTTCTATCTTGGCCCCTATCACCTGCCTGTGGGTAGGGCTCTGATAGGGAGCTGGACACCTGGGAGGGCTCCTGGGCTCTAAATGACTGCTTCCTAAAGGAGCCTGAGCCCTTGCGCTCATTTCTCTTTAGGGTGGTCGGAAGGATCTTCCGTTTGTCCTTCGTTTCGATGACAAACTTGTCCAGAGCGTCCCCAGAAAGCTGTCCCCCTTTGAAGAGGGTGGAAGCAAGCTTCCACTTTGCTTTCATGTCTGCCTGCCAGTGGCAGAGCCACAGCAGGCGGCGTGAGGTTACATTGGATGCCAGCGCCCTAGATGCGAACTTTGCCGCGTTCAGAGAGGCATCCCCTGAGTATTCAACGATGGTGATTATTTCGCTGATATCATGCCGCCACCGAGATCCCACAGAAGGGCGTTTGGATCTCAGTTACCTCAGCCAGAGGAGGGATGCTCTGGTGAAAAAAGAAGCGGAGGTGGATACCCTGATGGCCCAGGCAGCCGCCTGGTGTGTCTTATGACACCCCTTCTTAGATCTTTTGTCTTCTGCTTTGAGACCTTCCAGAAGGTCTGCTGGCAGGTTCGAATTGGAGGTCAAAGAGACCACCGGGGCACCCACCTCAGGCAACTTTAGTACATCCTCCATTCTACTTTCCACAGAATAAAGGGATTTGTCCCCTCCACTGGGGTTGGTCAGAGTACCTGGCTGAACCCACTGTCTTTGGACCACGTCCATGAATAAATCTGGAACTGGGATTAACTCTTGGGTAGGAGCCGTTTCCTTAAACAGGCCCTCTTTGGGATCCTTAGCGGAGGATAGTGTAACGGTCACACTCTTAGGAGTGGATCCTAATTCAGTGGCTGCTTTGGCCTTGTGAAGAATTGATTTAAATAGGGAAGGCTTGAACAACCCCGTGAAGATCGGTTGATCAGGAGGAAGGTCTTCGTCCTCCGATAATTCGAATTCATCAACCTCCCCCTCTTCCCAGACTGACTCGTCTGTGGCAACCGAGGTGCCAGGAGAGGGTGGGGCTTGGTCCCTTGTTTGTGCCGTGGACGGTCTAGGTTTAGGAGCACCAGTTGTTCGGGTCTCCTTCTGCCTGATGCCCTTGGCTATGCCCTGGGAGATGGCTTGCGCAATTACCTCCCTCATCTCTGGCGACAGGGCTGGACCTTTGTCTTCCCTGGGGCAGGATTTGATGGGGCAGGCCGCCTCTTGTCCCTCCCCCGAACTGGCCCCCTCCTCCACTGGGAGGATGCCTTGGAAGGGTTCCAGCTCCCCCCTGATGGACGAGCATCAGGGGAAGACAATCTCGAGATTTCCCTACTGACAGGGGTGACCTGTTCCCCGAGGTGAACAAGGCTCCCGTTCCCCCCTCTGGGCTGAGAGTGGGCCTGGCAATGCCTCCTCATGGACAGGGGACTTATCCTGTCTATGGGGCTTTGGAATCTTTTGTTTACGGGGCCCCTCCCTGTGCTTATCAATGCTCCCTGAGGGCCCCAGGGAGGACCATTTAGAGGTGCCCTTCCCTCCCTTTCCCCCTTTGGGGGGTGGGGGGTTCCAGTCTACTACGCTTGGAGGAAGGTCCTGCCTGCACCTCCAAACCTTCGTCCGCCATAATGGCCTGCAGGCCTGAGTAAAGACAGTTGCAATAGAGGTGGAGAGATCTGTAGACAGTTACAGGGCACAAGCCAGCCGGCCAGAAGGTGCCCGCAGATCAATTAATGAGATAAGGGACGCCCGGAGGACAGAACCCCTCTCTCTGGCCACCCTCAGGGACTCTGAGCGGTGGAATCGGAATGTAGGCCTTGCTGGCAACCCGGACAAGGCCCAGGCTTCCCGGTGGCAATCTGCTGTTGCTGAGGGGCTGAGCGATCCTCTTCGCGGCTCCGATTCTCTCAAAAGGCCCTTTTTGGCGCTTTAAAGTGGCCGCCGCTGTGCGCGCAGCTTTCTACCTCCAAGACGGTTGGCCCTGCAGCGAACGCGAGAACCTCTTCAAAATGGCCACCGCTGGTGCCGGGCAGATCTGAGCAGTGCTGCCACTGCCGGAGTGCTCAGGCGCTCCGCACGGTATTCAAAACGCAGCGGTTGGGGTTTAAATGCGTCTGGGAAGCCTCCCGCCGCCCCCTTGCTCGCCAGTAGCCGCCGGACAAGCAACTCACCCACACGCGCTCCGCTTGTGACCAGCAGGAGACGGGGGTCCAGCAAGCCTCTCAGCCAGCAATTCAGTGCTTTCTGAATATTATTGAATTACTTCCTAGGTTACCAACTGGTTTTAAGTAATTTTTTCTGTGCTTGCGTTGGGGAGTCCAATCTAACTGCTCTAGAACTGAGGAACTCCCCAGCCACAGTCCTAATGGGCGGACTGAGTTTTTAAACTGATCTAGATGAGGCAAAGGGAGGCGTGGTAAAGAAGAATTCACTCAGTCCTAGGGCAGTTAGACTGTGTTAACCCATGCTTGGACTCTCCAAGCAGCACACAGGAGAATTTACTGTTTAAATACTTTTAATACTTACCAAACAATTTTTATTCTTGTGATACTATCTGTTTTCTGATAGTAAATCCTTCTTGATAGGACTGACACGTATGGACTACCACCATATAGCAAAGCTAGATTCTATGCCAGATAAAATATTGTAGAAGTCCTAAATGTTACACCATTGAAATCAAGCAAATTGAATTGAAAAGTTAATACTCACCAACTGCAGGATTTGCTTGGTTACTATACTGCCAAGCTAATTCATAGTTCATTGCAGCATCTTTATATGCATTTTCCTTTTCAGCAATAAATCCCAAGCATTCATAAGCTTTTGCACATGACTAAAGAATAAAATTGAATGTGTAAAATAGATGCTTTTGGAAATTCTGATTTATAAATAATACTGCTTCCAGGATTTCCACAGAGATCGAATAATTACAATAAACTACCCACTATTAAAGAACAGCAATGGACTATTTTTTTACACATAGTTTTTATTAAACAGCAACCACCTTTTGGGCCTAATGAATACTTTAACAAACAGCCTGTAAATCTATTGATGTTTCTTCAAACTGAATTTGGGTTGTTATGAATTTGAGGGAGGGTCAAGTTGTTCCACGCACCCCAAAGATTTCATTCAGCTAATTCTTGAGTTTTAAGATTTCTGTTGGGAAATTAGGGGCATGAAACACAATAATTTTTATTGCTGTAAACCCATGCATATTACATTATTCTAACTGCAAATCTATGTAACTCCCTACAAGTTGATAAAAATCGACAGTGGGAACAATTAGAGAACAACTTGCCTCCTGTAGTTGTGGTTCCTCCATTATTAGATGTTTTCCAGAAAAGATTGGACAGCCATTTATCCACAATAATATAATGACTGCCTTGGTCAGAGGCCAGACTAAAAGACCTCCAAATCCCTTCCAGCCCTATGATTTTATGATACAAATCCACAAATCCTGTTTAACAGGATGCAATTCACATTTACATGAATTTGCCCTATATTTAAGGCGGTTATTTTCTCCCTGGAGAGATAACTTATCATGCCTTCCACCCCCTCATATTTACAGTTTACCTCGGGGGCAGTAATGCTCAAAAATATATTTGCAAATGATGCTGGAATGATTGGATATCACAGATGAGTATTATGTAACAGTTAAAATTCTGATAGAATTGGAAAAAGAAACAAAGAAGTTAAGTGTAAGGGAATTCTATAATATTAATGATATTATTATAAATCTGATTGGCACTCTATGATATGAAGTGTTAATTGATGTTTAATGTGATTAAATACTTGATTTACTTCTTGTATCTCCTTTCAAAAAGTAAATTCATAGGCAACTATTTTTATTTATTTATTTATTTAATATTGCCACCTGTTCGCCCATGGCAATTCAAGGCAGCTTACAGAATATAAAACCACATTTAAAACAATAAAAATAATCAAATAAATTAATATAATACAATACAACAAAATCACCCTCCCAACTCCCACCCACCCCACCGACAGCAGATCACACGAGCCATTTAATGGGTTCCATCCTGCTCTGAGTTCCCCAGGTCCCCTGACAGAGCCAGGTCTTCAGCGCCTTCTGGAAGAGAATTAGAGTGGGAGCCGTTCTAATCTCGGGGGGGGGGTGATGTTCTAGAAAGAGGGAGCCACCTTCTTCTGGGTCTCACCAGGTGTATCTCCCTCAGGGATGGGACCGGCAACATTCCCTGCCTCCCCGCTCTGATAGGTAGATGTGGCTGGCAAGAGACAGTTCCTCAGATAGTGTTGGTATAGGACTATATCAAAATGTTGGTACAGTACTTAATTTCACCAACCACCTTGAGTGGTATAGCGCAGCATTAATTACAATAAATATTTTTGAAACTTCCTATTTTTTAGAAGTGGAGCATATAGCAACAAAATACTACATTCTTAATTATTTGGGAAATCTCAGGGAAGAAGAGTCGTTTAGTCAAGAAAAGAAAGCTTTCAGAGTCAGGAATTCACATGGTTTGATAATAAAGTTAGGCTAGGAGGCTTCCTATTCAAAACCCAGTCCTGTGAAAATTTATTCTACCACTGCAATGGGTTTACATCTTACCTTATTGTATCGTAAGCAGCGCTTCACTTGTTCAGTGGCAAGATCATACTTCCCAGAGGTGCAGTAAATATCAGACAACAGCAGCCAAGCTTTTTCTAACTCATCAGCATCTGGTAGAGACCAATTCACTTTGATCAGGCGCTTTAGCTGGGTCCGGGCTTTAGCTGTATGTTTAAGCAGCATGTAGGCTTGAGCCATTGCCAGAATGGCAGGGACATTGTCTCTCTGGTTTTAAAAATTGTGGAGAAATTTAGATTTTAAGAGTTACTTCATATTCTTAAAAGGTTGGTTTCTTTACCTTTATTGAGATAATAGACAGCAGCAGGGCTAAGCTTTTTTGTATGTCTCTCATCTTGAGTTATTTGTGAAAATAATGCCCCCTCCCTCCTGGCCTTTGATGGCAGAATGCCAGCCAGGCACCAAGCTGAAGATGGCAGACCTGGCATATGTATTTATGTATGTACATATGTATTTATATCTTAGCTTTAAGATAATAAACAAGCACACATACAAATGTCAAGTCTGCCATCTTCGCCTTGGTGCCTCACTGGCATCCTGCCATCAAAGGCCGGGAGGGAGCAGGCAAGGGGGGGAGGACAAATGGGATAAGATCAGATCAGAGACAGATAAAGCCAAATGGGATAAGCTTTTTCTCAAGCTATTCACTGTTATTTACGACAGTCTCTACTGAAAAGCCCACATTAATATATAAGGTCATATAATCTACACTTCATCCTAGGTAGGAGAGGTATTTTGTAGATACTGTAGACTCCCCTCCAACTTACACCAGTCATTTTTCATTATCTTCTTTCCATCTCTGGCTATGCCAATTTTTAAAGAAGCCTATATGAAAAGAAACAAGGAAAACTACTCTGGGCATGTCCAAAGAGCATTCCCCATCATCGAATGCCTCTTAAGGAATAGCTTTTTATTTTCTAGATTAAAAGTATATTTCAGTATAGAGTGAGATCGTAGACAGCATTTGACAAATTGACCTCTATTTCTACTTCTGTTGATATTACTCTGAAAAAACAAACTAAATATTTTAAGGAGAGTTAGCTTTTAGGGGCTTTCCAATGCCTTACAAAGTTTCTGCTGATAGGTATCATTTTGAATTTCAAATAATTTTTATTATCTACCTCATTTTGTCCCATTTCTATAAATACTTTCAGAGCCTTCTCCACATTGTGTTTTTCTTTTGTGGCCATTAAACAGTAGCTCTGCAACATTTCCACTTGATTCTGGCCTTCCTGCGAGTGAGGATAAAACTCCTTAAGTAGCTTTTCAGCTGTACGTATCCCATGCTGTTCAGATTCTTTTTTCTCCTTTAAGTTACTGTCAAAAAGAAAGTATTTGATGTTTCCTAAACTACTCAAGTACTGGACAACATTAAAGAAAAGGTTACTGATTTACTGCCTTTTAAACTCAGTAATATAACCTCAAAGCTTGGATTTAAGTGACTAAGTGGTGTGTATTACATTGCAATGTCTGTAAAAAGAACAGAATTTTGCCCATAGATAAAACAAATGAGATTTTATGCATAGAGGGTTATGCATGCATAAAATCTCAAATGGATTTTGTCCACTTCAGCAGGGGTTTGAAAAATCTGTAGACATTACTGTAGAGAAGAGCAGCGTACAGTAATCAGATCTGATCAAAGCAATGATCCAGCATTAATGTGCCTATTGTTGCCTCCATAATGCCTCCGGAACGTAAATGTGTATCTTCCTAAGCCTGTGTGGTGATTGTGCAGGTGTAGGCACGGTTCATTCAACGAGTTGCTGATGGATACAGCATGACTGTCCATGTCAGATCTGAAGCAATTTGGCTTGCTATCGAATTCTATACCGTGTTTCCCCGAAAATAAGCCACGCCCTGCTAATAAACCCAATCGGGTTTTTCAGAGCATGAGCCAAAATAAGCCCCTCCCCCCAAAATAAGCCCCCCCAAAACCGGAGTGGGAAGAGGGGGGGCATGCCCCACGCACCCCACAGCCCTTGCCGTACCTACGGGTACAGTTTGCCGGGCAAAAAGAGGGCCCACCGCAAAAAGAGCGGTAGGCTAGCAATACGTTTCAAAAAAACCCTGTTCTGTCCCGATCCCGCGGCAGCAATGCACTTCAAAAAACCCGTTCCCTCCCTTGCAAAGAGCCCAGCGCAAAAGGAGCAGCAGGCGAAGCAAAGTGCTTCGCGCCCCATTCCGTCCCATGAAAAAAAGAGTCCGCTGCAAAAAGAGTTCAGCAATGCGATCCCCCCTCCCCCACCTGATCCCTCTCGCACCCCATTCCCTCCCGAGCAAAAAGAACAACTCCCACCAAGCCCCAATGATAACGGCTGCCTGGCTGCTTCCCTTCCCCAACCTCCCTTTAGGGAGGGGGTAGCAGTGGGGGGGGGGGGGAAGCGACGCGTATCTTAGTGCTACCAGAGATTGACAGCTCCGCTGTGTTCCTTGCCGTTTCGTCCAGGGAAGCCCCATGTAAAAAAAAAACCCATGAATTCAACTAGCGAGGTTTTTTTTAACAAGGGGCTTCAATGGGCAAAGAACGCAGCGGAGCTGTCAATCTCTAGGACACGCGCCTGGTGGCTCCCCCCCCCCTCTACATTGGTAAACGTTGCTACAAATGAGACTCCAAACAAATGATAGAATGGGGGGGGGGGGAACGAAGGCAGAGGACAGAGAATGAAACAGAAAAGGAAGAGAAGGGGGGAGGGAGGGAAGGGAAAGGAAGGCAAAGGACAGAGAAAGAAACAGGAAAGGGAGAGAATGGGGGGGGAAGAAAGGGGAAGGAAGGGAAAGGACAGAGAACGAAAGAGCAAAGGAAGTGAATGGGGGGAAGGAAGGCAAAGGGTAGAGAAAGAAACAGGAAAGGAAGAGAAGGGGGGGAGAATGTTTCTTTCTCTGTCCTTTGCCTTCCTCTCCCTTCCTTCCCTCCCCCCTTCTCTTCCTTTTCTGTTTCATTCTCTGTCCTCTGCCTTCGTTCCCCCCCCCCCCATTCTATCATTTGTTTGGAGTCTCATTTGTAGCAACGTTTACCAATGTGGGGGGGGGAGCCGCCAGGCGCGTGTCCTAGAGCTACCGGAGATTGACAGCTCCGCTGCGTTCTTTGCCCATTGAACCCCCTTGTTAAAAAAAAACCTCGCTAGTTGAATTCATGGGTTTTTTTTTTTACAAGGGACTTCACTGGATGAATGGGCGAGGAACGCAGCGAGGTAAGAGGCGCGCTTCGCTTCTCCTCCCCCCACCTGCCACCCCTCGCTCAAGGGGCGGCAGGGAAGGGAACTAGGCAGGCTGCCTTTACCATTGGGGCAAGGTGGGCGGTGTTGGGCCACGAGGCGCGCCTCTTACCTTTCCAGGTCCGTCGCAGTCCTCGCCATTGTGTCCAGGGAAGCCCTGGTTAAAAAAAAAAAAACCTCTTGCGAGTTCAAGAAGTTTGATTGAACTCGGGAGGTTTTTTTTTTTTTAACCAGCCGCTTCCCTGAGCACAATGGCGAGGAACGCGACGGAGCTGGAAAGGTAAAAGGCGCACTTCACTTCTCGCCTGCCCCAGAAAATAATAAGCCCTCCCCTATAATAAACCCAAGGCCATATTTCGTGGGGCAAAAGAAAATAAACCCCTGTCTTATCTTCGGGGAAACACGGTACTACACTAATTATATTTGCTATAAGACAAGTTCTGCTTGCTTACTTACTGATTTGTTTCCTTGTTGTTAATTAAGTTTGCACCCACTGTAATCAAATTACACACAATAGAACAACAATGATTTTATTATTAAAATACTGGAAAAACGACAACTGGATAGGATAAAGTAATTATGTCACCCTGTAAATTTCATGGAATAAATAGCACCTGAGGATCAAAGGCAATTATGGGATAATAAAACACTGCAATATGAATAAAAATATTTTTTCTTTGTCTACGAATGGCATAATCCTGTTTTTCAGGCCCAGTTAAAGGATAAGTGAAAAAAATAACCTACAAAAAGATCAATTTAAAAAAAAATTATGAGCTTCATATTTTATTAAGAAGCTTGTCCTTTACCTGGCATCCATAGTATTTTGATTCTCAAAAGTCTCTCCGCCTACTATCTCATTGTCAGGGTTGAGACATATCAGGATCATATAGCTAAGGGCTTTTTGGCCCCAGTCACTATCTTTACGAGCCTTGTTGAAGAACTTCAAAGCCTGATTAGGTTGCCACATATGCCTGTTTAGGGAAAGCAAGTTTTTAAAAAGTACACGCAGTAAAACCAGAAGTGGGTTGCTACCAGTTCGCACTGGTTCGGGCGAACTGGTCTGGCCACAGAACCAGCAGCAACCGAGACTGGCCACACTTCCGAACTGGTTGCTTGGTCGCTGCTGCCAGCATGTTTTTTTTTGTCCTTTTTTTAATGTTCTGCGCATGCGCAGCGTGCATGAATTGAACCAGCAGTAATCCCAGCAGCAACTCACCCCTGAGTACAGCAACTTTAAAATGATCAATCTTGCGAATAAAAATAATAATATATTCAGACATTTGGTTTCATACTATCATAGACTTGATTCAAAACAGAGTCCAGTGAATTGAAGCCCAGAGACTAATTAGTTTTAGATTAACTTTAATCTGTTGGATTGATGAGCCTAAAAGAGTCTGAGATTTCTACAAATGCAGAAGAGAAATAAAGATAATGTTATCTAGACAAAAAGAAATTATACATTTAAAATCCATCTAAAAATTGAAAAGATCAAATTCTGAAAATATTCTTATATTATAACAGATAAGGCAGCAAATAACCTTTCACTTTAAAACTGAGGAGACAATACAGTTCTTCATCATTTCTCCCTAATCTGTGCCCCAGTAGGGACATTTCTTTCTGCCATGTTCTCATGATGTTTCCCTTATACCAGCCCAGCCCACAGTAGAGGCAGTCTGAAGTCATTGCTAGTTGCTCCAGTTTTAAAAACTTTATAGTGTTTTCTTCCTTCTCCCCAAACAATGTGGTTCATTATTACTGCCTGGCATAGTTGCTGACACGGTCAGGAATTGGGGGTCTGTTCAGCAGCTATCAGCCCTTTAAGCTGCTGTGGCCATGTTTCTTCCTCTAAAGTTACTAAGCCCAGCCCTCCACGAATGTTGGTCTTGGGCTGCAAGAGATCGAACACCAGGAAAGAGATCGAGAGAGACATCTGTCCTCATTATAACTTGAAGCTTTTCATGGCATTTGTCTGGTCTTATTAAACTTCTTCTTAAATCAGATTTAGTGCTTTTTTTTTCTTTGAAGGTATAGAAGGTTGATTTAAACCAGAAAGAGACTAGGATTTTACCAGTTATATGGGGCTAGTTCTGCATCACTGAGTGCAGGTTTTCTGTTGCTTTTTTGTGTGTGCAACAAGTGGCTTTGTCTGGCCATTAGTTTTACTGTTTTTATTTTTATTCTGTCTGAAAAGGCATTTATAACTATTACCACAGCCCCGACCAATCTAATGCAGCTGCAGTTTCTATAGTTGTTTTACAATAGACAGCAGTTGTCTATGTCTGCCTTTGATAGTTGGGTGCCATAATTTTATTATTGATTAATGAGATTTACATTCTGCCTTTCATTGATGAGTTCAAGTAATATATTGTATTATTCCCCCCCCCCCCCGAATCAAAAGCAGCCCTCAGAATTAGACTGTGCTCTGAGCGACTAGCCCAAAATCACAGAGTGAATTTCTGTTCCTGAGGATGGATTCAAATTTGGCCCTCCTCACTCCTAGCTCAATTCTTTAATTAGTATATCACACAAATTCTCTTTTTTTCTCCACTCCGTTCCAATTTTGTTACTATAGGAAATCCTTGACTTACCAGTTTGTTTAGTGACTGTTCGAAGTTAGAACGGCACTGAAAAAAGGGACCGATGACTGTTTTTCACCATTGAAAAACATCCTCATGGTCACATGATCAAAATTCAGGCATTAAGTGTATTTATGACGGTTGCCATGTCCCGGAGTCATGTAATTCCCTTTTGTGATTTTCTGACAAGCAAAGTCAATGTGGAAGACAGAATCACTTAACGACTGTGCTACTAACTGGAGTGATTCATATAACAACTGTGGCAAGAAAGGGGGTCAAATTCAATTTATTGTCTCATTTAGCAACATAAATTTGGGGCTCAATTGTGGTCATAAACTCAGGGCATTCTGTACTAATTACCATTGTGGCGACTCTTATTACACATGGGGGCAATCATTCCATTGGCTACTTCCAGGTGCTGCCAGCCACATGGTAATTGAATTGCACTGAACTCCTCAGTCACTCAGCCAACTGTTTCAGCTTCTTCATTTATTAATTGTTCCCTCATACTTCCCTCTGCATCTGTGGCCTATCAGTTGAGCTGATTTTTTAAACCTGGGTAGAATGCTCTTTGGAAAGAATGCTAAACTTGCATTCAAGACTAGCTCTGCTGCCATGTCACAGGCATGAAGAAGGCCTTGTGAGCAAGAGCATCAAGAATCCCCCTCCTCCTCTTTGGTGCCTGGTAATGGCAATCCTAACCCACACAATTTATGCCAGCAGTTTTTTAGTGACTCAAGGACTGATGGGAAGCATTTTAACTCAGCTGCCTACGTGAGTCCAAATGTTATTAAAGATACTTGGATGTGCTTCTGTTAAGAGATTTAAATTTAACCGCTGGAGCAGTGGGGTTGTGTCGTGAACCAGAACACATGGTTGTGGTTGACTGATGGGAGAGGGCTGGTTCCTGCATGAGGCAAACTGCACTGTGATTGGTTGCTGTGGGTGTGGAGGGGGAGTTTCCCTTTTGTCCTGCCTTTTTTCTTCTGTATGCACCCTGTGATTTATCTCATGATATTCCTGCCGTGAAATGATTTACTAGATAATGCTCCTATTTGCCCTACTGTTTAGTTTGTTATAAATATAGATATACATGCATATTTATTTATATAAAACTACAAGTTCATGTCAGTGTCTCTGACTCCATTTGGACACCTGCTGCGCCATCCCCTAACAGCTTCCTTCACGCAGGTCTAACAGCCACACTTGATAAGGAACAGGAATTCATTTTAAGATTTTTAATATTTTAAAGAAATGGCTTGAGGAACATATCAAACTAGGATCATAGTCTATGTTATTTTCATTATGAAACTGGATGGAAGCAGGTGGGTTTATAGGTATCAATATTGTCAATTTTGGCAGAGTGACTATTATGAAATAAATCCAGGAGCAAAACAGAGCACATAGCACACTGAGCCTTTAGACAATTAATAGTGGTTTATATATATAGACACACGTGGTAGATAAAATCCCTTACCACTCAGCTATGGACATAAGAGAGAAATGAGATACACGATGAGAGATGCCCTCTAATGGTGACGGACACACACACACACGCCACCTTACATCATCTCCATTGCGTGACGGACACACACACACACGCCACCTTACATCATCTTAGTGGTTAAGATGCTGAGCTTGTCAATCAGAAAGGTCGGCAGTTCGAATCCCTAGCACCGTGTAACTGAGTGAGCTCCCATTATATGTTCCAGCTTCTGCCAACCTAGCAGTTCGAAAGCATGTAAAAAATGCAAGTAGAAAAATAGGAACCATCTTTGATGGGAAGGTAACAGCATTCTGTGCGCCTTCGGAGTTTAGTCATGCCAACCATGTGACCATGGAGACATCTTTGGACAGCGCTGGCTCTTCTGCTTTGAAACGGAGATGAGTACTATCCCCCCTAGAGTTGAGAACAACTGGCACATACATGCGAGGGGAACTTTTACCTTTACCTATGACATATGTATGTTGTTGTATTTTTATACAAACAGGATCTTCGCAAAAGTTGGAGGAACACTAATTCCTTTTCTTCTGTAGCATTAGAATGAAATACAACTCCATCCTCAATTATTTCTTCCTTATACACAAGGGATTTTATCATTTTGAGTAATGAACATCATATTTAGGTGTACCTTAAATCTTTGATTTTCATAAATATCATTCTCTATGACTTACCAATAATAGAGCCCCATGCAATAATTATAGCCAGGTTCCAAAGGTGTTCGAATTGATTTTTTTTTGGCTAGTTCGAAAAAGGGTGTCGCTTCATCAAGTTTACCACTTCTTCTCAGCAAATCTATCAAGCTCTCCATAACTGAAAAGTTATCTAAATCACAAGTTTATACTTTTAGCAAAAATATATTTTTTCAACACTTTTCACAGTTAAATTCTTGGTAACATAGATACATCACAAAGGAATTATTTAGCTTGATAACCTTTTAATTTGTTTTGTAACCTACTTCAGTAATCCCATTTAAGGTCTAAAAGAAACATATAAGTGCTTTTATTAAATTATAAATGCGTACCAGCGTTTTTCTCCAAAACATTCCGGTAAAGACTTATGGCTTGCTCATATTTCTCTTTTCTAAACATAAGGTTTGCCAACATCTAACAAAAGAAAAAAAAATTAAATATTTCAACAGAAAGCAAGACCTTAAACTGTCTACCGTGGACCAAACCCCCATTCCTAAGAGGTGCCTAGGGGTGTGTGCACCAGTATGCCTTCTGTCCCTATCCTACTGTCCCCATTTATTTATTTATTTCCCTTGTTCATGTCCATGTTTATACTTATACCTGTGATCTTGTTCATGTTGGACAAACCAAATAAATAAATAAAATAAATAAATAAACTTCCATATGGGAAAGTTTTCAGACTGTTCCACTATGAATATCTTTCTTTTTGTTTGTTTGTTTGAATTAATTATATACTCCTGTTTCTATTCTAAGCCAGATTCTGATCTGCAAGCAGATTCTGGGAACTCTGTCTACTGCAGTAGCTCCCAACATGTCCCATAGGGGGCCAATTTGATTTTTAATGGGAGCAATTTGAACCTTGTTTAAACCAAGTTAATGGCCTTTTAGGCTTCTTCCACGTGAGTAGAGTTCACTTTTTGAGTAAAGTAAGAATTATATGTCACAAGTGGAGCATGAGGATTTTAAAGATGCTTAGGTGGGGCATGGCCAACCACTGATCTACTGCTTCAGTTTCTGGCAGCTTGGCAACCCATTCATAAGCCTCTTCTGACTCTCCAGGGAATGTTCATATTAAGTAGCAAATGTCAACACAAAATCAAATATCTTTGAGACTTATAAATTAAAAACATTTTCTCCAAAATGAGCAAAATGAATGAGATTCTTCTAGTCTGAGACAGGAAATATTAAATTTGTGTGAACTGTATTCTGTGTCATCACATCATTAAGACAATGTTGTTCTGGGCTGAAGCAAATGCTCCCTTTATCATATCTGTGAAGATTCTCAGTCATCCAGGTCATAGTTGTCTCAAAAGTGCTTTTTCCCCCTTCAAAGGGCAACTGGACTGTTTTTTTTTCTTTGAGGAGGAAGAAGAAAATGTTTCGCTTCTCATCCAAGAAGCTTCATCAGTTGTGACAGCAGGGGGATGGAAGTTTTCTTCTGTCAACATCAGAACTGATGAAGCTTCTTGGAAGAAAAGCGAAATGTTCTCTTCTTCTTTCTCAAAGAAAAAAACAGTCTAATTGCCTTTTGAAGAAAAAAAAGCATCTTTGGGGCTCCCTTTATCACATCTCTTCGTGTGAGCAACTGCTTCCAAACAACTGTTTTTTTTAAAGTAATGTCATTTAATATTTGATAAAGATTCAGATTCAACTGAATTTTCATTTGAAAGCTTTTCAAACCTTTTTTCAGAAGAGTCACCCAGTGAAGAGCTGTGGTGGGCTATCGAGATAAAGAAAACCACAACAAAGCTTCATTTTTTTATAGCTGAGTATATGAGAAGGCAACCAAACTGCATACCATTGTTCCAATTTCACTGCACTCCTCGTCTTGCAGCAGGAGAGAACAATAATGTTCACACTGGTCTGTGTCTCCTAGTATCAAATACAGTTCAGCTAATTCCAATATTATCTGCAAATAAAATGGAAATAACATTTATTCAGCAATAAATTGATATAGAAGAAGGGAATGATAATCATAATAGTTCTCGAGTTATTTAGTTCATTTAGTGACCGATCAAATTTACAACTGCACTGAAAAAGTGACTTATGGCCATTTTTCACAGTATCTCCATGATCAAAATTCAAATGCTTGGCAACTGACTCATATTTATGACAATTACAATATCCTGGGTCACGTGAACACATTTTGTGATCTTCTGAATCTGACAAGCAGAATCAACGGGGAAGCCAGATTCACTTAACAACTGTGTTACCAACTTAACAACTGCAGTGATTCACTTAATAACTGTGGCAAAAAAAAAGTCTTAAAATGAGGCAAAACTCATTTTGCTAAATGTTTCATTTAGCAACTGAAATTTTGGACTCAATTGTGGTCATATAGAGGGCTATCTCTATATCAGATATCTCTAACCTTCTCTCTATGGTTGGACTAAAGAGACTATAGTTAACTATGCTTTTAGGTGAGTCGCTTTTCAATTCCATCCTGGACCCCACATTTTGTGCTAAAAAAAGAAATATTCAAATCTAAAAGCAAAAATTCATTTCTAAGCTTTGCCTGAAGTAGGCCAGCAATTTGACCTGCATCGCTGTAACGGTGCTTTGGCTCCTCGTAATTCATACTTGGAAGTTTTTTGTTACCATCCAGTTCAATCTGTCTTGGCATCGTTAAAATAAAATACACTACATTCACTCACATGGTTTGCCTCTTTTCTAATAATAGTACTGTAGTCATGCCGTTTGCCACTTACTTCAAATGGGTAATTTTTTTATCCCCACAACAAAGCAAAACAAATTTATATTAAATGATGTGAAATACATATTGCTGCTTAAGAATGTAAAAATGCTTTATTGAATCTGTCCCAGCATTTTTTTGCAAGAAGTCCCAGAACTGGACAGTTTAAATGCTTTGCCTTTGAAGTGGAGAGTTGGTTACCTTATTATCAGTTGGCACGGAGGCCAGGGCCTCTGAGTAGTACTTCACAGCTTTTTCATATTCCTTTTCAGATCGATGGAACTTGGCAAACTGCACACAGATTGTTAGTAGCATTTGTTTTTGAGGAGGGATCAACTCAGGCTGCTCCACACGAACTCTCTTTAATATCCTTTGTTGGGTGTCATAAGCCTTCAACAGGACAAACGTATAAAATTAGGGCAATTGGGGCTACATATAAACTAGCACCTGATGAACACCTAATTAGTGACGATCTTTAGATTTATCTTCCTATTTTCCTTTGAGGATCTTAAAGCAGCATATTGTTTTCTCCCCGTACTGTTTTATCATAAGGTTAGGCTGAAAATTAACAATTGCTTTAAAGTCTGCTATTGTAGTTTGGTTATTGGACTGAAATCAAGGGACAAGTTGAGCCAGTCACTTTAGTAGAATCTACTTCAAAGAACAGATGACAGTTCTGCCTGGCAGGCTTTAACACTGTTCTGTGTTGTATGCCAGTTATGCCCTTTGCTGGACCAGAAGGCTCTGCTCTCAGCCCTTGGTCATCGCCTGGCTGCCCTTGAAGAAGTTGCAGCTGGTGCAAAAATGAGATGACATAGGCATTTATGAGTGACTCTTAATGTGTACGCATTTCTGCTCTGAGCTGCATTCACTGCCGGTATGCTTGTGGGTGGAGTTCAAGAAGCTGGCAGTCATCTATAAAGCTCTTCATGCCATGAAAGCAAAGATAAAGGTTCCCCTCGCACTTATATGTTAGTCGTCCCCGAATCTAGGGGGCAGAGCTCCATTTCAAAGCTGAAGAACCAGCGCTGTCCGAAGACGTCTCCATGGTCACGTGGCCAGCATGACTCAATACCAAAGGCGCATGGAACACTGTTACCTTCCCATCAAAAGTGGTTCCTATTTTTCTACTTGCATTTTTACATGCTTTCGAACTGCTAGGTAGGCAGAAGCTGGGACAAGTCACGGGAGCTCACTCCGTTATGCAGTGCTAGGGATTTGAACCACCAAACTGCCGACCTTTCTGATTGACAAGCTCAACATCTTAGTCACTGAGCCACCACGTCCCTTCATGCCATAGGCCTGGATTATTTGTGGCACCACCTCTCATCAATTGTTTCTATTTGTGATAGAAAAAGACATGTTACATTAAAGACCGGTAGTTAGTGGGATCCAGGATGAAAGCCTTTTCTATCTTAAAGCCTCTCTTAGAACGTCATTTCCCCACAGATCAAATTGGCCCTGAATCCCTGGGGGCCTCTTGAGACGCACTGAGGTTATATGTTATTTTTATTGTTGGTTCTAATTTTTAACTGTGTTAACAATCTAGAGTCACTGTGGTGAGATACAAGGCCACATGAATAAAACAAACAAATAAATAAACACCATACATGATCATTGTGGAGAGATAAAATTACAAGTCAAATGATAGTACAATGTACATAGTCTTGATGTCCTAATAAAAGTCTAAGACTAAGTCTAATGAGTATAACAGAATAACAGAATTGGAAGGGATCTTGGAGATCTTCTAGTCTAACCGCCTGCCCAGGCAGAAGACCCTATAACATTCCGAACAAATGGCTGCCTAATCCCAGAGGGAAGAAGGTCCAATCAAGATATTAGGGATTTTTTTTTCTATCTGTACATTTTGAACAAACCATTTCTCATTATGTCTCTTATTTTGCATGTATTTTGGCTTTGCTTTAGAGATCAGACTTCTTTCTTTGAAGTCTAGAACAGAAGATAAAAACCTTAAATGCTCTGATCAGTGATATTTCTTAGAAAAACGCTAAGGTGACAATATAAGAATTTCAATAAATCCACTATTTTCAAAGGAGACATGAAATATAGGTGCTTATTATGGCAAAACTATTGTTTCCTTCCACTGTTTCGATGTTGAGGGCTATTTTGTAAAGGCATGGCAGTTTACATCTGTTTCCTGTTTTGATAACTGTCAACCCTTCTGATGGTTGAGAACAAATTAAGAAAAATGAATATTGAACGCGTTGCTCTCAACTGGCTACCTTCTCTGTCTGAAAGAATAGGTTATAAATATCAAAAGCTTATTGTGATACAAAAGTTAGGTTGCTACTTGATTTCAAACCGTGGCTTATTTGAAAAACACAAGTATGTATTTTGTCTTGTATACTAGAATTTCCTTTGAAATAAGTCTTCTGATTTGTGGTTTATATATTGTTGACATTTTACCTTTGTCAGAGTTTCCAGAATAACCTCTCCTCTTTTAGTCGTCTCATAAATCTTTGCTAGTAATATTAAATTTTTCACATCCTTCATCATTGAAGGCACATCATCAACTGTAAGTTAAACAGAAATAATTGTTGATTTGTATATATATTTTAAACAATTAGATATAGAATTCTGCCATGCAGTTTTCCTCAGAAATTTCCTCAGATTAACAGAGTTGCAAGGGACCTTGGAGATTTTCTAATCCAACCCTTTGTTCTGGCAGGAAACCCTATACCATTTCAAACAAATGCTTGTCCAATTTCTTTTTTAAAATCTCCCAGTGTTAGAACACCCATAATTTCTGAAAGCAAGTCATTCCACTCTGTAATTGTTCTCAGTATCAAGAAATTTCTCCTTATTTATAGGTTGCTTCTCTCCTTGATTACTTTCCACCCATTGTTTCTTGTCCTGCCTTCAGGTGCTTTGGAGAATAGGTTAATCCCTTCCTCTTTGTGGCAGCCCCTCAAATATTGGAATACTGCTATCATGTCATAGTCCTTATTTTCACTAGACTAGAAATACCCAATTCCAGCATATTTTAGCTTCCAGCTCCCTAATCATCTTTGTTGCTCTTCTCTACACTGTTTCTAGTCTCAATTATATATGTTTTAACTATAGATAAGGCAGGGACGGTGCTATAAGATAAATAGTCATTTAAAAAATCCTCAATGGAGAAATGAGGTATTATATACAAATATTGTGGAATGTAGATGACAAGAGCATGTTTCTGCCTTATATCAAGATAAAAACTCCAGCTGAAGATTCCAAGAAAAGGAAAAAAAAATGTTACCTGGATCATGATCTAGTGCTTGGCTCAGAACTTTTTCAGCTTTGCCAAATTTTTTGAGTTTTAATAGGAGATCAGCAAGATCATGACACAAAAAGTCCTGTTCACTCATCTTGAGAGCAACTTCATAGTAATTAATAGCCTGAAACAATTTGATATATATTGATAATAGAGCCTCAACTATTGGCTATGAATAAAAAACGTGCTTTTATGAGACTGACATGTCTTAGAGACCTAAGGTGATAAATCTGCCGCTCTCAATAGACTGTATGATTTCACAGCTGAATTAAATCCCATTTGGAATGGTAACAAAATCTGGTTCATATATTTGTTGTTTTTACCCCATGCATTTAATTAATTAAATTATAATTAATTATAGCAGGCTTATACAGTTGCAATCATCAACTGATTCTGCTTGGCTTACAATCCTACCAAATATATTAAAAAATGTAAAAAATGTAACCAACAGGAAAAGAATCCTCAATCCAATGCAGAACCCACCCACCCCATGAATAAATAGCAAAATCAAATATTCTTATGCCAAAGATAATAAAATATTCATATTTCCTTCTAAGATTAGCTGAAATAATCAGGTTTTGCTAGTCTTCCTAAATCTCATTAATGTTGAGCAACTCATGTCTCCAAATTTATTTGGATTAGGAAGGCAATCCAAATAATGAGCTGTACCTCTGTCAATTTAATGAGCTAGAAAAGGAAGGAAACCAAACAAGGCTGGTTTTTTTCCAGCACAAAATTTGCTCTGGAAACTGAATGGCCTTAAAAGGCCATTGACTTGGAACCAAAGCGTTTTTATTTATTTATGAAAGAATATTAGGAAATACATGAGAAGTAATAAAGCAAAAGCTGGATACTTAATTTTGGTTTTGAAGGCCGTGTCTACCTTGTGCTAGCATTTTAAATAATGTATCTTTGCAATGCTGTCTGCATTTCCAATAATGAGTAAAAAGATTATGTTTTAGCTAAGTGAAGGCTTTGGATTAGAAATAACCGTGAGTTTATGTATCTGCTAAGTGTAGTAGAACTTTCCTGACAAATGCACATGGAATTTTGTGAGTTTTATTATGGGGTTTTTAATTAGAATGTCTAGTTTTATGTGAACATTCCAATTAACATAATAAAAACAATGGATGTACCTACATATTTTTCTTGCAGAGAGGGCTATTATGAAAACTCCTGCACTTCAAAATTTGCCACCACATCAGTGAGTCCTGTAAAACTAATAAGATTTTTTTTAAATGTCCTGGGCTACATAGCCTTTTGTATCTAATTCCACTTTTACCCAGTAGTTTACGAACTAAGCAGACTAATCCCATATCCTGATTTTGACTATGCACTTAAGTACAGATTCAGTTCATTGGGCAGATAAAAGAATGATAGGAGGCTGTATATTTCCTTGGCTTGGTTCTGAATGATGTTGAATAAAAATGAATAAATCTATTTCTGTACCTTGTTATATTGGTGAGTGTACACATAAGCCTGCCCAATTTTCCGTGCTACTGTTGCATCCAGGGGATTCTTCTTCTGAGCTGTTTCAAAGACTTCTAAAGCTTTTTCAGGCTAAAACAATGGAAGTAACATTGCAGTTATTTTTATATGTAACATTAATCATGATAGCTTTGAAATCTATCACTTTAAAGATAATTTTTCACTGTCCCACTTTCGTTTTCCAAACTCTGATACAGGGTTTAACGCCTTCTATTAATATACGGACAGTGGAAACCTAGCTCTATCTTGATTAATATAGCACAATGCTATCACTATTTCAATGATCAAGGAATACTATGCTATTCTCTGGTTAGTTGTCAAATTATCGTCCTTGCACGTAACCCCATTGCATAAGTCAGAACAGGAATCCAAGAACCAACAAAACATCCCCTTGCTACTAGCTTCCCTTCCCTTCCCTTTCCAAACAAACAAACAAACAAACAAACAAACAAACAAACAAGAAAGAATGGGAACTTAATTTTGCCTCCATCCCCCATGTACATTAACCATGTTTCTACTATAAACTTCACAGCAGTTCTCTATGGAAGCTAGCTAGCTAGCTGGATGATTGAAGGAGCTGTTGAGCAGATGGAGTCTAAAAGAGCAGAAATGATCTTGTGAGGACCTGTGGAAAAACCTTAAGGGAAGGGGGGGGGGGATTTGAAGGAATCCCTACTACAGAAAAAATCAGAAAAAGATTGCCTCCATAGGGGTGAAGAAGCATTGTGAAGTGTCGAAAATTTAAGAAGAAAAACATTATGAAGTTTGATAATTCTCAAATGCCTCACATATGGTTTTGATATCTTAAATGACAGGAGAAAAGATTATGCCTGTGCAAACCCTCTCAGATCGCTTCATCAATTTTTAGGCAGCCAATGCATAAGGGTTATCTGCCTTCGAAATCCTGATCTGTCAAACTGCTTGGAATAGTCAGAGGATTAATATTTATATATTTATTTTTATGCATACTCATGATGGATGGATGGATGGATGGATGGAGGGAGGGAAGCGGGGGTGGGGGGAGAGAATCAATAATAAATAATATTTTTCAACTAACCTCTTGAATATTCATGTAGGCATCACCCAAGAGAAGACTAGTATGAGGACTTGGCAGATTTTCACACAATTCACTAGGTAAAAGGATGGTATTAAAATTACAAGAAAAATAAAAAATATAGGGCATAATTTTAAGTTTTCACAAGCCAAAAATAAAAGATAACTTTTAGATTGGCACAGCTTAATTGTCTATCTCCCCAAATTGCTTTTTCCAAAAGGCAACTGAACTTTGTTTTTCTTTGTAATTGTTTCACTTCTCACCCCAAAAATAAGGCAGTCCAATTGCTTTTTGGAAAAAGCACCCTTAGGATAACTATGACCTGGATCAGGGGTATCAAACTCAAGGCCCGGGTGCCGGATCTGGCCCGTGATATGGTTAGATCCGGCCCATGGGGCTGGCCTGGAAAATGTAAAGGGCCGACCCGTGTCACTTTGGTCTGATCTACCCATGTTGCTTCGGGCCAGTCTACCCAATGCAAAGAGGAAGCATGTTAGCAGTTTGGGGAGTGGCGTCAAGCAGGCCACGCCCACCCAGTCAACCACATCCAGTGAGTGGCATCAAGCTGGCCATGCCCACCCGGTCAGCCCCCCCCCCAAGGTCAACCACAGCCTTGATGTGACCCTCAATGAAATTGAGTTTGACACCCCTGATCTGTATGATTGAGAATCTCCACAGGCATCTGCCTAGCTGCACTGCAATATGAATGAGTACATTATTAATGTCCAGCAAATAACTGTAATGCAAAAATACAATAAATACTTGTATAACCAATCATATTAGGGAATGGGAATGCACTCAGACATTCATAGAGAGGCATGAAGATTCTGTCATATCTGAGATAACACTTCTATTGTAAACATGGGGAGAAAGGGAAGCCCAAGTCTTCTCATTTTAAAAAGGAGTCTACCTCTCCCTGGCGAACTTTGTTCTTCTCTCTGAACCTTGTTTTTTAGAATACAACTCTATCCTAAAAAATTTCCATGTTGCATCAACTATATTGTCTAACATATCTCTAGAGAGCTAAGGGTTGGGAAAGTTGATCTGACCATTGTATGTATGTGTATTCAGATGCATACAGGCACACACCAGAAAATCTTGCTCACTTGCTGAGAGAAGGAAAGTTGAAGTACCATTCTCTGAAAAGAACTTCATTCAAATAGTGACTTAGCACCTTTGCATCCAAAAGCTCAATTAATTTCATAAGCAATCATGTTGCTGTTTCTTAAAGAAGGGGTGTCATCTGAGTTAGGGCATAACAAGAATCTGGAAATACAATACTTCTCAGCCTTCAGGCTAAAATCAGTATTATATTTTCAGACTGTATTATTCAGAACTGGTCATAATTTTCATGTTTGCTCTAATTTTTCATATTCTTCTCTACCCCTAAAGCAAAATATGAAAGTGAATGGTTGCAGAAAATAAAAGATAACATTAATTTGAGGTAAAAAAAATTACCAATAGCATCCAATATATAATCTCTTGTCTTTTCGGATCAGAAGGTATATCTGAGCCATCTTTTCCTTAACTTCAGTGTAATATGGCTGGTTGGGAGTGATATTCCTCAGCATTGTTAAAGCTAAATCAACTTCTCCTTTACTGAGAGCCAAATCCACATTAGCAACAGTGACACGGATTTCTTCAGAGGTCCCACTAAATTCATTGATGGCATCTTGCATTATCTTGGTAGCTTCATGCTGGAATGTAATAATGCATGTGAAAATAAAACTGCAAATCTTAATGATTATGTAATTATTACCAGTAAAATTATTAACATTTATTTAGCCTTTTTAGAAAGTTTAACAAATTTCGTATATGTACTCCAGTAATTTTATATAGCATCTAAAAAGAATACCAGTATATATTCATAACGCAGAAGGGATGCAGTGGTTCAGTGGCTAAGATGCTGTGCTTGTTGATCAGAAAGATCGGCAGTTCGAATCCCTAGCACCGCATAATGGAGTGAGCTCCCATTACTTGTCCCAGCTTCTGCCAGCCTAGCAGTTCAAAAGCATGTAAAAATGCAAGTAGAAAAATAGGAACCACCTTTGGTTCAGAAAGCATGTAAAACTGCAAGTAAAAAAAAAAGCCCCCTTTGGTGGGAAGGTAACAGTGTCCTGTGCACCTACGGCGTTTAGTCAGGCTGGCCACATGACCACAGAGACGTCTTTGGACAGCGCTGGCTCTTCGGCTGTGAAACTGAGATGAGATGACCGCCCCCTAGAGTTGGGAACTACTAGCATATATGCATGAAGGGGAAACCATAATGCAGATAGAGGCTGAGGCTAAAAAATGGTTGATACCAAAAATCAAATTGAAGAATTGAATGTAAGAGATTTTATTCCTTTTTATTATTCCCTTTTTTTTACAGCTACCCTTTCTTTATCACAATACAAAGCAGAAAACAAATTGTCAGCCTCACCTGACCAGATCAGAATATAAACTTTATAGAAAGGCTATAACTATTTCTGTTGAGAGTGCAAGTCTGATTGTGCTGTACCTCCTCCCACTTCTTATAATGCAGTTAATCAGGGTAGCATCTGCTTGAGCTGCTCCCAAATATTAATTTTTGGACCTAAAATATTATCAACAAGCTAAGTGATAGTTTTTGCATATAGATAATCCTTGTTTAACAACCACTCTCTAAGCAACCATTCAAACTTGTAATGGCATTGAATGAGTGGCAGTTATGACTAGTTTTTGAAGTTCCAACTGGTGCAGTGTTCCTGTGGTCACATGATCATAATTTGCCATCTTCCCTGCCAGTTTCCCATAAGCAAAGTCAATGGGGAAGCTGACAGGATGTCAGAAGTCATGATCACACGAGATCCTTGCTTAATAACCTATGCGGGCCATACTTAACACTGAGGCCTGTTGAGCTGCTATCACTGAGCCGCATGGTCACATGACACACGCTACATGACTGTATTAGTGATGGAAATTCTGGTTACTTTTGTTAATTGAGGACTGCCTGTCTTTCTCTACCCTAAATTTCTGGGCAGAGGGTCAGCTACTCAAACAGACACTTTGATTTATAGCTGCAGATGCATCACTATTCAAGGTTTCAAGAAGGTCATTTTTGACAACACAGAAATTAAAATATATTACTAATTATTCACGAAGGCATGGAATTCACTAGTTATATACTTCTCTAATTTCATTGTATTTGGTGATACGAGAAAGTAGTTAAAATATAATTGTACGGAACAACAACTCACAACAGATAAACAATTGTACAAAAAGCAGTGAGCACAACATATTAATCTAAAGTTAGCGTATGAGATCTCATTATGAATCTACCAAAATCTTGCAAGATTTGATAATCTCACAAGAGTTTGATCACTTTAAAGGACTATTTGTAACCGTTTCCTGAACCATAAACTATTTGAAACTGTTCCTGATTACTTTGGAGAAGCCAGCAAATGGTCTTAAATGATTAATCGATAATTATGACTTCACTGGACCATCCATAATATGCATTCAAGTAAATAGTAGTCTCATCTTGGCAAAGCTTGAGAGCTAGTACTGAGAAGATCCTGCTTTGTTCTCATCAAATATTAGCTACTTCTAACTGAATAGAAGAGCATAAAGATGAAGGTTATTGTTTGAATGACACATCAAATTAGTTAGTGGTGGTTTTTAACTGGGAGGAACATGAGAAACATGTTCCAATTTTTATACAGCTTAAATTAACAATGGCTCATAAATCAATAGGTCCAAATAATGCAATCTCTAATGCTTGGAACAAGTTCACTAAATAACACTCCCCACAGGTATTATAAAAACATCTGAATATTAATATCAATATTAGCCAGTTAATTTTTGATCTGGTTTAATTATTTTTGGTTGTCTAGATTGGCGCTTCTTAAATGTTTTTCTTTCAGGACTCCTTCCCACTTTTAATAATTATGGAGAACCTCCCAAAAACCTTTTAAAAAATATGGGTTATATTTACTGATATTTCTCACATTGAACATTAAAATTGATGCGTTCATAGAATATTTATTTATTTATTGAACCATTTAAAAATAATAAAATAAAGCCACTAAATATCAACTCTATTTTTTCATTAAACCCCTATTTTTAAACAAATAAATAATAATAATTAGAAGAGTGATACTCTTTTACATTTTTTCAAATATCTTCAATATCTGGCAAATAATTTTGATTTCTTACCAACTCCCCATTGAGTCGAAGAGCTTCAGCAAGTTCCAGGTAAATGGAGACCTGCTCACTCATTGTGACAAAGGGCCTCTGGCCTTTCTTAGCATCCCCTTTCATTTGAGGTATATTGATAAGCATTTTCAAAACTTTAATTGCTTCAGGATACTCCCCAGCTTTATTCAGTGCTCTAGCCTTGATGAAGTGGTACAGTGGAGAATCACGAAGCTAGAAAAAAATATATTAAAAATTGATACAAATAAAATACTAAATTTAAAATGCTTTAGAATAAGGGTGGGGAACTACGGCCCCTTTATCATTTGTGGATTTCAACTCCCAGAACCCCATTGTGATGCTGTATAAACACTAGTTTTATTAGGTTCTTTAAAATGATATCCAGTTTTATTTTGCAATTTTATATATGTAAAAATAAACTACTTAATTATACCATGCATAGGGCAAAGGACAATCTATAATTAATGCTGCTCTAATAAAAACACTGGAGGAAGAATTCTCAGCATGGAAACTTTGTATACTTAAGTGATGTTTCAACAGCACACAATGGATAGGGAAGGACTGAAATAGTATTTTAAATTACTATGAATCAAACATTTTTAAAAAGGGGTGGGTGGGAAACTGAAACTGGGATTTAATGACAATGTCAAATTTCATTGGCAAATGGGGTGTTGGTTCTTACCTGATACACCCCTTCTTTGGGCAGGTGGAGACAGCAGCCATGCATGGGTTAACTCAGCTAGTAACCAATAGGACTGAGTCTACTGATTTGACATCATAGCATCTGAAGAGAATCCTCCCGCTTCTTTGACGAAGGAGATAAGTAGACTGTGTGCTCTAACAGGTTGCTCTCGAGATTCACCTCCTCAGATTACCACGCTACTGCCTCTCTGCGATCTAGTGCCACAAAAAGAAAAAAGGGATGGGGATGGCTGCTGTCTCCACCTGCCCAGAGAAGGGGCATATCAGGTAAGAACCAACGCCCCATTCTCCAAAGTTGGTGGAGACAGCAGCCATACATGGGATGTACCAAAGCTAGGATTGTCCTAGGTATTGGGTATGTGACTGGCCTAGGAGACAGAGGAGGTAAGAACTTGTTGAAGCACTCGCCTTCCGAAAGCTGCATCTGCTGATGGGTATCTATCCACCCGGTAGTGGCAGATAAATGGAGTCGAAGTAGTCCAAGTGGCCGCTCTGCAGATTTCCTCTACCGAGGCTAGTGTAGTCCATGCCGCTGAAGTAGCCGTACTGCGCGTTGAATGCACCATGATGTTGGTCGGCGGAGTGAGGTGATGAGTTAGGTAAGCCCTAGAGATGGCAGATCTGATCTAATGCCCAACCATTGACGAAGAGGCTTTGATCCCCTTATTGGTGGGATGGAAAGAGACGAAAAGAGCCTCAGTGTGTCTGAAGTTGGCCGTCCTGGTAATATAGATCTTGAGGGCCTGACGGACATCCAGCGTATGCCACTTGCATTCGAGCCTATGAGTAGGGTTAGGACAGAAATTTGGAAGAGTCAAGTCTTGAGACTGATGGAAAGACGAATTTACCTTAGGAATAAAAGTGAGATCGAGGTGCAGGACCACTCGGTCTGGATGAAACACACACAGATCAGATCTGACAGAAAGGGCTGTTAATTCCGAAACCTGCCGCACCAATGTGACGGCAACCAGGAAGATAATTTTCAGCATAAGATGTTGTAATGAGGCCAATATGAGAGGCTCAAAATGTTCTGTGAGGAAGTCAAGGACCTTGGCAAGATCCCACGAGGGAAAGAGATGGGTGACCGGAGGACTCAGGTTAGAAGTGCTCCTGATGAAGCGACGGACATGGTGCAAGGAAAGAGGCTCCTCACGATGCAGAGAAAGAACCGGAGAGCTGCCACCTGCTGCCGTAAGGTGTTATGAGAAAGTCCCCTGTCAAGGCCATGCTGTAAGAACTCCAAAACGTAAGCTACCGAGGCTTGGAGGGCGACGACATCTCGAGAACTGCACCACATTGTGAATCTTTGCCACATTGATTTGTAGATTCTATTGCTGGATGGACAGTGTGACGCCTGAATAGTCCGGATTACTTTGTCGGAAAGGTTAGCTGCCTTCAAGTCTGCCTGATCAGCCTCCAGGCGGTTAGGTGGAGACAGTGGAGGTCGGGAATGGACCCCTGATGAAGGAGGGAGTTGATCATGGGAAGCCTCCATGGAGGGCTCACCGATTGATTGACCAGGTCCGCATACCAGGGTTGGCGCGGCAAATGAGGGGCGATTAGGATGTGTTCCGCCTCCTCCTCCAGCATTTTGTGAATCACCCTCTGTAGCAGGGGGAAGGGAGAGAAGGCATACAGGAGGCCGTGAGGCCACCTGCACCTTAAGGCATCTGTCCCTTCCGTGACTGATGTCGTGTAACGAGAAAGGTACCTGGGCAGCTGTTTGTTGGAGGTCATTGTGAACAGATCCAGCACTGGAGTCCCGTACCTTGTGGACAATTGCCTGAAGATGCGTCGATTCAGGCTCCATTTCGTAGGATGGATCATTGTGTGGCTCAGCCAATCTGCCTGGGTGTTGTCGGTGCCTGAGATGTGTTTGGCATGTAGAGATAGAAGATTGGCTTCTGCCCAGATCCCTGTGCGAAAGGCAGATTCCATGAGCGATACAGCCCTCATTGTTGTCCCCCCCCGGTGGTTGACATGCACCTTGGCTATCGTGTTGTTTGTTCGAATCAGCACGTGGGAGTTGCGAATTGATGATTGGAAGTGGAGGAGGGCCAGATGAATAGCCCTCAACTCCAGCCAATTCATACTGTAAGGTTGGCATCCAACTAGAGTCCTTGAGCCACCTGATCCTCCAGGTGAGCACCCCATCCCGTGACACTCACGTCCATCGTGACTACGAGTCGTGGAGGTTCCTTGAAGAGGGACCTCTGAGAGATGGCCGGGGAGACCCACCAGTCCAGAGATTGGATCACGTCTGGCGTCAGCCTAACTTTCACTAGGGAACAACTGCTGTTGGTCTTCTGGTACAGCAATAGAAACCACTGGAGGCGATGGCTGTGAAACTGTGCCCACGGGATGTTGGAGAAGCATGAGACCATTTCCCCCAACAGTTGGGACAGATGGAGCAGTGGAACCAGATGTTTCCTGCTCACTTCGTTGGCTAAGTCCCTTAGACTGACCTGACGCTCCAGAGACAGGAAGACCTGCCCCTGAGAAGAATCTATGAGGGCTCCCAGGTGGACCAGCTGGGGGGTGGGAACAAGGTTTATGGAGAAACCCTGTTCCCGCAGCACCCACATAGTGGCCTGGAGATCCCGGAGAGCCTGACTGTGCAACCTGGACAACAAAAGGATGTCTTCCAGGTAGAACAATATCCATATAGGTCTGGCTCGTAAGTGGGCTGCTACGACAGCAAGCAGTTTGTTGAATACCCTTGGGCTGAGGACAGTCCGAAGGGGAGAGCCCAATATTGGAAATGATTGCCTGCGTAAACAAACCTCAGGAACTGTCTGTGTTGTTTGTGAATGGGCACATGAAGATAGGCCTCTGTGAGGTCCACTGAGGTGAGGAGATTGTTTTTGCGCACACTCTCCAGAATGGACAGGAGAGAGTGCATTTTTTGAATCAAGACTTTGGCACAATAAAGAGACGAGAGAAAACCCCCGTCCCACCTGGCCTGGAGGCACAGGTTGAATTGCCCAAATGTGGAGCAGATGAAGGATAGTTTGTTCCACAAGGAGCCTCTTGTGTGGATTCCTGGAGATTGGACACGTGACAAAGTGGTTGGGAGGGCTGGAGCGCAGGTCCAAGAATAGGCTGAATCTGATGGTGGACCTGACCCACGTCATTGGTGATGTCGCCCCAACAATCCGTGAAGGCTGCTAGATGTCCTGTCACGTCCCTACGTGTCCCGGTCAAGCCTGTCAATCAAGCATGTTGCGATGTGATTGGACTAGGCGCGTTAGCATTCAGGCGGGAAATTGGAGCTTCCACATTGATGCTCAGGGTATTCATCCATTGCAGTCTAAATTAGAAGCCATAAAGAATGCCCCGGCTCCCACTAACAGAGCTGAACTACAAGCCTTTCTGAGCTTACTCAATTTTTACACTATTTTTTTACCCCATGCTTCCATAGCGGAACCTTTGCATAGGCTGCTTGACAGCTCTACGTCATGGAGATGGGACAGCCGCGAAGTGCATGCATTCGCGGCTGTCAATTCTCTCTTGGCATCTTCTGCAGTCGTAATGCAATATAATGAATCTTTGCCACTCATTTTAACCACTGATGCTTCTCCTTATGGTGTAGGGGCGGTTTTGAGCCATAGATGCCCAAATGGCAGCAAGGCTCCTATTGCTTATTTTTCCCGCTCCTTGTCCAAAGCAGAAAGAAATTATAGCCAATTGGACAAGGAGGCTTTGGCGGCCGTAGCAGAAATCAAACGATTCCACCACTGTTTATACAGCCGTTCATTCCTCCTACAAACAGACCATAAGCCCCTTCTAGGTGTTTTAGCCGGTGACAAACCTACACCTGCTATACTATCACTGTGAATGTTGTGGTGGATTGAATTCCTCGCGGCATGCTCATACCGTGTGGAATACAGACCTGGGAAGCAATTGGGTGATGCGGACGTGATAAGCCATTGTCCACTTCCTGTTCTGACCCAAGACCCTGCTCCTGCGAGCACAATACTCTTAATTGATGACCTGGAGCTGCCTCTTTCTGCAACCGACATTGCAGCACATTCAAAAAAAGATCCCATTCTATCCAAAGTGTTGGAATGGGTACGTCGGGGTTGGCCCACAGACCAACTGCCCGAAGAGTTCCTACCATACTCTTAGAAGACAGATGGAGCTCTCTGAACTTAAAGACTGTTTATTATGGGACACTAGAGTAGGGTTCCAGACCAGATTGTCTAGGTAACCGGCCCATGTTCTTATATAGTTCGGTTGGAGGATGGGCGCCAGTGGCAGCGCCATGTAGACCAGCTGCAGCAATGCAAAACACACCTGGATCCTTCCGTTGTTCTGTGGAGTCCATTGAATCCACCTGTTAGCTGTCCTGCTGTTCCCGCTACCTGCTGACTGGAATGCACCTCGGACCTAACTATCCTTCCATCTACAACCACCTCGTTCTCATCTGATAGCTCACCTGCAAGTTCCAGACATCCGGAGAGGGGGGAATCTTCCAGAGGCCTCGACCCGTCCACTCCAACCACTGGAGACAATTGTCTCCGGTCGCTGCAGCAGAACTAAGGCGTTCTGGTACGAGCCATCATAGACCCGCCTACTTGAGAGACTATGTCTGCACTAACTGGGTGGAAGGAGTGTTACATCCCTGTGTGTTCCGGTCAAGCCTGTCAATCAAGCGTGTTGCGATGTGATTGGACTAGGCGCGTTAGCATTCAGGTGGGAAATTGGAGGGTTGTCATTGGTTAACGCTCTGACAGCTGGGAGTATAAAAGAGCTTTCAGATCATAAAACGTTGCTCTTGTTGCTTAGTTGAGCAATAAATCAGTTGCATTAATTCTGAGTCTGCTTCTTACCTCAGACGCTCAGTACGTTTTATCCCCTGATCAGGAGATCCTCCAGGAAGTCACTTCTGCCACTTAAAGGAGTGGTTGAAATTGTCCCTGAAGGACTTCCTGGGATGAAATCTCTGGTTATTTCTGCCTGATCTATTCGAAAAGGAAGGTCCCTGTCTGGGAGGAGCCTGACGTTGCGGACGGGAGTTGGAAGAACCCCCCTCCTGTCCACGAAAGGGCTGCCTACGATAGAAGGATTGATTTCGACCTTCCTGCTTTTTGGTAGGTGGTTGTAGAGCCTTCCTTTTATCCTTACCCTCCACTAGTAGAGGTTCTAGAGGAGGGTCAAAAAGAAGAGAGGTAGAGTAGGGAGAGGAGGCCAGCCTCCACTTTGCCCGGGCCTCCACCTGCCATTGTTTAAGCCAGAGCAGCTAGCGGGAGATAATAGAGGATGCTATGGATTTGGACACGAAATGGACCGCATCCAAGGAAGCATCTGCAGTGTACTCTAGGGCCGCCTTCAAGTTGTTAATGTCCCTGCGGGCCCTAGAATCTCGGGCCGGAAGTCTCTCTTGAAGTTATCTCAGCCACAGGAGAGCCGAGCGACTAAAGGAGGCTGAGGTCACTGCCTGAATGGCCCATGATGCGGCCTGATGCCCCTTGACTAGCATCTGCTCAAGCCTTTTGTCCTCAGGGCGACGGACCTCCTCAGGAGCTGCTGAGGCCACATAAGGAGAGGACAAACTCACTCAAGAGCCTTGGAGAGTTCGGGTCCCACATTATTCAGGCACTTGTCCAAGGTGTTGGGGAGAGGGCCTGTACATGGTGACACCCACTGGTTCTGGACCACGTCTATGAACAGTCTGGGCGAGGGAATCATCTCCTTTTCCACCTTGGGCTGGATGAATAGAGGATCAGTGGTGTCTGTCTTGTCCGCCTCCGTTCCCTGAGGAGTCTTGGGTGGAGGGATGCCAGCAATCTTCTTGGCCTTAAACAGAAGAGACCGAAAGATAGGAGGTTTAAAAAGACCGATAAAGGTGGGTGGGTGGGTCGGGAGACTGTCCTCAGAAAGGTCCGAATCCTGGGTAGGACATTCCTCCTCTCCAAAAACCGATGGTTGGTTGGAAGTTCCAGGAAGCTCATGCAATGATGAAGCCAAGAGATCACCATTCCGGCATCTGGAACTCAAGGAAGAAGAGGACCTGCGTGGAGTAGAATGGTTAGAAGACCTGTGTTTAAGACCCGCTGCTATGCTCCGTTCTATGGCATCAGAGATGATAGTAGCCATATCAGGTGTGTAAGGCATAGGTCTGAACGGGGGAGAGGCATTCTCCTGGGACAAGAGTTCCCTGTCAGGAGGGAGGTTCCTGTCACCCTCCAACTCATCCCCACTGAAATCATGGTCACCTGTGGCCCTGGCCTCTTCAGGCTGGATAATGGATGCTGCAAGGGATAAATCGTCCTCAGAATCCGATGACAAGTCAGGAGGGCTAGGCTCAACAGGCCTTTGAGCCTGGAAAGGATGGGGCTCTGAATGCTTAGTTTTGTCCTTGGCCTTCCTGGGAGGAGCCTGTGGGGCCCTGCCATCTTCCTGCGGAGTTGTGTTAGTATTTGCCCTGCGACTAGGCCTGGGGACCTTAGCAGGGGGCTCATTAGGAGGAGCCTCTGGGGCAGAACTGAGCCCATTGGCCCTGGGCATGGGGGAGCCAGTGGAAGGATTAGGAGCCTGGGCAGGTGGAGGGGCCTGTGTCTCATGGGCCGGAGAAGAGGCCATGGCCTGTACTCACAAACTTGGTGATCTGGTGAGGAGATTCAAAATGGCCACCAGAGATCTTCGTGCCAAAACAAAATGGCCACTAAGGCTAAAAAGCCTATGGGCCAGGTACCATGAGGCTGAATAGACCGCAGATGAGGGCCCTGAAAGGAGGCTGCGGAGTCGGTGGAATCCCCCGCGGCGCTGCAGGCTGTCAGCGGTATTTAGCGGCGTGTAGTGGTGGTGGCAGTTCTTTGGCGGTGGCACTTCGGAGGTGGCGTCATCGTCGTGGGAGAACCGGCAAGAACCCGAGCGCTAAGCATGGCCTCCAACGGCCAGTGCCGAGCAGCGCAGAAGAAAAAGCCTCTTCAAGCAGTAGGAGAGAGCAGGGAGGCTAAAAGCCTCGAAAGGAAAAAACCTCTCCTGGCCGCACTTCACAGTGGAAGCTGCGGCTATCCAAAAGCCCTGGCTCCTGGAGGAACTGATTTCGACGATCCTGCCTTCTACCAGGTAATTTAGAGTTTTTCCCAATTGAAATTTTCAGATAATAAGCCAATTGATACTGTTTTAGATAGTCAATTCAGCAATTCTAAGTATTAAGTTGAGGAGAGAGAGCAATTAGCACAGCCAGTCCCAATCGAACTGAGTCTAAAAAAGCGGGAGGACTCTCCTCAGAGGCGATGACATCAAATCAGTAGACTCAGTCCTATTGGTTACTGGCTGAGTTAACCCATGCATGGCTACTGTCTCCACCAACTTTGGAGAATGGGTTGTTTTTTGTCTAATGGGTTTTTATTATATAGATGATTTCTTACCTATGTGTGAGTTCGGCAGCTATATTAATAAACAAACAAACGTATGTATGTATGTGTGTGTGTGTGTGTGTGTATGTATGTATGTATGTATGTATGTATGTATGTATGTCAGGGTTCTCCATAAACATGAAATGATTAAAATGGCAATTTTAGTTTACACTGGAAAAACAAACTTTTTACTAATTTCCTGTCCTTTTCTTTGAATGTGTGAAAGTCTCAAAATAAAATTATTTTGAATTTTTTAAAAGTTCTAAAATAGATCAATAGGCAGTACAGCATAAAAGAGAGTCAGTTTTCACACATATTTAAATTGTTTTCTTATAGTTCAGACTCACCTGAAAATTGTAACTAACCCCTATTTCAAGTGAATGGGCACATTCCTTGATGTTTCCTTGGGAAAGGTGAATCTGGGCCATGAGAAGATTGGCATCTGTTGATGTTGGGTCCAGTTCTAGACAACGTTGCAGTGTACCCTGGGCAGTTTCAAGTTCTCCTGCAAAACAGCTGTTCTATATCATCTGCTTCTTATTCTTAAGAGTTCTTACTGTTTTGAACTCACAAAGTGATTTGCTAAATCGAACCTATGCATCTTATTGGTTATATTATAAGGAAGTAATAATATTGGTTTTTTAAGCACTGAAATAAATCACAGTATTAATTTAAACCATGCATTGTATTTTTTACCATTAAAAACTGATAATTTTGAATTTCCAATTTGAAGTGGAAAGAAATCAGCTTTGGATAAGTGTAGTGGTTATTGTATACTTATACTGTACAACAGTGGTTACTGTTAACATTTAATAAAATTAGGCCAACAAATCTCACTCACTTTTTATTTCCTGTCCAAATAAAACAGTTAAACTAAGGAGGAGACAATAGTTTCAGGATATAATTAACTTCTTACAACCAGCATTGTATTCTCAGAATATATCCTTGTCTGAGGATGGAGGTTCATTCTCCCAGTAGGTGGAGACATCATCCAGACATGAGTATTCCAGCCAGTGTCCAATAGGACTGGGTATACCAAATTGACAACTCCCGCCTTCCGTGCTAGCCTCTCCAGCTTAGACTCAGTCCGTTTCCATTGGACTGGCTGTGTCTGGTGATCTCTCCGACAGTTTTGTTTCTTGCAAGTGGTTAAATTGATAAATTCGTTTTAATTCGATATATTGGCTATCCTAAATTCTAAATTGTTAAATTTGCTGTTTGGTGCGGAGGTTTGTAGGGCGGGATTTATTCCCTGGCCCTAGCGGCTTTCTGAGGGGATTCTGCCCATGGGTTCCTCCCTCCGGCAGTTCCTCGCCGCTTGTGCGCCTCGCTTCGTTCCATGGGCGTTCCACTGCGGTTCGTCGGCTCTCTGGATCATTTCGGCTTCTGGACTATTAGCTGAAAGATCGCCTGTCATCAGCCTCCATCTGCAGCCACAAGCTCCCGCTGCTTTGTTAACGCCAAGTCATGCCAGAATCGCTATTGGAGCCACGGCTTCCCTTCTCAGGGTTAGGGCTGCTGGTTTGTCACGTTAGCGATTTGCAGCCTCAAAACGACCAGGAGGTCGTGGCGAAAGAGCCGGCATTGCCGGTTCGCCTTTCAAGTCCCTCAGAGGACTCGAAGATTCCAGGTGGCCATCTCTTTATTTATATTTATATATTTATATATATATTTATATATATATATATGTGTGTGTGTGTGTTGTATTTGTGCAGATAAATAAATAAAGGGAGACTAGTATAAAACATTAAAAATAAAAATATGGTTTTCTGCCTGGATGGTCCTCTGTAATGAGCCGAAGGACAGAAAGGGGGAGTAGTGAGCTCCCTCCCATATTTGGGCATACCAGGGGTTGTAACACAAATACATACCTATTTCCCTGGCTCAGCTGATAAGGAGGAGAGCCTGTGGCTTAGTGGCTAACAAATCTGCCTAATATGTAACACAGCCCAGGTTCAAATCCCAGTAAAGGTATGGCTAGCTAATGAGAGCTAAATAGCTTGAAATAGATCTATACTAGTCTCCTTTTATTTATTTATCAGCACAAATACAACACAAATATAAAAAGGCAACATTAAAAATAAAAATATTGTTTTCTGCCTGGATGGTCCTCTGTAATGAGCCGAAGGACAGAAAGGGGGAGTAGTGAGCTCCCTCCCATATTTGGGCATACCAGGGGTTGTAACACACACACACACACACACACACAATCTCAAAACAAACACAACACATAAAATCTTCCTTTTTTGCAGTATGCAAAAAAGGAAGATTTTATGTGTTGTGTTTGTTTTGAGATTGTGTGTGTGTGTGTGTGTGTGTATCAGTTGGTTACAAAAGGCTTTCATGCATCTCTTCCACAGTCATCAAACATAATTCATATTAACTCGTGTTTTAACTCAGATATTTATACATGTTACCATCATACCTCCATTTTCATTTGACTATAATTGTTTAAACGTCCTTCATCGTACAATATACCAAAATTTAATACATAACCACATACTAGCATTTCATTTACTATTTCTAAAATCCTCCAGTAACACTAAATCTTTATATCTTATTCTAGCTAAACATCCATAATATTCAATAACAAAATTTTCTAATCCTTCTTTCCAAATCACTATTTGCAATTTACATTCAATTTCCTTATGTTTTACCCATGCCTATTTATATCTTATCATTATCCCTCCTTTATTTGACTATATCGTATATCATTACATTTCCACCCTAATATTCAAAACTTAGCTATATCAAACTTAGTTCTTTTTTTATTTTTTATTAATATATATATATAATCCAAGATGGTTTCTAATCTTCCTTTCATAGGTACCATTCAATATTCATATCCCATTATTTCTTATCATGACACTACACAATACAATACAATAGTAGAGTTGGAAGGAACCTTGGAGGTCTTCTAGTCCAACCCCCTATACCGTTTCAGACAGATGGCTATCCAACATCTTCTTAAAGACTTCCAGTGTTGGGGCATTCACAACTTCTGGAGGCAACTTCTGTTCCACTGATTCATTGTTCTAACTGTCAGGAAATTTCTCCTCAGTTCTAAGTTGCTTCTCTCCTTGATTAGTTTCCACCCATTGCTTCTTGTTCTACCCTCAGGTGCCTTGAAGAATAGTTTGACTCCCTCTTCTTTGTGGCAAACCCTGAGATATTGGAACACTGCTATCATGTCTCCCCTAGTCCTTCTTTCTCTTAAGCTAAACATACCCAGTTTCTGCAACCGTTCTTCATGTTTTAGTCTCCAGTCCCCTAATCATCTTTGTTGCTCTTCTCTGCACTCTTTCTAGAGTCTCCACATCTTTTTTACATCGTGGCGACCAGAACTGAATGCAGTATTCCAAGTGTGGCCTTACCAAGGCATTATAAAGTGGTATTAACACTTCACGTGATCTTGATTCTATCCCTCTGTTGATGCAGCCTAGAACTGTGTTGGCTTTTTTGGCAGCTGCTGCACACTGCTGGCTCATATTTAAATTATTGTCCACTAGGACTCCAAGATCCCTTTCACAGTTACTACTACTGAGCAAGGTATCATCTATACTGTACCTGTGCATTCCGTTTTTGTTGCCTAAATGTAGAACCTTACTCTTTTCACCATTGAATTTCATTTTATTAGATAGTGCCCAATGTTCAAGTTTGTCAAGATCCTTTTGTATCTTAAGCCTATCTTCTGGAGTGTTGGCTATTCCTGCCAGCTTGGTGTCATCTGCAAATTTGATGAGTTCCCCATTTATTCCCTCATCCAAATCATTGATGAAGATGTTGAAGAGTACTGGGCCTAAAACAGAGCCTTGGGGTAGTCCACTGCATACTTCCCTCCATGTAGATGCAGTTCCATTGAGGACTACACGTTGAGTGCGGTTGGTCAGCCAGTTACGAATCCATCTGGTGGTGATGCTGTCTAACTCACATTCTTCCACTTTATCTAGTAGTAGGTTATGGTCTACCTTATCAAAAGCCTTACTGAAGTTCAAGTAAACTATACCGACGGCATTCCTCTGGTCCACTAATTTTGTCACATTATCAAAGAATGCAATAAGATTAGTCTGGCATGATCTGTTTTTGACAAATCCATGTTGGCTTTTGGCTATTACACATAGTATATATTATTATCGTTAGCAATTATTTGTTTAACTATATCTATTATCACTAAATTTCACTAAGTTTAGCTAGTTTTAAGTTATATTCTTCCATCTATCAACCTGTATCTTTCCAGTAACGAGGCAATCTCATATCTTCTGCTGTTTGTGGTATCAATCCTCTTATCTTCTCTTTAATCAACTTTGTATGGACTCCTTTTAGCAGCTCTTTGCTTATATAGTCTCTCTTGTAATTTCAATGCCCTTCTTCTGTTTCCTCAATCAGCTTATCTAAAATTGTCAGTGGTGTTATCAAAACTATTGCTGAAAAAAAATCTCTCTTTGGGTCCATAAATTCTTTTATTTTTTCTTCTTCTGTATCTTGCCATCTGGAGTAAGTTTCCCCTCCATTTAATTCCTCTTTCAATATTCCACTCTTTCCATTTTCAAAGACGAACCCATCACCATAAATATCAGCAGTTTGAGTTTCTTTATATTCATATTCCTCTTCATTTTTTTTTAATTTTAACTGCCACTTTCTCCATTTGATGAACGTCTTCAACTTCCCCATATTTTGCTGTTAAATGGACTAAATCATCCAACTTCTGCTCAATCCTCTCACGTATATTTGATAGTTTCTGTATTTCTGAAAATATCCTTTGCAGACTTAAAGCCTTTTTCTCCTGCTATAATAGCGCCATAGTTTTCAACTATGTAAACACTGTTATTCTAATTTAGTAGCTTTTAATCACCTCTCTCTGGTTAGAAATACTTCAAAGGAACATCGTTTTTTTCTTATCGCTCTCTGTAAACAAGCAATAAGACCTTGAGGTACCAGCCGAGATAATCCGTGAAAAAAGGTGTTTTGTTTCCAATACACAAAGCCTAACTTCCGCAGTGTTAGTCACAATGCCGCAAATTTTTTCCTTTTTAAAAAGAAAATGTCTTTTTTGTATTTTAAGTTGAAGAGAAAGTCCAATTCTTAAATAAGTTAGAAAAACATCCACAGTAATGACAGATGAGTTTTAGACCATAGATTACAGAGAGTAATGAAAAAAAAATAGAAGAAAGGTTAATCCGTTCATTTTAAAGGTCTTACATAAATTCCATTCATGAAGATAGCATTGAAAAAAGAAAGATAACCCCGTCAAAAACCATTCCAAATTTAATTCCACCGCTTATTTCTTCTGTTCTCCAATTTAAATTTATTTTAAGTTTTTTATAGGCAGTCACTCTTAAAACAATAAAAATTCCTCACCAGCTGGAAACACTTTCTCTTTCCATATCCTCCCGTTTTGGAGCCGCCCTGACTTCGTCAGCCAAATGGCTGGATTTTTTTGTCACTGGCTTGAAGACTTTCTCGTGGATCAATCAGGGACTTTGCGATATCCCTGAGATCAGCAAGACGTATTCTTCCTGTTCACCATCTCTGCGGGACAGTTTAGGTCCATTTGGACCCCCCCAGTGGCAAAAGTGTCAACTGCGATCTCAGAGCATTGAGATCGCATGCTGTATCATCACGACTTCGGCCCCGCCTCCAATGGTGGCCATCTCTGAGGAGAATTTTGGCGGGAAAAAGTTCCGTCTGCCATTTTGAAGCATGAAAAAGATCCGTCCGCCATTTTGACAGCGCCGCACAAGGTCGAGAGTAGAATGGCTTCCTTTGCCTCAGACACAGTACTTGCTGATCCCCCTCCTTCCTCTATACCACCTACGGGGTCTGGGGAGACCGGTGGAAAAGGGTGGGTTCTGTAAGGGACGTCGTCCCCAAGCCCGCCAAAGTTCTGGCTCAGGAGAAGGTTCCCTCCAAAGGGCAAGAAGGTCCTCTGATCTCAGGATCTCGTAAAGCCAAGGCCAAATCACATCTTTGTGAGGGGCCTATTCAGGCTAGATTGATTCCTGCACCCAGGCCTCAGAGTCCTCCTGAAGAACTGTCCACTGACACAGATGGGGAATATTCCCCTCCTGCATCTCCCTTACAGCCTGAGGGCGGGGTGGTTGGCTCTGAGGAGGATGGTTCTGAAGGGGAAAGGAGTCTAACCCCTGACCCAGATGTTGGTTCACCTAGTCCAAGGAGGTTTCTCTGCTATCCTCCTGACATGGCAGATATTATAGCAGCTGCCATAGAGAGAGGCACTGCTGCTGGCTCCTCGATATATCTCGCAGCGATACAGAAAGCACATCAGTCTACAGATGAAGCCAAGGTAACATTACAGATAGGGGCCAATAAAACTCCAGTCACATTCAAAATAGATACTGGAGCACAAGTAAATTGTGTGCCAAGCCACATATATCTGGAACACCTCAGGGATGAATCCCCTTTAGAGACTCTGAATTTACCGAATGTAATGGGATATGGTGGTGAAAAGCTGAAAGTAATGGGTCGCTGCCCTGTACAATGTGCCTACAAGGGATCGGAAAGGGCTTTACAATTGTTTGTGATAGAAACGCAAGCACCAGCTGTGCTAGGTCTCAAATCAAGTAAAGAGATTGGACTTGTGAAGATAATAATGACTGTGGATGGTGGGCACAGAGGTCTGACGGAAGCTGATATTAAACATGAGTACTGTGATCTATTCAAGGGCCTGGGGTGTCTCCCAGGCATAAGCCACATACGTATAAAGGAGGGTGCACAGCCTGTCATCCATGCACCAAGGAAAATACCTCTAACTCTTGTGGATAAAGTCAGACAGGAACTCACTAGGATGGAGAAGTTGGGAGTAGTAAAGAAGGTCACTGAACCATCGGAATGGGTCAGTTCTATGGTTGTGGTGGAGAAGAAGAACACAGATGCAATTCGTATATGCATCGATCCACGTGATCTGAACAAAGTAATAATGAGAGAACACTACAAACTCCCCACCATAGAGGATATAGCACACAAGCTAGTAGGAGCAAAAGAGTTCAGTGTACTAGATGCCCAATCTGGTTACTGGCAATTGCGTCTTGACGAAGCTAGCAGTTATCTCACTACTTTCAACTCTCCTGTGGGTCGATGGCGCTTCACAAGGGTGCCTTTCGGCATAGCATCGGCAGAGGAGATATTTCAAAAGAAACCACATGAACTAATTGCTGGTCTACAGGGTGTTGAAGTAATAGTTGATGATTTGTTGGTCTATGGAAAGGATCAAGTAGAACACGACAGAAACCTTACTGCTTTGCTCAATCGATGTCGTGAAAGAAATCTTAAACTCAATCCAAATAAAATGCAAATTGGGGTAGGAGAAGTGACATATTTTGGACACCTACTAACCAAAGAGGGTTTGAAGCCTGATCCAAAGAAGATCACAGCAGTTCTTAACATGAAGGCCCCAGCCTCCAGAAAGGAACTGGAGACATCATTGGGAATTTTCAACTATCTATCGAAATTCTCTAAGTGCCTCGCACAACAGACAACACCGTTACGTGCATTGCTGCAGAAGGATGCCATTTGGTGTTGGGATGCAAACATGGAAAGGACTTTTGACTAAATATCCCGGGCCAATACTGAGATACTTTGACGTAAATGCTGACATTGTGCTTCAAGTGGATGCATCCCAGTTTGGGTTAGGTGCTGTACTGACTCAACAAGGACATCTGGTGGCTTATGCTTCACGTGCACTGACCACGACACAAGCCAATTATGCTCAAATTGAGAAAGAGATGTTGGCCATTGTGAATGGATGTGAGAAGTTTCACCAGTACATACCGTGTTTCCCCGAAAATACAACCTGTCCTGAAACTAAACCCTTGCGACATTTTTCGCGTGCGCAAAAATATAAGCCCACTCTCGAAAATAAACCCTCTGGACAATCCCCCCCCCTCCGACCAGGCAGAGCACCGCTCGCCGACCTAGCGGTATCCCAAAGGCACCAAGCCACGGGAATGAGGTGGGGGCAAAGGCGCTTGTGTTGCTTGGTGCTTTCGGGGTACCGCTAGGTCAGTCAGCGGCGCTGTGCCCAGCTGAAGAGGGGGGGGGTTGCTGGGCAGCTGCTCTCTTGCGAGCAGGCTCCCGAAGAGCCGGGCAGAGCCTCAGGGTCGAATGGCTGTGTTGCGCTGTCGCAGCAGCAACACAGCAGCCATGAGGTGACCAAGCTTATGAGCAGCCGCCCGGCAACCCCCCTTTCCAGCCGGGTACAGCGCCGCTGACCTACCTAGCAGTACCTGGACGGCCCCAAGCAACGCAAGCGCCTGTTCGCCGCCCTCCGCCTCCCGTGGCTCGGTGCCTTCGGAATGCCCCTAGGTGAGTGAATGGGGCTCTGCATGGCTGGAGGGGAGTTACGCAGCGGCTTTTCCTCTCCCCGCTCGCGCAAAGGGCATCTGCGCTGCTGGCGCCGTCCGCCGCTTGGTTTTTTTTTTCAAAGCACGGAGGATGGATGCCACTCTGGAAGTACGCTCTATGGTTGTACAATCTGCAGTTGCTTGGTGCCTTCCGGGTACTGCTAGGTCGGTCAGCGGCACTATACACGGCTGGAAAGGGGGGTTGCCGGGCGGCTGCTCATAAGCTTGGTCACCTCATGGCTGCTGCGTTGCTGCTGCGACAGCGCAACACAGCCTTTCGACCCTGAGGCTCTGCCCGGCTCTTCGGGAACCCAGTCACAAGGGAGCAGCCGCCCGGCAACCCAAAAATAATAAGCCCTCCCCTTTAATAAGCCCAAGGCCATATTTCGTGGGTCAAAAAAATATAAGACTCTGGCGTATTTTCGGGGAAACATGGTATATGGTCGTCCAGTAGTTGTAGAAACCAACCACAAGCCGTTGGAGTACATACTACAAAAACCGCTAGCCTCTACACCTCCACGCTTGCAGCGAATGATTATGAAATTACAGCAGTATGATCTCACAGTGAAGTATAAGCCTGGGAAGGAAATTCCAATGGCAGATTGCCTGTCAAGAGTGTTTCCAGAAGGACATGAAGCCAGGGATGAACCTGAGTTGGAAGAGCAGGTACATACAATAGGGGTTTTACTCCCATCTATTCATAGTGCCAAAGTCTTCAGGGGGTTGGAGAGCAATTCCCGACCTCAAATTTCTAAACAAATTTGTAGTTTACCAGAGGTTCAATATGCGTTCCCTGAAATCCATATTGGAGAGTGTTCGTCCAAACGACCTCCTCTCTTCTGTGGATCTCATGGAAGCATACCTCCACATCCCCATTTTGCAGGACCACAGGCAGTTTCTCCGGTTTTCTTATGCCGGACTGCATTTCCAATATCAGGCTCTCCCATTCGGTCTCTCATCAGCTCCGAAGGTCTTCACAAAGGTCCTGGCTGTGATTGCAGCACATCTTCGCTCTCTGCCTATTCGCATTCTCTGTTACCTGGAGGACATCTTGTTGCTGTCCAGGTCATCACACCAGGCCCACAGGGACATTCAGACCACTCTTCAAGTTTTCCAGTTCCACGGGTTCCTGGTCAATGCCAAAAAGAGTCATTTAACCCCTGCCACTTGCCTCATACATCTAGGGGCAGTGATGCACCAGCATAGGGAGGATCTTCCTCTCTCTGGAGCGAAGAGTGAGCATACGCAAATTAGTCTCAGCCACCCAGCGGCAACACAAGATCCCGCTATTCCAATTGTCACAGCTCCTAGGGAAGATGATGTCGAGTTCCACATTGTGCCGTGGGCTCGCTTCCACAGTCGTCATCTGCAGTGGTTTCTGCTTCCCTATCAGCGGTCCGACAGCTGTTTGACAGTTCGGGTATGTCTCATACAATGGTACAGCTGGCCTCGGGGTCTTCTTTATGTGTTCCCTCCAATTCTACTGATTCAGCGCGTCATCCGAAAGATGCTGATCGAGGAGGCAGATCTGATTCTTATAGTGCCCCACTGGCCTCGCAGGCCTTGGTTCGCGGACTTGATCAATCTGTCAGTGGGCCCTCAGTGACAGCTTCCTCAATTCCACTTTCTTCTTCTACAAGGCTCCCTCCGTCACCCCGATCTAGCCTGGCTTCATCTCAACGCTTCGAGATTGAGCGGGAGGCCTTGACAGCAGTTAATCTATCACATGAGGTTATACGAACGATCCAAGCTGCCAGGCGTGCATCCACTAATCGCATTTATGATGCCACTTGGATTAAATTCTCTTCCTGATGTCAGCTACGAATTTCGTCTTTGCAGGCCTCCATACCTAATGTACTTCAGTTCCTTCAGCTGGGACTTGACAAGGGACTGTCCCCAAATGCGCTATGTCGTCAGGTGGCAGCATTGTCCTCAGTTCTGTCCATTGAGGCTTTCAAGCCACTCTCACATCAGCCTCTTATTCATCAATTTCTTAGAGGCACTACCAATCTCATTCCTCCTCCTATACATAGGTTTCTTTCTTGGGACATTGCCAAGGTCTTGGATGCCTTGGCAGGGCCTCCATTTGAACCTCTACATTCAGCATCTTTGTACCATCTAACAATAAAGGTTGTGTTTCTTGTTGCAGTCACTACAGCCAGGCGGGTCTCTGAACTAGCAGCATTGTCTACCAGAGAGTCTATGCATATTTCATCCTGACAGAGTTGTCCTCAGTCTGGACCCTACTTTCGTACCTAAGGAAACTCAGGATTTCATAGAGCACAAGAATTGGTGCTTCCTGACTTTTGTCCCAAACCATTACATCATCTAGAACGCAAATGGCACTGCCTCGATGTGCGTCGGGCCTTGCATGTGTACATCAAACGCATGGCAGAATTCTGACGTTCAGAGGCTCTCTTTGTACGTTTCCAACCTGGAGGTAAGAAGGGGTCCAAGGCTTCTTCTACAGATATTGGATGTTGGATTCGCACAGCGATTTCCAGAGCCTACATCGCTCTATATATTCCGGTTCCACAACAAATCACGGCACACTCCACACGCAGCGCTGCCACTTCAGCTGCCTGGTCATCTCAGGCCCCCTTAGAGGAGATGTGCCGGGCGGCCACGTGGACAACGCCATCACCATTCATCTGCCACTACAGGCTAAGACAGATATGCGTCGGCAGATGCAGCCTTCGGCCGGCGAGTATTGCAGCAGGTGGTGGCCCAACAAGATTCTTAAGTCTTCACTCTGTTCCCATGGGACAGATTAGGTTTTGGTATGTCCCATGTCTGGATGATGTCTCCACCTACTGAGAGAATGGGCGTTGGTTACTCACCTGATACACCTTCTCCAAATGGTGGAGACATCATCCGGCCTCACCCTGGGAGTTTTGTTCAGACTAATCTTTTTTTTTTTTTTGCCTTGACAAGGAGAGATCACATATTTTATCTGAAGTTGACATAGCAGTCTACCTTTATTCTTCCTTCGTCTAAGCTGGAGCGGCTAGCACAGAGGGTGGGACGTCAATTTGGTAGACCCAGTCCTATTGGACACTAGCTGGAATACCCATGTCTGGATAATGTCTCCACCATTTGGAGAAAGGGCTTATCAGGTGAGTAACCAACGCCCATTCTCTGAGCTTGTGGAATGACTTCATCCTCCACCCAGGCTACAGATATTTGCCACCTGTGCATAACCTTGTCTACAATTGAAAGATTTATTCCTAATTTGGAAGGCAAAATTAAGCTATGGCCTTAAAAGGTTTATTGAAAATGTAGCTCTGTTTATAAAATATATTTGAACTGTAGGAATTATCTCAATAGCAGACATTACTACACAAATACCTGATCTCACTTCTATTTAATATGTATACCAATATTTTCCAGTGCTATTTTTTAGATAACTCCAACTTCAGTTCCCTTAATCTAAGGACATGTCTGAAAATAGCTAAATTGTGAGACACCAGGGCACATAGGATCAGATGCAAAGCTCATTATGGGAGACCTGAAAGTTTTGGGGGTATAGATGTATATGTTGGAAATAACTTATTTTAAATTTTGTTGAAAGCATGAAGACAGAAAAAATTCAGGATCAACTAATCATAAAAAGTGTTGGAAAAGAAAACAATACTTGTACAAAACAAGCTCATTCAAACTTTTTAGTGACTATGTTGAATTTATCAAAATAACCAACATAAAAAATTACAATGTAAAATCTGTGAATATTATTTTTATTTGGGTAAGCCATTAGATCAAAACTTACCTGATAAATATTTAACTTGAGCCATGAGGAAAAGAGGCTCTATTATCCCAGGAGCTGATTTTACCAGTGGATTCAAAATTATTGTCACTTGCTTTAGAAGGGGAGATAAAACTTGGCCAGGTAATCGAGGCTATAAGGGTAAAAAGTGAAAATACACATTTTCCAGAACTGTAACATATAAGGTGAAATAATTTATTTGTTGGCTATTCCCAAAAGTATGTGGATAGGCTTTATAACTGATAAGAGTACAGTACTATTTACAGGAATTAAGACAAAGATGATGTCTTCTAGAGTAAAAACAATATTGTATTATGTTGAGTGACAAGCTAGATCTACAATTTTAAAGAACTTAAAAGTATTTTATTCAAGAATGGTGCTTGCCAACCATCTTACAGTTGCCAAGGCCAAAAAAAAAAAAAAAACCCCACTTGAGCTAGACAGAAAAACATCCACATACAGGTAGTTTTTTGGTTATGACGGCAATCAAGACTGGAACTTCCATCTCTAATCGATACAGTTGTAAAGAAATTATGTAGTTCCTATTGCCATTGTAACCTGAGAACCTGTTGAGCAGGTTGAGGATGGAGTCCCAGGGACTGGCAGTGCCATGGTGAGGGGAGTGCTGCAGGTTGGCAGTAACAAAGCAGTGCAAAGTAGGCAAGCAGCAAAGCAGTGGGAATGGCTTCAAATTCTTGCCAGCTTCCTCAATGATTTTGCTTGTGTGGCAAGCAATATCAGAAATCACAATCACATGACTGCGAGGATGATGCAATAGCCACAACTTTGCAGACCAGACTTAAGTCTTGCTTATTCAGTGCCACTGTGAATTTGACTCCTAAACAAGTGGTCATAAGAAGGACTACCTTTGGCATGGTCTCCAGTTATGTTCTAAACCTTCATTCATTTTTGAGAAACTATTTGACATATGGGACCCAGAGTTTTCTCATTAGATTTTAGTGCCAGTACAGGTAGTCCTTGACTTACAATCACAATTGAGCCCAAAATTTATGTTGCTAAGTGAGACATTTGTTAAGTGAGTTTTGCCCCATTTTGCGACCTTTCTTGCCACAATTATTAAATGAATCATTGCAATTGTTGAGTTAGTAGCATGGTTGTTAAGTGAATCTGACTTCTCCATCGAGTTTGCCAGTCAGAAGGTCGCAAAAGGGGATCACGTGACCCTGGGACACTGCAACCATCATAAATATGAGCCAGTTGCCAAGCATCCGAATTTTGATCAAGTGATCATGAGGATGCTACCATGGTCGTAAGTGTAAAAAATAGTCATGTCACTTTTTTCAGTGATGTTGTAACTTTTGAGCAGTCACTAAATGAACTGTTGTAAATTGAGTACTACTGTAATTGAGAATATACTGCTTAGGAAATTGAGAATGTTCTGCTTAGGAAAGGACAAGTAAGAAAGGCAGTTTTCTACCTGTTTGGGACAAAAGGTCAAATATTCTTTCACAATTTCAATCAAAAACATGGGGTTGAGCTTTTCGTAATATTCAATACTCAAAGGAAGACCATGCAAAGCAGAAAAATGAAGTTCTGCAGCTTCATTGAGAAAGGCACAAGCAATCTGTTCAGTCTTATTTTTCCTTGAAGCAATAACTGCCTGCAGATAAGCTAGAACCTGGAAGAGAGAGAGTATTTTAAAAATGAATTTAATATCCGTGAAATTCAGTGCAAATTGTATATGAACTAGTGTGTAAATAGGGAGGAGTGCGGGATTATTTGTTTCCTTCTCTTTCATGTGTGAATTCTAATCTTTCTCTAGCTGGTTGGACGTTGAATGTTGCATCTGAATACAGATAGACCTCGCTTTATGACTAAAATTGAGCCCAAAATTTATGTTAAGTGATAATTTTTAAATTGAGTTTTGTCTCATTTTATGACCTTTCTTGCCACAGTTGTTAAGTGAATCATGACAGTTGTTAAGTTAGTAACCTGGTTGTTAAATTAATCTAGATTCCCTATTGTCTTTGCTTGTCAGAAGATCACAAAAGGGATCACATGACTCCTGGGAGACTGCAACTATCATAAATATGAATCAGTTACCAAGCATCTGAATTTTGATCAAATGATCATGGGTGTGCTGCAAAGGTGTAACTGTGAAAAACAGTCATGTCACTTTTTCCAGTGCTGTTGTAACTTCAAATGATCACTAAATGAACTGTTGTAAGTTGAGGGCTACCTGTACTAAGCAAATCCATGTGTTTTTGATGTAGTTTACTCTACATGCAAGGAGATGATCAGAGAGAAAATATGCAAAATTTCCCATGAAGAAATCAGAATAGGCTTTTGTAGTAATCAGACCATTTTGGGCACTGCCGTTTAAGGCATTCCGTACTCTATTTCACCATAACCCATTTCAGCAGCCTAAACTGCCAAGGCAAGCAGATATTTTACCAGTAACATGGAGTTACATGGAACTGTTCTGTAACTGTACATGTGATCTTTTCCATGTAAGATTTTAGAAGCATGAAAAAAGCTGAAACATCGCCACACAAGCAGGAGCTGCTATCTTCCACATGGAGAGATGGTCTGGATTAAGAGGGGGTTGATAAAGGGTCCAGTAGCTTTTAAAAAAAGAAGATTCATCTCACAGCCTATATCTTTGGAATTTACAAACTCAAATTAGGCGATTTAAGCCCAGTGTGAATCCTCTAACCCGGGACTTGGATCATTTATGTGCATGAAGGGGCACTAATTGTTGTTTCATAGTCTCTACAACAGATTCCTTGGTAATGATGAAAGCATCCTGTAGCATCACCCAGCCATCACTAATTGGCATCCAATTGTTCTCAGGACCATTATTTCAGTCTGGTGTCAAATGGAAGTGAATCTAGGAGTGACTAATGGGGATCCTACCAAGAAAACAAGTAAAATAAGTAATTAAAGAAAATAAAGAGTATTCTAACTGAAGATTTTCCAATTGACTGTTGAACTTCTTTCAGGAACTCTAATTGTTGTTCAGCTTCTTCTAGCTTTCCTCCGAGCACTTGGCACCATATAATTCCTGTAATGAACATATATGATAAAATATATTTTTAATAACTGTCACGGACTTGTTATTGTAAAAAGCAGATAAGCAATTGATCACACTGTTAATGCAAAGATATTGTAAGAGAGAAGCTGTGGAAGTTGCTTATCATCATATTTCAATTTAATTGCAACCTCTTCTCTCTTTGGATCTATATTCAGGATGGCAATAAACTATTCATACAAATCAAATGGTAGAGTAACCACTTTTATTAACAAAATATTTACAAATGAAATTATGGAAGTTATTATTTATAGTGAATTTATTAAACAGGCTTGGGGCTGTTTGTTCCACTATCCCTTTCTCTATAAGTTTTTTTTGGCTCAGCTATCTTTAGACAAAGACTTGACAGTTGCTCTTTCATCTGCTGACTTTGGTTCTTCTCTTCTCTCCCCCGCCCCCTCAACCAAAGGATGCCAAGCAGTTTCATTTTTCTCTGGAAATCTTCTAATTTTGCTCTTTGAATGAATCTGTCTTTCACTATCCTGGAATATCCAGCATTTCTGTGTATGAACAGCAGTTTCACACTCTCTAATATGTCTCAGCTTTCTCTGCTCCAAACAACAGCTAAAGAAATACGAGTCATATCCAAATGTTCAGTACTACTTCTTAAAATACGCCCCAGGTAAAGGCATTATATATATGGTTCAAACGTGAAGGGCAAATAGATATAAATATCTAAATAGCTATATAATAGTAGCCCACCTGTCAATGAATCTACGGTATTTTCATCCAAATCTATGGCTTTTCTGTACCACGCAGAAGCGTCCTTCCACTTTCCTTGAAGGATTAGCTGATATCCTAATTCATTTGCAAAACGTGCATCGGTAGATAAGAGCTTACTACAAGCGGTTTTAATGAAGTCATAAACTTCCTCAAGGATATCTTGATTCTTCCCAGACTAAACATAAGAGTTCCAAGAAAGTTAGTCCACACACACACATACATACACATACAGTGTATAAATAGAAGCAAGGATTATGAGCTATCTTTTTTAGAACATATTTAATGAACAAAGTAACTGTAACTCAGATTTTTCTTTGCATCACTAATATTTTGATTAGAAACAAGGTGAGAAACAGAAACAAATTAAATTTAGGAAGATAAATTTAGGAAGATAGGAAAAACTAAATATTAAGAGGAATAGAGTTTTACCAGTCTAGTGATCACCAGCATTTTTTGAAAGTGAAATTCTGGTCTTTGAGGTTCTTTCATGTCCAAAGCAACAATATATTCTCTAAACAGATGTAACGCCTACATTCAAAATATCAATATTACTTTATGATCAGACACAGATTATTTGTTACATTGAATGACATAAGAAAACTCTCATGACTAAGATCACTAACCACCTACATGATTGTAACCTTTATTTATTTATTTAATTGTATTTATATCTCTTCTAGAATCTCAAGATAATATGCCCTCCTCCAGGTTAATCACATGCATAAATCTAAGATATATATTCATCATGTGTGACAATGATTAGTTTCAAATCATTTTGTGAGTTTCCAAGGCCGTGTAGACTTGAACATCAGATCTTCTAGTCCAATTTCCTAACACTAAGCCCTAAATATTATTCTACAGTGACATTCACATGTTCCTTTCTATGGATCAGAAATGTGTTTTTATTAATGAAGTTCAGATACCAAAGGATACATTCTGAGGGGTCTATGACAATTCACCACAGCCAACTTGCCGCAGCCAATTCTCCATGGGACAACTTGCTGCGGGATAAGAGCTACACTAATGTTAAATAATATTTATTCTATTGGTGGAATAGAATCATATTTTATTTTAAATAATTAAGTTGAATTTTTAAATTGTCCTGCAGCAAGTTGTCCTCCGGCAAGTTATCTGTGCTGAGTTAGCTGCAGTGAATTGGCCATAGCAAGTTGTTGTGGCAAGTTGTCCCATTCTGACATTCTTAGATATATTGCAAACTCTTTATGACAGTTTCTATCTAGGTATTAAAGTATATTTCCAAGTTGTTAACAGTGCAAAACATAGCAAACTTGACTGTGGGTAAAGAGTATAATGCTGATTGAACTAAAGGAACTACGAAATCAGAGGCCCCAGTCTTACATAACATAATACTCACCGTGGTTTTATTGCCAGTGACAGCAAGATGATTTATCACCATGTATTGGAGTCCATCTATATCATTTGGCTCCTTGCTTAAGATTCTAAAACAAGGATTGTTTCCAGGGAATGAGAAAGCAATACTAGATAAATTATTAATATTAAAAGAGATTAATTTTAGTCAAAAGTGACAGGTTGATACATGGTCATACTCTAGTGAAGAATGACTAAGAAAATAAATTAGAAAGGGATTGCATCATCTTTAAAATATACAGAGAATGGGGCAAATTCAATAATTTTGGGAAACTATAGAAATTTCAATTTTCAAAAAACAAAGAAAAATCATCTACTGAATTCACATAACACCGCCAGGAGTTTCTTTGGTTATTCTAGAAACAAGTTCATGTTTGAGACATTGTGTCAAGCCGGCCTCCCTCAGCAACCAAGAAAGAAACCACTTAACTCCATTTTGCAGAATTAAGAGTACTTTTACTGGTTATGAAAAGATAGCAGCTAAGCAAAGCAAGATCTGAGGCAAAAGCACGCAAAATCATACATATCAATATGTGACCAACCCCCTCCCCCTGGTAACCCTCCGCCCAAACTATAATCCCTTAGATGTCATCTTCAAGGAGCATCATCAGGTTGATATGCAGGACGGTTGGCCTTCACCAACACCAAGCACTAATCTCCAGCATGCGCAGTAGACGGTGAGGCCAAAACTCCCTTTTTACAATCTCTCCTGTACTAAAACTTCCCCTCCCAAATACCAGCCCCCCCTCCCCGTTTCAATGGCAGCCAAAAGCAAATAGCGAAACAGAGGCTGACATCCGGCCCTCCTTCAGGAAAAAGAAGTCATCCCTGCAAGAAAATAAAACAATAGAAAAGACAACACAAGACATGTATGATTCAAATATGATCAAGGCTTATCAGGGTACTTAGCGTAGAACTTCTGTAAGAGTCTAGGAGCTCTAACATGAGATTTATCAACCCACTCAGCCTGAGAGGGGGGAAATGCTACCAATTTTTTATGATCAGTCCATACTTCAAAAGGGTGTTTCGCCCCTTCTAGGAAATGTCACCAGGTCATCAAAGCCAATCTGACCGGAAAAGCTTCCTTTTCCCATATAACCCATCATCTCTCCGTCTCTGTCAGTTTGCGAGAGGTGTAAGCACATGGCTGCAATTTTCCATCAGCGTTCGTTTGAAGTAATACTGCCCCCACCGCCACATCACTGGCATCAACTTGAACGATAAATGGTGCCTCCATATCTGTGTGTTTCAAAACGGGTTCAGCTGCAAAGAGTCGCTTTAATTTTTCGATAGCGGCTTGACACTCCATAGTCGAATTCAAAGGCTTACCCAGTCTAGGCTTGGCCTCCTTTTTTGACTCTAGGAGATTTGTAATGGGCAGAGCAATGCTGGCAAACAAGGGGATAAATTGACAATAAAAATTTGCAAATCCCAAAGGTGCCCATTCAGTTACAGTCTGGACTTTTGCTGGGTCCATCTTGATGCCGTTGTGGGAGATGTGGTAGCCCAAGTAATCAATTTTCTCTTGATGAAATTCACATTTATACAATTTGGCATAAAGTTCTGCGGCCCGGAGTTTCTTGAGTACTAATCGTACTAAAGTGATGTGTTCATCACATGTTTCTGTGTAGACAAGAATGTCGTCAAGGTAGACCATCACGCCCTTGTACAGGTGTTCATGTAAAACTTCATTTATTAATTGCATGAAAACAGCTGGCGCCCCCTGTAGGCCAAATGGGAGTACTCTGAATTGAAAACACCTGAGTGGGCAGTTGAAAGCAGTTTTCCATTCATCTCCCTCTTTGATTCTGACTCTATAGTAGGCCTCTCTTAGGTCCAATTTCATGAAGATCTTCTCTTTACCCAATTGGTGCAACATATCCTTCATCAGAGAGAGGGGGTATACATTTTCCATGCTCACACTATTAAGATTCTTGTAGTTAACACAAAGACGAAAGGAGCCATCTTTTCTCTAAACAACACAGGGGAGGCCACACATGGCCTAGCAGATTCAATAAACCCCCTTTTCAAATTTTTGTCAATAAACTTCCTCCATTTCGCTTGGGCTCATTTGAGTAAATCTGGGGTTTTGGAAGTTTTACTCCTGGGAGGATCTCAATGCTGCAATCCGTCGCGCAGTGAGGGGGTAATTTATCAGAGGATTTTTCACTGAAAACATCCTTAGGTCCCAATATTCCTTTGGGATTTTCTCCTCCCCCTCAATTTTTTCATGCACTGCGGCCGCTAGATTAGGTTCAGGGTTGGTAATATTGGAAACCCTCCCTTCTCCTTCAGGGGTTTAGCGGATCGGATGAGCAACCACTCTTTCTTCCAGTTGATGTGTGGGTTCCATTTAGATAACCAGGGTAAGCCCAGTATGAGAGGCCGGTCCATCCCCGGTGCCACAATGAAACTTAATGTTTCCTGGTGATCTCCCATCCACATGTCTATAGGTTCAGTCACAAAATGGGCCGGAGCCCCCCCAGTTATAGACCCATCTAGCTGGCAAAAGGCAATGGGGACTTTCAAAGTTCTCAGTTTCAAGCCCATTTTTTCCACCACTTCTGGGCTAACAATGCAATGTGTGCATCCCAAGTCTAAAAGGGCCAGCATTTTTGCTTGGGTGCCAGTAGAGGGCACTTAAGTTCTACTGGGATGGTCATGGGGCCCGATTGGGAACTTAACAGAAGGTCGTCATCGGCTTCAGTTTCACTTTCCCCCGATGAGGACGGTTTTTCTTCTTTTGGGATGGGAGGGAATTGCGCAAAAAGTTCCACCCCTTTCATGGCAGTGTCCCTTCTCTTCTCAGGTTGTTTATCTGGCTTCCTCTCCTCCCCGGCAGAGGACTTTGGGCCAATCCTGGAGCGGCAATTTGCTGTCCCGTGTCTCTTCGTTCCGCAACGGAAGCAGGTAGACCGGAGCTTGCTTGTAGACCAACTTTTTCCTCCATTTGGAGTTCCTTTGGGGGGGTTGGGAGGGGTAGCTTTTTCTTCCTCAGTCTTTGTGGTACTTGTCTCTGGCTAGATCGATCTCCATGTCTGCTGCCAATTCGTACCAGCATTGCAAGTTACGCCCCCCCCCCGCCCCGCTTACACAGTTTTGGTATATATCTTTGTTTAAGCCATCCATAAAACTGTCCATTAAAGCTTCTTCCGACTACTCCCGCATATAAACGGACAATTCACGAAACTCTTGTATATAATCAGCAACTGGGTTCGTCCCCTGGGTAATGGTTTTCATTCTGGTTCTGGCCTTCCGCTCTGTGAGCGGGTCATCAAAGCGTTTCCTCAGGGCGGCCATAAACCAATTATAGCCTCTCAGCAGGGGGGAGTCATCGTTATGCAGGGCAACCATCCATGCCGCTGCCTTGTTCTCCTTGTTCTTCTTACCTTGACTTCTTCTGTGGGGAGATCCTCTCCGAACTGTTGCATGAAATTCCAGATTTGGACCAGGAAAAATCCTAGTTCCTTTGGATCACCTCCAAATTTTACACCAAGCACAGGAACTTTTGCCATCCGGCGTCTGCGGGGGGCCCTCCTCCTCTTGGAAGGGCTTTCGCGGCTGCTGCTGCTGGGGCTTCCCCATCCTGATGAGCTCCACTGTCTGCCCCCAGGGCCCCCCTTGGGTGGAACAGGGCTTCTGCAGTTCTCTCCTCTAGGTCTGGGAGATCAGCTTCTCTTTCGGGACCGTTCTCACATAAACGTTGCCTCTCCCAAACCTCTTGAAAGAGTTTCATAACCTGGGACATCATAAGGTTCTCCTCGTTGGCGTCCTGCCAAGCAGCTGCCGGCCGCCAATGTCGCCTTGTGCTAACTCCAGCCTGAATTTCCTTAGGGTCATACTTCTGTCCCACTCCCAATGACCACCTGGGGTGGACAGATCATTCCTCCAAATTCAGATCTGCCATCTGCTCCGTCTCCAAGGGACATGAGGATGCAGCCACCCCCATGTCGTCCTCCTGGTCGCTGCCTGGGTAAGACATTCCTTTGAAAGTTTTGGTTTTATTTACACTCCCCTCGGAAGGTGTTAGCTCTGGGATGAGTACAAAAGTGAGATCTTGTTTAATGTCAAGCCGGCCTCCTTCAGCAACCAAGAAAGAAACCACTTAACTCCATTTTGCAGAATTAAGAGTACTTTTACTGGTTATGAAAAGATAGCAGCTGAGCAAAGCAAGATCTGAGGCAAAAGCACGCAAAATCATACATATCAATATGTGACCAACCCCCTCCCCCTGGTAACCTTCCTGCCACTGTCCAATCTGTAAATCCCTTACGTGTCATTTGAGTTCCATCTTCAAGGAGCATCATCAGGTTGATATGCAGGACGGTTGGCCTTGACCGACACCAAGCACTAATCTCCAGCAGGCGTAGTAGACAGTGAGACCAAAACTCCTTTTACAATCTCTCCTGTACTAAAACTTCCCCTCCCAAATACCAGCCCCTCCCTCCCCGTTTCAATGGCAGCCGAAAGGCAATAGCGAAACAGGCTGACACATTGCCTCATGCCTTCTTCTTGGGTGGTAGTTTGTGCCTTTCTCCTCAAGTATTAGATTTGTAACAATGTTTATTTATATTAAGTGTAAATCCTATTTTTGTGGGGTTACATAAACACTGTAACTAATATTGTTAACAGTGTTAGAGGACAAATTTCCCTCTAAGCAAAGAAGGGGAATAAGTGTGGTTATGGGATCATCCACTGTATCTATATGAATCTATTCTAATTCTATCTGGTTAAAAATTATCCTGGAATGGGCTATTAGTTTATTGATTTTTTTTTTGCAGAGCTAAATAGAGCTGATAGAGCTTTAGATAACTGGGCAAAATGGTTCTTCAGATTATCAAGAAGACGAAACATAAAATCTAGCAACCTTTAAAATAAAAACAGTTCATTTATAGAATGGTTAACTAGTGCTAGGCTTGTACTCCTATGTGCTCCAAAGCACAGAAAAGTTAGCTCCATTGGATTAATTAAAAGTTAGATGGGAATCTGACTGTGCTCTAACTTGAAAAATGTATGAAGTTGTCTTTCCATTCCATTCTTATTACACAGGCAACTTAGCAAGAACCTTTAGAACCTCCCATGTAACGTAATTAAATATCATACAATCATAACTGAGACAGGAGCAGCAATAGAAGCCAAACAATAGAATCTTATCACTGTCTATTGATTGAACTAAGGCAGCTTCTGTCTGAGGATTTTTTCAGTATGATACACGTACATGAAGCAAAGTAGAATATCTGCTTTTTGGAGGCAGATATTTCAGTAGGAACCAATTTGAAGATTTAAAAGCAGAAAAGCATTTCTGAAGCAGGGAAACAAATGTGTTACATATTCTTTACAAGTACAGAGCAGGTACAGGGAAGTGACTTCATAAAGCAGTCCAAATATTTTAAAATTGAAGGAATTTCCCTCAATCTTCTCTTTTTTTGGCAATAAACTCCTACCGTTTACTTTCTTCCACACTTTGCTCCCAGTCTTGCATTGCTAAATGTAGTTTCATCTTAGTGATAAGGGCTGGCACGAAGAAAGGAAAAGTGACCACTAACTGGCTAATTATTTCCAGAGCCCCTGAATAATTCTGATGCACCATGAAATACGTGGCCTATAAAGACAGAAAAATCAGTTGGGATAAAAGGGAGGGGAAAAGTGCATTATTTGTAAAAGACATTTAAGTAACTTTGTGTTGTTGTCCTAACCATCTATATTCGATAATTAAATTGTCTAAATTCAATATAGATTTGGCATTTGATTGGGAGCTTCCCAGTTGGTTCTAAGATGGGCAGCAATATGTTTTAAATAAACAGCAATAGTTACAGCACTTAGATTTACACACCACTTTACAGTGCTTTTACAGCCTTCTCTAAACAGTTTACAGAGTCAGCATATTGCCCTCAACAATCTGGCTCATTTTACTGACCATGAAAGGACTATGAAGGCTTAGTCAACCTTGAACCCGTCAGAATCGAACTCCTGGCAATTTGAGCAAAGTCAGTCTGCAATACTGCATTCTAACTACTCAGTTAAATAAATAAATAAATTCATATTTATATATTTATAAAATAATTTGTGTCATTCCAGTATGATTATTTCAATCAGGTCTATTTCTTGAAAACAAACAAAATATGATTTTTGTATGCATTAAGATGCTACTTAGGATCTTGTAACTCAGCAATACAATTTATTGGGCCTGAACAATGTGCGGCTGGCGAAGCAGCACTGTATGACTTACTAATGGTTTTTAAGAAGTAGTAAATTTAAAACTGCCACCCTACTGCTGCCGCTGCCAACAGCTTACATTCTGCGTTGTTATCAACATCTGCCTATCCCAGGTCCATGGAAAGGTCTCAATAGATAAAAAATGAGTCTAAACATTTTGATTGTGTGACCAATCATAATAAAATGAAGAATAGAAAAGAGATGTGACAAGATAAAGAGTTACATAGCCAGCACATAAAAAAAATTAAGAGGGACACTAAAAAGATCTGGCAATGGCTAAGAGCAGGAAAATTGAAGAAAGAGACCGAGGGACTAATTTTAGTTGCACAAGAACAAGCCTTAAGAACAGATGGATATAAAGCCAGGATTGAGAAGAGAGCCCCCACCTCCAACCCACTGAACTGGTTCAGAAAGATACAATTGTCAATGATATTAAAATCTGCTGAGAAATCAAGCACAAGAATGGATGTGCCACTCACATTCCAGCTCTGTCACAGGTCTTTGACAAGGATGACCAAGGCTCTCTCAGTACCAAATTCTGGCCTAAAACCTGACTGCAATAGATCCAGGTAATCTTTTTCGTCCAGGATTTTCATCAGCTGCAGGCTGACCATTTTCTCGAAAACCTTCCCAAGAAAGGGAATGTTGGAGACTGATTGGTTGGTAATTATTGAAAGCTGTTGGGTTTGATTGTCATTTGAGAAGAGAGAGTACCATTGTCTCTTTTGAAGCAAGAGGAACCACCCCTTCAGAGATGCCAATGCCATGGCCTGGGGACAACCATGAATCACCTTCCTAGCAGCTTTTAAGACTCAGGAGGGGCCTGGATCCAGTAATATTAACTTAGCTGTTCAGCTTTTTAAGCTCAATCAAAAACATGCAACCTATATTAGACTTTTCAACTGACAATGTCATTATATTGATACATCCCTAATAATTTGAAGATATAAAACCATAACTTACCTTTCCCATCATCCCAAATATATCTGTATTGTCTTGAATTCCTTCCTCCAGATATTTAATAGATTTCTTAACAGAATGTTGTTTATCGGATGTAACATAGATCCATCCTTTCAAAACCTGCCCCTGCAGCAATTTTAAAGTGATGGAACTTCTAAGAAATTTAATGAAGATTAAATATTTCATTAATTAACATTTCATGTGCAACAGAACAGCATGAACAGCAAAGGTGTTCTGCACATTATATGCTTATTTACTATGTGTTACTATTAAAAATACAAATGATAAAAATATTACTACAGCACTAAAGGATGAAAATGTCTTATTTTATACATATGTGTATAATGTTCTACTTATTTCAACCTATTATTTCAATATGACTGGTGGTGTGTGACGGGAGGGTATGTATGTCCCTCAAACATACATATAACAATATTAAGTCGTGCATCATAATGCCATTCCCACTAACATGCAGATTTTGACCATCCTGGAAATGCTGTTGAATTTAACCAAGAGAAAAATAGCATCCTTCTGCCACATTCCTAGAGTTGTGTTCTATTTATGATTCCCAACACTAAAACAAGGGGGGAAATGTATCTCTGTTCATATGGCACACTGAGCCACAAACAATCTAATTACAGTACAATTCTGCTTGTTTGGTGAATCCAGCCTTTGAAATTAGTTTTGGTTCAGTATGTTCTGCAATTCAATAAACTATAGTTCAGTTAAGTAGAGATAAATATGTCATGCTAGCACAGCACAGAATAGAACTTTGTATCCTCAGGTTTCTGTGAAGGTCATATTTTATTGTATATATGTATGTATGTACGTATGTATGTATATGATTTTCATTCAGACTGAAATAATATAAAGCTCTGAAGCCTGAGGAAACTATTAGAACTCAAATTTGGGAAAATGTATTCCAGAATTATTTCAAGAACAAATGGGAAATATTGCTCTGTGGTATTGTCTACTCAGCTAAGCCATACCTAGAGCTTCTATCCGCCCATCACTTGTGCTTTCTTTTGTTCCCAATACGCTAATTTAAGACTCTTCAAAATTTCCTGGATTTGGCCAATATTTCCAATATCCAGTGGGAACAAAGATTGTAAGAAGTGAATAGTCAAGACTTCTGGACTAGCTCGCTCAAGGCTTTCATCAAGGCCAAAAGAGATTTTCTCAGAGATTGCCAATATTCCACAGCTCAGAAATAAATCCTGGAGAAGAATTCAAAAGCTGTTTAGAAAGTATATGCCAGGAGCAAACATCAAAGAGCATTTTCTACAAGCTTTTCAGTAAGTAAAGGCACCAGACAAGAAAGTCCATTCTATTCATTTACATGTACAGAAGACTAACTGCCCAATTATTCCTTCAGAAAGACTGAGGAAACATATTATGTCCTATGGGTTTACATTTTACAAAATATTAAAAATAATTAAAACCCATTTTAAATACATTTCAGGGTTCAGGTGTGTGAAACCACCTGCTCTAATCCATTGTACCTCTTTTGCTCCATTAGATACTTTCAACATTTTGTCAATATACTCCTTTGCTTTATCATTCTTGTTCATTAGCCACAGAAACATCCCTGCATAATACAGTGCATTGCTTCCAGCAGTTTTCCGTGCTTCCTTCAACTTGGTTTCTAAGTCCAAAAGAGCAGAAGAATCTGAAGATAAACAGAACAGATGACAATTATTCTTGTTTTCCACTTTATTTATTTATTTAGGAGATTTATATTGCTGCCTATTCGCACATGGCGACTCAAGGTGGCTTACAAGAATATAAAAACATCATTTAAAAACGTAACTAATAAAAGAGAGAATCATATAATATAATATAACTCCCATACCCCCTGCAACAAACAAGCCACTTAATGGGCTCCACCCCACTCTGGGTTCCCCAGGCCCCCCTTTGAAGAACCAGGTCTTCAGCGCCTTCCGGAAGAGTGTCAGAGTGGGGGCCATTCTAATCTCGGGGGTGGGGTGTGGGGTGATGTTCTAGAGAGTAGGGAACCACCATGGAGAAAGCCTTTCTTCTGGATCCCACCAGTTTTATCTCCCATTGGGATGGGACCCACAACATTCCTTGCTTCCCCGCTGGTGGGTCGGATAGATGTGACTGACAAGAGATGGTCCCTCAGACAACCACTTTTTTATTTTCATGTATTATAAGTAATTCAAAAGGAAGCTCCTAGGATATTTTCTTTCAAGTAAAAAATGGCAGCAAAGGAACCAGTGAAAATGAAAAAAAAAACCCTTACATTAGTCAACTATCTCAAAATAGTAAAGAAAACTTACTAATCAATATTTTTTGGAAAACTTTTCAAAATTAATTTATGTAAATCTTGCATATTCATCAAAAGATTATTTGGAAATAGCACCAATATAGGGTTCCAAAAGGAAGAAAAATATGTATCCAATCCTGGTTCAAACAAGTAACAGAATGAGAAATCTTACAAACAATCTTGGAATACTTAGAATTACTGCAACGTGCCTTCTTTCACATAGAAAGTGGAAATCATATTATTTTTAAACAATGAAAAAGGCTATATTATTTATCGGCGTATAACACGCACTTTCCCCCCCGAAAAATAGGGGGCAAATGATGTATGCGTGTTATACGCCGATATACATATTATATCTAAACGCCAGGCGCACAGAAAAGGATCGCGGAGCGCTTCGCCCCAAAAGCAGCTGCTTTTCTGTGTGCCTGGCGTTTAAAACATCCGGCTATCTATCTAAACGCCAGGCGCACAGAAAAGGATCACGGAGCGCTTCGCCCCAACAGCAGCTGCTTTTCTGTGCGCCTGGCGTTTAAAACATCCGGCTATCTATCTAAACGCCAGATGCACAGAAAAGGATCATGGAGCGCTACTCAGCGGGGTGTGGGCGAGAGGAGGAGAGACTGGCTGAATATTCTCTCCTCTCCCCGGACACCCGACTAAAACGCTTTCTTTCGCCCGCGGAAGAGCTCGGGCGGGCGAAAGGAAGCGCTTTACTCAGCGGGATGTGGGCGAGAGGAGAGAATGGATGAGCCGTCTCTCCTCTCCCTGACACCCGACTAAAACGCTTTCTTTCGCCCACGGAAGAGCTCGGGCGGGCGAAAGGAAGCGCTTTAGACAGCGGGGTGTGGGTGAGAGGAGGAGAGAATGGATGAGCCGTCTCTCCTCTCCCCGACACCCGACTAAAATGCTTTCTTTCGCCCGCGGAAGAGCTCGGGCGGGCGAAAGGAAGCGCTTTAGACAGCGGGGTGTGGGTGAGAGGAGGAGAGAATGGATGAGCCGTCTCTCCTCTCCCCGGACTCCCGACTAAAAGTTAATAAAAAAAAGTTCTGAGCTACCCTTATTTTGCTTCAAAGTTCTTTATTTGAAATTTAAATTTTTTTCCTGAAATTTCCCTCTTAAAATGAAGGTGCGTGGTATACGCCTGTGCGTGTTATACGCCGATAAATACGGTATGTGTTTAGTTTGCTATATTATATGTACTCAGTCAAGTAAATCCAAATGAATACTGTCCACATCAACAGTATTCCATGCTATATAAGCTGAACCCTAATGAAGTTGTTAAAAACTGAGAGTTATGATATTGCAATTGACATGGTCAAATATTCGTGGATATTCTGAGGACAGAAGCCAACATTGTTTGACATTTCATAACCATAGATCTCTCTCTCAAAAACAAATCACTATACAGCATATCTATTCCAGGAAACAAAATCATTGTGAACATTATTGCTTTCATTTCCTTCAATCCTTTAAAATTTAAAATATTGGAAAAATATGAAAGATCAGACATGACAGGAAGCCTGGCAGGAATCAAAATAAGTATCTGCAGGTATATTGACACTCACAGATGTCACCCTGGAGACACTGGCAACAGAGGGTAGGTTAGGATTAAATAGTATTGCAGATATTAACATGGTTTCTCAATAGAGGGTTTGCTTGAAGTGAATGACTCCATCTCATTCTGGATTATTGTTGTCCAGTTGTTTGTGACTGTGGGTATTGTTTCATTAGGATTGTCTTTCAATAACATCTTTGACATCTTCCTATAAATTCATTCTTATATCATTAGTGACAATATCTAGTTACTTTCTTCTCTTGGCCAGCTTTTCACTTGTCTTTGATTTATCAAGCCATTGTACAATTAATTGATTTGCAGATATTTTGGGTAATATTCTTGCACTAACTCTTCTTTATATTTTCTTTAGCTTTTTTGACATAAAATATTTCCTTCGTGTTTGTAATGTTCTTAAATAAGTCTTCGATTTGACCTTTATTTTCAATTTTTATACTTATTATTTAAAAATAACTGCTTGTTACATCTTATTTTTTCTGAAACTCAATATTTATTTGGCCATGTTTTCCTCAGTCTTTCTCAGATCTTCCAACCTATTTTCCCTCTGCATAGTTTAGCATTATAATTGAGGGATCAAAATGGAAGAGAAGAAAAGAAGAAAGAAAGAAGTCTTCCTCACCAGGTTTTCATTTGACTGACTGCAAGACAGCTCCTGAAAATATGCTACATCTTTCATTTTAAACAATTTGTGGGATAATAACTCACCAACATTTTCACATCTTTTGTGAGCATAAATGAGACCTAGAAGGCAGCATAAGGAAACATCAGCATGTCGTTTCTGGGCATTTTCAAGCAGTGAGATGCCTTCTTGGATTCGGCCTGTAAAGGTCCAAAGCAATGAATTTAGTTTTTAGTAGATTTCACTTGGAAACTACCATAAACATAGTTACTTTGAAGGGCAAAGCTAAACCTGTAACCAGTACAATTAATGGATGGAAACCAATCAAGGAGAGAAGCCACCTGGAACCAAGCAGAACTTTTCTGACAGTGAGAACAATTAACCAGTGGAACAGTTTGCCTCCATATGTTGTGGGTGCTCCATCACTGGAGGTTTTTAAAAGAGACTGGACAGCAACTTGTCTGAAATGGTATAGGGTCTTGAGCAGGGAGTTGGACTAGAAGACCTCCAAGGTCCCTTCCAACTCTATTATTCTTTAAAGTCTATAAACATAATTATTTTGGAGAGCAAAGCTAATCCTGTATTCAATACAATTCATGCAACATCAGCTCTGCAAATAGGTTTAATTGTTACGCTTGAGTGGAAATGATCTAATATTGTTTTGCAATCCTTGGTATTGTATATTTTGTTTTTATTTTTCTCATGATTTATCAATGTATAACCTGATACATTTATATTGCTAATTTGGCTTTTAGTTTTTTGGAATTGTGTACTTTTAATGTATATGTTTATTCTTATTGCTTTGAGATATTTCAGTATCATTTGATTTCATAAAATCTTTTAAACTACTTACTTGGCTCAAATTAATTTTGACTTGCTGAGTTGCTCTATCAAATTATACCACCCATCTGTTTTCTAAACCAAGCAGATTTTATTTTACTTCCAGTTTTAGTTCAGATCTCTTGATTCTTTACACTAGTTTGCATAGGGAATGGCAGATTGTGAATGCAAATTAATCATATTTCTAAACTGCGCAAATTTTTCAACACTCCTTCCACATTTATTTCCAATTTCTGTTCCAGGAACATTAATTGTAATCCTACAGTATCTACTCAGTACAACTAATTCATTTTAAACAATCATTTTCACTAATTACCCAGAAGCAAAGTTCCAAGACCCTTGAAAAATAGCAGCACTGGATCATGGGCATGTTTGGACAGTTCAATATTTGTTGCTTGAATAACATGGTTGAAGTATTTTTCCTGAGCATAGTATAAAATTCTAGCCTTGAGATGAAAAAAAAGAGTTGATAAGTTATTTTGGTTCTGCTCACTAAGTTACTACATCACTGCACACTAGAACTAGACACAAGTTCTTGCCTTTACTCTGCTAAACAACTAATTCCCACAACACTGTCAAACTATTTACTAAGACTATATTACTCTTCTCATTCTTCCTAGTACTTATCTCCTCCCATTTACGACTATAACCATGTTGCTTGTATCATTGCAATTTATATTGTTTTGTTTCCTAGTATGTTTTGACTGCTTATTAGTAACCTATGAAATGATTTCAGCTGCCAGCATCTTTTCTTTCCACACTTCTTGAAATTGCTGAGGTTGAGAAGCATTGCCCTTAAGGCATATAATAATAATAATAATAATAATAATAATAATAATAATAATAATAATAATAATAATAATAATAATAATAATAATAAAAAATTTATTTCTTAGCCGCACCCTCTCCCGAAGGACTCGGGGCGGCGTACAATAAAACACATAAAAAACAATATGGACAATACACACACAGAATAAACGAACACGCGTACATGGAGGAGGTATGAAGATAAGAAAAGACAGTTAAAACATAGTTTAAAATCCCCTAATAAAAGTCTATGAAGCCATCGCTCCGTTAATACGGCCAGTGTTCCCAGCCGTTTTTCAATAACTGTGTTTTTATGTCAGAAACACGTGTGTGGAGGGGACTACCATCGACTGGGGGTCCGCGACAGCCATCACGCCCTCTCTGAGGAGAAGCGAAACCGCAACGCCCGACCTAACCGACAAAGCGCGCGCCAACAAACAGCCCCCGCTCCGAGGCGAACGGCTTCAGCAACCAATCGCGGAAGAGCTGCTGTTGCTCCTCCTCCTCGCCGCCACGCCCTTCCTTTCCTGGAGAGCGGCGCATTTCGCCTTCTCGCTCCTCCTCCTCCTCCTCTCCGGCATCCGAAACGCCAGCTTTCCCCGTCCCCCCCTTCGTTGCTAAGCGCCGTTGGGGGCGTTAAGGCGAGTGACTGACGGACGCTGCAGCCTATGAGGCGCTCATGACGTCGCTCGGCTTGCTTCGCTGGTTGTCCTTTTCCCGGCGGCCTCCGCTCTCGGCGCATGCGCGCTAGGGCTTGCAGCGTTGGAAGCTGTCGAGCTGTGTCGTTTTGGCGACCGGCGGCAATGGAGCCGTTGAAGCCGGCGGTATCTCTTCCTCCTCCTCCCAGCGCTTGAGTCGGTGTCTCTCACCGGGCAGCCATGGGGCTGAGCTCCAGCTCCGAGGTTCCCGATGGGGGCTCCCAGGGCTACCATGTGCATGGGGTAAGCAGCGTTTCCCTGGAGGGAGCCAAAGTGGGGCGTAGGCAGTCCGAAATCGAAGCTGGACTCCAGCGTCCATCATCCCCAGCCAGTGAGTGGGAAGGACGGGCATCAGTCCAATCCCTCTGGGGAGGAGGGCACCGGCTTCCACAGAAGGTTAGCCGCTGCTGGCCCCCCTGAAGCTTTTCTCTCCCCCCCCCACCCCAGACGTTGATGGACCCCAGTACCCATTGCTCTCACCCAGTGGCTGGGGATGATGGGCATTCATCTCATACCTCTTTATGTGGCAAGGAACCAGCTGGGAAAGGATCTTGGGAAGCGCCTTCTTTGAGGCTGAGTGTAATGTTATTTATTTATTTTATAATCCCCTCTCTATTATGTATGTATGTATGTATGTGTGTGTGTGTGTGTATGTATGTATGTATGTATGTATGTATGTATATATATATATATATATATATATATATATATATATATATATATATATATATATACATACATACGCACACACACACACACACACACACACACACACACACACATAACTCAAGGCAGCGGACATATCCAACAAGGCTTTCTCCTCTTATTTCCACCACAATAACAACAACAACAACAACCCTGTGAGGTGAGTTGGGCTGAGAGCGCGAACGACTGGCCCAAGGTCACCCCATCTGGCTTTCATGGCTAAGGCAGTACTTGAACTCAGGTCCTGTTTTCCAGCCATTCTTGCTTTCTAGCTTGGTGACTTAACCACTAGACCAGAGGGGTCTGCAATTGTCAAAGAGCCATTTGGTCCTATTTACCACAGAAAAGAAAACACCGGCAGCCACAAAATGGGTGGGTGTGGCCAGCTCAATGTCACTCACTCCCACCCAGTCACATGATCCCCCCCCCAGTCACGCCTACCCAGGTTTTGTGACTCCCGGTGTTTTCTGTAGGAAACGTGGTGGGATAACCCGACACAGAGCTGCAGCAGAGGGAGAAAAGAGCCACATGTGGCTCCAGAGCCACAGGTTGCTGACACCCACACTAGACCAAACTGCTGGCTGATGTCCTTATTTCAAGTCTTTTCATCCTGTTCTGCATCTGAAAAAGGTCCCAGAAGAGCAGCCATCACACAGCTTCAATGGGAGATTCCAGTCCCCTAGAGACCTGATCCAGGAAGAAAGCTGGAGAAATGAGAAAGATCAGAACCCCCTGAATGGCTTTCCCTAAGGCCACTTGGGTAATTTCCTTGAGAGCTCTATGGAAGAGTTTGAGAACTGTCACCCCCTAGGGTATTTTCCTGTCTCTCCAGCCTGACCCTCTAGCTGAAATTCCCTTGCTGGTTTTCTATGCAAGCCCTCATCAGGGCCATTTAGCTTTGCTCATAATTACAGAAAATCTGCCCTGCCACCTGATACCTCAATTTGTTGCTCTTCCGATTGCTAACTATTTATTTTCTTTGTAGAGAGGAATATTGCCGATTTCTAGATCACAGTTGATTTTTGCTGAACGTTCAGGCAGTTTGCAAAAGGCAATAGCATTAAAAAGTAACCCACCAAAATTGTATAAAAAGAACTTAACTGTATCCTAAAACAGCTGTTGCCACATGCCTGTTTATCTTCTGTGTGTAGAATCTAATTATTATTTTTTGGGCTATTTTGTCCTTTTTGTTAAAAAGTACATCTCAGCTTCAAGGGTGAATTTTGCATTGGTGAAAATAAAACATGACTAAACTTGTTAATATCTTGGAAGCATCACACCATATCCAGTTTGGTGTAGTGGTTAAAGTGACCTAGAAATCAGGAAACGGCGTTAAGAGTCCCAGAAAGCCATCTGGGTGACTTTGGGCTAATCCCTCTCTTTCAGGATGGTTGTTGTGCAGAAAAGAGGAAGACATATATTTGCCACCTTGAGTTACTTATGAAAGTGGAATAAAAATGATATAAAATGAAGTAGAATAGAATTATTTATTGGCTAAGTGTGATTGGACGCACAAGGAATTTGTCTCTGGTTTATAAACTCTTAGGGTACATACATAGTAATAAGTCATAGATCATGAATCATGACACAATCATAAATCATAAGATGCAAGTAATTGATAATTGTAATATACCAATAGGAGAATCTAGTAGGAAGTATGAGGTGAAAAAGATGAGAAAATGACATGGATAATGGTAATAGAGGCAACTACATGGGTAAAATGTCTTTAGGAATGGATATCGAGGATAAATATTCATCCTTGATATGGTATGGATGTCCTGTCTCCTTGTTTCCTCACTGAATGTATCTCTGAATACATTTATTATTCTGCAACCTCTATCCCGGTGGTCAAATTGGTTGGGGATGACTGGAATCCTGTAGCTTGGGTGGATCAGAATGATTAAGTCTTTGCAAGATTAGTGATGTGCCTTTTTAATATTGTGTGCAGAAGTTATGAGTCATGACTGTAGAAGTAATTGTTCTTTTTTTTTTAAGGGAGGGTGTTGGGCGAGGTCTTGGTATGAGATGTTTAACTTGTGGGGAGGGGGGGACAATGTTGCCTCTCCTTGGTAGCTTTCAGAAGTTAAGCTTCTGCAAAGTCAAAGCCCTTCCGTGTTGCTGGGTGTGCACACAAATACATCAGACGTCAAGCTTGACAAAGGAAATATTCAGAAATGCATTCTCTGGGTGTATGTTGAGACTGAGCTGAGGTTCTGTGGAGAATGTTTAACCCAAAGTCTGAGAAATTGAGATCCTTCTTGCAAAAGAATTAAAATCTCAAAATTGTGAACTCCCCAAGAAGCTTGCTATGAAAGGAGATGATGCCTGACCTGGCCTCCTTTTTAATTGCCTTGGATCTTGTCTCTGGGACAAGGAACTAGCACTTAGACATATATGCCTCTTCCTAGGGCTTTACAGCCCTCTCTAAACGGCTTGGAGTCAGTACATTGCTCTCCCTTCCAACAATCGGGGTCCTCATTTTATCAACCTCGGGAGGATGGAATGCTGAGTCAGCCTTGAACTGGTCAAAATCGAACTCCTGGCAGTGAGCAGTGAGTTAGACCTGCAGTACTACATTCTAACCACTGCGCCACCATGACTCTTCTCCAAATTGTGAGCTGGGCAGCTCCGGTCTTGGGGCTCCAGATTATAAGAAACTCCTCCAGTTATTAATAGATGTTTATGGTTAATCTGTACATAGACTTATTTCAGGCACTTTTTGCATTAAGCATCCGACTTTCTTTAGGAAGTGCATTCTTATGTTGATGTTCAATTTTATACAATATGTCAATTTTGCCATTTTTGCAGATTCAAGAAAATTCCCCTGCTCAGCAGGCTGGATTGGAGCCATTTTTTGATTTCATACTTACCATAGGACATACCAGACTGGTAAATAGCTAAGAGAAGCCATTGTTTTCTGTATCTGTGTGCGTGTGTGCACGCATGTGTGCACTTGCCTGTGTCGGTGTTCTTGCAAATATCGCTTGGTGGTTCAACTGACTTTATTTTTGAAATTGTAAATTGCTCCAGTCAACTTTCACTCCCAGATAATGTCCACAATTGGGCTTCCTCCTCTTAAATCTCTTAATAGATAGCGATCTTCAACAGACATTCTCTATTTCTTTGGATTACGTGTGAGATTCTTCTAGTTTTAACAGGTTATGGTCAGAGACCAAAAAACTGTACAAGAAGAAGCAGATTACATTAATAATGACATGTGAATCTGTAGGTTAAAAAAATACAGGTAGACTTAACAACCATTCATTTGATGACTGAAAAAAAGTGACATGATGATTTTTCATCCTTCTGACCATAGTGACATGATCAAAATTTCGGTAGTTGGCAAGTGACTCATATTTATGACAGCTGCAGTGTCTCAGAGTTGTGTGATCACCATTTATAACCTTCACAGCAGCTTCTGACAAATAAAGCTAGTGTGTGTGTGTGTCTGTCTGTCTGTCTGGATTTGCCTGATGACCATGTGATTCATTTAATAACCACAGTAATTTGCTTAACTATATTTATTTGGCAATAACGATTGTAATACAAGAACAAAACTCAACAGGTGCCTTGATTATCAACACAAATCTGGGGCTCAACTATGATTGTAAGTTGAGGATTACCTGTAAAGATGATAGATACGTCATTTCAGTATCCTTAATCAGCTTAACAATCAAACCTGGGAGTCTTCTGATAGCATTTGCAATCAAGCAGAACTTTGCTGTTTTGGGAAATTTTAGTAGACAATTCAACCAATAAGCAAATGACCGAATAAGGATCACCATATACAATTACTGTAAAAAAAAAAGCAAGAAGTATGAAAAAATTAAGGTTCCACATTTAGGCAAGAAGAACCAACTGCACAGGATAGGTGGTACCTGGCTCTATATAGTAAATGTGAGAGGGATCTTGGAGTCCTAGTCGACAATCACTTAAATATGAGCCAGCAGTTGGCTGCAGCTACCAAAAAAGCCAACACAATCCTAGGCTACAATAACAGGGGTAGAATCAAGATCACATGAAGTATTAATACCACTTTATAATGTCTTGGCCATCCTTGGAATATTGCATCCAGTTTTGGTCGCCATGATATAAAAAAGATGTTGAGACTTTGGAAATTGTGCAGAGAAGAGCAAGCAAAATGATTAGGGAGCTGGAGGCTAAAACATGAAGAACATAGTGTAGGAATTGGGTATGTCTAGTTTAATGAAAAAAAGGACTAAGGATGACATGATAGAAATATGCCAATATTTGTGGGGCTGCCACAAAGAAGAGGGGATCAACCTTTTCTCCAAAGCATATGAAGGCTGGACAAGATGCAATGGATGGAAATTAATCAAGGAGAGAAACAATTTGGAACTAAGCAGGAATTTCCTGACAGTGAGAACAATTAATCAGTGGAACAACTTGCCTCCAGAAGTTGTAAATGTTCCAACATTGTACATTTTGAAGAAGATACTGGACAACCATTTATCTGAAATGGTATAGGGTTTCCTGCCTTAGCAGGGGATTGGACTAGAAGACCTCTAAGGTCCCTCCCAACTCTGTTATTCCATTCTGGATGTATTGATACGTGATTGTGTAAAGCACATCATGAATACAAAAAGTAAATCAAATATGGAATGAATGGGTATATAAATAATACAAAGCAGGAGTTTGCAACTTGAAGTCCTTGGACCAAATTTCAGCCTTGGTAGGTGCAGCCTGCCTCTTGCTCCCTATCACCAACTCAATTGCATCTTAGAAACCTCAGGAATTTAGCCAGTTGCTTTAGGGAGGTGTGGGGAATTATGGCCCCTTTATGACTGGTAGGCACCCAGAATTCCTGAGCCACAGGTCATAAAAGGGCCATGCTTCTCCACCCCTGCTTTAGGATATGACATGAAGAACTGATCTACCAAACACGTCCCCTTCTTAGATCAGCTTTCCAGAACTGGAGACGATGGCCAGAACTCTTGTTCTAAATTGACCTGCTGGGAAATTGCGTGTAGAGGTTGCTGTATAAGCAGCCATTAGCGGCCCGGTTTTAGGAAGGTCTGGATTCATTGCTTCTTCCTTCCTTTTGGTAGCTTTGAGACTGAAAAGCATTCATGCCATCAGGTGCAGCTTGTGGAAGCAAAAGCTGGGCTTGCAGCCCTTCGGTCCCTTCCCCATGCAGGTGCTAAGAGTTTGATGCGGGCAGTGCAGTGCTTGTCTTCATAGCAGATACAGGTCGTCCTCGACTTACAACAGTTCGTTTAGTGACTGTTCAGTGTTACAACGGAAAGAGTGACCCAAGACCATTTTTCCACACAACTGTTGCAGCATCCCATGATCCCATGATCAGAATTCATATGCTTGGCAACCGGCTCCTATTTATGACTGTTACGGTGTCCAGGGGTCTTATGATCCATTTTAGTGACCTTCTGACAAGCAAAGCCAGTGGGGAAGCTGGATTCAATTAACCACCGTGTTAACTAATTTAACATCTGCAATGATTCATTTAACAACGGTGGTAAGAAAGTTTGTAAAAAGGAGCAAAATTCACTTAAAGAAAGGTCTCACTTAGCAACAGAAATGTTGGGCTCAATTATAGTTGTAAGGTGAGAACTACTTGTAATGCGAATTGAGATGCAGCTGAATTGGGTGAGAACTTTTTCTTCTTCTTTAAAATGTATTCTTAGAAAGCAAAATCCTATTTTTATGGCTACCTGTCTCTGAAGACTTAATCGTGGCATGAGAAATAGCTCTGGACCAGAAGCTGAAGTGAAATTCTCCCACCATTAACATAACTTTCTTTTCTTTATATGTTTCATTAATTTTATTTACTTGTTTTCTTTCTCACTAACTCTCTCTGGCTTAGAGAATTAAAAAATATGATGTAGAAATTAACACTTCCAGGATTAACACTTCCAAGGCAAACCCCCCAATAAAAACAATTTTAAATCAAACTCAATAATAAACGTATAATTACAATTAATACAGTGGCAACAAACATTTTTCAAGGGTTCTTTGGATGAGCTTTAGTTTCCAATACAGTAATCCTCAACTTATGACCACAATTGACCCCAAAATTTCCATTTCTAAGGCAGCTATTAAATAAGTCATGCCTCATTTTACAAAAAAATATTTTTGCCACAGTTGTTACGTGAGCCACAACAGTGGTTAAGTGAATCTTGGTCATTAAGTGAATCTGGATTTTTCTGACTTGGCTTGTCAGAAGCTCCCTAGGAATATTGCAAATGATACTCCCAGGACCCCTTCAACCATCCTCAATACATGCCAGTGGCCAAGCACCCAAAGTATGACTGATGCTGCAACAGTCATAAGTAGGAAAAACGGTCATAAGTCATTTTTTTCCAGTGCTGTTGCAACTTTGAATGGTCACTAAATGAATAGTTGTAAGTCGAGGACTACCTGTAACGGTTACTGAAATGACAACCTTATTATGTGGGTGAGGACTCGTTCCTCATTTTCTCGGCATCTTTGCTTGAGGGCATCTTTGAGCTTTTGAGTATTGAAACCTGTTTGGTACAATCAAGCTGCCCCTTTTGGCAAAGCTTTGGAGGGAGGAGAAGGAAGGGCATTGAATTCTTTGCTGAGTCATCAAAATCAGTTCTCAATATTTGACCAACTATAATCCTTATTGTTAATAATTAACAGATTAAAAGTTGCTCGACAAAGGCGTGCAGAGATGAGAAAGAAGGCTTGCTGGTAGCTTCCAGCTGTTATTTCATTTAGTCAACGTGGCAGCTTGTCATATGAGTACAGGCAGTCCTCAACTGACGACCACAATTGAGCCCAACAATTCTGTTGTTTAGTTGAGGTGTTTATTAAGTGAGCTTTGCCCCATTTTACAATTTTTCTTGTCACACTTGTTAAGTGAATCCCTGCAGTTGTTTTTCCCAAAAATCTTTACTGGTTTTTACACATATATGGGGAAAGGTATAGGGATATACAAAAAAATTTGGCAGCTCCCACACTAGTGATAGAAACCCATCCAACACTCACAATTTTTACAATCTTAAAAACAAAATATAAAAGATAAGCAGAAAACAAGGTCTTATTCTATATTGTCAACCATGTGTTCATTCATTTTCCTTTGTCACTTTCTAGAATATCACCAATTGCTATTTATTTCAAATGCTTTTATTTTTGTGATCTGAGCCTTTTCGATATTGCTCCTTCCTCTCTGTCCCCAGAGGAGGCCTCAGCCCCCACTCCTTCTTATCTTGCACCATACTGTCCCTTCCACTACCTTCGCTATGTTCGTCCTCTAGGAGGAGAGAATTCTTTTTAATGACGGGTTCCGCCTCCTGCACTGTATTAATTCTAATCCTGTTTCCCTCCCAAAAGATCAACATTCCTTCTGGCAATAACCATCTAAACCAAATTCCTTTCTTGTATAATTTCTTTGAAAAGGAGGAATACTTCCTCCTTCTCTCTCTTATCTTTTTTGGAATCTGCTTAAGAATGGTGATTTCTTCATCTTCATATTTCAATGGTCTCTCCCTTTGGGTCCCAAGCACCTCATCCCTTGTGGTCCTCCTGAGAAATTTAACATGTACCTCCCTTGGAACATTATGACTTCTAGCATATGCTGAATTTATCCTATAAACTAAGTCCATATCCCACCACAACTGATTTTTATCTCTCTTAATATAATCTGCTAAGATTGTACTCATGATATCCTTAAGGTCTTCATTTTCTGTCTCTGGTAGGTTCTGGAATCTAAGAAAAAAGGACATTCTGTCAAATTCTACCTTTGCCAAAAAGTTTTCCAAGTCTACATTTTCCTTCCGGATTGTTTTAATTTCTTCCCCCAACCCAGCCGCTCCCTCCTCCAACACCGCAATCCTTTGTTTATTTTCTGCAATATGATGTTTAACATCTCTGAGTTCTTCTTTAAGCTCTGTCATTTCTTTTTTCAAATCATTTTGACCCCTCATAAGTTCTTGAAACATTTGAGAGACAGATAGTTCTTTTGGTCCCTCTCCAGACCCCTCTTGCTGTAACATTGAGGTGATTTTTGTTTGTTGCATACTATGACTGGAGGAGACAGATGAGGAGGGGCGAGAGTGACTTGCCTGTCGGTGGCTTCTTAGGCCCCATTTGTTTAAAATTCAGAGATATAAGTCTTTTCCCAGGAAGATGGCGTCCGAGGATTGCGCAGCTGTGCTGATCCGAAAATGCAAAACAAAGCCGAAAGCGACAGTTCACAATTCCAAGGCACCGAGGCAAACCAAATGAAGGGTATCAAATAGTCAAAGTTCAGAAGAGCCACATTCAGGGAAGGGTCTCAGTTTCCCTCAGAGAGAGTAATAAGGCTGAAGGTAGTTTCAAAGGGCAGACTTCATTTATAAGTAAACAAACAGAGAAGGGTGGGCGCCATCTTGGCTCCTCTTTCCACAGGGAGAAAGAAAACAGATATCTCTTATCAAAGCTTTTAAAGGAAAAACAGCTCCACAGTCATTACTAGCAGTTGTGATAAAGATCTTTCTCCGTTGGCTAGCTGAAGTGACCGGTCAGCCTTTGTTCTCTCTCTTCTAAGAGAGATCGTTCAAACGCCGCTTAATCCGAGGGGGGGGGGGGGGTAGAAGAAAGAAACACCCCCCTCTAATCTCCATTCAAATAGGTTGAACACAGAATTTACAAAAGTCTGCTGCTTTTCTTTTAAACGATCAGAGAGTTCAGGATGGGTCCCCTACCACCAGGATCCAGCCGCACTTCTCCAGGTACGCTCTCTCCTCCGGATCCATTCGGCAAAAGAGCGGACAGCACAATGCTGTCCCTCATCCCCCCTCCGCTCCCCGGCTCCTAGGCAAAGCTGAAAAGCACCCCCGCCAGCTGCCGCCGATTCCGGGGGGCTTCAGCAAGCTGCCCTTCGGCAGAGAACCCTTCCAGGGCCCCCTGTGCTCCTTACGGAGCCAGCCGGGGAGACGAGCGGCGGACAACACGTCCGTCGCCTTCAAGAACCGGAAGTCGTCTCTGAATCCCTGCAGTTGTTAAATTAGTAGCACGGCTATTAAGCGAATCAGGCTTCCCCATTGATTTTGCTTGTCAGAAGTCGCAAAAGGAGATCACATCACACACACACACACACACACACGCACACACACAGGACATTGCAACTATCATAAATATGAGTCAGTTGCCAACTGTCTGAATTTTGATCACCTGATCATGGGGATGCCACAAAGTGAAAAATGGTCATAAGTCACTTTTTTCAGTGCTGTTGTATCTGAATGGTCACCAAATGAACTGCTGTAAATTGAGGACTACCTGTGTTATCTTTGTTATCCAGACCTATTTGTTATCGAGTCCCTTCCGGGAGAGGGGGCGGTCTATAAATTTAAATAATAATAATAATAATAATAATAATAATAATAATAATAATAATAATAATAATAATAATAATAATAATAATAATAATTCCTGTGGGATTTTCGTATACAAACAAAGTACTAGCGCATAACACACCAGACATCACACTGGTTGAGAAAAAGAAGGTTACAATCATAGACATCGCAATACCAGGTGATAGCAGAGTTGAGGAGAAGGAACATGAAAAAGTCGCGAAACACTAGGACTTAAAAATTGAAATCCAACGATTATGGCACAAACCAGCAGTGGTAATTCCAGTGGTAATCGGCACACTGGGTGCTATTCCAAAAGCACTGGAATTACATTTAAAACAGTTAAAACTTGACAAAATCACCATCAGTCAAATGCAAAAAGCTGCACTGCTTGGATCTGCACGTATATTACGAAAATACGTTACGACGTCCTAGGCCCCTGGGTGGGGCCCGACTAGTAATCAATGCCAAATCCGGTGAATCAACTGGCCGCCGTGATACAATCGTATAATAATAATAATAATAATAATAATAATAATAATAATAATAATAATAATAATAATAATAATAATAATAATAATAATAATAATAATAATAATAATAATTGCTTAGAAGTCATGTTTTTGTATTTGGGCTAAAAGATGCTTTCTCCACATTTCGCCTGTGATTATAGTGTTGTTGATAAAATGACTTAGGTTCAAGCACTGCATTCTAAAAAACAAAATATCAGGACAGGACAGAAATATTGGACTTTTCTTATGCAGATCCTGTTCTAAGGCAGCAACTTTGTATGTATAAACATCTGAATTTGCCATCACAAATTTTCAAAATTTTTATTTTTTAAAACCGCAAACATCTGTTGACAAAATCAACCTCCCAAACCAAAATAAATACTAATGTTGCTACACTCCATCCTAACTTTAACTAACCCCAAATAAAATTGGTCAGTAAATTTACACCAATTTACAGTATAGCTAGTCCTCAACTTATGACCAAAACGAAGCCCAGAATTTCTGTTGCTAAGGACGATAGTTGTTAAGTGAGTTGTGCCCAATTTAACAACCTTTTTTGCCACAGTTGTTAAGCAAATCACTGCAACGGTTGAGTGAATGTCAATCATATGTCACTTTTTTCAATGGCACTGTAACTTTGAACAGTCACCAAATGAGTGATAAGTCTGTATTTACCGTATTTTTCGGAATATAAGACACACCTTTTTCCCTCAGAAAAGAGGCTGAAAATTTGGGGGCATCTTGTACACCGAATACAGCATTTTTTTTTTATTAACAAGTTTTATTGGTTTTTCAAATTTTTTCGAGGAAAAAGGGTTAAAAAGGGTATAAAATTTTTTGACAGCTACATCGTGCGGGGGAAAGCAGCCCCCCCAAATCTCACAACTTTTACAAAGAAAAATAGAAAAACATCAGCATTTGAATAGACATTAGCAGTTTTGGGTTTAACGCTAAGTCATAATATAATATATTCAATCATTTTTTTTGTATCACTTCCATAATGTTACATTATAACAACAATTGCAACAATGTTTCAAATCACTTTTGTGACCTGAGTCTTCTGGATGTTGCATCCTCCCCCCCCTCCCCGTCTACTGGCAGATCTTCAGCCCCTCCCTCCTTCATTTCTTGTGTACCATCCCCTATTTCGTCTAGGAGAGCATTATGTTTTTTAGTGAAAGCCTCGGCCTCCACAACTGTGTTAATTCTAATTATGCTGCCCTCCCAGAAAATCAGCGAATACAGAATAGCCTCCATAAGGCTATGTATGCAATTTTTTTGACAAAAAACGGCCCAGTTTCCATGAAAAACAGGCTGATTTTTGCTCGTTTTTGCCCCCTCTCCAGATGTACTCTGCAAGCCCCCCCAAGGCTATTTATGCCTTTAAAAAAAAAAAGGGCCCATTTTCACAAAAAATGAGCCATTTTGGGGAGGTTTGCAGAGTGCAAAAACTTTTTTCCCTTTTGGAAAGCTCTTTAACTGATAGATGAGAATTACATTGATCGAGTGCTATGCCAACAGAAAGAAAGTCTTAGGTGCTGCAGATTGTCAGCGATTTCCTTCTCCAGCACATGGATAAATGCACCTGGAAACATCTACCTACCTACCTACCTACTCTCTCTCCCTACCTATCTACTATATTTCTCTCTATTTCTCTCTCTCTCTATCCCTCTACCTACCTACTTACCTAACCACACTCACTCTCTCCCTACCTACCTACTGTATTTCTCTCTCTCTATTTCTTTCTCTCTCTATCCCTTTACCTACCTACCTAGCTACCTACCTACCTACTCTCTCTCTCTCTCTCTCTCCCTACCTATTATATTTCTCTCTCTTTCTCTCCCACTCTCTATCTACGTACTTTTTTAAAAAATTGCATCTTCAAAACCTTGGTGCATCTTATTCTCCGGTGCGTCTTATACTCTGAAAAATATGGTAATCTGGAAGTCGGTTGAGTGGGACTTTCCATCAATAACTGTAAAATTAAAGTTTACATTTCTCTCCAGATTTGGAAAGAACTGAGCTGGAAGGATAGCTGGCCTTCTAGAATGAGTGAGTGAGTAAATGGATGAATGAATGAAAGAAAGAAAGAGAAAGAAAGAAAGAAAGAAAGAAAGAAAGAAGAAAGAAAGAAAGAAAGAAAGAAAGAAAGAAAGAAAGAACATTATTCCCTGCCTTTACTGGCCTGTGTTTGCTGCCATGTCCAGATACAAGACCTTAATTCCCCCCCCCCCTTCCCCTCATATAGAATAAAGAAGGCGACACCCTGAAAGATCTACTAAAAGCCAACGTCGAGAAAGCTGTGAAACTGGAAGTCTACAACATAAAAACGATGAAAGTGCGTGAAGTGGAGGTCATCCCCAGCAATATGTGGGGAGGGCAGGGACTGCTAGGGTCCAGTGTGCGATTCTGCAGTTTCCAAGGCGCCAATGAACACGTCTGGCACGTACTGGTAAGCAGGAAAGCGGAACTCCATGTTGTATTGGGCTTTCTACGATTGCTAGTCCTGATTGGTTGTTATCTCGAATCACAGCTGGATGATCAGATTTTAGCTGCTAAGAAGCCGTGCTGGGGTGCCTCACTCATCTTAGCCCAACTGACTTACGTGGTTTTGGAGGAAATAGATGGGAGGAAGTAGGATTCTGTATGTTGGCCACTTTGAGTTACTTACGAAAATAACAAGGGTGGGATAAATATAAAATCAGATTAGAAACCTGGAAATGGTGAATTCTCATCCTGCCTTAGACATGGTCAACTTTGTGGTCTCTCTCTCAGTCCTAAGAAGGCCAAGGCAAACCAGTTCCAAAATTGCTGGGACTTGGGTAGGTAATTGCCAGCAGAAAAGACCCCCCCCCCCCTCTCAAAAAGATTTACCAAGCCCTGAATCAAAATGCTTTTCCCATTGGCTTTTTTTTTTAATAAAAAGTTTTTATTTTTTAAAATATGAACATTCTATCTTTCATTAAACTGTGTCATCTGGGTACAAATATCTCTGCAATAACCATCAAAATTTGCAACGTCATTCACATCGATATTAATCCTCTAATCTTAGAATTATGGTACATTAAAAAGTTGAATATAGTGGACCTATTCGTTTTTCCTTCTTAATGTATTTTCTAATAAAAATGTAATAATAACATTAAGCATTGAATATGCTTATTTTTTTTACTTGTCCCAGCTTCTGCCAACCTAGCCGTTTGAAAGCACATAAAAAATGCAAGTAGAAAAATAGGGACCACCTTTGGTGGGAAGGGAACAGTGTTCTGTGCACCTTGGGCATTGAGTCATGCCGGGCACATGACCACGGAGACGTCTTCGGACAGCGCTGGCTCTTCAGCTGTGAAACGGAGATGAGCACTGTCCCTTAGAGTCGGGAATGACATATGTGCGAGGGGAACCTTTACCTTTATGCTTGAGTAACATGGTCCGTAGCCATAACTATGGTCTTTCTCTCTTGTTTAGGATGTGGAGCCAGCTTCTCCGGCAGCCTTAGCTGGCCTGAAGCCCCATTCTGACTATATAATTGGATCGGATCAGATACTTCATGAGGTAAAAGATTCAGAGGAGTTATAAAGTCAGGAGAGATTGGATTTTGGTGACGATGGCTGTGAATATTTCTTAGGCTTCTGCATGGCTCTGCACTTGGTTCCTTTCACCTTCTCTTGTGCTTGATTTCTTATTGTAGAAGCATTTTTGTGCATAAAACTCTCCTTTGGTTTCAGGGTCCATCTCTTGGCTGCCAAGAGCTTGAGCAGTTTCATGCAAAAGGCAAAACTAACCACAACGTAGTGGGGAAGAGAGAGCATTGCACGTGGGACTGCCATTTTCAGGCTCCCCTTTCCTGGGCCTCTAAAACAGGGGTGTCAAACTCAAGGACTACAGGCTGGATCTGCCCCGTGGGGGTGCTTAAATCTGGCCTGCGGGACGGAAATATCAAAGGACCGACACATGCCAACGTCTCTGCCAGCCAAAACGGGTCCAGGGGCCTCCGTGTGCCTTGTTATCAGCTGGTGTCTTCAGAAGCATTCTGCCAGCTGATAACAAGCCACACGGAGGCCTCTGTGTGGCCTATTTTTGGCCTTCCTGGCCTCGAGAGCACTCTGCCAGCTGGAAACGGGTGGTGTGGGGCCTCCATGTGGCCCATTTTTGGCCAGCAGAGTGCTTCAGGAGGAATGGATTGGACTGGATTACAATTATGTGGCCTCAAGTAAGTGCCTGATCTGGATAGAAAACAAGCAATATCCTATGTTAAAACTACACTTTAATGCCAGATTTTTACCTACTTTAATCTATAATGAACAATCTATAATTGGCAGTCATTTCTATTTACTATCCTGGAAAATTACCTCTGCTTTTAGATCTTATATTATCACGTTATTTATGCTATTCTACTTTTATTATTTGTTTAATAAAAATGAAAAAGCAATTTACTATTAAACTATGGGGAATAAATTTAGAAATAAAAAGTTTAGCGGAGTATGAGGAATAAGTAATACATGTTTGCCTGTAATATCTGGTAGAAGAGATAGGAAAATGGTTATAATAAAGAACTGTGGAAAGAAAGGAGAAAGGGAAAAACGTATCTTGAACCCGTGTCAAACACCCACCATGGTCATGCTCACCTGGAGCATTCCCCCCCCCCCACATATTCTGGCCCTCCAAAGTCAAACACAACCCTGATGCGGCCCTCAATGAAATCAAGTTTGACACCCCTGCTCTAAACCAACCATGTCCAAACTTGACAACTTTGAAACTTGTAGACTTCAACTCCCAGAATTCCCCAGCCAGCATGAAGTCCACAAGTCTTAAAGATTGGATACCCCTTTTTCCTGATTTTTCTTGCTTTCCCAGACAGATGTTGTTATGGGCCTTAATACTTTAGACTAGGATTTGTCAAACTGGTTCACAGACCTTTTTAAGGATCCCCATGAACTTGAGAGTAAGAGGTTTTTCACTGGAGGTTTTTAAGAAGAGACTGTACAGCTAACTCTTCTCAAAATGTATAGGGTCTCCTGCTTGAGCAGGGAGTTGGACCAGAAGACTCCCATGGTCCCTTCCAGTTCTGTTGAGGGGGGAAATGTTGACTTGAATGCAATTAATTTTCTGCTAGAACTTTGCCTCTTGATCAGGGTTTCAGGGATTTTTTTTAATTAAATGAATCTCTTTAAAAGTTTTTAAAATTGGCTGTCAAACATGAAAATAGCACGGTCCCATCATGATGCAAGCTCCACTTGCTTCATATGTACATTTGATACCACTATGGATGTATAGGAGGGGCAGAATTTAAGATGTAATAGCCCCCCTCCCCTTTCTTCCCAACCCACCCCCTGTGGACATCTCTGCTCTCTTTTCTCCATGGCCGCAAGTCATGAAGTCTTCACCCTAAAAAAAGAAATCCTCTCCTATTATGGCAGTGCTTTTCAAACTTGGCTGCTTTAAGACATCTACGGAGTGCTTGGTGCTGAAGTAACTTCTGAAGTTACCTACTTTGCCAATGAACTTTCTGCAAGAAAACAGCCAAGCTCCGAGACCACCAAAGACTCTACCAAGTTCAACCCTGAGCTACATATTGATTTAAGATGTCTGGACTTCAACTCCCAGAATCCCTCAGCCTGGATGAGTGGACTCATCTCTTAGCCAGCATGGATGGACTTCAACTCCCAGAATTCTCCAACCAGCATGCTAAGCTGGGGAATTCTGGCAATTGAAATCCAGACCTCTTAAATTTGCAGGGTTGAAAAACATGGCATTTTGAGGCATTTTTTTAAGGATGGCATGGAGAGCACAGCATCCTAAAACTAGAATAGAAACATGCAAATGAAGACTGAATCATCCAGGCCAAAAGTATCTTAAAAGGTTAAATCATGGCAACGGGATCAAACTTTATTAAAACTGAGACATTTCGTTACTCATCCAAGTCACTTCTAAAGGCCTCAGTTTTAATAAACTGTGGTCCACTTTTTAAGAAGTGGAATTGAAAGGGGCCCCAAACATCTTGACTGGTTTCTTCATTGTGCTGGAAAACCCATTTATCTACCCATTGACGAGGGCAGTCTCCTTGATCAAAGAACAGGCTGTACATTCTCTCCCCTAACAGTTTATTCCAGGAACTGGATGGCTGGTGGTGGTATTAAGGGGAAGAAGGGGTTGGGGGGGGGGCATGTTGCTGCAGACTCTGAATGGTGGATCTCTCTTTTGTTCAGTCTGAGGATTTCTTCTCCTTGATTGATTCCCATGAGGGGAAGCCTCTGAAGCTAGTGGTCTATAACACAGAAACGGATTCCTGCCGAGAGGTTTTTGTAACCCCCAACGGAGCCTGGGGTGGAGAAGGAAGGTAGGACTTTAGAGTTATGTGAGTGAGTTATGAGATTGTGGGCAAGATCAGGCAGATGCTTGGCCTCCTAGTGCAGGGCTCTCCAACTTTGACAACTTTAAGCCTGGCGGACTTCAACTCCCAGAATTCCAGGAACTGGATGGCTGGTGGTAACAGATTTCTGTTGCTAAGCCAGGCAGTTGTTAAGAGAGTTGTTTTGCGACCTTTCTTGCCACAATTCTTGTTCATTGAATCACTGCAATTGTAGTGAAGTTGTTAAGTGAATCACTGCAGTTGTTAAGTTAGTAACACGGCTGTTAAGTGAATCCAGCTTCCCCACTGACTTTGCTTGTCAGAAGGTCACAAAAGGCGGTCATGTGATCTACTGCAACCATCATAAAAACTGCGAGTCAGTTGCCAAGGGTCGGAATTTTGATCACGTGGCCATGGGGCGCTGGGAGGTCATAATACATTTGGGAATAGTCCGTGAAGTTTTCTTTGGGGTGGGGGATGGTTGATTTGGGATTTCCCCCTTACAGTCTGCATTAAGTGCATAGAAAAACCACCACAACTCCCTTCTATTCCATTCTTCCTTCTTTGACATCAGTAGAATGTTTCAATAGATGTGCCATGCATGGGCAGAATCTTTCTCTCCGGCTGGCAGCATAATGGTTTTCTTGATGGCATGTTAGAAAACTACTTTTTTTACTCTCATGTAGAAAGGTAACCTAGAATCAAAATCACATGAACTATTATAAGGCCTCAGTAGGCTCACACAGCTTTATAAAACCTTAGCAGGCCCACAACTGGAATACTATACAATTTTGGTCACCACATTACAAAAAAAGATGTGGAGACTTTGGAAAAAGTACAGAGATGAGCAACTGATTAAAGACCTGGAGAATAAAACATATGAAGAACAATTGCCGGAACTGGGTATGGCCAGTTTAGAGAAAAGAAGGACCAGGGGTGACATGATAGCAGTCTTTCAGTATTCGGGAGTCTGTCACAAAGAAGAGGGGGTCAACCTATTCTCCAAAGCACCTGAAGGCAGGACAAGAAGCAACGAATAGAAACTAATCAAGGAGAGAACCAACCTAGAACTAAGGAGAAATTTCCTAACAGTGAGAACAATTAATCAGTGGAACATCTTGTCTCCAGAGGTTGTGGGTGCGCCAACGCTGGATACTTTTAGGAAGAGTTTGGACAATCATTTGTCTGGAATGGTATAATAACGTCCACACTAGATTACTATAATATAGCCCTTGGGGCACCAGCTAGTCTTCCAGTTACTGGCGGCATGCACATGCGATGATCAGCTGGCCGGCGGCATGCTCACGCCAGAAAACGGAATACCAGCTCTTCCAGTTTCATGCACAAAAGCCACCTGATCATCACGAGCGAATATGTGACAGAAACCCAGAAGAGGAATGGGTGACGCCGCACGTGCCAGGCAACATGGCTCCGCATGCCACTTCTGGCATGCATGCCGTAGGTTCGCCATCACATGTCTATAGAGTCTGTGGGGCGAAGACTTACTAGCGCTTTGCGATCACTGAAAAGTTTGAGTTTTCCTATACCATTATTTCCCATAGCAAAGGGGGGAGGGGGAAAAGTAGAGGGAAAAAGTAAACTGATTGCTTTATTCAAAGAAAAGAACATACCTAATTTATGTTTTCATTTGGAAACTGCTTCTGGATTTTGTACTTGTGATTGCAAAAAAAATAAGTGAAATTTTGATTTTGCTGATTAGATAGATTTGTTGTTGTTGTAGGAATGGCTAATACAGATAGTCCTTGACTTAACGACCAGAACAGAGCCCCAAATTTCTGTTGCTGAGTGAAACATTTGTTAAGCGAGTTTGCCCCATTTTATGACCTTTCTTGCCACAGTTGTTAAGTGAATGGCTACAGTTGTTAAGTTAGTAACACGACAGTCAAGTGAATCTGGCTTCCCCCGGTGATTTTGCTTGTCAGAAAGTCACAAAAGGGGATCACATAACCCCAGGACACTGCAACCGTCATAAATATGAATCAGTTGCCAAGCATCTGGATTTTGATCATGTGACCTTCGGGATGTTGCAACAGTCGTAAGTGCGAAAAACACTCAGGTTACTTTTTTGGGTGCCGTTGTAACTTTGAATGGTCACTAAACGAACTGTTGTAAGTCGAGGACTACCTGCACATATTGTGTAAAAGCAAAAAGTTGAGCCTTTAATATTATTTTTCCTTGTGCTAAAAAACCTTTTTTTCCCTTTTTCCCTTCTACCCCACCCCACACTTTTCCTTTTCTCCTCTTTTTCCTCCCCCTTGTTTCCCATTATTTTCATTTTCCTTTGTATTTTATAGTCGGATAAACTAATAAACATTTGAAGATGCAGAAAGTAGAGTTTCTCTTAATATTGTGGTTTCTGTTTGCAGTTTTAAAAATCAGAGTGTGCACCCTATTTCTGACAACATTTGCTTTTTTCTGCAGCTTAGGATGTGGCATTGGATACGGCTATCTGCACCGAATTCCCACACAGGCTGCTACCCCAAAGAGAGCGGCAGAGATCCTATCATCTTCGCCATCTGGAGACGTACCCCCAGAATCCCCAGCTAATGGCTACATGGAGGTAAGGAGGTTTCATTCTGGACATGGCTTAGTTACCATATTTTTATGACTATAAGATGCACCGGTGTATGACCGATCAAATTTCGAAGAGGAAAGTAAGAAAAAAAAGTTTTTGCCTTCCCTCAGCCCCAGCAGACACTCTGCAGGCTTCAGCAGGGCTGGGGCAAGGCAAAAACACCCCCCTTTTTGTCTTTTACCAGCCCTGCTGAAGCCTGCAGAGGGCTGCTGGGGCCTGAGGAAAGGCAAAAAAGCCTCGGTTTTTGTGAAAAACGGCCTGTTTTTCGCAAAACGGAATGCAGGGACTGGGCTTTGGGAGACCAAAAATGACTGTATTCGGTGTATAAGATGCACCAACATTTCCATGCTCTTTTTTTGGGGGGGGGGGTATGTCTTATGCTCTGAAAAATACTACTGTGCACTTTGTGAGCAAATTTATATCTGGAGGGAGTATCGCAGCCCTGCCGCAGCCACTTCCTCCAGTTTTTTAGCAGTTTTTTAATCCCTCCAGATTCTTTCTGCTGAAATCTGGAGGTTGGTAGCCCAAGAACCGTGGCATGAAATGCATTACATTTCTGATATTTCATTCACCACCTTCTCTGCTTTGCCTGAGTTATTTTTAGGAGGTCTAAATATTCTGGTGAATGTTTATGCTGCTTTGGTAAGACCACAAATGGAATACTGCATCCAATTTTGGTCACGTGATACAAAAGAAGATACTGAGACTATGAAGAGTGCAGAAAAGATCAAAAAGATTAGGAGTCTGGAAGCTAAAGTATACAGTGCAGGAACAGGGTCTGTCTATTTAACGAAAGGGAGGACTAGGGGTGACATGATAGCAGTCTTCCAATATCTCAGGGGTTGCCCCAAAGAAGAGGAAGTCAAGCTATTCTGCAAAGCACCTGGAGGCAAAACAAGAAGCAACAGATGGAAACTCGTCAAGGAGAGAAGCAACCTGGAACTAAGGAGAAATTTCTTGACAGCTTCTGAAAGAGAAGAGAGTCGATGTAATTCCCATCTCTTTTCTATTTCTGGTAAATAATACCCCCACCCTGCCACACTGCAGGTAGTCTTCACTTAATGTAAAGTAGAGAAGATTTGCATTTTAGGACCTAAGGAATTCCCTGTCCCAATTACAGATAATCCTCAACTTACAACAGTACATTTGGTGACCGTTTCAGGTTACAATAGCATTGAAAAAAGTTACTCACGACCGTTTTTCATACTTCCATACTGTTGTAGCATCTCCAGGGTTACATGATCAACATTTGGATGCTTCGTATACATATTTATGACGGTTGCAGTGTCCCAAAGACATGTGATCCCCTTTTGCAACCTTCTGACGAGCAAAGTCAACAGGGAAGCCAGATTCATTTAACAACCGTGTTGCTGACTTTACAACTGCAGGGATTCGCTTGACAACTTTGGCAAGAAAGATTGTAAAATGGGGCAAAGCTCATTTAACAAATGTCTCACAGCAACAGAAAGTCCGGGCTGAATTATGGTCATAAATAGAGAACCATCTGTACTGTCATCTTAACCCAGTCATTTCTTAAACATAGGTTAGTCCAGTATGAAGGTTAAGATGCTGGACTAGGAGACATAAATTCAGTTCTCCGGACAACGATGGAATTCCCTGAGAAATTCTGGGCCTGTTGCTCTCTTATTTAGCCCAGCCTGCCTCACAGGGTTGTTGTGGAGAAAAAAGGAGTGCGCCATCCAACATGGTGAGGACTGAGAGAAAGGCAGGATGTAAAATCTAATCAACAATGCATTTGATTGGCCAAACTGTAATCATGTTATAGTTTAGAACAGAGGTCTTCAAACTTGGCAACTTTTAAGACTTGTGGACTTTAACTCCAGCTGGCTGGAGAATTCTGGGAGTTGAAGTCCACAAGTCTTAAAGTTGCCAAATTTGGGGACCCCTGGTTTAGAATAGTCTGTGAACTCATCCATCCTCCTGTGTTGTTCGGCAGAGAAAGAAGGTTTCTAGAGGGCAACCAAATGGCAGTGGGGTAAGATCACAGGCAGTCAAAATGGATTCGTTTATTTTAGGCTTCCTTGATGGCACCTCACCCCACACCTGAAGAAACCGACAGCTTGGGTTACATCTCCAGTCAAAGTGTGACTCCCTATTCATTAGAAAATTCCCTGCACCTTCCTCCTCCTCCTCCTCCTCCTCCTCCTGTCCAGAGAGTCATGGATCCAGGTAATTCAATATCTCTCCTTTTTTTAAAAAAAAAATCCTATCCGTGCTAACATTTATGGGGGGTAAGTAGCCCAGCATCTCAAAGAGATACCTGGTTGGGCAAAGCACTTGAGAAGTAACATCAGGGCAACATCTGCAGATATATGAATTGAATTTGTTGGCCTCTGACTAGACCAGAGGTGTCAAAGCCCAAGCTCAAGCCCGCGGGCCAGATACGGCCCATGAGGTGCTTAAATCCAGCTGGCGGGGTCGGCCTGGAAATCTCAATAGACCAGCCCGCAGTGCCTCTGCTGGCTAAAACAAGCCACGTGGGCCCCCCACGGGCCTTGTTTTTGCCCTCCATGGCCTCCTGCAGCACTTTTTGCTGAAAACGGGCCAAAAACAGGGTGTTTTCCCGTGCGCTGCTTGGAGACTCCAAGCAAGGGTTAAATTCTGTCCTTCTGCCCAATGGACTGGATTGAAATTCTTGACCACACCTCCTGGTCTCCTAGTATCTTCAGTTTTTCAATTCAGTCCATTGCCCATTAGGATATCTTTTTAGTCTCTCCTGAGACTTTTCTTCTTTTTCTTACCTGTATCCTTTACAACATTCGGTTCCATTTTATTCTTTATTTGTTCTTTGCCTAGACCTTTTTTTCCTTCTAGCAGCATTAAGTTCCTTCGCCTCTCTGCATCGCGACAGAGAGGCTTGGCTATCCAGGCGTCCCAGGGTAATCCGGGCACTGGGAGCTGCTAGCCAGCTGGCTCTCTACCACCGGGGTTTCGGCGAGCCACCGAAGTCTTCAGCGGAGGTGAGCTTTTGGAGCAGAGCGACAGCCGGCTTTTCCCTCCACAGCAGAGGCAGCGTGGTGCTTCCCTGGGTGCCACCATCTTGCGCCACCCCCTTACGACGGCCATTTTCGAGCAGCAAAGTTTCCCGCCGTTTGCACAATTGCCGCGTTTTCTCAATGGCGGCTGGAGAGTCAAGGCGGCAATCGTAGCGCTCTCTTGAAACGGTGGGAATTTTGAGCTATTTCGGAGGTTTCTCTGGCTGAGGCCACCCTCCACGTCTAGCCTTTCAATCTCTGGCGCACTCCTTCACAGTCCTCTTCCCCCAGCAGCGTTAAACTGTGTCCCGTTGGCGCACACTTGCCCTGCTTCCCAGCGAATTGCCAGCCGTCGCACTACTTGCCAGATCTCTGCCTGACCACCGCAGAAGCCGTCAACCACCATGGCGGATGAGATCTTCGTGGATCCCCTTCCGACAGGCCAGTCTCCCAATCCGACAGGGCCCTATCTCAGGAAGGCGGGCAGGGCTGCTAGGGAAGCCATTGGGGGGGACCAAGACCAGCAAGCCTTATTCCAGGCAGCCATCTAAGGCACAGGAAAAGGATGCTTCCAGACCCCAGAAGGCCCTGGAGAAAGAATTTCCAAAGGCAGATAGTGGCACAAGTCCACCAGCAAGATCAGCCAGGAAGCCCTATTGGTCAGGATCCAGTTGGGGCCCCCTCTCCTCCTCCCACTATCTCTGAGTGTGGGGTTTTTTCAGAGAGGTTTCTCTCTCCAGGGGGTCCAGTTCCCCTCCCCCCCCTGGGGGAGGTGCAGACCTATTTGAGTGCGACCTACTTTCTGATAGGGAGGGTTCCCCTCCTCCTGTTCCTTTAGCCAGGGATCCCACTCTCAGGCTTACTGTGGCGGGGACCCGCCCGGTAGAAGACCTGGACCCAGGCCTCTCATCAGAAATGAGGCAGGTGATTGCTACAGCAATCTCTCAGGGGATAGCTGAGGGCCTCCAAAGGCGCCACAGGTTCCACAGCCAGCTCCTCCGATTGCTCAGGCCGCTCCAGCGCCTCAGGCCCCTCTAGCTCTGCAGCCCCCTCAGGGCCCTGGAGAGCAACAGTGCCCCCACAGGCCTTCATCTCCGCCCCCATCGGTGGCCAGTGCTGAATCGATTTGGGAGGATGAGGATGTGGGGGGGAGGGTCATGACTTATTGGATGATGAGAACCACATTCCAGATAAACCAGCCTTTGCTGGATTGTTTCAACCATCTCTGTTCAAATCAATCCTGTTCAAGGCCAAGGTGTCCACCCACATGGAGGTGGCAGTGCCTCCAGATCAGGCAGCTGCAGATCCTATGGATCACAGTAAAGGCCTGTTCGATGAGAAGGTCCCCGCTCAGGAAATCGTCCCTTCTCCCAAACTCTTTAAAGATGTAGTCCAATGCCAGTGGGTCCAACCTGGGACCCTGGCCACCCTTGGTGGTAATGATAAACGCCTTTACTCAGTGGATCCTACCATGGAAGAGCTTCTTAAGCTTCCTTCCATTGATCCTCCAGTTCAGGCTCTCACTTCCTCTCAGTGCTCCCACTGGACCTTCTAGAGGAACTTAAGGTGGAGGACAAAAGAGCTGAACGGGCTTGTCACAAAACCCATCGTCGCAGTTTAGGCCATTAAAGCGGCCACCTCCGCCTCATTCTTCAATAGGGCCACAGTTGCCTGGCTTCACCAGGTACTCACTAGGCTCCCGGCAGGGGACGCCAGACTGCAGCATGATGTAAACAAAATTGTAGCTGCGGTGGAATATTCTGCAGATGCCACCCTTAACATGGCAAAGTTTGCTTTGCGCGCCATGTCCTCTAATGTCACCTGTCATAGACTCTTATGGGTACGCCATTGTAATGCGGATATGCGTTCGAAGTGGAAGATTGTTTCCACTCCCTTTAAAGGGGGCAAGTTATTTGGGGAGGCCCTTGACTCAGTTTTAGTTGAGAACAAGGATAAGCAGAAGGTGATGCCCACGGGTTTCAGGAAACCGGACCACAGGTCGGCCTCCTTCTCCCGCAGGCAGGCTTCTCGCCCAGCTGATCCTCCAAACAACAACTCCTCCTTTCAGCGTTCCTACGCTCAAGGGATGGATCGCAATCAGGATCGACAGCCATTTTGGGACAGGGCCCGTCAGCAGCCCTACTCCCGGCGTCCCTTTCAGGGAGGATTTGGAAACAAGCCCTTCCGTCAGAACAAGTGACCACCATCCCAATCCTCCCATAGGGTCGCGGCTCCAACTCTTTGCCGCCCAGTCGGAGGAGATTACCTTGGATGCGTGGGTGCTTCAAACGATTCAGATAGGCCTCACTCTGGAATTCCTCTTCCCCCCTCCACGCCACTTCATTCATTGCCCGACTCCCAGATGCCCCACGAAGAGGGGTCTCATGGAGGCCAAGATCCATCACCTCAAAAAAGATCAGGGCCATAGAAATGGTTCCCCCAGGGCAAGAACGCAGGGGGTTCTATTCCATTCTTTTTCTAGTGCCCAAAAGCTCGGTGTGTGTGTGTGTGTGTAGAGCAATACTAGATTTAAATGAGCTGAACTATTATGTGGCCTACAAAAAGTTCAAAATGCAGTCCCTCCATTCCATCTTGGGCTGCATTCGTCAAGGGGACTTCCTAACATCAATAGACTTGAAGGAGGCATACCTCCACTTCCCCATCAGGCCCGAGCACAGGCGCTACCTAAGATTCTTCTATGCCGGGACCCACTTTCAGTACAGGGCTCTTCCATTTGGCCTGTCGTCAGCCCCAAGGATGTTTATGAAGACCCTGTCTGCAGTTGCTGCCCATCTAAGGTTGCAACCGATTCGCCTACAGTGTTACCTAGATGACATCTTGATTCAGTCGCCGGCGCAAGCAACACGAGATCTATGCATCACCATGTGGACGTTGCAGAATCACGGTTTTACCATCAACCTCAAAAAGAGCCACCTGACTCCAGTCACCAGGATTCAGCACCTGGGGACCGTGATCAGACACCATCTTGCCAAGTTTTCCTGTCACGGACCGTGTTGAAAGCCTCTGGGAACTGGTCCGAAAGTTTTGCCTCTCCCCCAGCACTCGCATTGTCACCCTGTCACAATTGCTGGGGAAGATGAACTTGTGTCTCTTGATTGTTCCTTGGGCGAGATTCCATATGAGAGATCTGCAATGGTTTCTCTTGCCAATGCAGAGAGCGAAGACCAGCAATTCACCGGTCAAGGTACGTCTACCCACCAAAGTCATTCGTTCTCTACGGTGGTGGCTTTCACCAGCCCTCCTGAAAGGGACTTGTTTCAAGGAATCGCCCAGACTGAACGTCACAACCGCTGCCAGCCTCTTCGGCTGGGGAGCTCACTTGCACACCCTAGTGGCTCAAGGACAGTGGTCAGCTTGCGATCTCTCGCACAACATCAACTGGTTGGAGCTGAGGGCGGTCAGGCTAGCGTTTTGCAAGTTCCAGCACTGCATCCAACATCACCATGTCCTTGTCCTCACCGACAATGTGGCAACAAAGGCGCACATAAATTGCCAAGGGGGTACCAGGTCCCGGTCCCTCATGACGGAGGCGGAGGCGATTGGTCAGTGGGCGGAACAACATCTACAATCCATTCGGGCGGAGCACATCTCCGGAGTGAACAACGTCCAGGCAGACTGGCTGAGCCGCACCAGACTAGACAACTCGGAGTGGCGCCTCCATCCACGCCTCTTTCACCAAATATCTCAAAGGTTTGGTCATCCCCTGGTCAACCTGTTCACCACTCCGGAGAACGCTCAGCTTCCCCGCTTTTTCACCAGATTCCAATGTCCCCGGGCGGAAGGGGTCAATGACCTCCGATCCACCTGGCCCCTGGGGCTGCTCTACGCCTTCCCTCCACTGGCGCTCATTCCCAGACTGATCAGGAAGATTCTGGAGGAGCAGGCAGAGGTTCTTGTGGTGGCTCCATACTAGCCCCGACAGACTTGGATTGCCGATCTGACGTGTCTGTCCATCGCACATCCCTGAAGGATTCCTCAGGAGTCAGTCTTTCTCAGCCAGGGAGTGGTTACTCATCCGGAGCCCCAGTGGCTCAAGCTAACCGTATGGTACTTGAGAGAGACCTCCTGAGGAGAGCCAACTATTCTATCAAGGTGATCAACACCATCCAAGCCTCCAGACGAGCCTCCACCTCGTGGATCTATGATGCCACCTGGACCACCTTTGCTAGCTGGTGCACAACACACCATCTTCAACCAACAGCCCCTTCCCCGCTTCAAATCCTAGATTTTCTACAGAAGGGCCTTGATAGGGGTCTAGCCGTTAACATCTTACGACGCCAAGTAGCAGCCTTGTCCACGGTGCTCTCCAATGGCAACCATCAACCACTCAGCAGGCACCCGGAAGTACGCAGCCTCCAACCTGAGTCCCCAGGCTGTCCATCATTATCCTTCCTGGGATCTTGCCACTGTGTGCAGGGTGCTCACTGCCACCCCCCCTTGAGCCATTACGTCATGCGTCCTTACGACACCTGTCTCTTAAAACTGCCTTCCTTGTTGCCATTACTTTAGCCCACAGGATTTCGGAAATTGCAGCTCTATCGGTCTGGGACGATTTGTGTACTCTCCACCCAGAGACAGAGGTGTCCTCCGTCTCGATCCATCGTTTGTACTAAAAATTAATTCATATTTTCACCGTGTCCAGGAGGTTGTCATCCCAGACTTTTGCCCATGCCCAAATCACCCGAGGGAGCGTCGTTGGCACTCTCTCGATGTTCGAAGGGCAGTCAAGAGGTACATCAGATGCACGGCTCCCCCATCGTCAATCAGAGGCCTTGTTTTTCGCTTTTCAACCGACCTCGTTGGGTGGGAAGGTCACCTCGTCCACCATTGGGAGATGGATCAAGGCTTGCATCTCCCTGGCCTACGAACAGCATGGCAGGCCCGTTCCTTCTTGAGTGACGGCACATTCCACACGCAGCGTGGCCACGATGGCGGCCTAGGCCACTCAGGCATCGGTCGAGGAGATCTGCAAAGCGGCGACTTGGGTGTCCCCGTCGTTATTTGTCAGACACTACATACTGGACAAATTTGCATCCGCAGATGCGGCCTTTGGCAGGAGAGTGCTGCAGGCTGTTGTTTCTGAGATGCATTAGGGTTGGGTTGTTACTCTTTGTTGTTCCCACCCTTGGACATTTCTTTGCTTGGGTATGTCCCTTGCTTGCACTCTCCAAGCAGTGCACGGGAAAATGACCATTGGCTTACCTGAAGGGTCCTTTTCCATGCGCTGCGGGAGAGTCAAATCCCGCCCTGAAGTTATCTCCTTTCCATCAAAGTTGTTCTTACTTTTCATCTGTGGACGTTGTTTGGAAGGATGGAACATTGACATTGACTTGACATTGACTTACCTTTCGGGACCATGCCTTCATTGAAAAACTGAAGATACCGGGAGACCAGGAGGCGTGGTCAAGAATTTCAGTCCAGTCCATTGGATTGGATTGAATTTAACCCTTGCTTGGACTCTCCCGCAGCTCACGGAAAAGGACCCTTCAGGTAAGCCAATGGTCATTTGTGCCAGCAGTGAGCTGCACGTTGTGTTCGTCCCATCTCTTCCCTCCCCCCACGCTGGCCGGCGGAGGAGAACTACAATGCTGTCAAAGAAATCCAGTTTTGACATCCCTGGACTAGACAAACGTGCAAGATATTTTTCCTGCAGAGAACGAATAAGTGTGCAAGATGCAGCGAGAACATTGCCACCCCAAAGGCTCATTTGCTCAGCTTTCAGATTCTTTTCCTTCCAGAATCCTTTCCTCTACATTTTCACACCCATGTCCCCTTTAACGACTGAGAATTTTCTAGCATCTTCCAACCACGGCTGAGCTGTATGGAATCAATTCTTCTCGCTCTTATTTTGGTACAGCACTGTTCCAGTAGACCCTCAAGTCACTCATACATACTTAACTGAGTACGCTAAACCAGGATGGCCCACGCTCATTTATACAAGCCAAAAGGAACGAAGGCGCTAGCAGTGTATCTCCCTGATGTTCAGTGCAGTTGTATCCAAGAGGAAGCCGGAATATTCTTTGTGCTGTTAAAATGGTTTTGGTTCTGTTTAGCTTATCTGATGGTTTTGTCAGGCGCATTTTTTTTCTTTCCTTTCATTTTTTTTCTTCTCCCTGCAGATTTTATAGATATGTCTGGAGCTTCTTTTCCTGAATTAATTGATTTAGTAAAAACAGCCCACGTGCCTTCCTCTCCTCCTTTCACCTTATCAGATGTTTTGGAAGCTTCTGGCAGCTTATCCACATATAGTGAAACTCCTTCATATTTTGGTAAGCAGAGTTGGAAGCTTTTGGGCCTGAAAAGATAAAATTTCTGGCATGTCTAAAATACAGCTAGTCCTTACAATCAGAGTTGGGACCAGAATTTCTATTGTTTAAGGAAGGAATATCCAAACTTGGGAATTTTAAAAAGATGGTTGTAAGAGTTGACTATCTAAAAAAAAACCACATCTCCTTCAAGCTCAACTCCTAGGACTTTTGTGCATTTCTTAGCAATATAGAAGTGATTTTTCATTACTTTTTCCTCGTATTTTCTTTCAGATCCCGAGTCTACCTTACCTTGCTGCTGTAGGATTTCTTGGTGCTCTCCTATCTAAATAATAACTAATAACATACTACTGCTAGTTTTTTTAGACTAGCCAAAGTTCGCCACTGTGGGCCAAATTTTAGTATTTCAAGATAATTTTTTTTAAAAAAATGCTTTTTTTTGGGGGTAGCATCTTAAAAGACTTGAATTCTTTCCAGCATAATTAACAAAAGGCAATATTGTATAGATTTAACTAAGCTTGCTTGTTTCTCCCACTTCCCCACCTCGTAAAGCGGACATCTAAACAAGCACTGCATATGATTGAACAGCTTTATAAACTTTATTGAGAAGAGAGAGAGAGGGAGGGGGGGGGGAAAAAGAGAGTGAACCATTTCCCACTCTTGTTTTTATAAGTTGAAAGATGGTGAGTGGGAGAGGAAGAAGGCCCTTGGTGATTATGAGAGGGACCCCACGGGGATGCTAAAATGTTTGTGCGATTCTGTGAAAAATGTCATCTTTTTTCAGCGCCATTGTAACTTCAAATGGTGACTAAATAGAGACTGTTCATTGTAAGTCGAGGACTACCTGTGCTACAAACATTTGTGTGTGTATGTTTTTTTAGATCAGGCCTCTCTTCCGTTCTCAGAAGAATCGGTATGTCTTCAAGCAGACGAGAGCTGTCATCCCGAATTCCTGGAGGGAAGGCCTTCCGTGTCTCCTCCGCCAGCCCTTCTTATGGACGTGACTCCAGAGGCACCATCTGGACTGGATGCTGACGCTCAGGGAACTGTCCAACACCTAAGTGGGGTTGAGACCCCCATGCCACCCAAAACAGACAGCAACAATGACAAAAGTGCCCAGGAATTGATGGATGAAGCCAAAGAGGCCTAGCTTTTCAGAGGACATATTTCACCTTTGGGCTTTAAAGCGGCTATTGGCACTGGAAAGCCCTAGCTTTTAATGTGCTGCGGAAACATTTGATTGGTTTCTGAATCACGGTAGAATTCAGCTTCCTTCAATCACACTAATGGACTCTGGGGCCTGTATACCCATGTTAGTTCTGCTTAGTGGTAATACTAATGATCGGAGTTCAGAAACAGTTCTTTTCTGAAGTTCTTTTTTTTTAAAGAGCTTTTTGTCTCCAGTTGCTCATACATTTGAAAAAAGGAAAGGCTCTGTGAGCAATATCAGCTGCACCATAGCATTACCAGAGAGACAATGTAGGAATTTGTGGGGGGACTTTGAGACTTTAAAAAAAAAAAATCTTAAAAGAGGTGCCTTAAGCCTCTCTCTGGCTTAGTGTACCTGTTTTGCTCTATATTTTCTTCCCAAATCCCATCCTCCCCCAAGAAAACCTATACTTCAGTTCCCAGAACTCCTGAGCCAGATGGCTCAGCAATTTTGGGAGTTGAAGTCCACATGTTGTAAAGTTGCCATATAGTTGTCCACTCCTGCCTTACCGTAAGGCTTTTAGCCAAGTGCAGCTGATAAGGAATGCAGGAAAACTCCTTATAGTAGGTGTGGCTTTCCAGCTCCCAGAATTCGTGAGCCAGCTGGCTCAGGAATTCTGGGAGTTGCACATGCTGTATGATTGCCATAGTTGATCATCCCTGACTTAAGGTAAGGCTTTTAAGCTCAGGGAAGGGTTTTTTCTTTTTTTGCAAATTTAATTGTTTCTGTTACCTCTGTCCTATCCCATTGACTTGAGATTATTTTCTTTGAAAAGTTTTGACTTAGAATTTTAATAGGAAGAATATGATCTTTTACTCTTAAAATCACACCTCACCCATAATAAAAATCAACCCGTTTAATCTTCTTTGACCCATTTGAGTCTCTGCCCTGCATCCAAGGCTTTCTGAAATGTGTGAGCAGAATTAAGACCCCAATGCAAGGCTGCCAAAGTCTGTTTCTTTCCCTGACCCCAGCAGATTCCATGAATGGGATGGTTTGGGTTTCAGGAACAGAGGTGGCCACATGTAAAAGAATGCAATCTCATTATGTAGGTACATTGGACTTGGAATTTCCCCTAGCCTCCGGTTTATCTTTCCGCCCCAGAAAGCTATAATCATTATTTGCTGCTGCAGAAAGTTTATATGCCACCCCATGAACTCTTGGAATAGTAGCTGAAAAATCAAAGGATACTATGTAGGGTTTTTAATTTCTGTTTAAAACTAGGAGTTGTTGCTTCATGCTGTGCTAGAGGCCTGGTTTCTTACTGTCAAGCTACTGTATGTCTTGGTGAGAGGTGTTAGTCAATGGCACTAAATCAATAATACATAATTTGAGGTGCGTGCTACCAAGCCATCTTGCAATGCAGTGGTGCTTCTTAAAAGTGGAAGCATTATTTTCTGCTAATATGGAAAGTGAGTTTCTCAATCTCAGCCACTTTAAGAAGCATGGACTTCTAACTCTTAGAATTCCCTAGCCAGCACAGACAGGCTGGAGAATTCTGGGAGTTGAAGTCCCTGCATCTTAAAAGTGGTTGAGGTTGAGAATCATTGACCTACATGCAGGAATGGGCTTTCAAGGATCATTTTCTGTTGGTTCTGAAATTGATTTAGTTATTTTTAAAGATTGCAAAAGTTTCCCATCTTTGTTTTAAGAGATTTATTCTAACCGGAAGCCATTTTATTGTTTTTGGAATTTCTTCTAACTTGGTACGTTGTCAGCTACTAAAGTCTTGCAACGATTTACAGTGGAATGTGTATTATCTTGTGAAACCAGTCCTAAATCGAAAGTTTGACAGTAGCAGGCCCATATAAAAGTGAACTGAACAAAATAAAGTTCCATTCGCTTACACCGAGTGGCCCAGCAGGGACTCTGACATTAAATTCCTACCTCAAAATCCCATCGACTTATTAATACTACGGATCGTTTGAAAAGAAGGTATCTTTGACCATTTCTCAATGTCAGCAGCTTTAGGATAGGCAAACTTCAACTCCTACCTAGGATGTTAGCTGGGGATTTCGGGGAGTTAAAAAATGTCTTAATCTATGTGGAGATTTACGGGAGTTGGTTCTTCAACTCTCCCTGCCTCCTGCCATTTATGGCTTTTTAAATAAAGGAGCAATTATTGGCCAGAAACCAACTGGCAGCCATAACAGTGTTCCGTGTGAATAGGGTGAACGCTGAAGTCCATGCCAGCAAACCATCTGGACGAGAGCTGCATTTGTCGTTGTTTTACAAGCAGCCTGCTGTGCTGGCTGGAGGATTCTGGGAAGTCCAAAGGACTTAAAAGTCGCCAAGGTTGAGAAACACTGTCCTATGCCCAATGAATACTTTTAGTTATGCTGAAAGTTGAAAACATTTTCATACAGCAGATCTTACACATTCTGCTTTTTGGAACAGTGAAACCAACACTTTTAAAAGGAAACACCACACACAGCTTAAAATTTTAGTAAAGTTTTTTTTTATTATTATTACTTCTATACAATTGCGAAGTACATATTTGTTCTTTTAGCATTGGCAGGCCATCTGCAAATCTTTCAGAAATGGTTCCTTCTGGATGTAGAAGAAAAAAATTGAAATCTTGGCTGATTTTAAAAATAAAACAGGAGAACAGAGTTAAAATTACTTTTGGTGGCGATACGGAGGGTATAAAATTTGAATTACAGATTTTTAAGGATTATAATCCCAGACAAGTTACAGTTAGCTTTAATCAATGGATTAACCTACTTCACTCAACTGCAATGTTGCACAGATGTGGCAAACTACACTTCTGTACATAAAAGATGAAATTTACACAAAGTAAGAGACTCAAGGTATTAAAGACCTGTGCAGGCATCCTTTTGAATCAGATCTTCATTTAACAACTTGAGTTAACTGGAGCGCACGTGGCCAACCCAAACATGTCTAACTCCAGCACCACAGTCACACTGACAAGCTTGCAATGTCTGTAAATAAACATTATGTGGTTTCATACCACACAATACAAACGGGAGAGGGGGGGGGGATACCTGAAAACAGCTGTGATTTCCCCTGCAAGAATCAGTAGAAAAATTATTCTCTTCTGAAAAACACTCAGAAAAAGACAGCTGAATAGCTCAAAAGATATCCTAGTATTAGTCAATAAAACAACATCCTATATCATTTTACTTGCTCCTCTCTACTTACATGGGAAGTGTACAAGCACCTCAGACTGCAAAAACAAAGCCAGAACAAAGTTTTATTCCTTATGCACCTACAGTTGGAATAAATCTTCAGTAATGGGTGTAGTCTAAATCCAACTCATCAGGAAGCAAAAAAACATATATGTTAATTTCAGAAGGAAATGGAAATAAAGGATCCAGATTTATCGGACTGTTTTAAAAAGGCATTTGTGCTTCTGTTTCAAATCAACTGTCATGCTAATGCTCCTATTTCAATTAAAACAAATTCAATTTTTCTTGTTTAGCCACTGAGATGTTTCCTCCCACTTTCTGTAATAAATTAGATTCTTACAAATCAAATATGAAAGAACTGTCACATGGTGTTTTTTTTTTAAAGAGACAGTGCAAAATAAAAAGCCAAGATGGGCAGAGCTTGTGATACAGCTTACAACATCAACAAAAATACATACAAAACAATTCAAGGAAAACCTTTTTTTTTTTTTTGTTATCACACAGGTCAGGTTTTCTGCCAAATATCGAATGTGATCCTATGGAACTGAACCAGGATGCCGCCTTCTAGCACAATGGAAACTCTGTATTTTGAACTCTAAAGTTAAAGGTGCTGAATGAATTCATTGCAATGCTCACACATTGAACTGACCCTGTAATAACACAGCCTACAGATTCTTGAGTCAGTTATCAAAATGTTTTCCTAGAAAAATCACAGATGAAAGATAATCATCAGCAAGGACATTATTAGCCTCTCCAGTCTAGACTACAGAAACTGTTCAAGAAGAGTAATCTGTTGCACGGTTAAGTAGACTTATCTGGCACAGTGGTCAAAATTCACTACGTGGAATGTATTAGCAAAATACAGTACATGCAGGGTGTTTTTTTTTTTCCTAAAAAAAAAAATCTGAAAATGAGTTAGCAGCAGGACTGAAAAAATTTTCATAGCAAGCTTGAGTGAGTAAAGGATGATCATCTTGGAAATAAAGGGAGAATGGGCGCAGGTACCTGCATTGGGTCACCTGGTCACTGTAGGCACCTTAACATGAACCTGTCAAGGGCTTCTTCTATCACTCTTGCTTGACACCTTGCTACAGACAACTTTTGAGTTTCGTCATACCAATTTCCTCTTATGTTACAGATTTATTAGTCACTTCAATTCAAGTAGATTCTGTCTGTGCCGAGTCATTAAAAGTGTCAGATCTTAGCATTTAGGTGGGCTTCTAGAGTACTAAGCTGGATTCAGCATGGGAAGCTCAAATTAGTTAATAACCAGTTGGATTCCACCAGGTAGTTCACGTTGACTTCTGCCGGTAGTGAAGGGTCAAATCACCCCCACTTTTCCATATGAAATGCTTGACAGTTCGAAGGTCCATATTTGGATCCAAAATCTGTCATAGAAAATAATAATTTAGATTGAAATATATCCCAGGTGAAGAAGTACACTCTTGCAAATTCTCTTCCAAGGGCTGATTGCAAGCTCCAGAACCACGCTCAAAATAAGTACAGATAGTCCTTGATTTGTGATCACAATTGAGCCCAAAATTTCTGTTGCTAAGTAAAACATTTGTTCCATTTTACAACTTTTCTTGCCACAGTTGCTACGCGAATCACCGGTTAATGACACGGCGGCTAAGTGAATTTGGTTTCTCCGTTGACTTTGCTTGCCAGAAGGTTACACAAAGTGATCACATGACCCCAGGAGTCAGTTGCCAAGTGTCTGAATTTTGATCATATGACCGTGTGGATGCTGCAATGGTCATAAGTGTGAAAACTGGCCATAAGCCACTTTTTTTCAGTAGCACTGTAACTTTGAATGGTCACTAAATGAACTGTTGTAAATCGAGGACTATCTGTAACTCAGCTTATCTTGTGGACTAGAAGCATACATCTGAAACCTTATCCAGATCAGTTATACCAGATGGCTGGATTTGTTCCCTTCGCGATGAAACCCCTTTGAGAAGAAAGCAGTGCCATTTCAAGGCTTGCCTGTTGCCCAAGGAAATTTTGCCCTATAGAGAGGACTTTCTCCTTATCCACAGATTCTATAAAAAAAATAAAGTTTCCAGAAGGTACCAGACATTCAAAGTCATTTTCACCAGCAGTGAGATTCACTTACCTACCCTACCAGTTCGCAAATGTGAGTATGCGTTATGTCAGCGCACCATCTGCGCATGCACAGTGCTTGCGCATTACGTCAGGACGGTTGGGCGGAGTCTCTCTCGCAGCCGCTGCTACCGGTTCGCCCAAACCAGAGAGAACCAGCTGAATACCACCTCTGATATTCTCCCACTAATAGTTGAGACACCAAAGATTGAGCAACAGGACTGAGGAGGAGCCTTGTCATTAAACAAGAGTTTCTCAACCGTGGCCAGTTAAAGATATGTGTGGATGTCAGCTCCAATTCATCTTAAAACGGCTAAAAACTAGATGAACTGATTTAATGGAGTATTTTTTCATTCTCTGGGGTGAACCCTTTGGAGGCAGCTGTTGAATCAGCACTCAAACCTTCTGAATATAATCATACTTTTGTCATGTACGTAATTGACAAAACCCCAGATGTGCAAGATAATTTTTTAACATTTACACCAGTGTTTCCCGATTCTGGGAATTGAGACCCATACATCTTCAACTGTTCACGTCTGGGAAGCAGTGGTTTAGACTTTCCCTACTTGCATCCTTTTTCATGGTTGCTTAATCAAAATGCAATTAAAACGCTATACAAGCCATCGAGAATATACAATGTAACTATATACATCCAACAGGAAGTGCCTCACAGGAGCAGGTAGAGGTAAATCCTAGAGAGGCAGGAAATGCATCACAGAACAATACAGATGAATGCTGGAATAAAGGAATAAAGCTGCATACAAGGCAGACCTGTAACATCCCACCCAGAGGTGGGTTGCTACCGGTTCGCACCAGTTCGGGCGAATCAGTAGTGGAAATTGGGACTGGGTAACCAAACCGATAGGGACGGCAAGCTGGCCATGCCCCCGAACCGGTTCCCCGGTTGCTGCTGCTGTTGCCAGCTTGTTTTTTAGTCATTTTTCATGTTCTGCGCATGTGCAAAACAATTTAGTCAACTGTGCACTGTTCACAGTGCGCAATTGGTGCATTGTATGTGCGAAGCGAACTGGCAACAAAGCCGGCACCAACCCAACCCTGATCCCCACCCCTTCTCTTTCTGTGAGGAGCTCCAAACTGCCTACCTGGTCTTGACACAAGAGTTCGATCTTCTCCTCTGCTAAGACAGCGATGTCTTCCTCTTTCTCTTGTTCCCCGGTCTTGTCATTATTGGAAGAGCTTGTCGTCTGCGACTCGTTGTCGAGGTTTATTATTTTTTCGTAAACGTGCTCCATCACCTTCCTAACTTGCAACATGTCACTGGCTGAGAGCCGATCCCTGGGGGACAAAGCGGAAATTGGTGTTGAGCTGACAAGCTGGTTTTACGTACTCTAGGAAACATTTTTATGGATACTCCTCTGAATACTTACTTCTTTAATGTTTTCGCTCCGGAAGAGGAATGAGGTTGGAGGTAGAAAGGAATTTTATTAAATTTTGGCATGTTTTTCTGTAAAATCAAAACAAAAGCAGGAATCAGTCCATGTTCTTTCAATCTTATAAGAAGTGGACTTGTGAAGTTCTTATATAGGTAGTCCTCAACTTACAATAGTTCATCTAGTGGCCAATTAAAGTTAAATGGCCCTAAAAAGCGTGACATAGGATGACTGTCTTTCAGTTACCCCCTTTGCAGTATCCCCATGATCATGTGATCAAAACTAAGATGTTTGGCTACCGGCTCATATTTATGATGGTTGCAGGGTCCTGAGGTCACGTGATCTCCTTTGACGTCCTTCTGACAAGCAAAGTCAGCAAGGAAGCCAGATTCACTTGACAATCAGGTTATCAGTTGCAGCGATTCACTTAACAAAACTGTGACAAGAAAGGTCTTAAAATGGGCCAAAACGCACTTAACAAATGTCTCACTTAACAATGGAAAAAGGTTTGGGCTCAATTGTGGTTGTAAGTCGAGCACTACCTGTATAATGGGATTTAGAACAAATCTGCTACACACAATCCTTGACTTGCGACTGGACGCTTAAGTGACCGTTCAAAGTGATGATGGGCCTACTTTTGGACTACTTACAGCCTGGATTCAAAGTTCCAATGCTTGTGACCCCAACCCCATGGTCACGCAATCGAGCTTTGTACCACAAAAAAGTTTACAGCCCTGTGCAGCATCCCACAGGCATATGACTGCATTTTATGAGGATTTTGCTGAAACCTGGCATTTCTGGCCCACAGCAAACCTTTGGTTCACTTAACCACAGTTTTGCTTAAAGACCGCTGCAAAATCAGACTGATCACATGACTAAGCTGTTTTATGACTGTCACGGCTTATAACTAACGAGCAGGTAAGTTAAGGACTATTTACATCTGATACAGATTTATCTGTGTTTCGCTAGCAACTAAATTTCAGTTTAGGCACAAGAATTAGGCTGTTTTTTCTTTTCAGGTCATAATATCTCCCTCAAATTCCAGCAACATCAAAATATTCTCCCAGAATTTTCAAGCATTTCTTTTGAGTGGGCATGAAAAAAAGTTAAAATAATATTTAATGATTATTAATTTACAATAATTATAATTTCTAACTTGGATGTGATTATCTCAGTATCCATTTATAACAGGGTGAAGCAGTTTTAATACTCCTCAGTAATTTTATCCCCAGGGTGAATGGCTAATGGCAAAAATTTGTTGGCTGAAATGCAAAATTGACCACTTAAGATTAAAGAAAAGAACACAAGTACTTTTGTTTCCAAGCAGACTGCTTTTGAACTTCGTGCTTGAGGTGGAAAAGAATGAAACTCTTCGGGTTTTACCGATTAGACTGATAGATCTTTATAGAAATGGCTTATTCATATTATGATGAAAAAGCAAAAAGTTGTGGTTTGATGTTAATGCCTTATTTTACTGTAACAGAGTCAGTCTGAGATGATTTTTTTCTTTTATTTTCTTATCTTTCCTCACTTCTCTTTCCTCTTTTCCTCTCCACTGCTTTTCTATTTACTTTGTATTTTAAAATAATTTATAACTCAATAAAAACGTTAATAATTATGCTAACAGCGAGGATTTGTAAAAAAAAAAAAAAGTATAGCCGCAAAGAGATCAGAATATTTTTTCCAGCTTCATTATAGTGGCTCCTGACACACATGGTAATTAAAGTCCTCAGCAAGTAACATTTTCAGAAAGAAAATTAAGTTATTCCAACCCTCCTGGTTTCTTGGCACACTTACGTCCACGGTGATGTCAATTACCCATTGTGGTACAGTTTCATTAAGGAGCATGGATTCAGTTTCACCACCAGAATCTCGGCATAGCAACCTGTATAGAAAGAGTTTGGAAAAGCGGTATGAGTTGCCACACTGAAGGATCAAAAGGAAAAACATTAAAAATGTAAATATGTAGGAAAACAGGTCACTAGGTCGTTTTACCTTTCGTCCTAGCCAACCTACACAATCACTGTGCGAGGAAAAGTAGGATATAACTCCAACATGTGTGTGTGTGTGTGTGTGTGTTGTGAACAGAGGAGACAGGGAGAGTGGGGGGAGGAGAGGGAGAGAGACGGAGAGAGAGAGGGAAGGGAAGAGGGAGAGAGAGGAAGAGAGGGATGTCAAATATTATTTCTAGGGCTTGCTTAGGGTCACATGACACTTTTTGGTAAAGCTCACTTTGTCACATGACTGCAGGTAGTTCTTGACTTGCGATCACAATTGAGCCCAGAATTTATGTTGCCAAATGAGACATCTATTAATTGAGCTTTGCCCTATTTAGTGACCTTTCCTGCCACAGTTGTTAAGTGAATCTCTGCAGTGGTTAAATTAGCAACCCAGTTGTTAAGTGAATCTGGCTTCCCCATTGACTCTGCTTGTCAGAAGGTTGCAAAAAACAGGGTCACGTGATTGCCAGGAGGCAGCAACCGTCATGATCCAATTACCAATTGGAGTATTGATCACCTGTCCATGGGGATGCTGTGAACAACAGTCGTAAGTCACTTTTTTCAGTGTGATTATACCTTTGAATGGTCGCTAAATGAATTTTGCTTAAGTCAAGGACTACCTGTATGTTATCTAAGACAGGCCCTCTTCAATAGCTTTAACTCTAGTGGTTTGATGAAAAAGTTCATCCCAAGATGGATGAACTCCAGCTTCCCTTGACAGAGTTTCAGTACCTAAACAAAGTGCGTCCTCCAGCCTCCCCAAAAATAACTGGCGTGTGTGGTGGCACTTGGAAGTACCCGTTTCCTTTTTGCAGCCTGTTCTCCTGTTCACCATTCACTGTTACCAGATGGGTAAATAACAAAGAAGACACGTTGTTATTAAGACCACACAATAACTGAATTCAAAACAAAAGCATGACCTATTATAGCAATGAAATCTAGTTTATATGTAGAATCAAAATATTAAATCTAGAGACGATTAGGGGACTGAAGGCTCAAATGTATGAAGAACGGATGCAGGTCTATTTTAATGAAAAGTAGTGGTGATGGCAGGGTCAATCGTCCCATTGCATCAGACACCTAGGACATTTTGTTTTACCAAGAGCGTAACTTTACTGAAGATCCATGTGGGTACAGAAGTGGAAAAGCCAGTTCTAACAATTTCGCACGAAAACAGCATGGGAAAATTTACCCTTTCTCCCCCTGGACCTCCCATTGTCCATTGTCCACCAATCACTTGCACTCTCTTTGTTTTGGGAACTGTCTATCTCACATTCCTCAGCTGGTGACCGTAAGCCAGGAGTGTCAAACTGGCAGCCTACGGGACGGATGCGTCAAGTACAGGCCACACCCACCCCAGCTCTATGAATGGAAAAAACATGAAAACGTCACGTTACAGCAATGTGATGCCACGCGTTTGACACGTGTGCCTTAAGGTGTTGGGTCTGTCTCAGGCTTCTTATTTTATGGAAATAAATGTAGCAAGTGTCATTCCAAACACCAATGTCTTTTTGCTTTCTGGGAAGGAGCTCCTCCCTTCGAGGACTCGAGACTACTTTCCATTTCATTTAAATTGGTAAATACTATAGCAATGCACCATTCCGATTTTTAGTAGGATAGGAGATATCCTATCCTACTAAAAATTAGTAGGATAATTATAGATAAACATAACCTATGCTTATTTATATCCAACTTCTCCATTCAGTCATATCTGACTCTTGGTCCATAGAATCACCAAGAGTCGGACATGACCAAATGGAGAACATCATCATCATTCCCTATACAAACAAAAGCTCTTTGGGGATCCTCCATAAATAAAAACGAGAATGGGTCCAGAGAGAAACAAGTTGAAGAACATTACTTTAGATCAGGGGTCCCCGAACCTGTAACCGCTCTTCAGCCCATTATGAACTTGTCCACACAAGTGAGCAAAGCTTTACCTGCACATGTACGGGATCTGGATAGCATGCAAAACCATGCCCCTCCCTCAGTCCGTCAGGGTCCCCAATCAGGGACTGGTTTGAACTGGTCCCTAGTGCCCAAAAGTTTGGGGGTTGCTGCCTTAAGATGATGCTGTCCCATATTTGTTCACATTTTTAAAAAAACCAATTCAAGATAGACATTTTACCTTCTATCTCAGGAATATGTATGTATGTATGTATGTATGTATGTATGTATGTATGTATGTATGTATGTATGTATGTATGTATGTATATGTTTTTAGGTATGTCCCATGTTTCCCCAAAAATAAGACAGGGTCTTATTTTCTTTTGACCCCTAAAATAAGCACTTGGTCTTATTTTCGGGGAGGTCTTATTATTTTTGAGGTGCAGGAGGCAGTGAGCATGGTCAACTCATGGCTGCTGGTGTGTTGCAATATTTTTGTGGAGGGATTATTTTCAGGGGAGCGCTTATTTTAGCGCATGTGCTCAAAAGCCCGATTGGGCTTATTATCCGGGGAGGGTTTATATTCGAGAAAACAGGGTATGTACGTATGGAATTTATATACTGCCCATCTTGCCATCACTGATCCTCATGGGTTATTCTGTAAAATGCTTTCTGTAAACACAGGAGGGAGTTATCGAATGCCAGCTTGAAATAAAGACCAGGAATGGGTCAGTCCCTCAGGGGGAAAGAAAGATATGCTCACCGTGATTCATCTCATTTTCTTCTTCATCCATGGGATTGATGTGGGTCCTAGGCCAGTATTCTAACAGAGCCTGCAGCAGAAGCCCCCCGAGGTTCACTGTGTGTTGCGATGCAAAGGAAATAAAAAAGCATGACTAATTGTAACCAATTCAGGATGCTACTGCTATTAGTCACAGGTGTTTGAACAACAGTGTGCAGCGTTTGTTGAAGGGCGCAATCCACCCCAGCTATATCAACCTCTGGGATTTTTCAAAAGCAGACTAGCTGTCCCACAGAATACGGGTAGTCCTCGACTTACGACCACAATTGAGTGCAACATTTCTCTTGCCGAGACATTAGCTAAGTGAGCTTTGCCCTGTTTTACGACCCTCCTTGCCAATGTTCTTAAGTCAGGGGTGTCCAAACTTGGCAACTTTAAGACTTGTGGACTTCAACTCCCAGAATTCGCTGGCTGGGGAATTCTGGGAGTTGAAGTCCACAAGTCTTAAAGTTGCCAAGTTTGGACACCCCTGTCTTAAGTGAATCGCTGCAGTTGTTCAGTTAGTCACAGGGTTTGTTAAGTGAGTCTGGCTTCCCCATAGACTTCGCTTGTCAGAAGGTGGGGATCACGTGACCCCAGGGCACTGTGACCGTCAAGAAATATGAACCAGTTGACAAGCGCCTGGATTCTGATCACGCGATCATGGGGATGCTGCAATGGTTGTAATTGTGAAAAATGGTCTTGTCACTTTTTTCAGTGCCGTTGTAACTTTGGACGGTCACTAAGTGAACTGTTGTAAATTGAGAACTACAACATTCAGTTCCTTGACATCTCCAAGCCTTCGCTGGCATCTGAAGTAGTTTTATCACCTAAGCCTTAATTCTATCCTTATTATAAAGGTAAAAAGTTTAGAAGAGGCTTTCAACAATGGCTGAAAGTATAAGTCTACAAAACTGAACTGCTTAAAAGTTTGGGATATTGTTTCCCGGTTATTTAAAAAAATGTCCATCAGGTTTGTTCCATTCCAGTGACAGAGTCCTGAAAACTGAATGAGTTGTATACCAATTGACTAATTCCAGTCTAATCAGCCAACACAAACGAGAAGTTAAAATTCAAATAAATGATATTAAGACAACACACTCACGTTTTGGATCAGATCCATCTGGACTGCTAAACCCAGCATCTTTGGCTGAGACCCAAGCTGCAAAGCAGTCACTTTCATCTAAGGTGATAGTTAACATCTGAAGAAAGAAAGGAAGGAAGGAAGGAAGGAAGGAAGGAAGGAAGGAAGGAAGGAAGGAAGGAAGGAAGGAAGGAAGAAAGATGGAAGGAAAGATGGAAGGAAAGGAAGGAAGAAAGATGGAAGGAAAGGAAGGAAGAAAGATGGAAGGAAAGGAAGAAAAAAGAAGAAAGAAAGAAAGAAAGAAAGAAAGAAAGAAAGAAAGAAAGAAAGAAAGAAAGAAAGAAAGAAAGAAAGAAAGATTAGGTGGGACTGTTTTATCGGCGTTCAAACACAGAAAACCCTGATAAAGACATCTGATTTGACAGCAATTATAAGCAAATAACAATGTAATTTATTCATTACATTATAGATCTGTTTTAACCTGAATAGGATACAGAATAAAATTGTGTTCATTGCTAGATTTCCTTTTTAGTGTTCACTAAAGTTGAAAGAAATGTGCACAAATTAATATACCAAAGAGGGAAAAGTATTTCTTGAATTAAAATTACTATACTGGCTACAATATCGAAGTGTATGTAAGTGGCTTTTCCTACTCTGATAACACATGAGATGGTAAAAAAAAAAAAAACAGGGTTTTTTTAGATCTGGAAATAAGGCCAATGAAGGGTTTTAAAACATCGGTTTTACTTCATGCTCCATTATATGTTTTGAGTTTAAAAAATTGCCAATGCAGATATCAGGGGGTCTGAAACAAAGAGATGCGATACCCGTGATGGGGAACCTGTAGCACACAAGAGTCCTTTCTTTGGCACGTGAGCTGTCGCCCCAGCTCAGCTCCATCGCACATGTGTGCACGTCTCCTGCCGGTCGGCTGGCTTTCAGGTCTCTGCCGCACATGTGCCGGTGGCAGGGCTCATGCAGGAGATGCATATGCATGCATGGGGGGCAGCCATGTCCACATGCATGGGGTGGGGCACATGCGGAGAGTCTCGCGTGCTTGCACAGGGGAGGTGGGTGCGCGGGGGCACGTGCAGGGCGGGGATTGCACATTGCATTATGGGTGTTTGTGTGCATGCGCACGCACTTTCGGCACTTGGCAACAAAAAGGTTACCCATCAATGACCTATACTCATTCTTATTCAGGCCACTGAATGGGTTACCAAACCCATTGTTTTAAATCTCTTGGCATACTGTCTGAACAAAAAGGGGGAGGGGGAGCCAGGAGCCCCCCCGAGCTCTATAGAAACTGAATAGCATAATTGAACAGCAAGTCAGCATATATCATCTCATCTGAAATGGTTACTATTGTTAGAAATGTGCCTTACCCCAGTTTTTAAGTCCACTGAAAACCAGTTTGGTACATACACCATTTTGAATCTTTTCTTAATTTCTTCTTCAAAATCCGTTTTTCCAAGATCTTCTACTTTACATGCCTAAATATGAGAAAGCCAAATAAACCTTGCAGGCTATCATGTACGTGTTACCTAGCGTAGTATAAATATATAGTACAATACATATACTATAGTAATTTATATACTAATATAAAAATTAATTTGCTCCCAACGGAGCAGTTGACTCAGTTGGCTAATTTTCTATTTAATCCACCAAAATGTTTCACAAAACTGAAAGGAGCTCTTAGGACAGCTCACTGTAAATCAGAGGGTGTTCAACTTTAGCAACTTTAAGATGGGTGGACTTCACCCATCTTAAAGCATAAACTTCCAAAATTCTCCAGCCAGTATGATGTAAATAAAGAAAATGCCTTACAACCAGGGATCTTTCTCAAAAAAATTGTTATAGTCAACGGCTGGATAAGTTGTTATAAGTAGTTATAAAGTATTGGCCACAAAAGCAACTGCATAGCTACGTTTTTTAGAATAAGCATATAATACCTTTTAGTGACAGATATTTTCCTGGGGTCCAAGATCACTGCAGATGGGGACTGCAGCCAAGAAATTACAAGAGGCTTGCTCCTGGGGAGAAAAGCTATGGCAAATCTAGACAGGATACTAAAAAGCAGAGACATCACCCTGCCAACAAAAGTGTGTCTAGTCAAGGCTATGGTTGTCCCAGTTGCAATGGATGGCTGTGGAAGTTGGAGCATAAGAAAGGCTGAGCGCCAAAGAATGGAGGCCTTTGAACTCTGGTGCTGGACTGTAAGGCGATCCAACCGGTCAGTCCTAGAGGAGATCAACCCTGACTGCTCTTTAGAAGTCCAGATCCTGAAGGTGAAACTCAAATACTTTGGCCACTTAACAAGGAAGGAAGGAATCCCTGGAGAAGAGCCCAATGCTAAAAAAGACTGAGGGCAAAAGAAGAAGGGGACGGCAGAGAATAAGGTGGCTGGATGGCGTCACTGAAGCAGTCGGCATGAGCTTAAATGGACTCCAGAGGATGGTAGAGGACAGGAAGACCTGGAGGAACGCTGTCCATGGGGTCGCAATGGGCTGGACATGACTTCGCAACTAACAACTAATACCTTTTAGGCATAATGTTTAGATCTGGAAATGGCTCTTAAGAAACAGTCAGAAATGACAAGCGGCAATTTTGGTAATTTAAAATATATGAGTGCTGTAGGAATTCAAGCCTCCATTAGACAGATACTGCCAAATGGTCTATGTTCTAAAGAAGAGGGGTGGTGAACTATGGGCCCCTTTATGACCTGTGGATTTCAACTCCCAGAATTCCTGAGTCAGCATGCTCAGGAGTTGAATTCCACAAGTCTTAAAGTGGCCATAGTTCCCCACCCCTCTTCTAAAGGATTAAAAGGGCAAGGGACAAGGAAAGGAGGAGGTTTTTAAATGCCCAAATCACATACATTTAAACTACTAGTTCCACTGACCTTCAATACATCCCAATAAGCCACATTGTTGTTTGTGTCTTTGGTTAGTATATGTCGCTTGTCGTTGAGAATGTGGCACTGAATGATACTCGCACCCCCTAGGAAAGAGGCCGCAAAAGTGAATCATGTAATCCATGCCAATTTTACATTCAGAAAACATACATAAAATATGGCATTTTCCAGTAAGAAAAACTCAAGAGCGTAAATTACATTTTTTTCATCTTACACGCCTTGTAATGTTCTGATACCACAGAAAGAAGGAATAGTGGGGTTGCTTCAAAAGTTTTGATTTCCATCATTTGGTATGTTACATGAGCTATAGTGGCACAGTGGTTAGAGCGCAGTACTGCAGGCTACTTCTGCTGACTACCTGCAATTTGGCAGTTCGAGTCTCATCAGTTCAAGGTTGACTCAACCTTCCATCCTTCCAAGGTGGGTCAAATGAGGACCCAGATTGCTGGGGGCAAAAGGCTGACTGTGTAAATCACTTAGAGAGGGCCGTAAAGCACTGTGAAGCGGTATATAAGTGGTATTGATATTGCTACATAGAGTCAAGATCTTTGACTCTATGTAACATGACTTTTCCATTTAAAAAGGAAAACAGTGTGTTTATTTACCGTATTTTTCTATAAGACGCACCGGCGTATAAGACGTACCAAGGTTTTGAAGAGGCAAATAAAAAAAAAGTTTTGACACTCTGCAAACCTCCCAAAAACAGCCCGTTTTCATCCGTTTTTTTCTCTCCAAAAAAAGGGCATGAATAGCCTTTAGACCTGTAGAGTGCTCCCCAGGGCTGGGGGGGCTCATTTCTGCCCTCTCCAATCCCAGGAGCTCTCTGAAAACCTCCTACAAGCTATGCATGGCTATTTTGGTGAGGGGGGGGTGTTTCAGGAGGCAAAAATGCTGTATAGTGTATAAGACACACCCAGATTTTCAGCTTCTTTTTTGAGGGGAAAAAGGTGCGTCTTATACTCCAAAAATACGGTATTTAGAAAATTTATCCACCCAACCCACTCACATTGACTTTGGGCAACTTACAGCAATAAAGCCATAATACAACACCCAATGAATCCCCAGCCCCTGGTGACAACAACCAGGACAATGGGCTTTTTAACTTTTGTGATGTGTGTTTTTAATGTTGTATGCCGCCCTGAGTCCTTTGGAGAAGGGCGGCATATAAATCCAAATAAACCTTAAACCTAAAACCTTAAACCTCCAGGACCTCCACCCTGCTAGCGAAACTGCATCTTTAGGGCCTTTTGAAAAAGTGTCAGAGTGGAGGCCAATCTTATCTCTGATAATGTTCCAAGGGAAGGAGCCACCATGGTGAAGGCCCTTCTTCGTGGTCTCACTGTATGGATGGAGAGGGGGGTGTATGACATCCCTTCCTCCCTTCTCTGTTGGCTCAGGTAAATATAATGAGGGAAAGATGGTCGTTCAATAGTATTTACAGTGTAAAACAGATCTGGCTAAAAGCTCTTGCAAATCATTATCTCAAAGAGCTCTGGAATGGAGTATTTTTATTTTCCCAGCTTTCTATTTTTTATTTATTTTTAATCCTAATATCAACACTTCGAGACAGGCCAGGTTAAGAAACAGATTCCACAGAGACTCCTTTTTATTCTTGTTGAATATAATAAAAGTTCTTCAACGCCTCTGATCTTCTCTCTCTCTCCTCTATACCAGAGCTTTTCAAACTCTTAATTTCAACTCTCAAGAATTCCTCAGAGAGCCATTTAAAGTTGCCAAGTTTGGAGACCTTTGCTTTATAACAAAGAGAGTTAAGATGAGACAATATTGGGGTAATTTCTTAGTCCTTCTTCCCCTTTGGGCTAAGCTGTTTACTTAACAACTGTTGAACTCCAGGACATTACAGTGGCCAAAATGATACACAAACTATTTTTTAAAATTTTATATACTATTAGCTGATAACCCAGCATTGCCTGGGTATTTATAGATGTTGAAGCGTTTGTCTGATAGGGAGCCACTGAGGGGCCTTTCTTCCCCTTATTCCATTCCCATCATTCCTGCCCTCTCCCTGCTGGAACACGCAGACACACACCCCAGGGTCAGTGGTGGGTTCCAGCCGGTACACCCCGGTACGGGTGTACCGCTCCCTGCTGGGAGCAGCAGGCACCGTTTCGGTACAGTACTTCGGAGGGCCCCCCTGCGTTCCTTACCTGGATTTGACCCACCCAGGCCATTTGCACACACAGCGTACGGCGCCTGCGCAGTGCTCTGAGCAGCTGGAGCGTTATGGGCGGTGGGTGCGCATGTGTGCGCAGCGCGCATGCACGCGGTGGACGCCCGTCCCCGTCGCAGCATACCAGTTGCACCGGGATCCGGAACCCACCACTGCCCAAGGGTGTCTTATTCCTCCCAGTATTTGTTTCCAGAGGGCAAGTCATCTGTGTACCAAGTGTGGTTGAAATTGCTTGAGATGCCCCAGAGTTTGCTGGAACATACATACAGCCTCACCTTTGATAACTTGATCCGGTTGTGTACACAGGGGTGTGATTGGGTTAGAACAGTCATTGTCATAATCACCTGAAGCTCTAAAGTTGTGAATTCCTTTCAAATTCTGAAAAAGAAAATGAAGGGAGAGGATGAGCCAAGGCAGTATCCTTTAAGTAAATGATCCAGTAGGAGCATATATTTATATATTTATATATTTTTTTCCATTCCTATAAGGAATTGGCAGATATCCTCAATTTACAACACTTCATTTAGTGACAGTCTGAAGTACACCGGCACTGAAAAAGTGACTTATGATTGTTTCTCACAATTACAACCATTGCAGTCGTCTCCATGGTCATGTGGGGTCCGATGCTTAGCAACTGACTCATACTTATGACAGGATCACGTGATCCTCTTTTGTGACTTTTAGACAAGGAAAGTCAATGGAGAAGCCAAATTCACAATCACTTCTTACAACTTTACAACTGCTATTCACTGAACTGTGGCAATAAAGATCATAAAATGGGGCAAAACGACCGTTGACTTACCTGAACGGTCCTTCTATGTGCGCTGCAAGGGGAATCCAAGCATGGGTTAACTTTGTCCATTAGCCTAGAGACTGAGTTATGCAAATTGTTGACCACGCCTACTCTGACTGGATGGGTCAGTTTTGTACGAAGGTCAGCCGTAAGAAGATGTTTATCAATTGTCAGTCAGGACTATAGTCAGAAAAGGTATCAATAAGTCACGTCCAGAATAGTGTCAGTCAATGAGTCAGAGTCCAGAAGAGCGCCCGGACCAGCTGAAGCTGCGGGTGGGTTTGGATTCCCCTCGCAACGCACATAGAAGGACCGTTCAGGTAAGTCAACAGTCGTACTCCTGTGCACTGCTTGGGGAATCCAAGCATGGGACATGCCAGAGCAATGAAGACTAAGGGCGGGAGCTAGGCTGATCAGGGCCCGCTGAGGGAGTGAGCACTTGCTGTAACACTCGCCGCCCAAAGGATGCCTCAGCCGAGGCATACGTGTTGAATGTCTAATGAATGGTGATGGCGACGACCAGGTAGCCGCCCTGCAAATGTCCTCCACTGAGGCTTGGGTAGCCCAGGCTGCTGTTGTGGCTGCACTCCTGGTGGAGTGGGGAGTGATGCGCCTGGGGACTGGTCGGGACTGGGTGTCATAAGCGAGCGTAATGCATGCCTTTAGCCAACATCCAATGGTGTGAGATGACACCTTCTGTCCCATGGAAGAGGGTTGGAACGAAACAAAGAGTGCTTCTGACTTCCTGAAGGCAGCCGTGTGTTTCATGTAGCGTCGGAGAGTTCTACAGACATCCAGGTGATGCCACTGACGCTCCTGCGGATGAAAGGGGTGCGGGCAGAAGTCCGGGAGGATGAGCTCCTGCACCCTGTGAAACCAGGTATTGACCTTTGGCAAAAAGACCGGATCCAGACGAAGAACAACTCTGTTGGGATGAAATATGCACAGATCAGCTCGTATTGACAGAGCTGCCAGCTCGGACACTCTCCTGGCTGAAGTAACAGCTACCAAAAAGGCAGTCTTAAGAGTCAGTAACCGGAGGCTTATGGTGTGGATGGGCTCAAATGGTGCAGATGTGAGAGTTTTGAGCACCAGGGGAAGGTCCCAAGTAGGGTAGCGGTGAACAGTTTGAGGCCTGATGTTAGCTGCACCCTTCAGGAAGGACTTGATTCGCGCGTGTTGAGTCAGTGGACGGGCATGACCGCCACTAATCACCGTGGACAGGGCCGCGACCTGACGACGAAGGGTGTTGGATGCCAAGCCGTTGTCAAGTCCCATTTGCAGGAAGTCGAGCACCTGTGGTACAGACGCCTTGACCGGGTCTACAGTGTTATGGTGGCACCACCTGTAGAAGGCCTGCTAGGTGGCCTTGTAGATACGAGTCGTGGATGGACGACGTGCCGCTTGGATTGTGTATATTACCTTACCAGAGAAGTATAGTCTGGTTAGAATAGCCCGCTCACGTGCCACACAGCTAATTGCAGTAGCTGGGGGTTTGGGTGGATGAGAGCCCCTTGGTTGAGCGGCCAATCGACAGGTGTACGAGATCGGCGTACCAGGGGCGTCGAGGCCACATTGGAGCCACGAGAAGGACTTCTGCCTGTTCCGCTATTATCTTTTGAATGACTAACGGAAGGATTGGTAGAGGCGGGAAGGCGTAAAGGAGACCGTCCGGCCAGTGGCTGCGGAGAGCATCCGTGCCTTCCGCCCCTGGGGTCTGAAAGCTGGTGTAAAATCGTGGTGTCTGCGCATTGTGGGGTTGCGCAAAGAGGTCCACCTTGACCTAGTTACCTGCGGGATCGCATCCTGCCCCATACATCCCTGCGACCAATCCGCTCGCACAGAGAGGGACTTCTCCAGGTGCCGTCCACTAAACAGTGTCGGGGGGCGACGCCTAGGAGCAGAGCCTTCTCTGTGATGGGCCCAGCCCTGTGGAATGACCTCCCCCTTGACATCAGGATTACCTCCGATCTCCGCTCCTTCCGTGTAAAGCTCAAGACCCACCTTTTCCAATTAGCTGGCCTGGCTCAACCATAGTTTTATCCCATTGCTCCTGACAGTCTTTTTTAAATTTGTAATTTTAACTGAGGGTATTTTAATTGTTAATTTTAATTCTGTTATTATTATTGTATTCATTTAACGATTGTTACCTCCTCCATGTACATGTACGTGTATGTGTTTGTATGTATGTGTATATGTATTGTCTGTATATGTATATTTGTATGGGTTTTTATTGTACGCCGCCCCGAGTCCTTTTGGAGAGGGAGCGGCTAACAAATTAAATTTATTCTATTTATTCTATTCTATTCTTGCCGAATCGGCGAGAGAGTTCTTGGAAGAGGGCAGGATGAAGATACCACTCTGTTTGATCCACAGTGGCTCTGCTCAGCCAATCCGCTTGTGTTGGAAGCCCCCGAGATGTGCTCTGCCCGGATTGACAACAGTCTGGCTTCCGCCCAGTGGTGTAGTCTCTCCGCCTCCAACATGAGAGATTTTGATTGGGTGCCTCCCTGGCGATTGATATGGGCCTTGGAGGCTACCTTGTCGGTTACGACTAGTATGTGGCAGTTCGATACTATGTCCCTGAACTCGAGGAGGGCTAACCGTATGGCCCGTAGCTCCAGCCAATTGATGCTGTTCTTTAGCTCTTGGTTCGACCAACGGCCCTGAGCGACCCGGTCCAGGGCATGGGCTCCCCACCCAAAGAGGCTGGCATCCGTTGTGATTTGGATGCGGTCCAGTTCCTTGAATGGATTCCCCCTGAGAAGTTTGGACGAAGTCCACCACCGGAGAGATCTGAGTGGCTTGGGTGGTAAACGAACTTTGACCTGGGAGTGGCTGGTGTGGGCCCTCTGGAAGGGAAGCAGAAACCACTGGAGCGGGCGAGCATGGAACCGGGCCCAGGAAACCACGTCGATACAGGATATCATCTTCCCGAGTAGCTGGGAGAGGGTAGCCAGCGGTACAAGTCTCTGTGATAGTATGCGACTCACCAGGGTTTATATGCTGCGTCGTCTTTCTTGAGATAGCGACACTTCGCACGTCCCTGAGTTGATGATAGTTCCCAGATGAAGCAATGAGGTGGTCGGCTGCAGGTGACTCTTGGTTAGGTTCCGGATAAACCTGTGGCTTTGCAATGTGTCCATTGTGACTCGCAGATCCTGGACCGCCTGGGCGCCTGGGCGTGAGTTAACAGTTGACCTGAATGGGAACTGAGCAAAGCGAGGCCGCCACGACCGCTAGGAGTTTGGTGAATGTTCGAGGGGCCGATGATAGGCCGAAGGGCAAGGCCTGATACTGGAAGTGGCAGCCGGCGAATTGAAAGCATAGGAACCTCCGATGTGCCTGGTGGATTGGTACATGGAGGTACGCCACCCTGATATCGACTGAAGTCATCAAGTCGCCCTGGCGGATAGATACTAAGATGCTCTTGAGGGATTGCATCTTGAACTTTTGGTACTTTATGAATAGATTGAGCCGTTTCAGATCTAGGATGGCCCTCCATCCTCCCGAGATTTTGGGCACTAGGAACAAGATGGAATAAAAACCTAGCCCCTCCTGTCCCTTTGGGACCATTTCTATGGCTTCGATGGATAAGAGATGTTGTATCTCTGCACCCATGAGGCGCCTTTTCTCCTGGCACCTGGGGACAGGGCACCTGATAAACCGTCTCGGGGGGGATGGAGAGGAACTCTAGAGTGAGGCCCTGCCTCACGATTTGAAGGGCCCAGGCGTCGGATGTGGTCTCCGCCCATTGATGAGCGAAAACCAGTAGCCGTCCGCCGATGGCCCCCTCCTCGTCACCAGTTGCCGGTGCCACGAAATGGCCGCCTTGCCTGGGATTGCGACTGGTTTTGCTGGCGACCCCTATCCCTGGCCCCAAAGCGGTCCTGGCTTCGGTCCGGGTGAATTGAGTGAAATTCCTGTTATACTGAGGGACATAAGGGGTGGTGTTGAAGCCCGAGTCCTCTGCGCGAAATGGCTGGCGTCTATTATAAGGCTGCTGCCTCCTGTCAGTGCGCCTGCTGGTGGATGGGAGCACCTTACGCTTATCCCTTGTCTCAATGAGGATTGGGTCAAGAGCTGGTCCAAACAAGGCCCCACCTTTGAATGGCGTGGAAGCAAGACGCCATTTGGAGCGTACGTCCGCTTGCCAATGGCGTAGCCACAGCAGGCGGCGAGAAGCAATGCTGGAGACTACAGCTCAGGATGCAAATTTAGCTGCATTAAGTGTAGCATCCGCTGAAACTTCCAGGGCCGCCATCAGCTTGTTAACGTCCTGATGGAGGCATATGTCATCAGGGGCAAGCCTACCTTGCAATTGTCTGAGCCAGACCAAAGATGTCCTATTAAAAAAGGACGCCGCAGTAGCAGCGCGTAAGGCCCAGGCCGCAGCCTGGTGAGTTTTTCGAAAGACTAACTTGGCCTTGCGGTCTTCCGCTTTCAACCCCTCAGAAATCTCCGATGGGATCAAGGCTGGAGAAGCTAGAGCTGCGATAGGTGTGTCTACAGTGGGGAATTGGAGGATATTTTCCAATTCTGGGGTGGAATTATATAACTTCTTGTCCCCATTGCTGGGTGGGGCAACCGCAGTCGGTTGCGCCCACTGTTTTTGAACAATATCACTGAATAGTTTGGGGAAGGGAATGACATCCTGCTCTGAAATCTGTTCTGCAAACAGGCGTTCAGTTGCATCCAGTACCACTGCTGTACTGGCTTCAGTGGCAGCCCCACCCATGTTCGTGGTGGCCTTTGCCTTGAATAAAAGTGACTTAAAAAGTGTTGGACGGAACAAGCCAGAAGAGGTAGGCTGATCCTGTGCCAAGCCTTCATCATCTGAAAATTCAATGTCTAGTACTTCCTTTTCCTCCACCAAGGCCGATTCCTCACTATATTCTGAGGATAAAGGTGATGGGGGGTCAACCTGAGGGTTGGATAAATCCCTAGGCACGGTTGGAGGTCTGGAAGTACTGGTTCTGCGATGCAGTTCTGCATCCACGCACTTGGAAATTGCTGCTGAAATCATACGATATAAATCTGGGGGAAGGCCCAGTTCCTGGCCCTCCACAGGCCTGAGGCCTGCGGCAGTGGGGGTAAAGGTGGCAGAAGGCTCCGCGCTTGGGAGCTCACGGGCCGAAGCCATGCTCATTTCCGAAAGACCAGGAGGGGATTGGGCCCCTAATTCCCCCTCCTCGGATATTGGCACTTGGGGCAAAGGAAGGTCCGGAGACAAACCCTGGTTCCCAGGAGGATGCAGGGGGGAGCTTGGGGAAGGCCGCTGGGGGGCTAGCACAGGAGGCGAGCTGCTGGCCACTCTAGGGGCCTTGGCCGCTGAATTAGTTTTATCCTTGTGCCTATAGGCCCTGTCTGGGGCCGCAGACGAGGCCCGAGGCTTATGGGTAGAGGCCCTGGTCGTGGCTCTACTAATTCTTGAGGAATTATCTGCCTCAATTCGGGATTGGGCAGCGTTGGTGGGCTCTACAATACCTCCAGGGGTAGCTGTCTCTGCCATGATAAAGGTCGGATGAAGTGAAATGGCTCAATCTCCTCACAAAGGCTCTTTAGCAATCGAGTATTGAGTAACTCTGAAGAGCAGCTGCAAACGATCGACTCCCAGCCGAGCGAACAAGGCAAGAGAGGGAATAAAGGAGAGAGCCGTTGACGTAGCGTCGCTAATTGGGCGGGAAAGCGAAGCTCCGCCCCTCCTCCTCGCAAAGCACGCGAAGGAAGCGACCAAAATGGCGCCCGCGATTTAGGCGGGACTTTTGAATTCGCGGCTTGAGTTTCTGCAGCCTCCATCTGTTCGGGCCGTTAACAGACGCTGCGGCGAACTCGCGGCAAGTACCAGCGATTCCGCGACTTCCAGTGATGATAGGCTCGGGAGATAGACCTCGCCTCGCAGAGCGGGTCGCTCCCTTGGTGACGCGGAGTGGAGCGGCAAACCGACCCCTGAGCGCGTGAGAGCAGCTGAGAGAGCGGCGGACCAGCTCCCGATTGCAGCCGCAAGACAGAGAGGCAGCGCGGTTTCAGCGCTGCTATTTCGTGGCCGGCAGGCTTCGGAAAGCAAGCGACCTGGCGGGCGCCTGACTGACAGCGAAACTGCCGTCTGCGCGCCTCGTCCCAAAGGGATACTTAACTATACGAGTCCAAAAGAATGAAGAATCCAAGCATGGAAGGAATCCAGTAATTCTGATTAATTTGTCAATTAGTCTAGAGATAATCAGATATACGTCTCTTCAGGCTGGACTGAGTTAAAAAACTGACCCATCTAGTCAGAAGAGGAGTGGTCAACAATTTGCATAACTCAGTCTCTAGGCTAATGGACAAAGTTAACCCATGCTTGGATTCCCCAAACAGCGCACAGGAGAACTAACTAAATAACTGTCTTGCTTAGCAATGGAAATGTTGGGCTCAACTGTGGTCATAAGTCAAGGCCACCTGCAATTTACCCGAGACTCACAAACCAATCTTCCCCTTTAATGAATTTTATAAAAGCCTATAATTTATTTAAAATGAATAATGTATCAGAGGGAACACAATTATTCTCAATCCCGATTAATATTTTTTTCCTTAGAGCAAATAAATAGTCAAAGAGCATTTTGCCACAGGAGTGAGTGACAAATGAAGATGTAAATTTTAAAAACACGTAGATTAAAACATGTCTGTGACACACTTCATACCCATTTATTCACAGAAGACTTTGTCGTTGCAACCCACAGTGCTGGGGGAGGATCAGCAGATCGATCAAGTTCCATCTAAATGAGAAAGGAAAATCTGTATCTTAGAATGGAGCGCTTGTGAAAGGCATTTTCTTAGAAAATGATGCATACAAAAACTCAATGCAGATTTAAGATTCCTTCAGAAGATAGAGAAGTCTGTGGTTTAGCTTTATGTTCTTTTCACAGGAAGTTCTTCCTCTTTAGGTACCACAAGGAAACAATGCACCAAGAGGGAAAGATTATCCAAGATGAACCTGACATGATGCCAACTTGAGTATATCCATGTAACATTCTTGGCAAGGATATGGACATATTATTGTCTTCCTGTAGGACTTTACTTCTTAGTCCAAAGCATTGATGGGATTCAATTTTTTTTACTACCAGTTCTGTGGGTGTAGCTTGGTAGATGTGGCATGGCTTGGTAGGCGTGGCTTGGTGGACATGGCAGGGGAAGAGTATAGTAAAATCTCCATTTCCTTCCCACTCCAGGGGAAGGTTACTGCAAAATCCCCATTCCCTCCCAATCAGCTGGGACTCCGGAGGCAAAGAATAGATGGGCGCGGGGCCAGTCAGAGGTGATATTTACTGGTTCTCTGAACTACTCAAAATTTCCGCTTCCAGTCCTCCAGAACTGGTCAGAACCTGCTGAATACCACTTCTGGTCTAAAGCAGGGGTGGAGAACTATGGCCCTTTTATGGCTTGTGGACTTCAACTCCCAGAGGAATTCTGGGAGTTGAAGTCCACAAGTCATAAAGGAGCCATTCCTCACCTCTGGCCTAAAGCCATGGCATCCCTTGGACTCCTTTCATCCAATTACATTATGAATCTGTCCTGTTATTTTACAATTTCTGCCAAATGGTACAAAAAGTGAGCTGTGACCTCTCTGCATCATGGAAGGTTCTCATCAACTTAGCCAGCTACAGAACCCATGGTACAGAAACCTGCTATTGTCCTTCCCTAGCGATTCTGCCTAAAAAGGGTCAGTAGAATGTTAGGAAAGTTCATGGCACTGGATTTCATCAGATCCTATACCAAAACAGATTTATATTTTATTCTCTCTCGGGTGAGGCAGATCAAAGATGCACTATATTAAAAACATGCAGGATCCTGAAGACAGGGCTTTCATGGCAAGTAGGGGAAGTTTAACAGGCGACACGTGATTTCAAGTATGAAAGGAAGAGCGATCACATGTCTGTATGGTAATCCAATTTAAATGTTTTGTGATTCGTTTCATTAATATTATTATGGAGTATATGATAAGAACATTACAGAAGAGAAATAAACATATATACGCAATGTATGTGATTACAAATAAAACTTTTATGGAGGTACCGCAGTGACCTCATAACTGGATGTTTGATCCAAGCCATTGCCTCTGGAGTTGCTTCTGCAGAACCTGTACGGCCATGATGGCGAACCTATGACATGTGTGCCAGAAGTGGCACACAGAGCCATGTTGCCTGGCACGTTCCTCTTCTGGGTTTCTAGCACGCATGCGCTGATCAGCTGGCCTTTGTGCATGCGGCAGCGCCAGAAACTGGAAGAGCTGGTCTTCTGTTTTCCGGCGTGCGCATGCGCAGCAGTAACCGGAAGACTTGCTAGCTGGCGTGCATGTGTGCGGGAAATCAAAGACCAACATTGCCACATACACAAAGGCCAGCTGATTGTTGCATGCGCATGCGCATTCCTGGTCACGGCCCAAATGAACGGAGTGCTCCCTTTTCGGCACAAAAAAGGTTCACCATCACTGTTCTAGGGAAAGGCAATCATTTCATTAACAGTAAGTCAATACAGATATAAGATACAACAGTTAAGAAGGGTAAAATTATATTGTGTATTTCTCCAACAATCATCGGGACAGTCAAAAGCATGCCAAAGACTGAAAAGATGATGATTTCTCCAATCTTGAAGAAGATCAGGTCTTTAGAAAAATATTACCTTAAGAACTGGTGCCTTTTCTTCACAAATAAGCACACGGATATCAGGGTTCCGTAAATCTGTACAGTATATCTTTCTGTCTCTTCCACCCGAATAAACATGAGTGAAAGCTTCATTGACTTGAAGTGCCCATACGCCTTCGTCATGGACTCTGTACGTAGCTATACATCTCTGCTGACCGAGTGACCAGAGTCGGATAGTTCCATCAGAACTTCCAGAAAGACACTGTAAGAATGAGAGTTTTTTTTAAAAAAATGCTACAATACCCAATTTTAAGCACAAAGCCATAGGCAAAAGCAATATTTTGACCAATGGAATGCAATGGAGGTGCTTGATGTTATTTCAACTGTTTCTCAACTTTGGTGAGTTTATGAAGCGTAAACTTCAACACCCAGAATTCCTCAGCTAGTATGGCTAGTAGGGGAATTCTGGGAGTTGAAATCCACAAGTCTTAAAACTGCCAAGGTTGTGAAACACCAAACTAAATGATTAAAAGCTACATTTACTGTATTACTTTTGTCATTAAAATGAAATACTCATCCATAGTTTGACCCATTCATGTTTGACACTTGACTTAAAATGCCAGTCTTGTTCATTGGCTCTGTAAAAAAATATTCATAACGCAAAGGGGTTAAATATGCAATTCAGTTAGGATACTCAATAAGATTTAAGATACAATAGTGGACTTAAATGTAATTTTTGCTTAAGAAATTGTAACTATGTTACTGAAGTAGGTCTAATTGGATGGAGAAAAATATTACAAGATGGACACCAAAGAACTGATGGAAGTATATTAAAAACATACCTGTGTACCATCTCTGTTCAGTAGCAAAGCTTTAACATTGTCTGTGTGTCCCTTGAGTTTCATAAGTTTTGCACAGGTTCTTGGGTCCCATACCCTTAAAACCTATTAGAAAAACAAAATTGGTACCACTTTTGTAACAGTACTAAATTCGTATATCCTTACAGTGCTTGAAATTAGGTTTTCAAAAGCCATTCACATTAATATTGGTACTATAAGATGCTACTTATTTCAAAACCTTTAAGGCTTAGATCTTTTAGAAAAATAATATTTACTCTGGAGAGCAGTCAGGCTGTTTTTTTTAAGTAAATGGTTCTTTGTTATAGTTTTTTATATCTACTCATCATCCTCACCCAACCATATCAGCCACGTATATGTCAGTATAACACCGCTAAGTTTGGTGGTGGGATGGAGAAAACAAGACCTTATGAACATGAACAACAAAAATTCTAGAATAAGCTTTGTTCCTTACACACAAATCTCTCTCTCTCTATATATATATATAAATGAAGGGCTGCGTGTGTGCATCTGTTGTCCATCATAACTCTGGAATACTTCGAGCAATTTCAACCAAATTTGGTACACAAATGGTCAACTCTCTGGAAACAAATATTGTGGGGGTAAGACACCCCTAAAATACCTCGGGCTGTGTGTTCTGTTAAGATACAGCCTGTTAATAGTTTCTACTGTACTGCCGTAAAATGGCTTCTACTGTGCAGCCAGGTGGATTTGCCATGGTAATGGTTTTACAGTACTCCACAAGGGGGCTCCCTCTGGTAAGGAGGAAAATCCAACACTAGAAATCACCTTTGATCCGGATATTTCCCCCCTATAAATAAATACCCAGGCAATGCCAAGTTATCGGCTAGTTGAGTTATAAAACTGAGTCAAATGCAATCCTTGCACAGCATAGGTCAGGGGTGTCCAAACTTGGGAACTTTAAGACTTGTGGACTTCAACTCCCAGAATTCCCCAGCCAGCCATGCTGGCTGGGGAATTCTGGGAGTTGAAGTCCACAAGTCTTAAAGTTCCCAAGTTTGGACACCCCTGGCATAGGTATAGCAAGCCCAGGAAATTGCTTACATTTAAGTTTATTTAAGGAAAGTAGATGCCACTGCTCAAAAACTATAAACTTGGAATCCAAGGTATTAAAATTATCTGCTCCTTCAATGGGTTTTTCTTCCTGATAAGACAGAAACTTAGTCATGCGTATCTGAAGAGAGCTCCCTATGGTTTGCCTCATTAACTCATTAACTGCTGGTCAATATGGAAAGAGAACGTATACAAGGAAGTCTAAAGGAAAAGCAGCAACTCAAAACTACAGGTAGTCCTCAACTTGCTATTACAATTGAGCCCAGAATTTCTGTTGCTAAGCGAGATATTTGTTGAGTGACTTTTGCCCCATTTTACAACCTTTCTTGCCACAGTTGCTAAACGAATTACTACAATTGTTAAGTGAGTAAAACGGTTGTTAAGTGAACCTGGCTTGTCAGAAGTCCACAAAAGATGATCACATGACCTCAGGACACTGCAATCGTCATAAACACAAGTCAACTGGCAAGCATCTGAATTTGGAGAAGAGCCGTGGTGGCACAGTGGTTAAAATGCAGTACTGCAGGTCTAACTCATTGCTCACTCCAGAAGTTCGATCCTGAGGGGTTTCCGAGGTGGTTAAAATGAGGACCCAGGTTGTTGGGAGCAATAGGCTGACTCTGTAAACCGCTTAGAGGGGCCGTAAAGCAGTCTGAAATGATATATAAGGCTAAGTGCTACTGCTAAGTGCTATTGCTATTTGGTTATGTGACCATGGGGATGCTGCAACAGTCACAAGTGCCCAACATGGTCATAAATCATTTTTTCCAGTGTCTTTGTAAGTTCAAATAGTTGCTAAATAGCAATAGCACTTAAGACTTATATACCACTTCACAGTGCTTTACAGCCTTCTCTAAGCATTTACAGAGTGAGCCTTCCCCTCCCACCCACCCCCGCCCCCAACAATCTGGATCCTCATTTGACCCACCTCGGAAGGATGGAGGCTGAGTCAACCTTGAGCCTGGTGAGATTCAACCTGCCAAATTGCAGGCAGTCGGCAACCGGCAGAAGCAGCCTGCAGTACTGCACTCTCACCATTGCATCACCAAGGTTTACTACTGTAAGTCGAGGATTACTGAATTAGAATGGGAGATCCTATAACAAACCACCTCTACTCACGCAGATGGATATTTTTTTTTCCCTTTACTACTGCAGAATAGGGCGCCTGAATTTATTTCATAGCTGTACACAAACTTTTATTAGTAATCCTTTCAGCAATTCATTTCGTCCTGTGGGGATAAGCTGCCTAAATTGTGATTACCTTTTCAGTGGACCCGGATACAATTACTGTTCCCATCTGATTCATAGCAAGACTGTAGATTGAGTCTTTGTTCCCGCTAAGGGAGGAAGCTATTGGAGAGAAAATGCAATATTATTTAAGAGAAAGCACTCCAGGAAGTTGGAGGGAGCAAAAAGAAAAAAGCAACTTGAAATAACAATTCTAATAGCAAAAAAAAATATGAATGCAGCAGCTTTCAACTATATACAAATGTTCAAACATTAAGGATTTTAAAAGTTACCCACAGAAAGAACTCTTTAATAAAACTGTTCATTGTATTTCAATTGCGAGAGATGTTTTAAGGTAGAAAAATTTGAATTTTAGGTCACAATGTGGTAGTGTCGAACTTATATAATTACTTGAATTTGCAAAATTCCAGTCTTATATCTTATCTTTAAAAAAAAGGAAGAAAAACAGATCCAGGAAACTACAGACCAATTACATCAATACATATTGGAAAAAATAATCAAAACACAGATCTGTGAACATCTAAAAACAAATAAAGTTGCAACTAATAGCCAGCAAAAGTAAGTTAAAAATCGATCATGACAAACCAATTTTATTTCATTCTTCGACAAAGTGACTAAATTAGTAGACCAGCAAAATTCTGTGGACAGAGTATATTAAGACGTCAGCAAGGCATTTGACAAAAAAGACCACAACCTATTTCTTGGTAAACTGGAAAAATGTGGGATAGACAGCATCACCGCCAGATGGATTTGTAACTGGCTGACAAAACCATACACAATGAATGGTCTTTAATGGTATTATATTTACATGCAATTTTGGTCATCACATTACAAAAAAAGATGTTGAGACTTTGGAAAAAGTGCAAAGAAGAGCAACTAAGATGATTAAAGGCCTGGAGACTAAAACACATGAAGAGCGGCTGCAGGATTTGGGTTTGGTTAGTCTGGAGAGAGAAAAAGAAATAGGGGGCACAAGACAGCAGTATTCCGGCATTTGAGGGGCTGCCACAAAGATGAGGGGGTCAATTTATTTTCCCAAGCACCAGACAGTAGGACAAGAAACAATGGATGGAAACTAATCAAGGAAAAAAGGAACCTGGGATTAAGGAGAAACCTCCTAACAGTGAGGACAATTAACCAGTGGAACAACTTGCCTTCAGAAGTTGTGGGTGCTTCATTACTGGAAGTTAAGAAGAGACTAGATAGTCACTTGTCTGAAATGGTATAGAGTCTCCTGCCTGAGCAGGGGGCTTGAATGAATCACTTCCAAGGTCTTTTCCAGCTCTATTCTGAGTGACTGATTGAGATCCCTATCCAATAGTATATTGTACTGTCTTCAAAGAGAATGGCCAAATTTTTGAAGGAACAGCAGCTCTTCCCCAGAAACTCCAATAGATAACATTGCTATCACTCAAGATAAATGCAAGGGGAATATTACATATAAAGATTTTATTTGAAGATTGTTATCAATTTTCAGAGATTCACTACAGAGGCCATCCTTATGTTTATTTCCTGAAGGACACATGGTCAATGCTTAAAGCCCTCTGCATTTTAGATTGAATTATTTGATCATCAAAGCACGTCTTATACTATGAGCACTCCAAGCTTGCAACTTTAAGACTTGTGTACTTCAGCTCCCAGAATTTCCCAGGCAGCATAAGAAAGTTGCCAAGTTTGGAATCCCCTATCTTACACAAACCAGCGTGGGTTCATTTCTGGATACTTACTCGTGACAGTATTATTTGAGGCAGTCAGTGCAGTTAATGTATTTACATCCCAGAGGAATATTTGTCTGTCCAACCCAGCAGATGCTACCAATTCTTTGTCTTTTGCATAAGCCAAAGCTTTCACATAATCCTAAAACAAACAGAGACATGTGGCAAATAGAACAAAATAACCAGGATACTGTTATGGCACCACAAGTATTGCTAACTGCATTTTTTTGTATTTTACCTTATGGGTTCTTAGGGTTGACATACAAAACCCTTTATGTGCGTTCCATACTTTGACAGTAGTATCTGATGAAGCCGAAATCACTGTAAAAATAAAATGAGGAAACAAGAGAAATCTGTTTACAATTGAAACACACAATCATTAGGACTGATAACTGCTCAGAAGCATATGCCAGAGTTAATTAACAGAAGGACGACTTTGGAACTCTTATCTCTGGAGAAATTCTGCAGCTGTTTGTTTTTGCTCAATCTTGCCAATATCAGGGAAACATTTCTATTGTTTCAGAAATTCCTAATTCAACAAGTATTTTATTTTCTGATGCTTTATGCCACTTGGCAACATTATTTTAATTTTCTTGCAGCTTTATTTTTCAGGTATTTTTCACATTAGTTGATAATGGCTTCCGCTGTTTATCACTACATCACTATATAAATTGGAATTTTACATGACTGCTCTAAATTGAAACAGAGCCTATGAACACAGGATGGAAAAATATGCAAATAACAGAGATAACCGACACACGTCGTTCTATTTCCTCATAAAATATTCAAAAAGTGACTTACAGGTTTTACCATTGCAGCAAAGTACAATATCATTCACCCAGTCTGTATGATGTTCCATTGATGCTATATAGGGGTCTTGCTGGAATTAAAAACAATATTTTGAGTTCTGTGTCATAAGAATTCTCTTGAGGCTGTTATTATGACAAGAGCCAACTTCATCTATATTTCAGAATTACTATGTTAGCAATCAGTGCATCAATTGCCAACAATTTTAGGATTTATTTATTTATTTTAGCTATATATTAAGCCAGGGTTTAGCTATAAGATTGCAATTATTTGAAGAACATTTCCTGGCGTGGCATCTTTACTGTAAGTCAGTCTTATGATCCACAGTCACATTTTCTAGCCCCACCCTCAGTGAATGGGTTGGCTAAAAACAAAATAACAGAAGAGATGACCACATAACTTATTTCCCTGAAAATAAGACCTAGTCTTATTTTCTTAGTCTTATTTTCTTTTGGGCCCCAAAGTAAGCTCCAGGTCTTATTTTCGGGGAATGTCTTCCCCTCTTACCTTAGGATCACCACAGCCAGGATTCTCACGCTCTGACACCTATCACGCTGTTGTCCAATTTCTTTTGCAGCCGCTTGCAGCCAAACACCGTATGGCCTGTTGCACTGGTGACCTCGCTCGCAGCAGGAGGCTGCATGGTGCGTTGTGCAGCTGCGCATGCGAGTGGTGGCACTGGTGTGACAAGCCACGTGATGTCCTGCTGCAAGTGGCGGCACTGGCGCGATGTGCCACATGGCGTCCAGCCAAACAACCACAGAACAAATCAGGCAGTGGCGCGACAGGTGTTGGGGTGTGGCTACGGCAGTCCTAAAGTAAGCAGGTGTGGGGCACATGGGGTAGCTCCACCTCTACCCCCCCGCTGTTTTTTATGCATGTTTTTATGCATCTCATATAACCAGATAGTGGGAGGGGCTTAACTAGGGCTTATCTTTGGAATAGGGTTTATATTAGGCCCAAGTATGAAAATCAGGCTAGGGCTTGTTTTCAGGGTAAATCGTATTTTTGGGGGAAACACGTACATCCATGTAAGAAGTTTAATCATTGGGAGTCATGTCAGGAGCCAAATCTGGCTGAAAAGAAGAACATAGACAATAATTTTGTTTCAGTGCAAATTAGATTGGCCTTACTGAATGGGTTCAGGCTAAGAAATGGTTAAATCATGGTTACTTCAAATCCCAGATTAAAATTTGCCACTTTTTGTAGATCAGATATCTGAAAAATCTGAGCAGCTTTCAAATTAAGAAAAAATACTCAATGTAAGCAAAAATAATGGAAGAGTGATGCTAGCAAATACAACCAAACCTATTCTTTAATGATATAAACTATTTTTGCTAGATAATTTGACTATATGTCTAAAAGTGAAAACATATCTATGTAAAGTACATTCCGTGCTTAGTTTACCTTGTGTTGGTTTACACTCCATATCCTGATGATTGAATCTCGACCTGCAGTAAAAAGTCTGTTCAACGCTGGATCCAGCTGTAGTGCATTTACCCCATTGCGATTATACTTCTCCACCTCATCTCTAATTACATAAGAGACCTAAAACATTTGATATAAATCCAACAGAAGCATTAAGAAACTATAAAGCAGAAACATCACTCTGTTCAAGCATGCTAAAAAATATCTCATTTTCATTTTTAAAAAAATAAATTCCTAAATAACTGATGTCTCACATCAGGGATGAAAAAATCTCACAAATTCAGTAATGGAGCATTCCAGATAATTTGGGAATATACTGTTCCTTTTTGATTATGCTGAATTGTGCTCAACATGATCTAGCAGGGAAACAAAGCAACACAATTGAAATTTGCCCACCTCAAGCTGCATTGTTTCAAGTGTTCCAGATTGTCCCAATCACTGAAACTGGAGTTGTGTAATTTGGGCTTGTTTATTTATTTTAAAAAATCTAGATTAGCCAACAGAAACAATAATTAAGATGCACCTTCCAGGTTATGCATTTTTACGATAAATGGACATGCTGAGTTTATTATAAACAAAAAGGCCCATAGTGTTTTATCACACTCACATGACCTGCAAGTACTTTAATTCATCATTCAATATTTATCTGTTTCTAACAAGACCTCTAAGAGCTTTCCCTGCTCAGGTGCATTTTTCTGCTCTAAATGTCTCATTTCATTATAGCCCTATGATCTCTGAAGGAAAAAGAACCCACAACATAGAGGATCTATTCCTAGGTATTTATTTTATTTATTAAGAAATTTATATAGCTGTCCAACTCACTCACAGTGACTCTGGGCAGCTAACAAGGAAGAAATCCCAATCTTATTTCTGCAAATTCGTCTCTTTTAATCCAAGTTCTCATGCTAATTCCCCATGCCCAATCTACAGACACAATCCCCTTATATAAGACAATATGGTCTTATTATTACAGAATGATAGCACTGAGTTCATTAATATCTGTAATAACCAAAAGAAATGTGATATTTCACAATTTCACCCGATTTCCTAAATCTGAGACATGATAGAGGTGCAGCTATTTTGCATTGTAAATATAATTATGAATATAACAGTACATTGTATTGTATGGCAAGAAGCTATTAATCCTATTTCTTCCCAGTATTCTGAAAACAAAATAGATTGCTGATGAGAAAAATAATCAGCAATATGAAATATTGTTGCTACTAAAAAGAAATCTTAGAGTCACATGACCACTTTAGGGTTATTATGAGTGTTTTAAATGCATTCTGCATTATCTACAGCTTTGGTGAGCAATGGATTCTGTCTTGCTATATTCTCAATACTCTTTCTCCTCCAGCAGGTGCAAAAGGGGGGCACATGCATAAATTCATGTTCCCTGCAGGGTGTTTACTACGATGGAATGCTGCCTGCATTTCCAAGGAGCAGCTACATTCCACACAGCAAAGAAACAGTAAAATTTAGAAAGTTTGGTTGGGAGAAAAACAATTAAAACAGCTTCCTCTTTAGCAATTCTCAGAGAACATCTTTAATGATGCAAACTGTTTAATTTGGGAAGACTTTTACTCATAAAGGTAAAGGTTCCCCTCGCACATATGTGCTAGTTGTTCCCAACTCTAGGGGACGGTGCTCATCTCTGTTTCAAATCCGAAGAGCCAGCGTTGTCCGAAGACGTCTCCGTGGTCATGTAAAGGGCATGACTAAATGCTGAAGGGGCACGGAACGCTGCTATCTTCCCACCAAAGATGGTTCCTATTTTTCTACTTTACGTGCTTTCAAACTGCTAAGTTGGCAGAAGCTGGGACAAGTAATGGGAGCTCCCTCCGTTACGCAGTGCTAGGGACCTTTCTGATCGACAAGCTCAGCGTCTTAGCCACTGAGCCACTGCGTCCTGATTTTTTTTACTCCTAGGAAGGGAATAATATATTGTTGGGCGGAAAATCCATCTGGTTCAGTTCCAAGCAGGAAGAAAGATGCTGGAAACAACATGGAGGTGATTGGAAAGGTTTATTGAACAGAACCACAAAGGCAGTGTGCAGTTTTGGGTCAGCTGGTTTGGTTTTATGTGAGCTTTTATACAGTTTTTACAGCATTTTGTAATCTGGAAGCTTGCCTTGTGCGGTTTTTACTATTTGATTGGTTTTACTTGTTTCACAAAGGTTTGTGATGTGTCTTAATTATCACTTCCTTAGTCCTAATCCTGTCAGGCATATGTAATTGAATTTACCCTGTTATCTGTTGCCTCTAGTCTGCCCTTCTTAAAGGATAGATATTGTTTCCACATCCCTTCACTCTGGAGCTGGTTTTTTTTTTTTAATCTTGTGAATAGGCTGGCCCAACCTTTCTTAATAGGCACAAAATATCTGCTGGGGGCTATTAAGAAAGTTTGCTTTCTGTCTTTCTCCATTTCTCCCTATAATATTCTGCCTTTTAAAAATGGAGTAACAGCTACCCCTTCTGCTCTTGTACAATGAGTGTAGTAGGGGAAGCTTTGCAATACCGTACATCAGTACTCAGTATTTGTTAATTATCTGGATTGCTCTTTTGGAAGAGCAAATAGAATTCCAGAAGAAAATGTCCAAATGCCTTGGAAAATTGTGTTCCTTTCTGATGGCTATGAGAAAACTCTGGGCTTAACTAGAATGTTAGATTAGATTACTTTCATTTTAAATTCACTAGCCATGTATTGTACAGATCTGAGTACTTTATTATTGTTACTGTAAATAAGTTTTATTTACTAACTACAGTAGGTGGCAAAAAACTCTGGAAGAAAGGTTTCCTGTAATTCTTTGTTTTTAATGTCTGTGGAGATTCTCAATTAGCCAGGTCAAAGTTGTCTCAAAAGTATTATTTTTTAAAGGCAACTGAACAGGGGTCCCCCCTCCCCATCCAGTTGTCTTTGCTTAATCAGCCTCCACATGTAGAAAAAACTCCTCTCATTCAGAAGCAGCTTCAAAAAAAAGATAGAAAAGATACCCAGAAGTCTAGAGAAGTTTATTCTCTACTGTAAACTTTAAGGAAAATTTATAGGAAAATCATTTTCTACTTTAAATTTATTTTCATATGGGGTTCAATTTGGAAATGAAAAGAAATTCTTCTTGCCTTTCCTCCTCCCTACTGTGCCCTCTGCAAAATCTAGTTGACGGCATTGGGAATTCTCCTTGCAAATGCTAGAAAATAGGACTGTGAATGCTTATATATTTATCTTGCATTGTCCTATCAAAGTAAGTAAAGTTAAGAAGTGTTTGTCAGTCACATTCCTAAATTTAAATGGAGATATGCTTCTACAACAGGTTCTTAGTACAATATCAAAGAACTCTTACCTTCTTCCATTTCACTTTTTAGGCTAAAGTCCCTCCTAAATGCGTATTTCTACCCAAATACTAACCAGAGCATCCCCTGCTTACCTCGGCCACCTCCACTATCTGGCACTAAAACCTGTCACACTTCAGAAACATAGGCCTTTGAATAATTTAAAAGAACTAGCATGCCAAATAGTCCTCATGATGACAGAAAACTAATGGATATGTAAAAGAACTGGCATAACACGCTTTGTTCAAGGAACTAGTTTTAAGTAATGAATCAAAGAAATTAGAAACTATGATGGCACTCCCAAATAGGACATAACACAACGGCCCAGTTATTATTTCTGCAATATATTTTCATCACAAAATAAGAGCCATTCATTTTGTCTTCTACTCAGACCAAGTTTTTCCTCAACATATTCTAAACTTCTTTACTAGGATGTTTGGGGAGAGGACTAAATCTTTTAAAAATAATGTCTGCAAACTTAGCTATTTCCTCAAACATGCTGATACCTCCTGATAACTCCGATTCTTCATCAGGAACACCTTAATTTCCACAATGATCATTAAGTGAAACTTGAATGCCAATCTGCCCTATCCAATGAAGTAATTCCACTGATTAATAAAATATTTTGGCAATATTTCTATTAGCATTCATTCACCTGATCTAGGCTGTGACATAAATAGTAAAATATCAAAATTTTTAAACTCCAAAAATATGAGAATTACAATTATATGCACACCTGTGGGAACTCTAATCCAGTGCTGACTACTATTATATACCTCCAATCTGCTGGTTTTTAATATCCATCTGTTGAAGATCAAGATAAACAATACTTATCCAAATGTACTCCACTTTTCAAGAAACAGTTATACAATTAGTCCGCAACTTACAACAGTTCATTTATTGACCTTCAATGGCACTGAAAAAAGTGAGTTATGGGCTGTATTTCACACTTATGAACATTGCAGCCGTCTTCATGGTCACGTGAGATCAAAATCCAAATGCTTGACAAATAACTTATCTTTATGATGGTTGCAGTGTGCTGAGGTCATATGATCCCCTTTGGAGACCTTCTGACAAGCAAAGTCAATGGAGAAGCCAAATTCATTTAATAACCATGTTATTAACAACTGCAATGATTCACTTAACAACTGGCAACAAAGGTCATAAAATGGGGTCAAAATTCACTTAAGAAATGTTTCACTTAGAAATAGAAATTTTAGTGTTGTGATCATAAGTTGAGGACTACCTGTATTCAAAACTGACATGAAAAGCACACTGATGCGGCAAAAGCCAAGCTATATATTTTTACCCTTCACATAGGAAATGATTTTGAGAGAATAGGAAAAGGAAAGGGATGGAGAACTGGAAAAGGTGACAAACTTTTAAAGCTCTAGCACATAATCACTTAAAAGCATTGGGAGTGGCTTAGGATAGTGCCTCCAGCAGGGAAAAGCTAGGATTGCTGTCACTAATGGATGTAATAAAATGAGATCAAAGATAGAGAGAAGCCAATTCCAGGTTAAAAATACCCAGCTTCAGATTTCAATAGGATTATTATCTTTTGGATATATTTTAGTGGAAGAAAGTTTATTCATTATAAAAAATAAAGTAATATATTGAATCTGCAAAAGTCCAGACTGCAAAAGGTGGACTCATCAATATTTCACTTTTTGTCTTCTGTAAGATGGGCTCAATTCAAAACCAGAACACCAGTTCAAAACCTCACCAAGTTTCAAGGTGAAATGGGGAGCCTCCCCCAGTCCTTATCCGAATAACTTTTCTTCCTGGCCCACCCAAATTCTCATGTTATATTAGATCTGTGAACTTATTATTTGAAGAGGAGGGGGTCAACTTATTTTCCAAAGCACCTGAAGGCCAGACAAGGAGCAATGGATGGAAACTGATCAAGGAGAAATTCAAGCTAGAAATAAGGAGAAATTTTCTGACAGCAAGATCAACCCATGGAACGGAAGTTGTCTTCGGAAGTTGTGGAAAATTCATCACTGGAAGCTTTCAATAAGAGACTGGACTGCCATCTGTCAGAAATAGCAATAGCACTTAAGACTTATATACCGCTTCATAGTGCTTTTACAGCCCCCTCTAAGTTGCTTTGCAGAGTCAGCCTATTGCGTCCAACAATCTGGGTCCTCATTTTACCCACCTCAGAAGGATGGAAGGGTGAGTCAACCTTGAGCTGGTGAGTTTTTTGAACTTCCAACTGCAGCTAACAGTCGGCTGATGTAGCCTGCAGTACTGTACTCTAACCACTGTGCCACCTTGGTTCGTGGGTTAGTGTCTCCTACTTGGGGAGGGGGGGGGGGTGGACTAGATGACACAATAGCAGTGTTCCAGTATTTGAGGGGCTGCCCCAAAGAAGAGGGGGCCCACTCCAAAGCTCCAGAAGGCAGGAATAGAAGCAACGGATGGAGATTAATCAAGGAGAGAAGCAACCTGGAATTAAGGAGAAACTTCCTGACAGAACTGTTAGTGGAGCAGCTTTGTCACCAGAAGCTGTGGGTGCTCCATCACTGGAGGCTTCCAAAGGGAGACTGAACAACCATTTGTCCTGCAATGGCATAGGGATTCCTGCCTGAGCAGAGGGTTGGACTAGAAGACCTCCAAAGTCCCTTCCAACACTGTTATTTCTATCTTCTAAGGAGCCTTCCAAATCTGTTCTAAAATTTTTAGCCGCCCAATTCCAATGGACTCCGGGGAGGCGAAGGACGACAGCCAATTCAGAGGTAGATAGGATTTTGGAGTTATTGTTGTGGCTGTTCATTACAGCTTGGGTCGAGAGAGAGAGAGAGATGGTGATGTGTGTGTCGAGGGGGGGGGGGGAGCCACACGCCTCCTCTCACAGCCTGGCAACACGACACAGCGGAAAACGTTGCGGCTCCGAGCAACCCTTTCATCTCCTCCCCCAACGTGACACCCGACAGATTCTAGGGCGGGGCAAGCCCCATAATCCCCGGCCGCGGTGCCGAGAGGCAATACCTGGCGAATCCCCACACAGGAGGGAGGCGAGAGGGAGAAAGCTGCCCGCCCACCGAGCCACCACGCCGCTCGACCATTCGTGGCTTCGAGCAGCTTAGCTCGGCCTCGACGAGCCTCCCGCGCCCTCCCTTCCCGGCCGGGTTTCCCTTTCGCCTCCTTCACCTGCACTTTCCGCCGCCCCGCTGTATTCTGTCGGTGATGAGCCGCCATCTTACATGTTGACACCCTGTCGTCATATCCGAGGGAAGATTTAAAAAAAACACCACCCGGAAGTCCCGCCTCTAGAGGCGGGAGCGGCTGTTTCCCCTTTTTAACTCAGGCACTGGGGCGGGAATGAGTAGAAAAACGGCCGTTACGTGCGGGGTGTGTGTTTTGCGTGGTTGCTATAGCAGCGGTTATTGTGAAGCCGCGCTCGAGACTGCTTTTCATCTCGCGAGACCTGGAGGCGGCTGCAGCAAGAGGGCGCGGTTGCCTCAGGTCCACAGCACCCCGTCATCGCAATTGAGATAAACTCCGCCTCTGGGCGGGGCCCTCGGCTGGGTGACGTCTCGGGCCGGATTTCCCGCCCTTTTGAAGCCTTTTCATGATTTTGGTTGTTGAAAGCTGTGGAGATTTAAAAAAAAATATCCAATAAATATTGTTCTCTTTCCAACCTTCAGATGATTTAACAGTAATTTCAGGAGAATTAATAGTCAAAATATTTTTTACAAATGTATTCTGAAATGAGGAAATAAGTGGTACTCATCAGCTGAAGAAAATTCCAGACAAAGAAATCAGACCTCAGAATCGAGATTGATTAATATAGCTGTAGTAAAGTAACGGAAATAACCCCGAGAGCACGCACAGAAACAAATTAATGAACACATAGCCAGGGGCCATAGCCAGAGAAAGACCACTCACGTAGCCAGGAAGAGGTTACACTTGGTCACAAAAGAAATAAGATAATGGGATTAGGAAAAGGGTAATAGAGTTGGGAAATTCCAGAATCTAGCAATGATAACAAAACACAAAAAACCAATTACAAGATAACAGGAACACCATGACCATTTACATAAAACAGACATCTTTGTATAAGCGCCCCAAACAGGAAAACACCCTCCTCAGGTTGATGATAGGATTAGCCCAAGGGCGAGATACCGGACGAATGAAACCCAAAGACAAGAGAATCAAGATCAGAACGATCATCCAGAATAAAAGAACTTTATTCTCACTGAAGTTTACACAATAGCCAGGGGCAAGAAAAACTGTATATAAGGAAAAACCAAACTGTATATGGTGCTGCAGACCCGGGAACGATAGAGCTGCGTCTCATTCTTCCCGTTTCTTTTTCTTCAATAAAGCTCATAACTTCCAGGCGGCTGTCTTCACGAAACCTTCTTTTAAGCGTCGGTGGTGACTCCCGGCTGGGAACAAACCAGGAAACCTTTGCCTTCCAACACAGCTTTGCTAACTTTTGGCTTAGTTTGTCATGAAGTTATACTTGATTTCTTCAATTTATTTGGACATGCCATGCAGCGTATTTCACTTAATCCTCCAAGGAAAGCTTGAAGGCAAATAAAGTCCAGGCAGAAGAAGAACATCATGGCTTCAAAACCTAAGGGATTGGTTTGGACAAAACTCAGCAGCACTTTTTCATGCGGCTGTTGACAAAAATAGGATTGCCAACATGATCGCTAATGTCCAATGATGGATATGGCACAAGAAGAAGAAATACTTGATTACAGAGGTCACCTATGCAGGCTCTGCACAGTGAGATGGCATCTCAGATTTTACTAGCTTTATCTATTGGATGTCTTCAGTAGAGTTCATTCTCTGGGGGAGGGGGGAGGAGAGAGAGAGAGAGAAAATAAAAATAGTAATAAAGACAAGATATAAATAAAACATGCACCAGTGTCTCAGGAACACCCAAAGAATCTCTGAACACAACAAAATCAGACAAAATGGGCTGGCCAGCCAATCAGGTCCAATTTTCCTCCCATGGAGAGTAGCTGTGAAAAATTCAAAGCAATCAGAGCGTGATCTGATCATGACAAGGGACTCTACAGCCAGGTCATATCGCAGTGGCCCAGACAAATCCCAGATCAAATATGTGACCTTCACTGTATGTTGGGCCCTCAGTGATCTGGATCAGATTTATTGTGACAAATGTCAGGTACAAAGAACCAGAAATGACTCAAGCAAGTGTTCAGAGTGGTATGATTATTGCTACTCACCTATACAAGTAGTCTTGAAGACCAGCTGGCTGGCGCACATGTGCGTGATGGAACCCGGAAGAAAGCAGCTGACTGGTGTGCCAGTGGCGGTATTCAAATTTTTTTTTACTACCAGTTCTGTGGGCGTGGCTTGGTGGGCATGGCATGGCTTGGTGGGCATGGCAGGGGAAGGATACTGCAAAATCCCCATTCCTTCCCGATCAGCTGTGACTCTGGAGGCAGAGAATAGATGGGGGTGGAGCCAGTCAGAAGTGGTATTTACTGGTTCTCTGAACTACTCAAAATTTCCACTACCGGTTCTCCAGAACTGGTCAGAACCTGCTGAATACCATCTCCGCAGTGCGCATGCGCGTGACGGAATCCGGAAGAGCAGCTGGCAACAGTGCACGTGCCCACACAGAGTGCTTTGCGTGCCACCTCTGGCACGGCTGCCATAGGTTCACTGTCACGGGGATAGGGTCTCCTGCTTCAGCAGGGGGTTAAACTAGAACACCTCCAAAGTCCCTTCCCTTATTCTGTTACCTCTGTCCATAATTATCCTGAAGTTATTGCTTGCCTTTTTCCCTCTGCCTAAACCAGCTCCCACCAATCTTTGCCATCTCTCCCATATCAGAGGTTCAAACTCAGGACATTACTATCTAACCAGTTGGTTGATTTGACTCTCTGGATTACTTCAGAGTAGTTCAGCAATCCGTTGTCCCAGTCAGCCAACTACCTCTATACATAACCATGTGTTATACTTTTGGTTCACACCCACTCTTACCAAGATGACTGGAAATATTAAGGGGTAAAAGTCTGTCCTATAGAAAGAATATAAAAATCCCACTAGTTCTATTAGCCTGGAATATTATCACTAACTTAATTGGAAACATTTGAATTAAATATTCAGAAGAACATCAAATGCTTTGTTCTCAGTGGGCATAAAATAGTGTTAGAGTAGATGCATTTCTAACTTATAAATATTCTGAAAGGGGTCCATCTATTCACTGCTTTTTAAACCACTTAAAAGACTAAGAAATTATCTGAGCAGCAAAGGCTTTCATGTGTAATTACTGTAAATGAATAGTTGTTCATATCCTGTTAGGCATTTTATGGTACAGCTTCTGCATTGTTCTAGCCGCGTATATATTGTTCTATAAATCAGAATTAAACATAGTCTGAAAAATCTTTGCTGCTTGTTTTCATGGCTTCAGTTTATAATTATGAATGGTGCAACTTGCAAGGGGGGAAAAATCCAAGATTCCTGATGAAGTCTGAGCTCATAGCTGCAATCTTCATGATAGCTAAGGAGGAATGCACATTCTCAGCATCTAATTAAATTGTCTAATTATGCAATTATAACTGTCTTTAAAATGCTTCCATCATCTTGTTGGTTTTTGTTCAATAAGCTAACTAGGCTCCTCTCTGAACTGATTGAGTGATTACATGCCCTCAAATCAGTGTCAACTCTTATTGATTACATTTGGTAGATAGACCTTCCAGACATTACGGGTAGTCCTCAACTTATAAAAATTCATTTAGTGACCAAAGTTACATCAGCTTTGAAAAAAAAAGTGACTTATGACTTAAAATCTTTGCAGCATCTCCATAGTCATGTGATCAAATTTCAGACGCTTGGCAACTGACTCCTATTTATGACTGTTGCAGTGTCCCAGGTCATGTAATCCCCTTTTGCGACCTTCAGACAAGGAAAGTCAATAGGGGGGAGCCAGATTCATTTAACAACTAAGCGACTAACTTAAGAACTGAAGTGATTCAATTAACAACTGTGGCAAGAAAGGTTGTAAAATGGGACAAACTGTCTCGCTCAACAAGAGAAATTTTGGACTAATTGTAGTTGCAAATTGAGGACTACTTGGATTTCCCCTCATCTGCCTTTCAATTCTTTGAACAATATTGCTGTAATTAAGTAGGTCACTTTGCTGCTTGTTTTTGTTGTTTTCTCTTTCCATCTATCTTCCAGAATTATGGACTTCTCAAGGGAACTGGATATTTGCATAATGGATCCACAATATGTTATTTCAGCCCGGTCATTGTATCTCAAGAGACTTCTTGATTGATTGATTGATTGATTGATTGATTGATGGTTTTGTTGATGGTTTTGATAGCATCCAAGTTGAAAAACGTCAACATTCTTTTTACTGTACTTTTTCAAAATCTTAGTTTGGATGTCAAAGGAAAAACTATGTCAAAGAAAGTTCATTCATTTCTTTGAAGGAAAGAAAGCCAGGACACCTGCAAGGAGTTGAAAGAAAAGCAATAAAAACAGGAATGGGATCAACAAAGGAGACAGCGAATTTCCCAACAGGGGGAAGGTCAAAATGATCAGGCTCAACTTATCACACAAGGGGTCCTTGACTTACAACCTTTTATTTAGTGACTGTTCAAAGTTACAATAGCACTGAAAAAAAGTGATTTATATTTTCCATATTTACAGCCATTGCAGCATCACTATGGTCATATGATCAAAATTCAGGTGCTTGGCAATGGGTTCATATTTGTGATGTTGCAGTGTCTTAGGGTCATGTGATTATCTTTTGAGATCTTTTGAAAAGCAAAATCAATTGGGAAGCCAGATTCACCTTACAACCGTGTAACTAATTTAACAACTGCAGTGATTTCATTTAATAACTGTGGCAAGGAAAGTCATAAAATGGGACAAAACTCATGTAACAAATGTTTTGCTTAGCAACATAAATTTTGGATTCAACTCTGGCCATAAATCGAGCACTGCCTGTATAATGCATAGGCCCCAGGAAAAGGCAAGAGGTGATCACCAACAGGAGGAATAGAGTCAATTACAGTAGTGATAGGTCTACTGTTGGAAGATCTGAAGACCAGGCTGGGAATAGAAGCTACTGGAGAAGATCAATCCATGTGGTCACTAAGAGTCAACAGCCACACTTGATGGCCATAGTCAATGACAGTAAGCAAGTGGCAGTCAGTGGCTAACCTTGGCTGGACTTTGAAGATAAGCAAGACCAGGCTTATTCGTACTTGGGTGAGAAATCACCAGAATTGGAGGTAAAAAATACAGTTCCCTAATTCTGTCTGTCTCTGTCTCTCTGTCTCTGTCTGTCTGTCTGTCTATCTATCTATTTATCTATCTATCTATCTATCTATCTATCTATCTATCTATCTATCTACCTATCTATCTTCTATCTATCAAAATAGTAGAAGATCCATTTTTATCCCACTGCCAGGAAAACCTCATGGAAGTGTTCCTGAAGTTTCTCAGGGTAAAACTTGCCTCAGAAAATATTTTACCTCTGTGTTATAGACAGTAACAATTCTAGAATCTTCTTAAATGTCACCTGAAGACTAGTACTTATATGTGATACTTCTAAATCACAACAAGACCTTTTAACAGGAATAGTTTTATTCAAAACTGCAGCATGACCTAATTAACATTAAAGTGCTGGAAAATGTGGTGTCATCCAGATTTCTGGACATTTAATGTCTGTTAAGTCACCCTACATATCACATCACCCCTGGCAGTGAATGCAATGGTACCCTTTATAAAAATGGATATCTGAGGCCTTATTTTATGCCCCAAGGCTTTCAATAAGGAGGGGGGATATCCCTGAATTGATATCCATTAAATACCCATGCACTGAATATATACATATAACTTAGAATAATATGTCTAATCTACATGTTTGTTAATGTCTTATGTACCATGAAAACCTGTATACTTCATTTCTCGGAATTCTCAGCAAAGGACTATCTAGCTAGAGAATTATGGGAATTGAAGTCCAAACATCTGGAGGTTCTCAGGGTGTGGAAGTCTGTATTAAAGTATATTCAGTTCATCTCAATACTGTAATAAGAAAAACTGTACAGGATACATTGGATATTTTTTGTATATAGGTAATTCTAGACTAAACAAAACAATTTGTTTAGTGACTGTTCAAACTTACAACAGCACTTAAAAAACTGATTTATGCTCATAAGTGACTCACTTATGACCATTGCCACATCCCTATAGTTACCGTAATAAAAATTTGGATGCTTGGTAACTGGTTCATATTTATAAGAGATGCAGTGTGCTGAGGTCATGTGATCCCTAACCCTAAACCCTTTGTGACCTACTGACAATCAAAGTCAATGGAGAAGCCAGATTCACTTAACAAACATGTTCCTAACTTAACAAATATATTGATTTACTTAACAACCTTTAAAGAAAGGTTATAAAATGGGGCAAAAGTCACAACTGTCCATTAACAACAGCTATTTTGGGCTCAATTGTGATCATAGGTCGAGGACTATAATACAATACAATAGCAGAGTTGGAAGGGACCTTCTAGTCCAACCCCCTGCCTAGGCAGGAAACCCTTAGCGTTTCAGACAAATGGCTATCCAACATCTTCTTAAAGACTTCCAGTGTTGGGGCAGTCACAACTTCTGGAGGCAACTTCTGTTCCACTGGTTCATTGTTCTCACTGTCAGGAAATTTCTCCTCAGTTCTAAGTTGCTTCTCTCCTTGATTAGTTTCCACCCATTGCTTCTTGTTCTACCCTCAGGTGCCTTGGAAAATAGTTTGACTCCCTCTTCTTTGTAGCAACCCCTGAGATATTGGAATACTGCTATCATGTCTCCCCTAGTCCTTCTTTCTATTAAACTAGACATACCCAGTTCCTGCAACCGTTCTTCATATGTTTTAGTCTCCAGTTCCCTAATCCTCTTGGTTGCTCTTCTCTGCACTCTTTCTAGAGTCTCCATATCTTTTCTACATCGTGGTGACCAGAACTGAATGCTGTATTCCAAGTGTGGCCTTACCAAGGCATTATAAAGTGGTATTAACCCTTCACGTGATCTTGATTCTATCCCTCTGTTGATGCAGCCTAGGACTGTGTTGGCTTTTTTGGCAGCTGCTGCACACTGCTGGCTCATATTTAAATGGTTGTCCACTAGGACTCCAAGATCCCTTTCACAGTTACTATTGTTGAGCAAGATACCACCTATTCTGTACCTGTGCATTTCGTTTTTATTGCCTAAATGTAGAACCTTACTCTTTTCACCATTGAATTTTATTTTATTAGTACCCAATGTTCAAGTTTGTCAAGATCCTTCTGTATCTTAAGCCTATCTTCTGGAGTGTTGGCTATTCCTGCCAGCTTGGCGTCATCTGCAAATTTGATGAGTTCCTCATTTATTCCCTCATCCAAATCATTGATGAAGATGTTGAAGAGTACTGGGCCTAAAACAGAGCCTTGGGGTACTCCACTGCATACTTCCCTCCATGTAGATGCAGTTCCATTGAGGACTACACATTGAGTGCGGTTGGTCAGCCAGTTACGAATCCATCTGGTGATGATGCTGTCCAACCCACATTCTTCTACTTTACTTTACTTGTATTGTACTACCGGCTCTCTACATTCAATACTGCCTAATGAGTATTATTTCAGTATTATACTGATTCTAATCAGTATTAGAATCAGAGGAAATAGTAATAATTTAAAAGCTGGCCATAATGTACTACAGAGAGCATTCAAACCAATTGCCTGTCTATACTGGAAAGGAAATTTCAGTGGGCAGAATTACATACAGAACTTCAGTTAATTACTATCAAAGGAGTCACCATGAAAATAAAGCATACGAAATAGACTTGCTGGCTCACTCAGTGCTTCAATTTAAGAGCCTGGAAAGAAGTAATATTGTCTAATTGCCCTTTTCCCTCAATTTTGATGAGCAAAACCTTTTTGTGTTATTAGCTTCACAATGCTTCTACAGTAGTGAAATAACTCATTTCTACTTAAAAGTTGATAATCACCATCTCCATTTATTTCCTCACATTAATTTATTTCCTGGGATATCTCTTGAAATCTCATTTGTTTCTTTCAGCCTTAAAACATGTGTTTTTTTCCTCTTCACATCCCCATTCTACCAGAAGCCCACAGAACCAACCCTTTCCGGAGCAGGAAACAGTAAGAGAGGAATATCACTGTATTTGATCTGATAAAGGAGAGTATTTGTCATTTGAAAAGTCTTCACTGGATGAAAAAAAGAATCTTCAACAAGATTAAGTGAGTCTGGGTACTATTAAGGAGAAATATGTACTTATCATGACAGTTTCTAAATTGTGAAACTATGTGAAACAATGAACAAAGTAATTTCGTATTTTCAGTTATTCTTTTAAGCAAGAAAAAACACAAAATATGAAGAGTTGATAGTAACATTTTAAGAATCTTTAATATGGGCTATTTGATGTAGAGTCTAATATAAAGATGGTGTGTTTTCAAGCATCTTGCATAGAGTTTGTATAGTTGATGGAATTCTGCTGGTGGTTTATAGTCTCAGTTACTGGTATATTAGAATTTATGATATTATGGAATCTATAGGGCCCTAAAAGCATGGTTCTTGTTTGACAAGTATAGTTGTATGTTAATACGTAATGTATCTACTTGTTGGGTTTTGTTCTATAGTTTGCATAACATTCTGGTTTATTTACAGAAAAATCCAGTTTTCCTTCTCCTTGCTTCAGTATCATGTTCTTTCAAATATGTTTCAGATCCGCTTTTCTTCAGCATTATCTTGTTGTTGTAAGAGAGAGATCCCAGATCTCACCTAGGTTTTGTGATTGTTTGACTTCTGAAGAATTAAAACGAGCTTATATAAGGTCATTATGTATGTGTCCTATCTTTTTCAATATTTTTTAATATTTTTTTTACCTTTATGTTATTTTTGTAAAGAACCCAAGGCAACAAGTATCAACTTGGTTATAAAATACATTTTTCAAAACTTTATTTATGATTTCTGTCTTTTGTTGTTGTTAAAATGAATATTCACTCAATAGACATTTATAAGAAGACCTGTAGCAATAAAAATTATGTAAAATTATTATCACAAATGCTAGGAAGATTTAAACTTCAAACAAAAATATGTATTGTATCTATATTATTTTAAGATAAACTTTCTGTTTTAAAAGCAAGGTAAAATTTGAAACCAGTGCTTTTAATATGAGTTTCTGAGCAAAATGAAATTTTACCAACCTTGTTTTTCCATTTCCTTTTGCTTCTTGCTCACTATATTTATCTCCTTGATTTAATGCATATATTTTTCTCCTCCATTTTGTTACATGAACCAAACTAGGAAGGCAATAAGCTTCACAGAAGTAGAAATTTGTCTGTCTGTATCACTTTATATCTTTTATCTATCTGTCTGTCTGTCTGTCTGTATGTTTATCTATCTATCGATCTATCATCAATCATCTATCTAAAAAATAGTAGAAGATTTATGTCTCATTGCAGGAAAACCTCATGGAAGTATTCCTGAAGTTTCTTTGGGTAAAACCTGCCTCAGACATTTGGAAATTGTCTATCTCCCTTACAGAGGGACCCTGGACATTGTAAAAATAAAATGTTAAAAACAAAAAAAATGAATATAATAATATTGTCTTTAAATGTAGGTATTTTTAGATTTTTATTCCACATAGAGGTGATGAACGTATCTAAAACTCCTTCCCATTTCCCCCACAATAACAACCCTGTGAGGAGGGTTGGGCTGAGAGTGAGAGAGATTGGAAAAAAGTTATCATCACCTTTCATTCCTAAAGCTAAAGTCTTCTGATGATTGGCCCAATGTCATCCAGCTGGCTTTCATGTCTAATGTGGGACTAGCACTTACAATCTCCTGGTCTCTAGGCTAGCACTTTTACACAAAACTGGTTGCCTGTGATATATGTGAATAGGTTCAAGAAGCACCTGTCTAAATGCAAAGCTAGTGTTTAGTTTGGCCCTCATAATTAAGGGTCTAACCATATTTGATTCTTATGGTCCATTTAAACCAGTATTTGACTTAATTCATGAATGAGCAAAATTTCTGGTTTTCTCTTAACAATGGCTTCAGCTAAAACTGACATCTTAATCATGTCTTTTACTATGTTCTTGGAAGAACAGAGCAGTCTATCTTACTTGTCTCTTAAATTACATTTAAGTTAACTAATGTAAGTTAATCAAATTAATCAAGTATGTAGTGCAAAGATGGACTGTAAATTTTCAAAGTAAATAGCTTTCATGGCTTTATGATCAAATTAAATAACCAAATGTTATTTGCTGTATATCTAATTTTGCTGATGGCCTGATATACAAATCCATCTTGTATGAAACGACTATAATTATCAGTTGTATTTCTCTTGCAATCATAAAATTTGTTTGTCTCCTTTTGCAGTCCCAGGGCAGAACGATGCCAAATTTTTCTTTTTCAACGGCCCATAATTTCCTCCGATTCACCCCTGAATCTTTGGATTCAGTTAGAAAGAGAATTGCCGAGAAGAAAGCCAATCACTCCAAAGCCTCGGAAAAGGACAATGATGAAACACAAGAAGAAAATATTCAACCACAGCTCGATCTGAAAGTTTTAAAAAAGCTGCCTATTCTTTATGGGAAGCCCCCTCCTTGGCTCATCGGAGAACCGTTGGAAGATGTTGACCCCTATTACAGGGATCATGAGGTCATACATTTGTGTTTTTTTAATATATCTTATTTTTGGTATAAAATGCTTTTATGAGATTAAAGTAAGGTACAGTAGAATGCTGAGGCACTCAAAAGTAGGGTTTTTTTTTAAAAAAAGCTGAAACATAAAATCGGTTATTGTTCATGAATGGAGGAGTCCTAAATAGTTGAATTATGAAATATGTGTCTGAGTTTCACGTAGAAAATATGTACTTTATTGACTCTGGAATTAATTGTTGGTAGATAGTTGCTGTCAGAGATACATTTGATCTAATCTGTAGATTAGAACCTATGATAGTATCTAGATTTTACAGATAATAAGGAAACCAAGATGTGTGAAGTAAAACCATTCTATTTTTTATTTTAATTTAATGAAAACAAATTGAAGGGATTTTTATTAATCCAGAACCTATAACAACTCAGAGGCTGAGACACTGTCTTCCAGAGTCTCTTATGCATCAGTTGAGGGAAAGAATGTGAGCACAAATTGATGTAGTCTTCTCTGAATTTCAAAATTGTCAGACAGAAATGGGAAAGATTGTGGATTTCCTTCAAACTGAGATACTAGAAAAAATATTCTGGGGTTGTGAAAGTGCGCTTCTTACAGAAAAAGAAAATGTTGAAGAAGGAGGTTTAGACTTTAAATGAACAAAGATAGGCAATTAAATGATAAACGCCTAAACCTAGAAAACTACAAAGATTAATTGGAATGTACTAAAACTTATTACGGCTCAAAAGTGCATTATTGCTTATGCAGCCTTAACTCTGCTTCTCCACAATATTCCCAATAATTTTTGTTTCCAAGCTATGCTAAAATATAGTCCGCCTGCAGTCTTCTTTCAATTATATCATAATATCACATCATAATGATGCTTCCAACGGTATATATACTGCCCTTTCCCATTTCAAGAAATAAAATTACGAGTTTGAAAATCAAGAATTGGATTTCCTGAGGTTGGTCTGCAGAAAAACAGCCACTTGGAAAGTGCACAAACATTGTAGTCAGAAAAGTGGTATACAAGTAGTCCTTGACTTACGACCGCAACTGAATCCAAAATTTCCATTGCTAAGCAACACAGTTATTAAGTGAGTTTTGCCCCATTTTCATGACCTTTCTTACAACAGTTGTTAAATGAATCACTGCAGTTATTAATGTATTTGCTAACTTGGTCACATGGTTGTTAAGTGAATCTGTCTTTCTCATTGACTCTGCTTCTCAGAAGGTTGCAAAAGGGGATTGCATGACCCCGAGTCTCTGTGACCATCATAAATGCATGTCAAATGTCTGGATTTTGATTATATGAGCATGGGGATGCTGTGATGATCATAAATGTGAAAAATGGCCACACTGTAACTGAAATGGTCACTAAACGAATGGTTGTAAGTCAAGGACTGCCTATAGAAGAAAAGGGTTATAAATTGATCTAAATTGTAAAGTCCAAAGCTGATATCTGCTGTGAGGAATCACAAAACCTCAAAATTGGCTATTCCCCCCCCCCCCAATGTAAGCATCAAGGTTTTCTGATTTTTTTATATGTCTCATTATTGCCATGATAGGATAGGACTTGCTGACTTTTTGTATAAGAGACACAATTCTGTAGTTGCTAAGATTGGTATGTAGTATTTCTCCATGTCAAAATTTACAAAACTGCACTGAATTTATATTGGTGGAAGTATTTCAGTCTTCCTAACCTGATGTCCTTAAGATCTATTTAGACTTGGCAATTCTGGGAGTTCTAGTCCAACACAAGGGCTTTAAGCTGAGAGTTTGGTTGTTACATCATTTAAATAAATAATATTTAATATGCTCTTAAAAATATCTTCTAAACAGCATTACTTACAAATAATTTATCTATATTTTACAGACGTTTATGGTGCTATCATCCCGAAGCAGAATCTTTCGATTTACAGCCTCCAAATCTTTATTTTTATTTAGTCCTTTCCACCCACTAAGGAGACTAGCCATAAAAATTTTAACACACGTATATCCTTCTAATGTGAAAATGGGGATTCACTCAGTGATTGTTAGTAAATATGAAGGTTAGCTCTTTTTACATGTATACCAATCTAGGCTGGATTCATATAGTTTATAATTCAGTGTATCATGGAAATCTAGCCACTATCCCATCTTTTTATGTCAATAGTACATTTATAATAGGCCAAAATATTGTTTATTGCTTTGAATCTAGCATGATATATGAAGCCAATTGTATTTTTAGGTGCTACAATGGCTTTCTTTCTTTTTTATATACTGTCCTTTTAGCCTAGAGAGAAATGGGTCTCATACAGGAGGCCTCTTACTTTCTTGCTTTTCTACCAAACACTGTACAAGTAATTCTCAATTTATGACTGCAATTGAGCCCAAAATTGTTGTGAGATAGTTGTTAAGTAAGCTTTGCCTCGATTACAACATTTTTTGCCGTAGTCGTTAAGTGAATTATTGTAGTTGTTATCATGGCTGTTAAGTGAACCTGACTTCCCCATTGACTTCGCTTGTCAGATGATTGTAAAAGACGATTACAGGACCCTGGGATACTGCAGCCAACATACATAATGAGCTAGTTGCCATTTTGATCACATGACCATGGAATGTTTATTAAGTGTGAAAAACAATCATAAGTCACTTTTTTTCAGTGTTGTAACTTCACTGGTTGTAAGTCAAGGACTACCTATACTGAGGGCCTTTGTATTCAACCATTCTGCGTGACAAAAAGCCTGTAGCAATTTGATACCTCTAACAATAACTAAGCTGTATCCTATTAATGAGGATCTTAACCTTAACAGTCACTAAATGAATGGTTGTAAGTTGAGGACTATCTATAGTTGTATAGTTGTATATATGGACTCCATATGCTCAGACCCAACTATTTCAGCATAGGGAGATTATATATACCTAGTCGTAATAAGGACAAAACCAGTTGCTTAATACACCATACTACCGTAGTCAGCAATAGTCATGGCAATAATTGGGTTTTATTAAATTTGGAATAGATCTTTTGTGATCCCAGCAACTTTATATCATTTTTGATTGGATTCACATGTTCTATTCACCCCAAACAAAATCCAAACACTTGGGTTCCCCAGTTCTCTCATGATGATCAAAATTAGGTGGGTTGGATTTATAATGAAACAATTTTGAGGTTGAATATTGGGTCAATTGACCCTGCTTGAGTCAATGTAAATAAGGAGTGAGGGTCATAACCGGAAAACTGAGTAGAACAACTGCATTATCCTATTTTTTTTAAATGCTCCCTTTAATTTAAGAATACAATTGAAAAAGAATCAATTGTACCATATTAACCATTAATTGAACATACAAATGCATTTTTCCTTCTTCAAAGGAAGATAATTTCCTTAACGTTATTCACTATATTTATTGCATTTATAACATGCATTGTTCTTGTCAACTGTGTTTTTATGGCTTTAAACAATCCTCCAACTGATGGCAACATTACTGAGTAAGTATATTCTAAACTTTCATATTTTCCCCGCAAGCAACAATTAATGGATCTAATGGACTTGACAGAGCTACACAACACAAGCAGCAGTGCTAAAGCCAAAACAGTTCAGGGAATCAGTCCAAACTCTGAAGGCTGAGAATTCAAGATAGCATAGCAGGTACTAGCCTTAACATGTTTCCAGTGAGCTGACCGAACTTTTGCCAGATTTTTTTCTAATCAGAGCTTCTGCAGCCCTTCTTATGTTCTACCTGATTCTGTATTAAATATCTTCAAGAAGTTATTTTAATTCTTTTCCTTGTTGATGGAAAAAAAATCCTTTGATTTTGACCTGTATCCATGAGGTGAGTCATAAAAGTCAAGTTGCCATCAGGACTTAGAGAAACAAAGCCCCATACTTCATTTACATGCACTATGCGTGTACACATATTAAAAGGAACTTGGGATCTGGTTTTGCACAAGGGTGGGCTTCAAAGGTTTGAGCAACGGGTTTGCTATGCCATTGCTGGGTGGGTGTAGCCATGGTGGGCATGGTCTAGTCAGCTCCTGCACCATGGCGGGGGTGGTGGTGTTTGCCCTCCCCAGGCTCTAGAGGTTTTCCTCGAGCCTCTGGGAGGGCAAAAACTGCTTCCCTCAGGCTCCGGAGGCTGGAAACAGGCCTGTTTCTGGACTTCCGGAACCTCTGGTAGGTCCATTTTTTGCCCTACCCGAGCCTCTGCATGGGCCCTGCACTTACCTTGCATGATGAATGGGCCACCTGGAGACTCCTGGGAAGGGAGGGGAGTGGTGGGCGGAGCCATTTGGGTGGCATTTGGGGACAGAATCCTAGCTAGAGGATCTCCTGAACCAGTGCGAACCCCCAGCAGCCCACCTCTGGTTCTGCAGTCATGGCCTTTGACCTCCCTAGACCAGGGGTGGGGAACTGTGGCTCTTTTGCGACTTGTGGACTTCAACTCCCAGAATTCCTGAGGCAGCTATGTTGGTTCTGGAATTCTGGGAGTTGAAGTCCACAAGTCGCAAAAGAGCCACAGTTCCCCACCCCTGCCCTAGACCATTGGTTTTTATGAATTACATTTATATGCACTTATCCCAGTGATAAAGTGACTCTGATACTCTATTAGCCCTTTAGCAATTTCCTAATAAGTGAATTGATCACGTCTCTTTCTGTCTATAGAGATTCTCAATCATCCAGGTCATGGTTATCTCAAATGTGTTTTTCAAAAGGCAGCTGTTTGTTTTTTTTTAACATTTTGCTTCTCACCCAAGAAGCTTCTTTAGTTTTTTTTCTAACTACTTTTTGGACTTTGTTTTATCTTTATCAGATTTTATGTATTATCTACAAATTTAATTAGTTATATTGTAAAATGAGACTTAGATCTCATTAGTGGGGCTTATTTTCACTCAGCAATGTGCTCCAGGTTAGAGAACACCAATAAGGAGAAATTTGACACTATCTTCCTTTGCAATGTTATCATTCAGCAGTGGCTCTCAAACATTTGGGTTTCAGGATTCTTAAAAAGGATTGAGGTTGCCTCCAGAAGTTGTGAATGATCCAACACTGGAGGTTTGTAAGAAGAGATTGGACAACTATTTATGTGTAATGGTATAGTTTCCTGATTGAGCAGAGGGTTGGACTAGAAGACCTCCAAATTATTCTGTTATTCTGAAAAATATAAAATATTTATTTCTCTTTGCAGACCCCCTGAAGTGATCTTGGGGACCCCCAGAGGTCCTGAGACCATATCTTGGGAATCACTGTCATAGAGGTTTTTCTTTTCTTTGGGTTTTATTTTGGTATAGCCAGCGGTGGAATTCACTTACCAGTTTGCAAATCTGAGTGCACATTAATCAGAGATCCCCTTGTTATTGAAAACAGTTATTCAAAAAGCCCCCACTTCTGCTTCCATCACTAACATTGAGATAGTCAGTACTGTAAACTGAATATCCTCTCGTTTCTGTTTCTAATGGCTTTTCTTTCTTTGCTGCTTTCCTTTTCAGAATTGTTTTCACCAGCCTTTATACAGCGGAGTTTGTAGTCAAAGTGGTAGCAAGAGGATTTGTTTGCAATGAATTCACTTACCTGCGAGATCCTTGGAATGTCTTGGATTTCTTTGTTTTAATTATGACGTAAGTTTGAGTGTTTCTTTGCTGGTTGAAACTCCTGTAGAGATAGAGAGATAAGCTCAAACTATCATTAGCTTTTAATGAGAGGGAGTTTCTGATCTAAGAGGTTTTTAAGCTTGTAGCAATCATCCTACCTTTCTGGAAATAAGTACTTATTTGGTTTATTTATTCAATTTATGGTTGCTTATCTCACAAGTGCTCTTAAATCTTTCTGTCTCTGGATTTTATTTGAGAAGGCAAAACTGTACAAAGGCAAAAGACACATATTAATGGTATGAAATAAGGACATAGTCATAATAAGACTAACTAACTTCTTCAGCTCCTCTGCAAACAATCTCCCTACAATTCTTTATCATTGAAATAGAAGAAATACAGATAGTCCTCGACATACGACTACAATTGAGCCCCAAATTTCTCTTGCTAAGTGAGACAGTTATTAAGTGAGTTTTGCCCTGTTTTACAATCTTCCTCACCACAGTTGTTAAGTGAATCATTGTTAAGTTAGTAACAAGATTGTTAAGTGAATCTGGATTGACTGCCTGTCAGAAGCTCACAAAAGGGGGATCACATGACCCTGGGATGCTGCAACCATCATAAATATGAACTAGTTGTCAAACATCTGAATTTGGAGCAAGTGACCATGAGGATGCTGCAGTGGTCATAAGTATAAAAAATGGTCATGTCACATTTTCAATATCGCTGAAAGGTCAGTGATCCAGTTGAGACGCCCGAGGCGAGTCTTGAAGGACCGCTCTGGGAGGAGTTTGACTCGGTTGCCATCGAGGATTTGGACAGGTTGCGTGGACGTCTGCGACCTACCACATGTTTATTGGACCCGTGTCCCTCCTGGCTTGTACTGGCATCCTGGGAGGTTACGCGCAACTGGCTCCTGGGCCTAGTGAACGCTTCGTTGGGTGAGGGGTTTCTGCCGGCCGCCTTGAAAGAGGCGGTTGTGAGGCCCCTGCTCAAGAAGCCTTCCCTGGACCCATCGGATCTAGTCAATTATCGTCCAGTCTCCAACCTTCCTTTTTTAGCGAAGGTTGTAGAGAGTGTGGTGGCACAACAGTTCCCACGTCACCTGGAGGAGAATGATTATCTAGACCCGCGCCAGTCCGGCTTCCGACCCGGGCACAGCACGGAGACGGCCTTGGTCGCGTTGGTTGATGATCTCTGGAGGGCCAGAGATAGGGGTTGTTCCTCTATCCTGGTCCTATTAGATCTCTCGGCGGCGTTCGATACCATCGACCATGGTATCCTGTTGCACCGGCTAGAGGGGCTGGGAGTCAGGGGCACCGTTTTACGGTGGTTTGGCTCCTACCTCTCTGGCCGGATGCAACGTGTGTTGGCAGGGGAGCAGAGATCGACCCGGAGCCCCCTCACATGTGGGGTGCCTCAGGGGTCGGTGCTCTCGCCTCTCCTGTTCAACACATACATGAAACCGCTGGGCGAGATCATCCGTGGTTTTGGGGTGGGATATCATCTGTATGCTGATGATACTCAGCTATACATTTCCACCCCGAACCACCCCAACGAGGCCGTTGAAATGATGTCCCGGTGTTTGGAGGCCGTACGGGTCTGGATGGATGGCAACCGACTAAAACTCAACCCTTCCAAGACGGAGTGGCTGTGGCTTCCAGCCTCCCGGTTCAACCAGTTGCTTCCATCTCTGTCCATTGGGGGCGAGCAACTGGCCCCCATGGAACGGGTGCGCAATTTGGCCGTCCTCCTGGATGCCCGGCTGTCCATGGATGACCATGTAACAGCCGTGGCAAGGGGGGCGTTCCATCAGGTTCGCCTGATGCTCCAATTGCGCCCCTTATTGGACCGGGATGCCCTACGCACAGTCACCCATGCGCTAGTGACGTCTCGCCTGGACTACTGCAATGCTCTCTACATGGGGCTTCCCCTGAGATGCACTCGGAGACTGCAGTTGGTCCAGAACGCGGCCGCGCGGGTGATTATGGGGAGGACTAGATACTCCCCTGTAACACCTCTCCTGCGCGAGCTGCACTGGCTTCCTGTAGTCTATCGAGTGCGTTTCAAGGTTTTGATTACGATCTTTAAAGCGCTTCATGGCACAGGACCTAGTTACATGCAGGATCGCATCCTGCCCCATACATCCCTACGACCAATCCGCTCACACAGAGAGGGACTTCTTCGGGTGCCGTCCGCTAAACAGTGTCGGGGGGCGACACCCAGGAGCAGAGCCTTCTCTGTGATGGGCCCAGCCCTGTGGAATGACCTCCCCCGTGACATCAGGATTATTTCCGATCTCCGCTCCTTCCGTGTACAGCTGAAGACCCACCTCTTTCAATTATCTGGCCTGGCTCAACCGTAGTTTTTTCTTATTCCTCCTGACAGTCCTTTTAAATTTTTTAAATTTTTAAATTGTGTTATTACTAATGGGGTATTTTAATGGTGATTTTTAACTGTCTAAATGTGATGTAATTTGTTACCTTCTCCGTGCATGTATGCATGTATGTCTTTGTATATGTGTATGTTTATGTGTTTGTACATATGTTTTATGTTTTATATGTTTTATTGTACGCCGCCCCGAGTCCTGTCTGGAAAGGGAGCGGCTAATAAATTCAAATTTATTATTATTATTATTAAACAATGGGTTGTAACCAGTGGTGGGATTCAACCCCTTTAACAACTGGTTCGCTGAAAATGTGAGTGTGCGCGCATGCGCGGTTTCCGCCATGTGGTGAGGGTTGACCAAGCAGCCTTTCGGGGCCTACTCTGCTCCATCTCTGCTCTCCGGGGCAGCAGCTGCTTCTCTCCACTGCTTCTCAGGCTAGGAGAGAGAGAGCATCTCTTGTGCAATTTAGCAGCTGTGAACCACCACTTTCTTCTAAGTCCCATCTGGAAAGCACTCAGGAGAGAGAGGCAACAGCCATGTTGAATCCTGGTTCTCTGTGCCACAGTGCTTTTCGGATGGGACTTAGAGGAAAGTGGCAGCTCACAGCTGCTAAATTGCACAAGTTGCTCTCTCTCCCAGCAAGAGAAGCAGCTGCCAATCTGGAGAGCATATGGAGTACCTCGGCGAGCAACCGAGGCTCAGCAAGGTTCAGAAGAAGTGGCTGCAAGATCTGAGCTGCAGCACTTTCCAGTTGGGACTTCTTTCAAGTAAGAAGAACCATCCGGTCTGTTCTCAAACCACTTGGGCCCTCCTGCACCCACACTGCACCCCAAAGTAGCCATTTGGCTTAGTGTGGGAGGCCTCAGGCCGAATAAATTGCTTCAGCCCTGGGGGGGGGGTAGTTTGAGGCCGGAGTGTGTGTGTGCGGGTGGTGGCTCCAGGGCAAAGTTGGAGCCGGGGAATGGAGCATTCCCCGACTCGGCCAAGGCAGGCGGCGAGTGGGCAGCGGCTCTGGGCCATGGCTGGAGCCAGGAGATGGTGTGTCCCTGGGCCCCGACCTGAGCCAAAGGGCGAACAGGCGACATGCTTACTTTTGGCGAGCAGAGCAGGCAAAGCACGGAGATTAGCTGGATGGCCTGGACAACATGGTGAAGGGAAGATAATATATAGGGCAGGGTGGGGTGGGGCTAGCTGGTGTTCGATTTTACTGGTTCGGCGAACTGCGCAAAATCAGAACCACTTGCCCGTCCAAACCGATCCGAACAGGCTGAATCCCACCCTTGGTTGTAACTCCAGGACTACCTGTACGCAGAAACAAAAGTGACTCAGAGAGCCATTGAGATTCATTCATGAATGGTTACGTATAGCTGGGGAAATGGGAATGAAGAGCCAGTTTGGTCTAGCGGTTAAGATGCTGGAGTAGAAACGCAGTGCCCTGCCTTAGGCATGAAAGCCGGCTGGATTACTTTGGCTAATCCCTACCTCTCAGCCCAACTCACCTCACAGGACTGTTGTGGGGAAAATAGGAGGGAAGAGCATCAGGTCTGTTTGTTGCCTTGAATTATTTACAAAATAATAAAAGAGATAAAAATCTAATAAATAATAACAAAAGTGGGCTACTCCCTACTCATAATTAGATTTAATGCAATGACTTTGTAGGATAACTTGAAAAAAACATGATGCTCAGAGAGGTTTATAACAGTCAAAATTAATATTTGCTTCCGGAAAATACTCAGCAAAACAATGTGCAGTGCTTAGCAGAAGCTACGTATGTCTAATAGATTTCATAGCTTTTTGCTGTGTCCCTTGGGAAGCTGGGTTGATATTCTCAACTGTACCGAGAAACAAAATGAAATATGTTTTGCAGCATTTTCCCTGTAGCTCTGGGACAGACATTTCCTTCTTGTTCTGACTCACAGCTACCGGAATTTCTTTCTCCCTTAATAAGTCATGTGAGTTTGCCACTCCTTGTAGCACTCTTGTTTAATGACTGGTAGGATTTTATGTTGCATAAGCAAATCAGAAAAGGAAGAACAGGGACAGGGCACCATTTGGGAGCCTTTGTTGTGCCTTCTCATTGGCCTGCAAGAAGGAATGTTGGCCAGGACTGTGAACCATGAAAATATAGAGGTGGAAATACATGTTTAAAGATGTTGAAGAAGGTTTGAAGTATGAGGTATATGGATGTAGAGCCCTAAAACAACGAACCAAAGTAATCTGAGGTAACTTTATACTCTTCAGGGCTTCCATCTTCACCCAGCAATATCCTAGGAATAGAATAGAATAACAGAGTTGGAAGGGACCTTGGAGGTCTTCTAGTCCAACTTCCTGCTCAGACAGGAAACCCTATAGTACCATTTCAGAGAAATGGCTGTCCAGTTTCTTCTTAAAGACTTCCAGTGTTGGAGCATTCACAACTTCTGGAGGCAACTTCTGTTCCACTGGTTAATTGTTCTCACTGTCAGGAAATTTCTCCTCAGTTCTAAGTTGCTTCTCTCCTTGATTAGTTTCCACCCATTGCTTCTTGTTCTACTCTCAGGTGCTTTTGAGAATAGTTTGATTCCCCCATATTTGGGGCAACCTCCGAGATATCAGAACACTGCTATCATGTCACCCCTAGTCCTTCTTTTCATTAAACTATAGGGTCTTCTGTGTGAGCAGGGGAGTGGACTAGGCCTCCAATTCTATTATTTTATGTTCTTTATTCTATGTCCCAATAAATAATATGGATGAAATGGTGCCTTTATATACTACTTGCAGAAAAAAATCAGATTGTTGTCCCTAAGAACGTAAGAAGTCTACTGAATCTGGCTATGGCCCATCTTAGTCCAACACTGAGCATTTTGAGGGTGGCAGCTTCTAAATCAAATAAATGTTTACCACAATGGCCAATGAGAAGCCTCTGAGGTATTCATAAGCAGGACCAGGAGACCTACCATTCTCCTACCATTGCTCTCCTGCAACTGGGTATATGGATAGTTGCTGTCCCCAGCTGGGTAATACAGGTAGTCCTAGACTTACGACCACAATTAAGTCTAAAATTTATGTTGTTAAGGGAGACAGTTGTTTAGTGAATTTTGCCTCATTACAACCTTTCTTGCCCCAGTGGTTTAGTGAATCACTGCAGTTGTTAAGCTAGTGGCAGTTGTTAAGTGAACCTGGCTTCTCCGTTGACTTTGCTTCTCAGAAGGTCGCAAAAAGTGATCACATGACCCCAGGACACTGCAACCGTCAAAAATATGAACTAGTTGCCAAGTGTCTGAATTTTGATCATGTGACTATGGGGATGCTGCAGTGTGAAAAGTGGTCATGTCACTTTTTCCAATGCCATTGTAACTTTGAAACATCACAAATGAATTGTTGTAAGTTGAGGACTGCCTGTACTTGAATGTTCAAGGCTGAGAGACCTTGATAGACCCATTCTCTTTTAAAACCAACCAAATTAATATCTACTACCCCATCCTGTGTATTGAATTTCGCAGGTTAATTATCTATCAGCATTATTTATATTGTAATGACTTCTTTACAGTGACTTGTTTACAAAGTCTTCAATCACTTTCTTTTCTGGAGCAGCCAGAAGTCGCATTCTGGAGCATTCTACTTACATTTATTTGCTTATTATTTATATCCCATCTTTAGAGCCTGAGGTTAGAGGTTAATAGATTTGCCTAATATTAAACAACTCAAGGCAATTAATATATGCAAAATACTTTCCTCTTCCTTTTTTTACCCACAACAACCCTATGAGGTAGATTGGGCTGAGAGAGGGGGACTGGCCCAAAGTCATCCAGTTAGCTATAATGCCTAAAGTGGGATTAAAACTCAGTCCCCTGCAGATTGACCCAAAATCATCCAACTGGCTTTCATGTTTAAGGGGAAACTAAAGCTCTCAGTTTCCTAATGATTGGTCCAAATCACCCAGCCAGTTTCCATGCCTAAAGAGGGACTAGAATTCAGTTTCTCAGTTTCTAGCCTGGTGTTTTAACCAATAGACCAAATTGGCTCTCTAAATTATATGAGGGATGTGGTGGCTCAGTAGCTAAGACACTGAGCTTGTCTATCAGAAAGGTCGGTGGTTCGAATCCCTAGTGCTGCGTAATGGAGTGATCTCCTGTTTCTTGTCCCAGCTTCTGCCAACTTAGCAGTTCGAAAGCATGTAAAAATGCAAGTAGAAAAATAGGAACCTAACAGCGTCCCATGTGCTTTTGGCATTTAGTCCTGCTGACCCCATGACCACGGAGACATCTTCAGACAGCGCTGGCTCTTCGGCTTTGAAACGGAGATGAGCACCGCTCTCTAGAGTGCAAAGCGAACCTTTACCTTAAACTATATGATACAACAAAGAGTTACAATTGCCATCTCATTTAATAGTAGCATTTGCAGCTTTTCTGCCCTGAGTATTTTTATACATTCACCCAGCCAAGTGTCTGCTTGCACTAACATCAGCTGCCCAAGCTATTCCTAGGTTGTGTTACCAAAACAATTGCACTGAGGACGTTTGGAAATTAGTCTGTTATCTTTGTGGTCCAAATCCACACATTTCAGTAGGCGATATGATGATGTTGACAGGAATGCACATATCACCAGAAAACACCTGCCTATCCCAGGTCTTTGGGAAGGATTTAATAGGTGGATAAATATGCCAAATCCAGTCTAATCATCTGGTGGACTTTGCAGCCAGCCATCATAATTTATTAAATTTCTATGCTATTCAACTCACAGTAACTGCAAAATATTATATTATAATATTATGGTATCTTTATGCAGATATGTAGCTTTCAATCAAAAATTTGGCAGCATTTCAGCTCTCCGAATTTTCAGGATTCTGAGAACTTTAAAGGCAGTTTCTGTAATCCCAGGTAAGTGTGTAGCAATTTTTATTGCTAATATATAAAATTTACAAACTGACTGTTAAGGATTTAAAGACTGCATTATAGGAACATATATCAAAATAATTATAAAACAGTCTTACTGAAAAATGAACTGGTCCAGTTTAACAGAGAGCAAACCTACTGCATTTCTACCTGATAAAAATTCTGTTGTTCTGAGAAACCTGGAATTTAATCCCCAATTTCAAACCTTGGTAATAATAATCAGGGAGCTCTTATTATGCCATAAAAAAAGAATTAGTGTGAATTCAGAATATGTTCATAATATGTCATGTTTAAATGGATTTTAGAGGCACCAGAAGGTTAAAGAGAGCTAACTCAAATCTGAATCTTAACAAGAAAATTAATATGTAGGTAGTCCTCAATTTACAACCACAATTGGGAATTTACTTGTACGTTGTTATGGTTGTAAGTTGAGGCACCACATAAATGGACCTGATTTTTCATCCAGATGTTAAGCAAATCTCATGGTTGTAAGTTTAAATTCACTTTCAAAAGCAGGTAATTCTATGTTGTCTATTCAGCTTCATGAATGATTAAGGATTTTAATCTACTTTATTAGTCTTCTATAGTTTTCAACTCATAGTATCATGCTCTAGAGAATAGAACAGAGTAGAACAGAGTCGAGTAGAAATAGAGTAGGGTAGGGTAGGGTAGAATAGAGTAGAGTAGAACAGAACAACAAATTTATTAGCCAAGTGTGATAGAAACACAAGAAATAAGCTCTCAGTATACACATGCAAAACAACAAAGAAATAATAATCAGAGTATCAAAACAACAACAACAACAACAACAACAACAATAATGACACCAGTAAGAGAAGGTAGTGGAACAGAGGAGAAAGATAATAATAATGCAGCCATACTACACGGGTAAATATACTTAAACATAAGACAGTACTGTGGGAATTAGGTGTTGAGCAGAGTGATGGGGCAAATGGACACAAAAAACTGCCTTTTGTGTTTAGTTGTTTTGGAATGCAATGTTCTATAGCGGGGGTGTCAAACTCAAGGCCCATGGGCTGGATCCGGTCTACAGGGTACTTAGGTTTAGCCTGCAGGGCCTACCTGGAAACAGCAAAGGACTGGCCCACAGTGACTCTGCCAGTGAAAACGGAGCTCCGGAGGACCATGGGTTTCACTTGCAGAGGGTTGCAGGAGGCCATCATACCTGAAAACGGAGCTCAGGAACCTGTTTACACTGGCAGAGCACTTGCGCCACCACAGGCACCTGCAACACGAGTGACATCAAGCTGGCCATTCCCATGCCCACCCTGGCTATGCCCATCTCGGCCCCTGAGGTCAAACACGATTCTGATTCAGCCTTCAATGAAATTGAGTTTGACACGCCTGCTCTATAACCTCATCTTGAGGGGAGAAGTTGAAATAGATTAAGTCCAGGATATGAGGGGTGTATAGATATTTTCACAGCCCTCTTTCTGACCCTTACATTATTCAGATCCTCAATGGAAGGCAGGCTGATCGCAATTGTCTTTTCTGCAATCCTAACTACATCGAAGTCTTGTTTGGTTGCTGTACAGAAAGTTCTAGAAGTACAAATGACGGACTCAGTAATTCCTCAGTAGAATTGTATCAACAATTCCTGGGACAGCCTGAACTTTCTGAGTTCAGGAATGTTCAGGAAGAACATTCTTTGTTGTGCCTTTTTAATGATGGTTGTGTAATGTTAGATGTCCGTTTCAAATCCTGGGAGATTATAGAACTCAGAAACATAATAATGTTGATGCTTCCTCTTCCATAGGCTTGAAAGTCATTATATCCTCCCTTCTTCAGTCGGTGAAAAAACTTGCAAATGTGATGCTGCTGACAGTTTTCTTCTTGGCCGTGTTTGCATTGGTTGGTCTTCAGCTCTTCATGGGTAACTTAAGATATAATTGTGTTTCCTGTTCGCATCATATTGAAAACCTCAACAAAACTCATTGTTTATTAAAGGATAAAGGTAATGTATAAGTTCCCTCTCTTTTGGTAAGCTTTATGTCATACCTGTTTTAAACCATTTATTGTATTAATACCCTGTTTCCCCCAAAATAAGACTTCCCTGGCTAATAAGCCCAGTCGGGCTTTTGAGTGCATGTGCTAAAATAAGCCTGCCCCGAAAATAAGCCCTCCCTGAAAATATTGCAACACAGCAATAGCCATGAGGTGACTATGCTTACCCCCTCCTGCATCTCAAAAATAATAAGACCTCCCCAAAAGTAAGGCCAAGCGCTTATTTCAGCGGTCAAAAGAAAATAAGATCCTTTCTTATTTTCGGGGAAACATGGTAACTGTATGAATGCCATTTATTTGTAAACCATGTGCTGAACACTTTAGTTAACTAAATGAGTTACAAATTAAGAAATATAAAACCATTAAATCATAGAACTGTGGTGTTGTCAAGGCAGCCTTGAGTATTTTTCTCACTCTACATACCTTTTTTCCAGGTCATAACTGTATGAGAGATGGAGAACCCATAATAGACGTTATTCCAATCTTGTACAGATCTTATCATTTGGGAGTTTTTCCTTACATAGAAATAAAATCTTATGATCATTATTTCTGGTTTTGGATCACACATATTTTGTAGTTTCTTTATCTCCATATCATGATCCATAAAATTTCCACAAAGTTGTGCTTTTCATAAAATAAAATACAGGTAGTCCTCAATTTATGACCAAAATTTATGTTGCTAAATGAGAAATTTATTGGGCGTTTTGCCCCATTTTACGAATTTTCCTTGCCACATTTGTTAAGCAGATCACTGCAGTTGTTCAATTAGTAACTCGGTTGTTAAGTGAATCTGGCTTCCCCAGTGACTTTGATTGTCAGAAGGTTGCAAAGGCAGATCACACGACCCTGGAACACTGCAACTGTCAAAAATGTGAATCAAGCATCGGAATGTAAATCATGTGTCCATATGGATGCTGCAATGGTCATGTGTGAAAAATAGCCATAAGTTCAGTAACTTTGAACAGTCATTAAGCAAATGGTTGTAAGTCAAAGACTACATCTACAAGATTTTTGTGTGTGTATTTATTTCTGTTTGGGATTAGGAGTTTGTCTCAAAGCACTATTTCCCAAAATTTTACATTATCATGGGAAAAAATGCCCATTTGTGAATGTGGAGTTAGACTTACGGCCACAAGATTTGCTTAACAGCTGGATTTTCATTAAAAATAGTGAAAATAAGAAGGCGGCTGTATTTCAAGGCTTAAGTATTTGCCCTGCCCACTCCACCCCCCCTGTTCCCCAAAACAAAGCAAAGTAAAGAATTATGCCCTGGAATTAGAGAAAAGTGTAGTTTAAGTCTTCAGCTCTATGGTTTGTGCTTGGGCAAAGACACTATGCCGCTTTTTTTTTGTTCCATGGAGGATATAAAAAGAAAGTCAAGATGTCAGCTGCAACACCTCAGTCAAAGCACTATCTTTTTTTTTCTTTTTTTGGTGTATGTAATAATGTTACAGCTCAGTGGTTGTAACAGTGGTTAAGATGCTGAGCTTGTCAATCAGAAATGTCAGCAGTTCGGCAGTTCATATCCCTAGTGCCATGCAAAGAAGTGAGCTCCCGTTATTTGTCCCAGCTTCTGCCAACCTAGCAGTTCGAAAGCACATAAAAAATGCAAGTAGAAAAATATGGACAATCTCTGGTGGGAAGGTAACAGTGTTCCGTGCGCTTTTGGCATTTAGTCACGCCGGCCACATAACCACAGAGACGTCTTTGGATAGTGCTCGCTCTTCAGCTTTGAAATGGAGATGAGCACTGCCCCCTAGAGTCGGGAACGACTAGCACGTATGTGCGAGGGGAATCTTTACCTTAACAATGTTACACTTGTGTATAGAAAAGGTCTTAAATCAGGTAGTTGTGACTACTGTCCCGGGTTTTTTTGCCTCTCCATTCACACGCCTGATTTTGTGAAAGCATTCTCAAGATTGTAAATGTGGTTGTCCCTAATTCCAAGAACAATGGAAACTCCTGAAGGAAGCCTTTGCGGACAGTCCTTGACTTATGACTTGTTGCTTAGCAACTTCGAAATTACAACCAACCTGAAAAAGGGGGCTTAGGATCTTGATTGGAAGTTTCAAGCCTCCTCCATGGTCACATGACTGAATTTTATTTGCCGAAAATCAGCATTTTCAGTTTGGTGCAAAACTGCATCTATAGTGAACTATTGTTTTGTTTAAAACCATAGTGTTTGCTTAACTGTGGATTCGCTTAACAACCATAGTAATTTGCTTAATGATTGCGAAAAAAAAAGTTTTAAAATACTGTTGATTATATGAGCGACCTATTTTACGACTATTACAACATATAATGGTATTGAGTAGGCTGCCTGTATCTCTGTATTTCTAAAACAACAGAAAATGTTGTTTCAAGTTGGTAAAACCATTGAACTTTTCACTCACTGGGCGTATTTTTTTTAAATTGATTTCATATATGAAGTGCCAGAGAAGAGTTAATGTAATCTTTTCAGGTTCCCTCATGTATCTTATGTTGTCTTAATACATTGCTCCAAATTATTGTATTTTTCTTTATGAAACACTTCTGGAATTGAAACTGGGCACATGTAAGGTAAAGTTATCCAACAAATAAAACACAGATAAGGAGAAGTTATAGCTCTTCTTACCTGCATGTTCCTATTTCCTGTAAAAGTTAGGCTGCCATTTTATTTGTGAATTTACAATAAATATTTTTCTTTCTTTTGAGAGGAACAGTCTGTTGAAATACATCAGATATATATTCTGCTTCTTCAGAAATGCCTCCAGTTATATTATTTGGAGGTTTTCCTGTTATGTTGCCTTCCCCCCCCCCCCCCTGGTTCCTGTTGTCATTTCTTCTCTCTCATCCTACCTATCCACCCTACCCTAGATTCTGAAATAAGGATTTTATTTTAAAAGGTTATGCCAGCGCTAATTTGCAGACTAATAAATTATTCTTTATACAGTGGTTATCCACTGGATGGTTTTAACCATGCATATCAGGATAGGATTATATTTTAAATAATTCCTTTTTTTCTCCCCAGAAAATTATGGTGACTATTTCAATGGTACTTCTAAGTCATTGCTATGTGGATACAGCCCAAATGCTAAGTACATACTTTTTTTTTCTCAAAACATTTTAACTATAAAATATATTTGTTTTCAGAATAATTGAGACTACAGTAATTGAGGTAGGCAAGATTCTATATAATCTTCCTTTTGAAAGAGAGAGAGAGAGAGAGAGGGAGGGAGGGAGAGAGGGGGGAATACTCTTAAAATGCTGGGCCTTTTTAACTGAGGTAAGGATAATATGTCATTATGAGCCAGTGTGGCCATGAGGCCAAAGGAGATCAATGCTTCAAGTGCCTGAGAGGCTGTTGAAGAATTGAAAGATCAGCCTGTCATGGCCCCATAAATAGTTCTCTTCTCAGGTACAAGAATATGCTTGCAATTGGGTTCTTGAAGGGCAGCCACTTATCTATTGTTTCAGACAGAAAATTGAACTGGACTAGTTCTTATCTTCTAGCAGAATAGAAAATTTAGGTGATTGTCTGGTAATAATTGAAGGAAAAATGATGAATACAGGGGGACCTTGGTAGTCAACTGCTTTGAAACTCATCAAATTTGGTACTCAACACATTTTGACATGAAGATTTTGTCCCCATGCTCATCGTTTGTTTGGTGCTCAACACATAAGCTTGAACTTGTCTGTGTCAGCTGTCTTGTGACTCCACATATTATTACTTATAGGGAAAATATGCTTAGTACTCATCACTTTTGATACTCTTTGCACCTCCCAGAACCGATTAACAATGAGTACTAAGTTACCACTGTATAAGCAGGAACTGGGTATGTGTAGTTTAATGAAAAGAAGGACTAGGGGAGACATGATAGCAGTCTTCCAATAACTCAGGGGCTGCCCCAAAGAAGAGGGAGTCAAACTATTCTCCAAAGCACCTGAGGACAGGACAAGAAGCAATGGTTGAAAACTCATCAAGGAGAGAAGCAACTTAGAACTAAGGAGAAATTTCCGGACAGTTAGAACAATTAATCAGTGGAACAGCTTGCCTCCAGAAGTTGTGGGTGCTTCAACACCAGAAGGTTTTAAGAAGATGTGGACAACCATTTGTCTGAATTTGAAGTGGTGTAGGTTTCCTGCCTAAGCAGGGGGTTGGACTAGAAGACCTTCAAGGTCCCTTCCAACACTGTTATTCTAAGCAGAAGACAAAGGCTATTTATTTATTTGTATCCTTTATTATTTTTACAAATAACTTAAGGCAGCAAATATATCCAACAGATCTTCCTTTTCCTGTTTTCTCCACAACAACCACCCTATGAGGTGGGTTGGGCTGAAAAAATGACTGTCCCAAAGTTACACAGCTGACTTTCATGGCGAAGGAAGGACTAGAACTCTCCATCGCCCTCTTTCTAACCTGGTTCCTTAACCACTAAACCAAATTGGTTCTCTATTTTTTAATTTTGGGGAGTAAATTTGAAGGAGACACATGCAATATTCCTGCAAAAGGCTATGGCATGCTAGTGATATCTCATAAAAGAGTCTTATTCTGCCAGAGGTTTAATGCTATAGAACTATGACATACAGTCCTGTAAGTTTCAAGTGAACTCATACGAGAAAAAACAGAATTTATATCAAAGCATTTACAGCGCTGGCATTTCCCTTTTTGGAATAAAAGGACATTGAGTAGGTAAAAAAACCGAGCATTCAAAATTATAATAGGTTATTCTCAGTTTATATCCAGTCACTTAGTGACATTTGAATTTATGACAGATTTCCCCGGAGCTACTTTCATCTGGATTTGGAATTCCACTGCTACTCCCCTCATCTCCTTTCGTGGTCACAGAATTGCATGGGCAGTCGGCAGCTGGCTCATGTTTTCAGTCGATTGCAATTTCCCAGTTATGTGACCATAATTTATGTTTTTTTTCCTCAAAACTGGCATTTATTTACAGTTTCCGACAAAAAAAAACACCCTTTATGGACAAGGGATTTGTTTAACAACCATGGTGATTCATTTAATAACTGCTACAAAATCACATGGTGATCTGCTTAACAGCCAATTTGATTTCTAATTGTAATTCCAGACTCAATTATAAACATAGGAAGTCACGGATGATGGCCAAATCTGGCTCTAGGTTCTGCCTTAGTTTATTTTTTCCAGTAAGCAACTGAGTCGGAAGACGATTTAAAGCAATTTATTACAGTACTCTGATAAAGTTGACTCTCCCTATGAAAAGGAGGAAAAATAGCTTACATTTACATTTATAGTTAGCACAACAAAGAACTTCAAAACAAGAGCAGATTGGTTTAGAAATAATCTTCTGTCCAGTTGCAACACAAGAATTAAAGCATCCAATAATATGTGAGCATAGCAATAGAAAAAAGTGTTGTATTCCAAATAAAAGTATAAGAAACATTTGCAAAGGAAAAACATCAGAATGGGTATAGGTAAGTTACATTCTCAATGTTACCCAAGGTTGGACGTGACTATTTTCTTTGTTCATGGATGCTCAAGAACAGTTGCAAATGAAACTATTATCTACAATGTATTGAATACTTTCCTGCCAGTCCTGGTTTTTAAAAGGGAGAATTTTCTTGAAGGTTAAGGCTCATGACAAATTATTAGCATCTGAAAAAAATAAACCCATACAAGAACATTCATGTCAAAGGCATGTTTCAACTATTACAAAGTCCATGCTGTGTGACCCTCAAGGATTACCTGTAATGTGATAAAGACATTTAAAGAAAAAATCATTTTTTTAACATGAAACTAACGCTAGTGTAATGTTTGGTCTATTATTAGTACAACAGAATGCCCCTCAAACAGCGTTTGTGTGAAGATTAAAGAAAATCCCGATTTTGGATATACCAGTTTTGATCACTTGGGGTGGGCCTTTCTATCATTATTTCGATTGATGACGCAGGACAGCTGGGAACGTCTTTATAGACAGGTAAACTTTCCAGACAGCTAGAGATAAAAAATGTGCAAAACAGAGTGAAGGAGACGTTACTTGCTGGAAGCATGCAGGTGCTACACACCCTATTTGAATGCTATGGATGTCAGGGTTCCAAGTAACACCCCCAACGAAAAAAGATTCCGAGGCTTGAAGTTCCTCAAAGTTCCATTTTATTAGAGATGTCATATTGGCGTGTCTGGGGAAACCCGAATCTGAAAGCTTCCAGGTTTTTGCCCTCCAAATGAAAGTCCAAGCCCCTGCCCAGCACCCACGTGTCTGTCACATGGCCCAATCAGGCACCGTCCCAACTGGAGATGTCTCCCAGTCATGCCGCTTCAGGTGCAGGGCAAGTTGTCCTTGACTCTCTGAGAAAGGAATGTTATTTAGACTATATATCTCCCATACTCCATATAACCCCCCCACCCATTTTCCCACAGCATAAAATGTGGCAGGCCTGAAGGCCCACTGCAAAAGGTGGCTTCCAGTTCTGATAGTGGGTTGCATTAAATTATTGTCATTGGTCTCCTATCAACCGTATAAAAATCATGATCACGTTTTTCTATGCAATAGTGGCAAATATCTGCAGCTCGGGTGTAGAATGAGGGGAAAAGTTCGTTCTCAAAACTTCTGAGTTGGTTTCCGAACGTATCGTTACCAGGCTAGTTAAGGCCAAATATGGCTATTTCAGGCTTGTGCCTTAGCATGCATATTTTCCAATGAGACAAACCGAGACAGGAAGATCATTTTATTATAATTTATCAGAATATTCAGACAAAAGGGGTTCCTCTCATTCAAAGAAGGAGCCCCAATCTTTAGCTTGCAACACCTTTTATAATTAGCATAACAAAGATAAAATCCAAGAGGAAAGTTGATTGGACAGAATAAAAGTAACCTCTTTGCATAGGAAATCAATTACAAGTGATCAAACATGTTACATATTTGCATCCCAGAATATCACATCTGTTCATTAAAATGAGGTCTGAAATCAGAAGGGGCATAAATTGCAAGGAAAAAGGTTGTTTAGCGTTCACGAAAGGGATAAACCAGACTCCAATTTGTACTAAAAAAACTTTTTCTTATCTGGAGATCATCTCCAGCCTGTTTATCTTTTCAATTTAGGAATGTTAAAAGCTATTTATTCCTAAATTTATTCCTAAATTCCTGTCTGTAATGAGCCTGAACATCCTTTTCAAGACAGAGAAAATAAGTCAAATCGAAACGCAAAATAACTGTTAAAAATATAAAGTTAATATACAAAGTATCTATGATAGCTAACAAATTACAAAACCCATGTCATTTGCGCCTCACTAGGTAACATCTTCCCCTAAACTCAGCTGCAGATGTTACCTAGCCTGGTAACGAAATGTTCGGAAAGCAACCCCACAAGCTCATAGAATGAATCTTCACCCTCAATTTTGGCTATCATATCAAGTGCCACAATTCATTAGTTTGACCATAAGGCACAATATGATCTTTACAACATCGAATTAACAAATGTACTTCTTTGAAATGTTCACAAAATGTGCATGTTGGCAAGGAATCTTGATTTAATGTATTTACTTTGGGATCTCAAAGAAACCAGGGTTCTCTGATTTTGTATTTACAGGTTATCAGAACATCTGGAAAATCCTACAGCATATTTTTTTTTATCGTCATCTTTCTGTGTTCATTCTATCTTTTCAATTTAATCCTGGCTGTTGTTTCAATGGCATATGAAGAGCAAAATAAAGCGACTCTAGCACAGACAAAGGCAAGAGAGATGTTACTTCAAGAAGCAAAAAAAGTGTTGAAGGAACAAAAGGTTTGTAAATAACATTTAGGCAGGGGTGGGATTGAAAAATATTAGCAACCAGTTCTCTTCCCGGGTTGCTGGGTGGGTGGGGGGTGGCCATGGTGGGCATGGCCTACTCAGCCTCCTGCACCACGGGGGAGGGGGGGATTTTCGCCCTTCCCAGGCCAGGGCCAGGTGATCTAACTTATCAACTCCAGTGATTCACTTAACTATTGTGACAAGAAAAGTTATAAAATGGAGCAAAACTCACTTAACAAATGTCCCACTTAACAACATAAATTTTGGGCTCAGTTATGATTGTAAGTTGAAGACTACCGGTATTACTGAAAGAATCCATTGCAGTCATGAAAATAGGAAGACCATGCATCATTAATAGATGGTTTCCATGTTCTTGATTGAAGAAATATTCTCCATATGGTTTTGGTTATTTTGTATTTTTAACTCTGTTATTTTGTGTTTTTAAGTTTGTATGCTGCTCATAGTCTTTATGAGTGATTGGCAGCTACATAAATTTATTAAATTAATAAACATAAATATTATTGTAATATAAGAATACAGAATTTGGGAAAAAGTAGTAATATACAATCAACAACTAAATAAAATCAGCAACTATATAAAATAAGTACCCAAACATTTTGATGAAAAAACATGCTGTAAATAAGTGTATGCACGACTTTTGGGTGGAAACTGTAAAAGTTTGTACCACAGAATAGACAGCTATACATTTCAGAGCATTTTTCATTACAAAGACTCAATATGTACTAAATGCAAACATCAAAACAAATGAAGAATATAAAAAGTTAAGAAGCTATTTTTAGTGATTTGCAACTCTCCCTTTAAAAACCTCTTTAACACAACATACCAGGAAAAAATAATAAATTGCTCAAAATCTGTTGAAAGGCAGATGTGGAAATTAGAATCAATTAATCTGGTAGGGACTATGGCAAAATTATTAAAAGTGTATACTTTACTAATCAATAGTTTCTGTCTTAATATTTTAAAGTGGAAGAAGTAATGTAAATAATATTAGTGTCATGCTCATACAGCATAAGACTGTGTGCCTGTGTATATTTACAAGTAGTCCTTGACTTATGACCAAAACTGAGCCCAAAATTTCTCTTGCTAAGTGAGGCATTTATTAAGTGAGTTTTGCCCTATTTTACAAACTTTCTTTTATTTTTTTAATTGTTTTTTTGGGGTTTTTTGTTTTTATTGAAAAGTTTTAGTAAAATTTACAAATATTTCCCCTTCCCCATCCCTCCCTCCACCCCAACCCTGCCACCCCTCCAGCCCTCCCTTCCCCCAACTTCCCAGAGCATAATACAGGGTATAAACATTTAACAATCATACACTAACATAAGCTAACTAACTATAACATCTTACCTCCCTCTTGTACTTTAACTCCCCTTTTATTAAGCTAAGTTTGGATAAACTGTAACATTCCTTATTCATCATAATCTAATTGAAGTTCCTTAGTCCAATGTTTATTTTGAATATGGTCAATCCATCTTCTCCATTCCAACTTGTGTTTCTCCTCTGAGTAGTCTTTCCAATATGATGAAATTTTAACCATCTCTGCTAAATTTACTACTTTTAACATCCAATCTTGAATAGTAAGCAATTCTTCCTTCTTCCAGCAATCTTATTGCCATTATTAAATTCAGAATCAGTCTCTATAATTGTACAGTCTGTAATTATACCTAGCAAAAACAACTGAAGAGTGAACTTTATCCTCTTTTTGAGAATATTTTAAATAATCTACCATATTTTTATCCAAAATGCTTTAGCTTCTTTACAAATCCACCATACATAATAATACATAGCATCAACAAATCACATTTCTTACATTTAAATTATAAATTGGGATACACACAAGCTAACTTTTTACAATCTAAAAACCATCTATAAAACATCTTATAAAAACTATCAAGTTTTAATCTTGCATACATTTTTCATTTCTTACCCAAATCTTTTCCCATATTCCCATCATTATTAAACAAAATTATCAATACCTTTCTACCATTCTTCCATATTTGCATCTCTCCCCCCCCCCCTTTAAAAAAAATCTTGGTATCATTTAAAGAAAAAATAAAAACTTAAACAAGATTTTCATTTTACTACTATTATCCTTCCCAACAAAAACGATTGTAAGTTCTCCCATTTATTCATCTCTATCTATATTTTGTGCCATAATGGTCACAATTATACTTACGTAATCTCCCATTTAAAATTGTAATATAGACTCCTAAGTGGATAACCTTTTTTTTACTATCTCACATCCTGTTATTTTTCTGATTCTTCTTTTGGATTTATCCTGGAGATGGTGGATATCCCACCTTTAGTACATTACTGTAAAAATCTTTTGCCTTCCAAACTGAATTAAGACGATATCTTTCTTCTAAATAATTCACCACCAATCCGGCTGGGGCCTCCATCTATACTGTATCTGGCGATTTCTAAGTTCATCAACTAGGAATGCATAATCCTTTCTGGACCTCAATATTTTAAGAGGAATTTCCTTCAGTACTACCACCTCCTGTCCTGCCACCTGTAATTTACTTTCGTAAGTCGGTTGTAATATTCCATTCCTTGTTTTCCTGGTAACAACATAGATTACGATATCTCTTGGTAGTTGCCTCTGTCTGGCAATCCATGAGTTAACACGATAAATTTTTTCCATCTGCCAATCATATTCTGCTTTTGGTTCACCAATTAACTGAGCAAAAGCTTCTGCAAAGATTTCTTTCAAATTTTCTTGGTTATCTTCTTTCAGGCCTCTTATCCTCAAAGCAAATTCCATCGCTCTGTATTGTATCATTGTAACTTCTGCCTCTGATTTTTCAATCTTGGTTTGAATCTCATCAACTTTATTCTCCAAATTCACATTAGACTGAGTAATTTCTTCCACCCTGTCGTCCAATGATGTTACAAAAGCAAACAAACCCTTAAATACATCCACTGTATCCTCTCTTATTTGTTGATTGCGGGTTTGAATTAAGTCCTTAATTTCAGACATTTTATCAGACACATCTTTAAGGGCAAATGTAATTTTTTCTTGCAAAAATGAGGCTTGTGCCTTTAAAGCACCTTGGAGATCTTCAAATGTCACTGTTTGTGTGTCCACTAAAGATAATAAAGACTGTAATTTAGGTGGCTGGACCGGGTGACTTCCAGCACTCGTAGAGTCACTTATCTTGTTGATTTGTTTTGAAGGCATTTCCGAATATTCAAATCACACTTCCCAACAACCAAATTATAAAATCCAAAAAGTCCACTTAATCCCCAAATTTGTTAAATTTTATAGCAGATTAATAAAGCAAAACTGTTTTCTTTAATCTTGAGCTCTTGAGTCTTTTAACGATGTTAACAACTTAACAAATACTTTCCTTTTAAGTTTCGCTTTGATCACGCCCTTTGACTTGCAAATGCCATCTTTATTACCCTTTGTTCTCCTCAATCTTCACAGAAGGAAGTGATACTGTGTCGGAGTTAAAGTTTATACCTGTAATTAATAATCACTCCTGTCTTTGCTCTGCCTGCTTCTTATTCAATTGTAGATTAAAACATTGATTGCAGGGGTGGTCATGGTGTTTTGTTTCTGCTGCAGCAGAAAAGTTTCCCAAGATGCGGAGCCTTGTCGGGCTGCTTGGGGAGCTCTCACCCTTCGAGCCCCAGAATTGCTCCTGGGGGTCTATGGGGAGCTCTACCCTTGCCCAGCTGCTCTCCCCCTCTCTTTTCCCAAGGGGAGAGTTTTCAAGCTGCTTGACAGCTGATTTACAGCTGTTCCAGCAGCTTAAAAGTGATCACGAGACTGGCGTTCCCAAAGAAACATCCTTCAACGCCTACAGTGCCAACGGAAGTCCCTATTTTACAAACTTTCTTGTTAAGTGAATCATTGCAGTTGTTAAGTTAATAACATGGTTGTTAAGTAAATCTGACTTCTCCATTTACTTTGCTTGTCAGAAGGTCACAAAAGGTTATTGCATAAGCCTCCCCGCCCCCAGGACATGGCAAACATCATAAATATCAGTGAGTTGTCAAGCACATGACTATGTGGATACTGCAATGTCATGAGTGTGAAAACAGTAATGTTACTATTTTCAGTGTTGTGGCTTCAAATGGTCACTAAATGAACTGTGGTAAATGAAAGACTACCTCTAATATTAATATCATGCTGATGGAGACTCTGTGTCTGGGTGTGTGACACACATGCACACACAAACATGTATGTATGTATTTCTATGTACATGCTAAATTTATTTGCCACCTATCTCGCTTTGGGCTAGTTTTTTTTTTTTTTCACTTCTAGACCGCCCCCTCTCCCAAAAGGGACTCGGGGCGGTGTACAGTCCATATCAAAAACATCATACATAAAAACAATTAAAATTATTAGATGGATAAATACATAAATAAGAGGAGGATAAAATAGACAGAACTGTAATTGCTAAATAAATAATTTAAAATATACAAAATTTAAAACCCCAGTGTCCTATAAAATTAAGTCCCCTAAAAAACCAGTAGGAAATATATATATGCCAGGAGGTGACGTTAAGAATTATGCCAGGCCAGCCAGTCGGAACAGGTGAGTCTTCAGTTTCTGCCGGAAGGAGCAGAAGTCAGTGGTGGTTCTAATGTCGGGGGGGAGGTCATTCCAGAGGGTTGGGCCCATCACAGAGAAGGCCCTACTCCTTGGTGTCGCCCGTTGGCATTGCCTAGTGGACGGCACCAGGAGAAGCCCCTCCCTGTGAGAGCGAATTGGCCGCAGGGATGTGTGTGGGAAGTTAACTTACAGCAATTAAAAGGAATGAATGAAAAGGAAGTAAACAAAATAATGGAACTATAAAATAAACAATGAAAAAGTAAACTGCAAGAATACATCAATACGATAAAAGACGGACAGATGGAGAACAGAGTGGTGCACTTGTGTATTTGTAATCAATCTTCAATCCAGCAGACACCCCTCTCTCTCCCTCCCTCCCTCCCTCCCTCCCTCCCTCCGTACGTACGTACGTACGTATGTATGTATGTATGTATGTATGTATTTGTGTTACAACCCCTGGTATGCCCAAATAGGGGAAGGTTCAAATCCCAGTAAGGGTATGGCTAGCTGATGAGAGCTAAATAGCTTGAAATAGATCTATACTAGTCTCCCTTTATTTATTTATCAAATGCAACACACACACACACACACACACACACACACACACACATATATATTTGAATATATATATGAATATGTATTTGTATATCTTTATAATCTATCTCTATATCTATCATGGGTGTGTCTGTGTAATCAATCTTCAACCAGCAACCATCTCTCTCCCTCCCTCCTTCCCTCCCTCGTGTTATTCATGTGGTATTTTTTCCTAATCAAGTATTGACATGTATTGATCCTGTTTGCCTTCCAAGATCATCCAGATATTGATATCTGCTGAGGCAACGGTGTCTATGTTTATTTCTTTCATTGCATATTAGCTTTTACAAGATCAGTATTCTTTTACTTATCGCTGCTACTACTACTACTTTTGCAATGCATACTTTAAATATATATATATATATATGTTTCAGGAACTAGTTTCACAAAGTGTCTTGGCATTATCAAATGAAAACTTGGAAGTACCAAGTGAAGATTCTGAAAATAAAAAAAGCAAAAGAAGATTTAAGAGAAAGAAGAAACACAAAAACACAAAATCCAAAACCTATGGAGAAGATGAAACAATGTTTTATTCACCACCTGATAAAAATCAAAAGGAACTTGTAAGTTTAAGCAGTTTAACCATTATAAACAGAGTGCAAAATATATCAATCTCATTAAATGGAAATTTAATAACCTAGGTTGAGACTCTAGAAAGAGTGCAGAGAAGAGCAACAAAGAGGATTAGGGGACTGGAGACTAAAACATATGAAGAACGGTTGCAGGAACTGGGTATGTCCAGTTTAATGAAAATAAGGCCCAGGGGAGACATGATAGCAGTCTTCCAATATCTCAGGGGCTGCCACAAAGAAGAGGGAGTCAAACTATTCTCCAAGGCACCCGAGGGTAGAACAAGAAGCAATGGGTGGAAACTAATCAAGGAGAGAAGCAACTTAGAACTGAGGAGAAATTTCCTGACAGTGAGAACAATTAATCAGTGGAACAGCTTGCCTCCAGAAGTTGCTCCAACAATGGAAGTCTTTAAGAAGATGTTGCATAGCCATTTGTTTGGAACGGTATAGGGTTTTCTGTTTGGGCAGGGGGTTGGACTAGAAGACCTCCAAGGTCCCTTCCAACTCTGCTATTGTATTATGTATTATTGTATTGTATACAAAGCTTTTAAGGGGAAACCAACAAAGTGCTGTAGTTTCATTTCATAGATTTATAAATCTATAAGTCAAATTAAAAAACAACAACCTTGAAAAATAGTTTATCTAATTGCACCTACAAATTTATTCCAACTACAGTTTTACTTTCTATGTCTGGTTTTTAACTTAACAATGTAGAATTGCTTTTTCTAAATGTGTTTCATGATTTGTGTGCATTTTTTTCCAACAATATCTTCAGGATAGATCAAAAGAGGCAGGATGCTGGTCACGGTATTGTATGTATAGGAGTGATATTGAGATGCATCCAGCCTGGCAGGATGGAGAGATCTAACACTGCACAACATTAAGAGGGGCCAGGACCAGCCTTCCCTGAATGGTTTAGAGTCTTATCTACTGCAATTGTTCCCAAAGGAGAGCTGCTAGATTGGGGAGATTCCTGTATTACAGACAGAACATAATAAAGTAGTTAGCTTGAACTCTTCCCACATGGGCTTGGTTGTTTCTGCCTCAAAAGTGGGCTTCAATCATGATGCTATAACTTCCATCCTTCCTGTTTTGACCACACTATGGACACCACTGATTTCCCCCCCCCCTTCATTTCATCAAAGCAAGCAAACAATGAATTCAGAAGTATGCATGAAAGTTGCTAGATTTCTATAGTTACATACTCATTTTTATTATGAACTAGATGATAACACACACATACACATGTGTGTGTGTTGTATGTATGTATGTGTATATATATGTATATATGTATGTCCCTTCAGGGAGAGGGCGTGGTCTAGAAATCTAATTAAATAAATAATAAATAAATAAAATGTGTATATGTATGTGTATATATATGTGTATATGTATATGTGTGTGTGTATATATATGTGTGTGTGTGTGTGTGTATGTATGTGTGTGTGTGTGTGTGTGTGTATATATATATATATATATATATATATATATATATATATATATATATATATATATATATATATATATATATATATATATATATATATATATATATATATATATATATATATATATATATATATATATATATATATATATATATATATATATATATATATATATATATATATATATATATATATATATATATATATATATATATATATATATATATATATATATATATATATATATGCTGGTTTTGTTGTATTCGGGTCTTTTCCCGTGTAAGGTTGAGATTGTCTTTGCAACGTTTTGGCAGGATCTCACCTGCCATCTTCAAGCTGTGGGCTTAAAATGTGATCGGAGCTGCCGTCTTTCTGTAAGTCTTGGTGGGAGGGGATGGGATGCTGGCTTTGTTTCAGTAAGTGGAATGATTGGTTGTGTGGTTGTATCATGATTGGTAGATTGGTGCTGATTGGTGCAGGCTGTGTGTGCATTGTTGTTTTGTATTGTAACGGCTTGGGTGGTGGGTGGTGTTCGTTTGTTGGCTAGGGCTGGTTTCCAGATGTTTGGTAGGTGGGATGTATCATCACGTTTGTTCATGCTGTGGGGGTGTTTCTCTATTTCGATGGCTTCCATGATTATTCTCTTGTGGAGGTGTTCTGTTTTGGAGATAAGCCTGGCTCCTTCAAAGTTGATTTCATGTCCTGTAACTTTAAGGTGCTGGAAAAGGGAAGAAGTTTTTTCTTTTTTTCTTACTGCATTTTTGTGTTCTTTGTGACAATCTCAACCTTACACGGGAAAAGACCCGAATACAACAAAACCAGCATACCTACACCCGTGAAAATCTACGAAAACAAATATATATATATATATATATATATATATATATATATATATATGTGTGTGTGTGTGTGTGTGTGTGTGTGTGTGTGTGTGTGTGTGTGTGTGTGTGTGTGTGTGTGTGTGTGTGTATGTGTATAGATATAGATATAGATAGATAGATAGATAGATACGCACGCACGCACGCACGCACGTACGTACGTACGTACGTATGTATGTATGTATGTATTGTGTTACTTATTTATTTATTTATTATTTATTTCTTAGCGCTTATAGACCGCCCCCTCTCCCTAAAGGGACTCGGGGCGGTGTACAGTCCGTATCAAAATACAACAAATTAAAATTATAATAAATAGATACATATATACGTATATGAGAGGAGGATAAAAAGATATGCAAAACTGTACAGCTAAGTAAATAAATCAGAATATACAAATTTAAAATCCCAATATCATGTAAGATTAAATTTAAAAGAGACAATCCCTCTAAAAACCAGTAAAAAATGTGTATGCCAGGAGGTAGATGTTATAAATTATGCCAGACCAGCCAGTCGGAACAGGTGTGTCTTCAATTTCTGTCGGAAGGAGCGGAGGTCAGTAGTGGTTCTAATGTCGGGGGGGAGGTCATTCCAGAGGGTTGGGCCCATCACAGAGAAGGCCCTATTCCTCGGTGTCGCCCGTTGGCATTGCCTAGTGGATGGCACCAGGAGAAGCCCCTCCCTGTGAGAGCGAATTGGCCGCAGGGATGTGTGTGGGAGGATGCGATCCCGCAGGTAGCTAGGCCCTATGCCATGGAGCGCTTTAAAGATGGTAATCAGAACCTTGAAACGCACCCGAAAGACTACAGTCAGCCAGTGCAGCTCGCGCAGGAGAGGTGTTACGTGGGAGTACCTAGTACTCCCCATGACTACCCGCGCGGCTGCGTTCTGGACTAGCTGCAGTCTTTGGGCGCGTCCCAAGGGAAGCCCCATGTAGAGAGCGTTACAGTAGTCCAGGCGAGACGTCACCAGTGCATGAGTGACCGTGCGTAGGGCATCCCGGTCCAGAAGGGGGCGCAATTGGCGCACCAGGCAAACCTGGTGGAACGCCCCCCTTGCCACGGCTGCCACATGATCATCCATTGACAGCCGGGCATCTAGGAGGACGCCCAAATTGTGCGCCCGTTCCACAGGGGGCAATTGTTCGCCCCCTATGGCCAGTGATGGAATCAGCTGGCTGAACCGAGGTGCCGGTAGCCACAGCCACTCGGTCTTGGAGGGGTTGAGTTTGAGTCTGTTGTCCCCCATCCAGACCCCGACGGCTTCCAAACACCGGGACATCACTTCAACAGCCTCGTTGGGGTGGCTTGGGGTTGAGATGTACAACTGAGTATCGTCAGCGTACAGATGGTACTCAACCCCAAAACCACGGATGATCTCACCCAGCGGCTTCACATATGTGTTGAACAAAAGGGGCAAGAGGACCGACCCCTGCGGCACCCCACAAGAGAGTGGCCTCGGGGTCGACCTCTGCCACCCAGTCAACACACATTGCATCCGGCCGGAGAAGTAGGAGCCGAACCACCGTAAAACGGTGCCTCCGACTCCCATCCCCTCCAGCCGGCGCAATAGGATACCATGGTCGATGGTATCAAAAGCCGCTGAGAGGGCTAATAGGACCAGGATAGAGGAACAACCTCTATCTCTGGCCCTCCAGAGATCATCAACCAACGCGACCAAGGCTGTCTCTGTGCTGTGCCCGGGTCGGAAGCCAGACTGGCGTGGGTCTAGATATACGGATTCATCAAGGCGACGTGGAAATTGCTGCGCCACCACATTCTCAACAACCTTCGCTAAAAAGGGGAGGTTGGAGACTGGACAATAATTAGCTAGCTCCGTTGGGTCAAGTGAAGGCCTCTTGAGTAGGGGCCTCACCACCGCCTCTTTCAAGGCAGTCGGTAAGGAACCCTCACTCAATGAGGCGTTCACCAGGCCCAGAAGCCAGCCTCGCGTCACCTCCCAGGATGCCAGTACCAACCAGGAGGGACACGGGTCCATTGAACATGTGGTGGGTCGCAGCCGTCCACGCAACCCATCTAAATCCTCGGGGGCAACAGAGTCAAACTCCTCCCAGAGTGGACTCACAAGACTCACTGTTGATGGCTCGTCCGGTCCACTGGGGGGGGGGCATCCGCTCCGGATCTGAGCGACTTTGTCCTGCAGATATTCCCCAAACTCCTCTGCTCTTCCCTGCAAGGGTGCCCCCCGCGTCTCCTGCGACAGGAGAGAGCGGGTCACCCTAAACAGGGCGGCAGAGCAGTTATCCGCAGACGCAATGAGAGCGGCACAATGTCTACCTTTGGCCGCTCTCAATGCCACAAGGTAGGTCCGTAAATAGGCTCTTACCTGTGTTCGGTCAGACTCGGAGCGTGAGGACCTCCACCTGCTCTCTAGACGTCTCCTATGGCGCTTCATCACCCTTAGCTCCTCGGTGTACCAGGGAGCCCGGGTGGGTCGCTGCCGTAGGAGAGGTCGCAAAGGCGCAACCCGGTCCAAGGCCCCCGCCGTCGCCCTATTCCAGGCGTCGACTAGGTCCTCCGACCGAGCGTGGGTCAGGGCTACAGGTAGTGGCCCAAGCTCCGTCTGGAACCTATCCGGTTCCATCAAGTGCTTGGGGCGGTACCAGCTTGAGCAAACTGGCTCCGCCTCCTCGCGGTGGAGGGTAGCGCCAGGGAAGTCCAGCCGGAGAAATGAGTGATCTGACCATGACAGGGGAGTAATATCTAAATCCCCTATTCCCAGATCACTCGTCCACTGTTCAGATACAAAGACAAGGTCCAGTGTGTGGCCGCCTTCGTGTGTGGGGCCCTGAATTAATTGGGTCAGGCCCATGGCTGTCATGGAAGCCATGAACTCCCGAGCCACCTCAGACGCTGCTCCCGTCGACGGCAGGTTGGAATCCCCCATAACCAAAAGTTTGGGTATCTCAACCGCCGTCTCCGAGACCAGCTCGAGGAGCTCGGGCAGGGTCGCTGACGTATAGTGAGGAGCCAAGTATACAATCAGCAGACCCCACTGCCTCCCTGGGCCCCATTTCATACCTAGCGACTCACACCCGGGTATCTGAGGAACAGTGAACTCCCTCGGCTCTAGACAGTCCCGTATAACTACCGCCACCCCACCACCCTTACCCAGGGCCCGAGGCTGATGGAATGCACGGAAACCCGGTGGGCACATTTCCACGAGGGGTAAGCCACCCTCGTGACCCAACCAGGTCTCCGTTATCCCTGCAAGGTCCAGCTCCCCCTCTGAGATCAACTCATTAATGAGGGGGGCCTTGTTGGTCACGGACCTTGCATTACAGAGCATCAGCCTCAGGCCCTGGCTCTGTAGTTCCTGGTATGCCCAAATATGGGAGGGAACTCACTGCTTCCCCTTTATGTCCTTCGGCTCACTGCAGGAGACCATCCAGGCAGCAAACCATATTTTTAATGTTGCCTTTGTTATTTGTGTTGTATTTGTGTGGATAAATAAATAAATAAAAAGATTGGGATTGTCTTGGCAACGTTCAGCGGGGTCTCACTCTCACTTCGGCAAGATCTCACTCGCCATCTTCAGGCTGGTTCCAGGCTGGGTTTTCAAGCCCAAAACCCAGCCTGAAGATGGCGTGTGAGATCTCGCCGAATTGAGGGTGACACCTCACCGAAATGTTGCCAAGACAATCTCAATCTTACACGGGAAAAGACCCGAATACAACAAGACCAGCATACCTGCCATCACAGCCCTATACAATTTCAGACAGATGGCTGTCCAGTCTCTTCTGGAAAACTTGTGACAGAGCACCCAGAACTTCCGGAAAATTTCCCCTTACTTCTAGTTCTTAGTTCTTCTCTTGACAGCTAGAGGTCAGTATTGAAAGATGTATGGCATTCTCCAATCTCATTTTTAAGTAATTGGAAAATATAAAGAATATTGTGGAAGATCTTTTAGCCCTCTTTCTCATTTTCAGAATACAGCTAGTCCTCATCTTATGACCACAATTGAGCTCAAAATTTTTGTTGCTAAGCGAGATAGTTGTTAAGTGACTTCTGCCCCATTTTACGACCTTCCTTACCACAGTTGTTAGGTGAATCACTGCAGTTATTAATGTAGTAACACAGTGGTTAAGTAGATCTGGTTTTCCCATTGGCTTTCCTTGTGAGAAGATTACAAAAAGTGATCAAGTGATCTTGGAACACTGCAACTGTCATAAATACATGCCAGTTGCCAAGAGTCTGAATTTTGATCACAAAACCACGGAGATGCTGCAATAGTCATAAATGTGAAAAATGGTCAGTCAGTAAATGAATGGTTGTAAGTCAAGGACTACCTGTGGCGAAGATCTTTAGTTCTGTATTGCAAAACACCTGGAATAATGTGATACCTCTAACAATTACAGGCAATTAATATACCACTAAGCAAATGTTTAAGGGACGCGGTGGCTCAGTAGCTAAGACGCTGAGCTTGTCAATTAGAAAAGTCAGCAGTTCGGTGGTTCAACTCCCTAGCGCCGCATAACGGAGTGAGTTCCCGTTACTTGTCCCAGCTTTTGCCAACCTAGCAGTTTGAAAGCATGTAAAAATGCAAGTAGAAAAATAAGGACCACCTTTGATGGGAAGGTAAGAGTGTTCCATGCGCCTTTGGCATTTAGTCATGTTAGCCACATGACCATGGAGATGTCTTCGGACAGAGCTGGCTCTTTGGCTTTGAAACAGAGATGAGCACACACACCCCAGAGTCGGGAACGACTAGCACATATGGGTGAAGGGAACCATTAACTTTACCTTTAAGCAAATGTTTATCAACTATTTTGAATAAGACTTTAAGCTGTATCCTATTCAAGAGGATCTTAACCTAAGATCTTTTCCAGGAAATTATTTTCCTGCACTCACCCAATAAGAGATGTTTCAATAAAGGGTATATTAATAGTTCAAACATTCACTTTATTCAGTAAAGTGAGGGTTTTTTTTTCTTCCACAGAAGGAGATGGTGATGTCCTATCAACTACCACTTGAAATGCTTGATGATCCATTTCAAAGGCAGAAATTATCAAGTGCTGCCAATGTGATTAGCAAAACTATGGGTGAGTGAAAAGAAAACAAATCAATTTTCAAAAATATATTGAGTAGTATTATTAATTATTTTAACTGCTTGGTATAATGTGAAAATAGTTCAGCCTCTTTTTCCCTTTCCTTTCCTTCTTTGTTGAAAATGAAAAGGTGAAAAGTATTAGCTCCACAGCAAAAGCCATCTGTAGAAATCCTCTTTGGTCCTTTTAAAATATTTGTTCAAATAAAATTGTTGTTAGTTGCAAAGTCGTGTCCAACCCATCACGACCCCATGGTCAACGTTCCTCCAGGCCAATGGTGGGTCAGTATGGTTGCAACGAGCCCTGGCATTCTCCACATGAACGTGCATAGCACACTCATGCGTCTTACCATCCAGCAACGCCTCCGCGAGCCTCCACTATGCTCCAGCTGCTTTGCGGAGCGTCCTGCAGGCACTGTACGTGCCGTGTGCAGAAGCGCTGAAGAGTTTTGTTAGATTGGGTAATGAAAGGCACAAAAGGCTAAGATAACAACAGCTCTTTATTTGGTCAAGTACAGGCATCCACTGAGTGAGAGGTCTGGCAGCTCCCTTTTTAAAGGGGAGCTGGCCAGCACTTCAGCCAATCAGGTCTCTCTCTGTTCCCGCCTGAAAAGAGAGGACCTGACTGAAAACTTTACTTTACTTTACTTTTATTTAGACTTTTATACCGCCCCCTCTCCCCAAAGGGACTCGGGGCGGTGTACAGTCAGATAAAACACATCAATAGATAGAAAATACAAAACATAAATACAAACATAAAAGAGGAGGCAATAAGAAACTGTACAAAAAGCAAAGCAATTAAAAACAATATTTAAATAACCCTAAAAATACCCAATTAAAATATCTGCCAGGAGGTAGAATAAGCTATGAATGGGCCAGGCCGGCTAAACGGAACAGGTGAGTCTTCAGTTTTTGTCGAAAGGAGAGAAAGTCGGTGGTGGTTCTGATATCGGGGGGGAGGTCATTCCAGAGGGTTGGGCCCATCACAGAGAAGGCTCTACTCCTAGGCGCCGCCCGTTGGCATTGCTTAGTGGACAGCACCCCGGAGGAGTCCTTCCCTGTGAGAGCGAATCGGTCGCAGGGAAGAGTGTGGTAGGATGCGATCCCGCAAGTACCTAGGTCCTGAGCCATGGAGCGCTTTAAAGATGGTAATTAACACCTTGAAACGCACCCGAAAGACCACAGGCAGCCAGTGCAGCTCGCGCAAGAGCGGTGTTACGTGGGAGTACCTAGTACTCCCCATAATAGCCCGCGCGGCTGCGTTCTGGACTAGCTGCAGTCTTCGAGCGCGTCCCAAGGGAAACTACTATTGTCCTTGCAACAACTAGAGGGGGGAGTATCTAACACTCCTCCCCTCTAGGATGGAACATCCTAAGGAGCGATGTAGTCACACAGGTAGGCGGGCCTCTGGATCGACCTGCTGGATCTGTGCAGTTCAGACAGTGGGGTTTCTCCGCGCTGGGCGGTCGGACCTGTTGCTTCTCCGGACTCGTCGGGTGGAAACTCCTGGATGCTTTCGGAAGCCTTGGCTGGCACCGTCGGTGGAGGACTTGCTCGTGCCCCGTCAGAGTCAGATAAGTCCCTGGATTCCTCCGTAGTGGTCTGTGGGTGGTGTGGCTCAGCCTGTGATGGTGTTGCTGGCGTTTCCCGGAATGGAGAGTTCTCCACTCATCCCCGGAGTTGGTCGATGTGCCTCCTCCAATGTCGTCTGTCCTCGAGCCTGACGGAGTAGGATCGCGGGCCCAAAACTCTGACGATGGTTGCGGGTAACCACAGGGTTCCCCCTGTGTAATTATGGGCGTAGACCGGGTCACCTATGGTAAATGTCTGGATCTTTCCCGTGGAATCGGGAGGCGTGTCGGAAGAGTAGTTGGGGTGCAGCCAGTCTAAGTGGCACCTGAGTCGGCGTCCCATGAGTAGCTCCGCTGGACTCCTGCTGGTGGTGGCGCTCGGCGTGATGTGTTGGACCAGGAGGTAGTGGTCTATTCGCGTTTTCCAATCGCCCGGGCCCATTCTGCTTAAGGCCTCCTTGGTAGACCTTACCATCCATTCCGCCTGACCATTGGACACCGGGTGGAACGGGGCGACGAGGGCGTGCCTGATTCCCTGTGCCGCTAGGAACTCTTCGAATGATTTGGCCATGAACTGTGGCCATTATCAGACACGAGCACGTCGGGGAACCCGTGGGTCACGAACAGCCTCCGTAGTGCCCTGTTGACAGTGTCTGTAGTGGTGGATGTCATCAAGACTACCTTCAACCATTTTGAGAATGCGTCCACAACTATGAAGAAGGTTTGCCCATGCACTGGCCCTGCGAAGTCTATGTGGACTCTGGACCACGATGGGGTCACTCCCATTCTTTTGCGGATGCCTCTGGGGGAGCCGGCCTGGACTCTTGGCATGGTGTGCATGTGGCCACCCACTCCTAAATGTCTCTGTCCATATTGGGCCACCACACATAGCCTTCATTCTTACTATCCCAGGGTGACCCTTCTGGAGAGCCTCCAGCATGGCTACTCACAGCTGTTTCGGGATGACCACCCGGTCCCCCCACAATAGACAACCTTGAATGGCGGACAATTGGTCGCGTTTCGTGATGAAAGGGTTGAGTTCTGTTTCCACCGGTCCCTTGGGTCACCCCCTCCACTCCCAGTTCAAAATCTGCTTGATGATGGGGTCTTTTTCGGAATGGTGTGCGACGTCTCTGGAGGAGATGGGTCCCGAGTCTAGGCAGTCGATCAGGAGTACCACGGCCTCGGGTGTCGGGTCGGCGAGGAGCACCGGTAGGGGGCATCGACTCAGTGAGTCTGCGTGCCCCAACGTGGTGCCCGGACGGTGGATGAGCTGGTATGAGTATGCTGCCAGGAAGACCGTCCAATGGGTCATGCGGGGGGAGAGTGACACCGGGGTCGGGCTGTCTCCAGCCAGTAGCCCCAGTAGTGGCTTGTGGTCCATCACCAGGTCGAAGTCCCTGCCGTACAGGTATTCATGGAACCGCTTGACCCCCGCCACTGCGGCCAGCGCTTCCCGGTCCAGCTGGCTGTAGTTCCGTTTGGCGGCGGACAGCGTCCTTGAATAGAACGCGATGGGGGCTTCCGTGCCGTTCGGCATCTGGTGGCTTAGGACAGCGCCAACTCCGAAAGGGGATGTGTCGCAGGTCAGCACCAGTGGCAGGGTTTGATTGTAATGGACCAGGAAGGAGTCTGCTGATAAAAGTCTCTTCACCACGGCGAACACCTTGGCTTCACCTTTCCCCCACGTCTACTCCGTGTTTTTCGCTAGCAGGTGGTGTAGTGGTTCAGAAACCGTTGCTTTCTGCTTGAGGAACACGCTATAAAAGCTCGGTCTGATTTTTTGGAGTGGGGGCTTTCCTAATGGCCCTGATTTTCTGGTTGGTCGGGTGAATCCCGGAGCCATCGATCATGTAACCTAAGAACTCCACCCTGGGTACGTTTATTTTGCACTTTTCCTTTTTTAAAAGGAGGCCCTTTGATCGGATTCTGTCCAATACAGCGCGAACACTTTTTAAAAGTTGCGCTTCGTTTGCGGCGGATACCAATATGTTGTCAAAATAGGGCCCAACTCCTGGTATCCTCTGCAACAGTCGTTCCATGATACTTTGGAACAGCCCCGGGGCGATACTTACTCCGAATTGTAGGCGGTTGCACTTGAATGCCCCCCTGTGCGTTACAATGGTCTGGGCCTCTGCGGTAGCGCCATCTACTGGCAGTTGCTGGTACGCCTGCGCCAAGTCCAGTTTTGCAAATATTTTCCCTGGGCCGAGGGAATGCAACAGATGTTGGACTACGGGTACGGGGTACACACTTTGCTGCAACCCCTTGTTGATTGTGCATTTGTAATCGGCACACAATCTGATAGACCCATCAGGTTTGACCGGAGTCACTATTGGCATTTCCAAGCGGGCGTGATCGACTGGTTCGAGGATACCCTGGCTCACCAGTTTGTCTATTTCTTTGTCAATTTTCAGTCGGAGGGCGAAAGGCACTCTCCTGGGTTTGAGCCGAATTGGGGCCACATTGGGGTCTAGGCTAAATGATATGGGGTCCCCCTTGTACTCACCCAGACCGGGGGCAAAAACGTCCTCGAACTCCCTAAAAATGGTTTTTGCGGCATTCCCGGGGGCGGCAGCAGTTGGTGCTTGGCCTGCTTCGTCTAGGGCGTTGACTTCGGCCACGACCATCCCTAGAGCCTGAAACCAGTCTAGTCCGAAAAGGCTCTGGAGGTTGTCCCGCACCACGATCGCCTGCAGCTTCTTGGTGATCTGCTTGTAACGGACGGTGAACGTGCCTTGCCCCACAAGGGGAACCAGGTTTCCCTGATAGTCGTGGAGGTGGACATTGGGGCTCTTGAGGTCCTCCTTCCTCATTGTGGGGATCGTCCATTTCAGCCCTGCCCATGAGATGATCGTGAGAGATGACCCGGTGTCTATCTCCATCTCGCAGGGGGCACCCTCGGGGAAGACTGTGATTTTCAGCTTCCTGGGGTGGCTGATTCGGATGTGCCTTACCAGGACCAGGACGTTCGGTTTTGGGTGGCGGCTCTGGTGTTCCTGGGCGGATGCGGTGAGGTTGGCCACTTGGTCGTCAGCCTCTGACCGTCGGGGGTGTCTCTGGCTGGGACATTGTCTTCGGTTTGCCCCCTTCTCCGCTCTCTCGGGGTGACCGATTGTCGCTGGGAACTCGCTGCGGCACACTCTGGCGATGTGTCCCCTCCGCTCGCATCGCTGGCACGTCGCATCCCGGAACCGGCAGGTTGCTTTTGCGTGGTTGCCTCTGCAGCTAGCACAGGGCAGGCCGGGCGACTTGAAGTTTTGCGCCTGCGCTGCGCGGGTACTGCGCATGCGGTGGCTGCTTTCTTCGTCACTTTCAGAGTTTTCCTGCTCGACGGTCTCACGGTGGACGCGGGCGCTCTTGGTTGCCTCAGCGGGTGTGTGGAGGCGCTGAAGGGTCTCGACGGACTTCTGGACTGACTCGGCTGCTCTTTCCTCGTCGAGAGCGACCTGGAGGGAGAGGTTGCTTCTCGCCAGCAGTCTTGCCTGTAGGCTCTGGTCTCAGACCCCCATGATGATCCGGTCCAAGATGACGTCATCCAGCTCGCGGAACTCACATTGGGCTGCGGCTTTTCGGAGCGCGGCAATGTACTTGTTTATTGTCTCGCCGTCCATCTGGTTCCTCATGTTGAAGTGATAGCACCGAACGTACTTGGATGGCTTCGGAGTGTAGTGTGTCTTCAACGTTTGTTGGAGGGTGGTCCAGGAGACGGTGTGTAGCGGCATCGGCATGGAGAGATTCTTGGTGGTCTGTAGAACTTCAGGGCCGCAGTAACCCAGGAACAGGTTCTTTTTCCGGGGTTCCGGAACGCCTCCGAGATCGTTCGCCTCCAAGAAAATCTCGAACCGCAGCAGATAAGCGTCCCAGTCATCCGATGCTGAGTTGAGCAGAGGTGGTTGGGCATAGCTGGCCATCGTGACTCTCACTGGGTTCGTAATGGCCTTCCTGCGCTCCGGGTGGAATCACTGCCTTGTGACCGAGCTCTTTGTTAGTGAGTTTCGCTCTTTTGTCTGCCTAATTGCCTTCCAATCCCACCCTCATCGCCAATGTTAGATTGGGTAATGAAAGGCACAAAAGGCTAAGATAACAGCAGCTCTTTATTTGGTCAAGTACAGGAATCCACTGAGTGAGAGGTCTGGCAGCTCCCTTTTTAAAGGTGCTTCAGCCAATCAGGTCTCTCTCTGTTCCGGCCTGAAAAGAGAGGACCTGACTGGAAACTTCCATTGTCCTTGCAACAACTAGAGGGGGGGAGTATCTAACAAGTTTAAAGACAGGTAACCTACAACCCACCACTGCTCCAGCCCTTCCTGTCCTCTACCATCTCCCGGAGTCCATTTAACCACACACCTACTGCTTTGGTGACTGCATCCAGCCTCCTCATTCTCTGCTGTCCCCTCCTCCTTTTGCCCTCAATCTTTCCCAGTATTACTGTAAAAATAATTCCACCCCACTTAAAAAAACTGTAAAACAATTCCACCACATTTTTATGGGGTCTTTGTTGTGTCTGAGCTTGGTTGGGGGCTTTTTTTGCAGATGTTTCATTACCAGAAAAGTAATGACATGAGTGGCAATGTTTGGTTATTTGTTTGGTAATGAAACATCTGGAAAAACAACAACAACCAAGCTCAAAAACATCAAAGACCCTCAATACTTCAACCCTGAGCTACAAAGAATATCTTCTATTCATACTATATTTTTGTTTCTGAACTTTTAGCTTTCACTATTGACAAGTTTTCAGATAAATGTCAATAATTTGGAAATTTTGACTCTGTTAGATCCGGGTAACGAGAGGACAGACTCCAGACGTATTGTGACAACAGCTCTTTATTAGTCAGGTAGATGTGATCCAGCTGAATACGGGGTCGTGCAGCTCCCCTTTTATGGGGAGCTTGCAGACCTCCCGTCCAATCAGAGTAGCCCCTTGTTCCCGCCTAAACGGCGGACCTGAGTTTATGCAAATATCTAACACCCCTCCCTTCTTAGATGAAGTGTTACAGTTTGTTACAAAGTCCTGTAGGGTTTCTGTTTTGTCCTGGTGGACTTGCGTAATTCGGGCTGAGTCTGTGTGGGTGCTTGATCGGAGTGTCCTTTTTCTTCTGGATACATTAATTGCTCGTATAATTCCTGTGCTTTTTCAAGGTTGTCAATTTTAATTCTCTTCTCCTGCCATGTTACTAACATCCCTTCTGGTATTAACCATCTAAATAGTATCTCCCTCTTAATTAATTGCGTGGCCAAAAATTGGTAGTCTCTTCTCTGTTCCCTCACTCTTCGTGGGATTTGTTTTAATATTAGTATCTCCTTCCCCTCGTACATCATCGGTTCTTCTCTTGTTATTTTATATAGTATGTCTCTTACTTTTTTCCTTGCGAACCTGATGTGCACTTCTCTGGGTAGTCGATGTTTCCTCGCATAATTGGTGGTAACTCTATAAATGTCGTCGAGTTCATTTATGATCTCTTGCTTGTCTGTGTTTAAAGTTTCTGCAATTAAGCCAGACATTATCATAGTTAGGTCTTCACCTTTTACCTCTGTCACATTCTGAAAGCGGAGGTAGAAAGCTGCACGGTCCATCTCCATGTGAATAAGCGATTCCTCTAGATTTTTATTTGATGCTTTCATTTGTTGTTCAACCTGGTTTATTTTTGTTTCTGTCTGTTCTGTTCTTTTTTCTACTTCTTTTATTAATTGTTCATTCTTTCCCAGAGCTTGTTGTATAGTTTCCATTTTATCATCTAATTTCTGTATATCTTTCTTGATTTCATTTTTCATTTCACACATCTCTGCTTTCATTTCATTCATATCTATTTTCATTTCATTCATATCTTTTTTCATTTCATCATGGTTTTTTGTTGCTGTTTCTTGGAATTTTAGCATAGTTTCTTGAATGGTTTGCAGCACTGTCTGTATATTTTCAGTATTCGACCCCACATTTGTTTTTTCTGTTTCATTCATTTCTTCTGTTGGCCCTTTGGATGTTGGGGGGGGCCGGCGAACCCCTTGTTGTTGGGTTTATTGCAGGGTTGATGTTCATCTTTTTTCCACTTCTAAGTGCTGTTGATGTTATATTTGCCATTTCTCTTATAGTTTTATCTTGTTCTGAAAGTATCTTGTATATATTGTCCCAAACTGGCATTCAATCTTTCCCCCCACCTTCTTTTTTTTTTTGTCTTAGTATATCCGCATTAATTTTAGTATACTATATAAATTTTAATACAGTATAATAATAATAATAATAATAATAATAATAATAATAATAATAATAATACAATAATATCTAGAGGTGTTGGGAGAAGGGGTTATATAGGCAGGGAGGGAGGACTGGGGAGAGTCTCAATATTTGTTCATTTTAACATTTACAGTGCTATATTTAAGTACTTAAATGCTTAGATTGTTTCTTAATAATGTCAAATTTAAACTTATTTAAATGGTTGTGGCATATATAGCTAGTAATTGCCACCAGGATTCACACTTACTTATTTATGGTTATAGCAATGTAGCAATAAATATATATATAAATAACGCTATTTGTCTTAAATATTGATTAATTTAAATATTTGATTATAAAGATTATAACAATTGTATAAAGTTAATATAGACAGTTCATTCACCACTTTTTCCTCTGTGTTTCTTTAAGTTTAGAGCTTCTTTAAATTCTTTTAAGTTCTTTTCAAGTCCTTTCTTTCAACTTTGCTCAGATACTCTGGCACTTCTAAGTTGTTACAATGTTGCGATTTCATCAGCTTTCTCTTCCGCCTTGATACTTTGTTGCTCTATAATTAATGGCTGTCTGCTGCTGTTCCCCGGTCTAGCACGATCTTTCAAAGTCTCCTTCTGTCTCCTTTCTCCTGCTACCCGAGTCCACAGTAGCCTCAGCCAGATCGTATTTCTTTCCCCCTCGTTTCTGTTCGGGCTCCTTTTAAACTTTAAAGTGTCGCTCTCACCTCTTTCAGTGGCCTTTTTGATGGGGTTTTCACGCCAGATCTCTGGAGTCTCCCTGTTTGCCCGTTCTCCTCTATAGTTTAGGTACGTCTTTTCCCAGCCTGTAACTCTCCGCTGTGTTCACTTGTATCAGGCGTTGCAACAATGTAGCAAAAGTTGATTCAATTCTCTTCCTTCCTTCTTCTATTTGGTGGTTTGCCGAGGCTTCAGGTCCACCATTCAGTGCAGCAAACGGCGAACGTTTACACGCTGGGTTAAAAAGGGTATCCCCAGTCGTAACGGGCGATCGCCTTCCGCCTCGTTCGTTCTGGGGTATCCCTACTTCTCCGCTTCACCCTACAAGCTCAGCGTATCCCCCTGGGGGATCCTCCAGGCGTGTATATCGGGGTTCGAAGAGCAGAGCCCTGCTTTCTTCCCCCCACTCACCTCCACGTCACCACCGGAAGTCCTTTTTGTTCATCCGATCTAGCTGGAGATGGTTGATTCCGTTCGTTCGGGACGTGCTCTGTTCTTACAGCGGCTTCTGGTTCCACCCTGGGTTCCGCTGTACCATAGTCGTCCGTGCAGAGTTGTTCCGTTCGTGTCGGCAATCCTTCCGTTCGCATAAGCTCTTCGTTAGGTGACCTAAGACTGGAATGTGTTAGGCGACCCCGGAGTTGGTCAGTGTGCCTCTTTCTACCGTCCTCCAATTCCAACAAATAAGAATGAGGCCCGGTGATGCCTATTACCCTTGCTGGAATCCACAGTGTCCCCCCTGCATAGTTGTGGGCGTATACTGAATCCCCTATGCTAAAATTCCGGATTTTGCTTGTGGAGTCTGGGGGCGATGTGGCAGAGTAGTTAGGGTGCAGCCGGTCTAGGTGAGACCTCAATCGGCGACCCATGAGAAGTTCGGCGGGGCTCCTCCCCGTCGTGGCGCTAGGTGTGATATGTTGTATTAGTAGGTAATGGTCAACCCATGTTTGCCAATCCCCCGGGCCCATCCTAGTGAGGGCCTCTTTTGCAGCTTGCACCATTCTCTCCGCCTGACCATTGGATGCCGGATGGAATGGCGCGACTAGGGCATGCTGAATTCCTTGGCTAGCTAAATAGGATTCGAATTGCATGGCCGTGAATTGGGGCCCGTTGTCAGAGACTAGAACATCGGGCAGGCCGTGAGTGGAGAAAAGTTTCCGTAGTACCTTGATGACCGCCTCTGCCGTGATGGAGGTTATCAGGACCACCTCTAACCATTTAGAGTATGCGTCCACAACTATTAAAAACGTCTGGCCCTGAACTGGTCCTGCGAAATCTATGTGTATTCTCGACCAGGGTGCCTGCGGTCTGTCCCACTCCGTAGCAGGCGCTTCAGGGGGAGCTGGTCTGGACTCCTGGCACGGATTGCAAGTGGCCACCCATTCCTCTATCTCTTTGTCCATGTTAGACCACCAGACATAGCTCTTCACCAATGCTTTCATCCTTACAATATCCGGATGCCCCACATGTAACGCTTCTAGTACATTTTTCCGCAATTTGTGCGGTATAAAAACTCGATCCCCCCACAATAAACAACCTTTCAACACCGACAATTCATCCTGCTTAGACCAAAACAGTTTGAATTCGGGTCCCAAAAGCCCTTTGGGCCACCCCCTCCATACCCAAGTTTGCACTTGTCTGATTACGTTGTCCTTAGCAGAAAATCTGGCAATGTCCACAGAAGAGACCGGTCCTGTGTCCAAACAGTCAATCAAGAGGACCGGTGTTTCCAGAGTTGGGTCGCCCAACAGTTCCGGTAACGGGCAACGGCTGAGCGCGTCCGCGTGCCCCAATGTGGAACCCGGTCGGTGTACCAGTTTGTAGGAGTATGCAGCCAGGAAAACAGTCCACCTGGTCATGCGCGGGGAGAGGGAGACCAGTGTGGGTCGGTTTCCCGCCAGAAGACCAGCAATGGTTTGTGGTCTGTCATGAGTTCGAAGTCGCGGCCGTAGAGGTATTTATGAAAACGCTTGACTCCCGCCACAGCGGCCAATGCCTCCCTGTCCAATTGGCTGTAGTTACGTTCCGCCGATGATAATGTTCTTGAGTAGAACGCGATGGGGGCTTCATTTCCGTTTGGCATACTGTGGCTGAGTACTGCGCCGACGCCGAAGGGTGAGGCATCGCAAGTTAAAACCAGAGGTAGGGTTTGGCTGTACTGGATCAGCAGAGAATCGGTCATCAGCAGGCGCTTGACTGTGGCGAAAGCGGCCGCCTTGGGACGTCCCCAGGTCCATTTGGCGTTCTTTGCTAGAAGTCGGTGCAAAGGTTCAGCAACGGTAGCCTTCTGTCTGAGAAAGACGCTGTAGAAGTTAAGAAGTCCGAGGAAGGCCTGCAACTCGGTCTGATTCCATGGTGTGGGGGCGTCCTGAATGGCTTTAATTTTTTTCGATGTTGGGTGTATTCCCAGTCCATCGATCCTGTAACCCAGGAATTCTACGCTGGGCACGTTAATTTGGCATTTTTCCTTTTTTAGGCGGAGACCCTTCTCTCGAATCCTGGCCAAAACAACCCTGACACGTTTTAATAGTTGCTCCTCATTTGCAGCAGACACTAAGATGTCGTTGAAATAAGGGACGACTCCTGGTATGCCCTGCAAAAGTCGTTCCATGACACTCTGGAACAGTCCCGGAGCAATACTTACGCCGAATTGTAAGCGGTTGCATTTGAATGCACCCCTGTGCGTCACTATAGTTTGGGCCTCCGCCGTGGCGCTGTCTACTGGCAGCTGCTGGTAAGCTTGTGCCACGTCTAATTTTGCAAAAAAAAATTCCTGGCCCCAATGAGTGTAAAAGGTGTTGTACTACAGGCACAGAGTACGCACTCTGTTGGAGAGCGACATTAATTGTGCATTTATAGTCTGCGCAGATGGGTTAAGACCCATCTGGCTTAACCGGGGTCACAATTGGGGTTTCCCAACGAGCATGGTCGACTGGTTCAAGGATTCCTTGCTCGACCAGCTTATCTATCTCCTTATCAATTTTTGGCCGGAGCGCAAAAGGCACTCTCCTGGGTTTAAGTCTGATGGGTGCCACATTTGGATCCAAATTAAATGATATTGGTGTTCCCACGTACTTACCCAGGCCGGGGCTGAACACATCCTCGAACTCCTTAAAGATTTCCTCAGCGCTGCTGTTGCCCATGGCGTTGATGCCTGTGACTTCCAGTCCCAGGGCTTCGAACCAATCCAGTCCTAGGAGGCTTTGTAGTGGCGCACTATCTACGGTCACGGGCAGCTGGGCTGTGATGTTTTTGAACTGGACGCGGAACGTGCCTTGACCCACGATGGGGACCCTGTTCCCCTGAGAGTCACAAAGCAGGATGTATGGCTTCCGCAGTTGGTGCTTCTTTAGATTGGGAATCGGCTTCTTCATGGCTGACCACAAGATGATCGTCAGTGATGATCCCGTGTCGACTTCTAGCTCGCATGGGGAGTCCTCTAGGAGGACAGTGAGTTTCAGCTTTTTAGGTCGCTTTGTGCGGCCCTGTCCTATCGTTGTGAGATAGGTTCTTAGTGGCTCTCTCTGGGAATACTCTCTCTCGGCTGACTCCCTTGGTTCTCTCTCTGGGCGCCCTTTGTTTTTCCGCCAAGCCCCTGGGGTGGGCTTCTGTTGGCATTAAGATGGCGGCTGCCATGTTGTGGCAAGGACTTTGCTCCGACACACCTTAGCAATGTGTACTGTTTTGTCTCAACGCTGGCAAACAACGTCCCTAAACCTGCAAGTAGATCGGGGATGTTTCCCTCCGCAGCTTGCGCATGGTGGCAAATGGGATTCAAATTTTTGCGCCGGTTTGGTGTGGCTAATGCGCATGCGATGACTGTCTTCGCACTTGCTGTCCTCAGTCTCCTGGTCGGTGGCCTCGTGATGCACCTGGGTCTGTCTGGCCCCGGATTGGGGTGCGCTATACTGGCGTTGCAATGTTTCTGTTGATCTGTCTGCCGACTCCGATGCTCTTGCCTCATCTAGTGCGATCTGCAGGGTTAAATTGGGTTTTGCCAACAACCGTTTCTCCAGAGAAATGTCCCGCACTCCGCATATGAGGCGTTCCAGGATGTGCTCGTCCTGAATTCGCAATACTTTGCTGCCTTTCGAAGCACTGCAACATATTGGTTGATGGATTCGTCCGCTTTCTGGTTCCTCATGTGGAATTCATGGCGGTGAACGTGGCAGGAAGGCTTGGGTGCGTAGTGCGTCTGAAGTGTTTGTTGTAGCGCCGTCCATGTTACCGCCTGGATGGGGGTTGGCTCCGATAGGTCTCTGGCCGTCTTGAAGACCTCTCGACCGCAGTAGCCCAGGAACATATTCTTTTTCCGGGAGTCCGGTACTCCCATGAGATCGTTTGCCTCAAGGAAACATTCGAATCTCAGCATGTAAGATTCCCAATGTTCGGGTACTGGATCGTACAGTGTTGGTGACGTGTGCATAGCCACATTGTTTTGCATTTGGATTTGCCGCGCTGAAATGGCTGCCGGGATTCCCGTCGATTCCCGGGCTGGATCGCCTGCTTGAATTGCTTGCTTGTAGTTCTTCGTCCTATCTGCCTCTCAATCCCACCTTCGTCGCCAGTGTTAGATTCGGGAAACGAGAGTACAGACTCCAGACGTATTGTGACAACAGCTCTTTATTAGTCAGGTAGATGTGATCCAGCTGAATATGGGGTCGTGCAGCTCCCCTTTTATGGGGAGCTGGCAGACCTCCCATCCAATCAGAGTAGCCCCTTGTTCCCGCCTAAACGGCGGACCTGAGTGGAGACTACTGTAGTTTATGCAAATATCTAACAGACTCCTATTTTTTTTTACAGCAAAACAATTTCAGTATCATTATTATATTACAACCAATTAAGTTTTCATGATCCAAAACTCATTTAAATTTGTGTTGTGTTGTATTATTTACAAACCTTAGAAGGGTCTTCCCCAGAATGGGATCAAAAAAGCCAAGATGGCAACAATAACGATGCTGTTGTAACCCCACCTGTTTTCATGTATATTGCAACCTTGATTTTTTTTAACCATACTGTGGTTAACACCCCCTGGTCCTCCCCTCTAATTCAGAATTCAAAGAGGAACACAACTACATTGTCTCTAACTGAAGCAATAATTATTACAACTATCACATCCATAAAGCTTTACAAGCAGATTGAAGATGTGCAGATTGGTGACCACTAGAATGTTAAATTAAAATATGTGTGACAAAGCACCTTTTTGGTCTGACCTTAATCTCCCATGACTTAGATCCAGTGCACTATTCCAGGTCCTAACCCTGGAGTCAGCACACTGTACCATACACCTCTACAACAGAGTTCTCCAATCTTTCTGGGTTGGTGGCCTGGAGGGGGGAGAGGCAGGTGCCTTTTACAGTCACATGTGCACACATGAATAGGGCCGTGAGAGTGAGACAAATGGGACTATTCGCCCTTGCAGGATGCTCGTAGTGACACTGGTGCCCACATAGCTCTTGCAGTAATGCTAGAGAGTGGAATGATTCAGATTCAGATATTAAAATGTCTCGACCATGCTTCCTTTGGTTGGGTTCGTCAGTCGAAATATTGACACTTTATGTGTGATTCAGATTCCATATGCCTGACATTTTCTCAGCCTTGGCCCTTTTAAAAGATGTGGACTTGTACTCCCAGAGTTGGCTGGCCAGCCGGCTGAGGAATTCTGGGAGTTGAAGTCCATACCCCTTAAAAGGGTCACGGTTGAGAAACTGTGATCAAGTTTATAGTCTACAGGTTGTACTTGATTGAACCCACATTTATGGTCCATGTGACCAGATCTGACTTTATAATTTCTTTGTGGTGGTTATTAAGGAAACAGTTGTGAACACTATTACCATTATATGAACCCATTGTTTACAATGGGGTGGCAACCAGAAACTGAAAGTAAACATGGACATAATTGTGGACACATGACTGTGGAGGACTGCAAAATCCTATATATACAGCTGAGTGCCCAAAATGTAACATGACTCCAGAGCAGATGTTGGAACTTCAAAACCAGATCGTAAATGTCATTTTGTTGTAACATTGAAGAGCCACTTAATGATGATAATAAATTGAGGACAACCTAATCAGAAGGTGTCACAGAGCAGCAGCTTTTCTGCTAACAAACTTTATGAAAAGATGTATCATATGCATTTGTTAGTTTGGATGCACTTTCAGGTTAAGCATGTGTATTAGTGTCAGTGATTACCTAGAAACTTAAACAGAAATCGTTATTCTGCATTGTTCTAAATAACTAATAACTCATAATTATGTTCCTCTTGGTCTTCAGAATGGGAAGAATCCAAATTTGAATTTCCTCCCAGCCTGAAAGAAACTATCAAAAAGCATCTGACTTGGCAGTGCTGTTCGCTGTGGTTGCAGATAAAGAATATATTGAAGAAAATAATGATAAATCCTTTAATGGAACTATTTATTACACTGTGCATTATAGCAAATACCATGCTGATGGCATTGGAAAATCTTTCATTATCATCAGAACAGGTTATTGAAGGAAATAATGTAAGTGAATTCAATTTCTTATTAAGGTGCATGCCAGCCAATAATTATGTTTTCTGGGAAAACGTTCCTTTTTCAAAGTTTGATACTCTAAATGTTATACATATTAATTATGCGTTAAATTATTCATTTTCTTCTACTCAGATCTCTGAACTCAGTCAGTTGCATAATGAAGTGGCCAGGCATCTTCAGGAGCAGTCAAGAAAACTCAAGATGGTTTTAATAATTGCCATCTTGATTTTTTAATGCCTTTTTCATTGTAGATATTTTTATTTGAATATGAGTTGATTTTTTTCTTGGTGTCACTCTTGAATTTTCCTGGGTAAAACAAAGTTATAAAGATTATTTATTTACTCTTTTAGATTTAAATCTTTTAGTTTTTCTCCCTTTTCGACTTTATTTTTCTCAAGGAAAAGTAGACACCCTACAGCAGAGGCCAAAACCTGGGACCTCTGGGTGGGTGTGGGTTCAGTAAGGTCAAGATGCCAGAAGCCCTGCCCTGTTATAACCCCACAGAGCCTGTGATTCTCAACTTTGGCAGTGTGAAGATGGGTGGACTTCAACTCCCAGAATCCCCCAACCAGGTGGGAGTTGAAGTCCACCCATCTTCACACTGCCAAGGTTGAGAAACATTGCATTAACCATTAAGCATAAGGAAGTGGTGTGGCTTTAATTGTGGTTGTCTACAATGTGTGTTCAAAAAAGTGAGGATTGCACCACAACAGTGAGATTGAAGCAACACACATAACAACAAGCCAGAGCTTTGATCTCACTGTCTTGGGGCAATGAATTCCAGAGTGCCCAAAGACACAGAATCACAGAGCTGGAAGGGACCTTGAAGGTCTTCTAGTCTAACCCCCTGCTCAAGCAGGAGACCCTACACCATTTGAGACAAGTGGTTGTCCAGTTTCTTCTTAAATCCCTCCAGGGTTGGCGCACTCACAAATTCTGGAGGCAAGTAGTTCCACTGGTTAATTGTTCTCACAGTCAGGAAACTTCTCCATAGTTAACAGAGTTGGAAGGGACATTGGTGGTCTTCTAGTCCAACCCATTGCTCAGTTCTAGGTTGCTTCTCTCCTTGATTAGTTTCCATCCATTGATTTTGTGCTTGCCAGATCTCCTTCTTTTTTTTTTATTGAAAAAGTTTTATACAAACAAATTTTCCCCCTTTTAACCTCCCCACCATACAATATAAATCTCATACAGATACTATGCCCCCTCCCCTCCCCCCAACCCCCAAAAAATTTCTCATTCAAATACTATACTAAATACTTTACCCCCTCCCCTCCCCCCGTCTTAAAATAGATTACTCATTCACATATTGTACCCCCTCACCTCCCAGCAATCATAATATAAATTTCTCTTAAAATAACAATATTTCATTAATCCCATCTTCTAGTTTAATTATGCATATATATTACCCCACCCTCCACCCTAACCCACCCCCACCTCCCACTCAACCCCCCCCCCCGACTTCCGCTATACACCACTCTAACAATTCCAAGCATCCCATGTATTATTTACTCTGATCATCTATCAGTCTAAACATTCTTACCTAAAGGCTACATTATACCTCCTAGTCTGGTATTTATTCTGTATGTAATCAATCCATTTTACCCATTCCTGTGTGTAATTCTCCTGCTTCTGAGCTTTTAAGAAAGCTGAAATTTTTGCCATTTCGGCGAACCCCGCCACCTTCTGAATCCATTGATCAATTGTCGGTAAAAGATCTTTTTTCCAATGTTGCGCAATCAACAACCTAGCTGCTGTGACCATATACAAGACCAATTTTGTTTCCCCTTTAGTAAAGTCCTTAGTTATACCCAATAAAAACATTTGCGGAGTAAATTGTATTCTTTTCTTAAATACATTTTGCATAACCCACCATATTTTTATCCAAAAAGCTTTAACCTTGTTGCAAGTCCACCATACATGAAAAAAGGTAGCATCTAGGCACCCGCATCTCCAACATTTTGGTTGAACATTTGGGTACATGCATGATAATTTTTTAGGATCTAAATGCCATCTGTAAAACATTTTATAAAAGTTCTCCCTTAAATTCTGTGACTGTGTAAATTTAACATTCTGAACCCATATTTTTTCCCACGTTTCCAACATGACCACTTCACCAAAATTCTGAGCCCATTTAATCATACAATCCTTAACCAGTTCACTTTCTGAATCTCTTTCTAACAGTACATTATATATATTTTTAATGCCTTTAATGCCTACCCATTACATGCCCCTGGAAGGGCAGTGAGATGAAAAAAGGAAATAGTACAATTATAATCCTTCCATAGGCATGAAAGCCATCTGGGTGACTTTGGGTCAATCACCAAGAAACAGGGAGTTCTAGTCCCACCTTACGCATGAAAGCCAGATGTGTGATTTTGGGCCAGTCAATGTCTCTCAGCAAAACTCAACTCACAAGTTTGTTATTATTGGGAAAATCAGAAGATGTTCACCATCTTGAGTTACTTATGAACTAATAAAGGGGGGATAAAAATCTAATAAATAAATAAATAAATAGACTTTGCCTTTTGCAATAACAAATCTGGAGCCATCAGTATTTCATAGTTCTGATGTATTTTTTTTGCAGGTATTCACTGCCATTTTTACGGCAGAAATGGTCCTCAAGATGATTGCCCTGGATCCGTATTACTATTTTCAGTGCTCCTGGAATGTGTTTGACTTCACTGTGGTTATTATAAGCATAATAAACCTGTTTCTGAAAATGCGGTCACCAATTTTCAGAACGGTAATAATTTGATTTTCAGTCAAGTATAAATCTTTTATGTCCATCCTGTGAACAAACTCTTACTTTTTAAAGGAAACGAATTAGAATGCTAAATTTGAATAATGAAGTGCCTTATTTTTGGCAATAATTTTGCCAGTTTTTGCCGGATGCATATTCTGTGTTGTTGTCTTGGTACAGTACAAGGTGAGATCCAATAATATATAATAATGACAATTCTCTCTTGTTGATAGGATCCTCTTCTCTTGAGCGGGCCTGATAGAATAGCTAGTCACCAGAGAAACACCATATGAAGCAGCATATTTACCGGTTGATTCAGATAGCATTTGCTGGCATCAGGAAGCATTTGTAATTCTCTCTGAATCATTAATGACAACATGTACTATATATAATTTCAGATGTAAATGTCATCCTCTTATACAAGTGAGTGTTTATACAAAAGGGCATTTTGAACTTCCTTTTGGTATGAATAGTCTGATACATTTATTTTATCAGACCAGACTGTTGTGCACTGCATTATTATATGCAGCTTCAATGAAGGGGAGTAAGTCAGCCCAATCAGTCTGCTGGTATTGAATGTAGCACCTTAAGTAGCGCTCCACCATCACATTTATTCTCTCTGCAGCACCATTGGTCGTGGGGTGGAATGCAGAATTTAAGGCCCTACGAGGACCTCACGATTGCTACAAATCTGTGCCAGAACTAGGAGGTGAAATGCATCTCCCAGTCAGAAAGGATGAACTGTGTGCATAGTATAAAACTCAAATCTAACTGCTGGATTTCTCTGTTTTTTCCTTTCCTCCCCAACCCTGTCTTATCCCCAACAGCTGAGAATCTTCAAACTTTCAAAATTTTGGCCAGCTTTAAATAAGCTTATGAAAATAATGTTGAAATCAGTAGGCCCACTGGGTAACCTCACCCTTGTTCTGATATTCACTGTATTCATTTTTGCCGTGGTTGGCAAACAAGCCTTTGGGAATTACTACAGCACTGTTGCTGCTAACGCTAGCATCTGCAATGACGACGGTGTGCCAGATTGTCCTTTCCATAATAGTTCTGAGACATGCCAGTTGCGTTGGCATATGAAAGATTTTTTACATTCATTCCTTATTATATTCCGAATTCTGTGCGGAGAATGGATTTCCACCATGTGGGAATGCATGCAAATTGCCGGGGAAGGACGGTGCATAATTCTGTTCATGCTGGTCCTGGTTTTAGGAAACCTGGTGGTAAGTTTCCAAATATTTTTGTCAGGGCAATTTAAATTGGAGCCTTTCTCGGTTAACAAAATGAGGAGGAGAACTTTCCCCTCCAAAGTCCTGTCATCTACCCTGTTTCTCCAAAAAAAAGACTCCCCCGATAATGAGCCCTCCCTGAAAATATTGCAACACAGCAGCAGCCATGAGGTGACCACGCTCGCCACCACTTGAATCTCAAAACTAATAAGATCTCCCCGAAAATAAGGCCAAGTCTTATTCTTGGGGAAACATGGTAATTTCTTCTGTAAACAGTGAAATGATTGAAGAAGGAAGGGAAAGAAAAGGAGAAAAGAAGAAAGTAGAGAATGGAGAGAAAGGAAGAGAGGAGAGGAGATGAGAAGAAGAGGAGGGAAGGAAGATAGTGAGGAGGAGAGGAAGATGGAAGGGAGAAGGAGAGAAGGAGAGAGGGTAGGAAGGGAAAGAGGAAGAGAGGACGAGGCGAGAGGTAAGGGAAGAAGGAAGGGAAAAAAGGAAGGAAGGAAGTAGAGAAGGGAGGGAGAAAAGGAAAGGAGAAGAAGTTGGTGTCAAAATAGGCAAGAGATGGTAAAAAAACCAACCCGAATGGAATATTACAGTTCTATAAATGGAATGACAAGTGTATTAGAATTATGAATGTTAAAAAAAGAATAATAATTATGTGAATGTATATATAGAGAACAAAAAATAAAAAACTTTATTAATCAAACAGTGATATGATTTACTTCTGGAATAATGCATACTGTGAATTTTTATATATTTGTTTATTAGACTTTCTGTTTATTTGCTTCCTCAATCTTGCACTTTTATCAGAGCTGATAACCTTTTACAATACAGGTAGTCTTCAACTGAGACCATTTCTGTTGCTAAGCGAGATAGTTGTTAAATTGTTAATTGCATTGTGCTCCATTTTACAACCTTTCTTGTCATCATTGTTAAGTGAATCCCTGCAGCTGTTCAGTTGGTAACACAGTTGTAAAGTGAATCTAGCTTCCCCACTGATTTTGCTTGCCAGAAGGTCACAAAAGGGGATCACGACCCCAGGACAGGTCCTAAGTACATGCCAATTGCCAAACATGCAAATTGATTTGATTTGATTTATTGGATTTATATGTCGCTCTTCTCCCAAAAGTGAATCTGTGAAACCATTGACTTTGCTTGATCTCATAAGGGGATCATATGATTCTTGGACACTCCAGTTGTCATAAATGTAAGACAGTTATCAAGTCTCTTATTTTTGATCATGTGACCATGGGGATTCTGCAATGGTCATCAGTATGAAAAATGGTCCTAAGTCCCTTTTTTAGTGCTGTTGTCTTCAAGTGGTCACTAAGTTAATGGTTGTAAGTCGAGGACTATCATATTTTTCGGAGTATAAGATGCACTTTCCCCCCTAAAAGAGGGTGAAAATTTGGATGCATCTTATATGTCAAATGTAGCGCCCCCCCCCTTGCCGGCCCTCACCCTTTGGCCTCTGCCTCCCAGCAATTTGCCTCCTTGCAGCAAACAGCAAACAGCCTGTTTCAGTTTCAGCTTCAGCGAAGCTTGATTAGCATAAGCAACTGAGTGTCGGTTGGATCGCCCTCCTGTCCATCAGCTGTTTCAAGCTGCTGGGATTACCATTGCTTAGTGCCGCCTCCGTGCACCCTGTTTTCGGCCTCCATGCACTCCATTTTCCACCCATTCCGATCCCTGCCACCCGGAATGGGTGGAAAATGAGGTGCGCAGAAGCTGAAAAAGGGGCGTGCAGAGGCTGAAAATGGGGCACGCATAGATGGCAATAGACTATGGCAATCCCTGCAGCCTGAAACAACTGATCATCGGGAGGCCGATCCAACCAACAATTAGCTGCTTGTGTTAATCAGGCTGTGCTGAAATTGAAACTGAAACATGCTCTTTGCTGCAAGGAGGCAAATTGCTGGGAGGCAGAGGTAGATTTTTTTTCTTGTTTTTCTCCCCAAAAGCTAGGTACATCTTATACTTTGGAGCATCTTATACTCCGAAAAATACGGTACTTGTCTCTTACTCTTTATATTTTAAAAAATATTGCTTTTCCCCACACTCAGGTCCTCAACCTCTTTATCGCTCTGCTGCTGAGTTCCTTCAGTAGTAGCGATTCCGAAATAGAAATAGACGACCACAAACCTGAGCCTGGAAAGTCTTTAGCCCTGATTCAGAGGGGGCTGCGATTTGTTAGACTTTTCCTGTGGGATTTGTGTTGCCATGTCTTCCTGAAGAAGCTGAGGATAACAGGCCCAAAGAAAAAGAACGAGACAACTGCCATTGAAAGGTCCTGTGATTCTGAACATATGAAAGAGATCTCGGAGAACTCTGCTAGCAAGGAATCCTTCGGGAATTGGGATAAACTTCCGTGGGATAGAAAGCAGGAAGATTTCGTGACAGATTACAGGGAGATTCCCACTATCCCCCTGGCTGAACTGGAGACAATAAGTGTTGAGGACATGGACCTTTGTACCCTGGTAGGAAACCATTATCCTAACTTGCGGGGGGCAGGGAGGGGGGAGATTCCCCCTATAAAGTATAATTAAACAATTGGGAAAAATTTCTTTCTATTTTTTATGTGGTTCTGTATTGGCTTCCTTTTTTGTTGACATGTACCAAACAAATTTTCTATTAGCAGTAGTTAACTTTGGAGGCATCTGAAGGGATGAAACAGGTTAATCTGTCTGTCTGTCTGTCTGTCTGTCTGTCTGTCTGTCTGTCTGTCTGTCTGTCTGTCTGTCTATCTATCTATCTATCTATCTATCTATCTATCTATCTATCTTGTTCTGTTCTGTTCAGTTCTATTCTATTCTATTTTCTATTTTATTTCTACACACACACACACACACACACACACACGTATAACTGCATGTGTGTGTGTTCCAGCATAACTCTGGAACGCCTCAAGCAATTTCAACCAAACATGATACACAGATGGCTTACTCTCTGGAAACAAATACTGTGGGGATAAGACATCCCTAACACCCCTCAGGGCGAGTGTTCTACTAAGGTAAACCCTGTTTTGCCTTAAAATGACTTCTACTGTACTGCCGTAAAATGGCTTTCCCTGTACAACGCAGAGAAGTTGCCATGGTAACAGCTTCACAGTACAGCACAAGCCCCCCCCCCCTCTGGTAAGGGGGAAAATCCAACATTAGAAATTACGTTTGGTTCGGACATTTTCCCCCTATAAATAAATACCCGGGCAACGCCAGGTTATCAACTAGTTGGTAATAAAAGCTCTTTGCCAGGATGACACAATTGAAAAATAATGATTTCAAGTAGTCTTGTAATTAATTGGGACCAATTTTCTGCTGTTAGACAGGTCAGTTGTTAAGTGAATCGTGCCTGATTTTACCACAGTTGTTAAGCACTTCACTGTAATGAATCATGCAGTCATTAAGTGAGTCTTGCTTCCCCCATTGAGTTTGCTTGCTGGAAACTGCCAGGGAAGATTGTCTATGGGGATCATGTGACCTCAGGATGCTGCACCCAGCATAAATACATTCCAGTGGCTGAGCACCTGATTTTTGATCATGGGATATAGGTAGCCCTCAGCTTATGACCACAACTGAGCTTCAAATTTACATTGCGAAGTGAGAAATTTTGCCCCATTTTATGACTTCTTTTGACACATTTGTTAAGTGAATCACTGCAGTTGTTAAATTAGTAACAAGGTTGTTATGTGAATCTGGCTTCTCCCTGGACTTTGCTTGTCAAAAGTTTGCAAAAGGGGAAGTTACTTGACCCTGGGACCCTGCAACCGTCATAAATGTGAGTTAGTTGTCAAGCATCCAAATGCACATAACCTTGGGGATGCTGCAACGGTCTTAAGTGTGAGAAATGGTCATAAGTCCCTTTTTTCAGTGCCATTGTAACTTTGAATGGTCACCAAACAAACTGTTGTAAGTTGAGGACTACTTGTATTGCACCAGTCATAAATATGAGAACTGGTTGCAGGTCCCTGTTTCAGTGCTGTTGTGACTTGGAATGATCGCTAAAGAATGGTTGAAGTTGAGAATTACCTCCTCCTCCTCTGATTTGGCTGCTGGAGGGACCCATGGCCAATAGTTCAACAAACCTTTTGAATAATCCAAATATGGCTCTAATATGCTTATACAATACAAAGCAATGCATGTTTCATGGCCAAATGACGTGGATGACATAATTTACTTTTGTGTGTTCATTTCATTCATAATATTTCAGAATATACGTTTAAGATTTTGTCATTTCTTTACTGCTTTTAATATCATTTTATGTTTGGGATGGAACTTCTTAGCGTTGGAGGAACATGAAGAACAAAACATTTCGGTGAAGCAAACTGTTTCTTGGCTGTCTTTTTCTAGGAGAACAATCTGCGAAAAAGGAGGGAAATATGCCAAGGCCAAAATCGAAGACTTTCTTCTCAAGTTTCTGAAGCTACAAGTATTTGGTCTTGGGATGTTCCCAAGGTAAACCAAATAAAAATGATCGAGATACCTTCATTACTTGCTGAGAAACTGGTATTTTGCATTCTCTAAAATTTGACCAGAGAAGTTACCATTCTTAGGTTACTCTTACAAAAGGGATCCAGATTTATTTATTTATTTTGTCTCACCCCTTTGGCATGCAGTGGGCTCTTCTGGTAAGCAGGGAAAGGCAGAACTGAGTTTGTGTGTGTGGGACAAGGAGTCCCCCATATGATACTTTACTACCAATTGAATTTTGAATTTAAAATCCAAGCAAATAGCATCCGTTCTTCAGAGGTATGTCATTTGAGTGGACAATAAACCCCGTAGGAACTCTAATTCTATAAACTCCAAATACTCTCAGTTCAGGACACATTGTCCTATCGTAGCAACAAGGAAAACATTGAATAAAGCTTTTTGCATTTCACTCATTAATTTGCTTTATTTATGTAATTGACTTATGTAGCCACCCATCGACACATGATTCAGGGCAGCCCATGAAATGTACAAACAATGACTCAATTTTGGAAAACCTTATAATGAAACACAGAATAAATAGGTCAGTTACAGTAGGAAATACATATGTACATTCAGTAGCTTGCCTCCAGAAGTTGTGGGCGCTCCATCACTGGAGGTTTTTAAAAATAGATCGGGCCGCCATTTGTCTGGAATGGAAATTTCAGGGTCTCCTGCTTGAGCAGGGGGTTGGACTAGATGACCTCCAAGTTTTTTTCCAACTCTGTTATTCTGTATTTTGCACATGAGCAGTTTGGGGCAGTATAATGTCATCCAGAACCAAAAGTAGAATATCTCCAGATCCAGATAGTCCTCAAATCATATTTTTCTTGTGGCTTAAGCCATGGATAAATTTCCTATGTATCGTAGAAGATTTTCTGCATGCTACTTGGAGATCTCAAAGCTGTGTTAAAAAGTATGTTGAGTTTCAACCTTTTTCTTTTCCTATCATGAATAGAATGTTCCTGAATAATGTGTTGAGCTGCCTTAATTCCTCATAAGTTGATTTTGGTTTTTCTTTTCTCATATCCAGATATCAGATTATGATACAAGCTGTTCAGAAATCAGCACAGTGGATCAGAGATCTCCTATCCTTCACATGCCTGAAATCAAGAAGGAACCTCAGGACTGTTTCCCACAAGGTGAAGGCCAAAGTTCAAAGTTCAAAGCCTTTATTGTCATTATACATCATGTATACAACGAAATTGGTTTTGCCTCTACTGGTGCAGTCCACACAAGAATACAAGACAACATGAATAATATAAAGAATAATCCTTATACAAGTAGTTAGGGGAAAAAACGAGTCATACATTTCCATATGTACATCATATTCTGTGCAACATGTACATTACTCTGGTGCAGGGGTCCCCAAATTTGGCAACTGTAAGACTTGTGGACTTCAACTCCCAGAATTCTCCAGCCAGCACACACTTCCACAGCATAGATGGCTGGAGAATTCTGGGAGTTGAAGTCCACAAGACTTTAAATTGCCAAGTTTGAAGACTTCTGATCTAGTGTATGATATTATATCATGGTAAATACATATTACACATTACACTGAAATTAATCTGTTTGTGGTGCTATATTGTGTTTAGGAGTCTGACAGCCTATGGGTAGAAGCTGTTTTTAAACCTATAGTCCAGCTAACTATACTTCGATGTCTTCTACCCGATGGTAAAACTGAAAAAAGACACTGGTCAGGGTGTGAATCATCCCGAGTGTCTTCCTTACTCTGCTAAAGCAGCGAGACTTGGTAATGTCATCCAGTGGTGTTAGGGGGCAACCAATGGTTTCTTGTGCTGAATTAGTCACTCTCTGTACTGGTTTGTTGTTTGTGGTTCAACTGAACATTTAAAGATGTGTCACAAATACCATTGACTTGTTTTTTGTCCTCCGGAGCCTTCATGAAAGCCTCCTGAAGCTCCTGAGCCCTCCAGAGGGCTAAAACCGCCCCTACGAGCAAACCGGAAGTGACTTCCGGTTTGCGCATAGGGTCGTTTTTTAATCCTATGGAGCTTTCAGGGAAGCCTCCTGAAGGCTCCGGAGGGCAAAAACCGGTCCTATGAGCAAACCAGAACTCTGTTCCCGAACTTCCAATTTGCCCATATGGCTCATTTTTCGCGCTCCAGAGACTTCAGGGAAGGGGGACGCTATTTTTGCCCTCCCCAGGCTCCTAAAAAGCCTCTGGAGCCTGGGGAGGGTGAAAAAAGTGTGCTAAAAATGGGGGGGGCGCATGTACGCTGGGTCGTGCACATAGCTTTATGGCTGTGGCACGCCCGCACACGACCCCCCTGCGCTCCCCCCATTTTTGGCACGCAAGCCAAAAAAGGTGCGCCATCACTGACCTATGTCCTATGACTGCAAAAAAGAAAAAGAAAAAAAGAGCCCAGGAATGGATTGGGTCCTGATCCATTTTCAAGAACTAATAATTTCTATGTTCTTTATTTCAGTCTTCATGAAATTGTTTCCATGCTGCAGAGTGAATACAGATACATTTCCAGGGAACACTTGGTGGAGATTTAGAAAAACCTGTTACAAAATTATCAAACATAATTGGTTTGAATCCTTCATTATATTCATGATATTACTGAGCAGTGGTGCTCTGGTAAGTTTACTATACTTTGAATCAACTCTGCTTTTCTTTACCTTCTGCTGTTAATAAGATTTTAATAATACAGATACTAAACTAGACTGGAATACGGAATACAGAACAGAACAGAGTAGAATATAATTCTTTATTGGCCAAGTGTGATTGGACACACAAGGAATTAGTCTTTGGTGCATATGCTCTCAGTGTACATAAAGAAAAATAATATAGAATACATTCATCAAGAATAAAAAGATATAACAGTGATAGTCATAGGTTACCAATAAGTAATCAAATCATACTAGGGAACAACAGAACAATATAAATCATAAAATACAAGAATAGGGCAGAGTAGAACAGAACAGAATAGCTTTATTTGGCTAAGTGTGATTGGACACACAAGGAATTTGTCTCCAGTGCATAAACTCTCAGTGTACATACTGTACAAACAACAAAGTAATATAATCTTAAGATACCAATAGGAGAAGGTAGATGAAAAGATGAGACATACCATAGCAATAAATCCTTACTACATGGGTAAATATACTTAGACATAGGGCAATACTTAAGGATTATGTGTTCAGCAGTGATGACACTGTGTGTGTGTGTGGGGGGAAATCTTTGTGTCTAGCTATCTTGGCATGCAAGGGACGCGGTGGCTCAGTGGTTAAGATGCTGAGCTTGTCTATCAGAAAGGTTGGCAGTTTGGTGTTTCAAATCCCTAGAGCAGTATAACCGAGTGAGCTCCCATTACTTCTGCCAACCTAGAACTTTGAAAGCACGTAAAAATGCAAGTAGAAAAATAGGGACCACCTTTGGTGGGAAGGTACTAGCATTCCGTGTGCCTTGGGTGTTTAGTCATGGCGGCCACATGACCACAGATACGACTTCGGACAGTGCTGGCTCTTCGGCTTTGAAACGGAGATGAGCACTGCCCCCTAGAGTCAGGAGCAACTAGCACATATGTGCGAGGGGAACCTTTACATTTTACTTTATCTTGGCATACAATGCCCTATCCTGGCTTCCTAAGGGGAGGAGTCAGAATAGTTTTGTCCAGGATGTGAAGGGTCTGCAGATAAGGTATTTGATTTTATTATAGTCTAAATCAGTGTTTTTCAACCACTGTTCTGCGGCACACTAGTGTGCCGCGAGATGTTGCCTGGTGTGCCATGGGAAAAATTGAAAAGTAATAATAAAAGTAAGGGCTCGCCTCTTGCACACGGGCGTTCCGATCAGATCCGTCTGGCGGGGACGAGAAGCGAGGAGGCAGAAAAAGAAACGGAGGCTAAGGAGCTTCCCCCCCCCGCCTCCTCCCAGCAAAAATCTAACCGGGGAGCCAGGCGGGCAGTAGCAAATTAGCCGATCACGCCGCGTGATCAGCTAATTTGCAACTGCCCGCCGGCTCCCTGATAAGATTTTTGCGGGGGAGGGGGAAAAGCTCCTTGCCTCCGTCTCTTTTTCTCCCTCCTCGCTTCTTGGGGTTCCACCAATGAGGGAGCAAGGCCCGCCCAGCGCCAGGCTTTGGGCTAACACAGAGGTCTGCAAAGGTGGCTGTTTTAAGACTGGTGGACTTCAATTCTCAGAATTCTGGGAGTTGAAGTCCACCAGTCTTAAGAGCCAATTTTGCAGATCCCTGCCTGGGCTAATATGATTGATGCCCTTGGTGGACTTCAACTCTCAGAATTCTGGGAGTTGAAGTCCACCAGTCTTAAGAGCCAATTTTGCCCAGGTTGCGCACTGAATAAAGTATTTTATAATTTTTCATATTTCTGTTTACTTACTATTTCATAATAAAGTAATTATAAAATACTTTCTTTGTGTTTATTTGATTCCTATTCAAGAGAATTACTTTATATATAGTCAATATAGGCACAGAGTTAAATTTTTTAACATTTTCTAATGGTGGTGTGCCTCGTGATTTTTTTCATGAAACAAGTGTGCCTTTGCCCAAAAAAGGTTGAAAAACACTGGTCTAAATGACTTCTGATTTATAATTCCAGATCTTTGAAGACATTTATCTCACTACAAGAAAGATCATACAAAAAATTCTCAGCTATGCCGATGTATTCTTTTTCTGTATCTTTTTCCTGGAGATGCTTCTCAAATGGGTGGCCTACGGCTTTAGAAAATATTTTACTGATGGCTGGTGTATTCTTGATTTCTTTATTGTGTGTGTGAGTACCATGTATTTTCTTGTTGGGTGCATTGCTGCAATGTGGAAATAGGAAAAGTAGTTTCTCACATAGAAAGCCTGAGAAAAACCATTCCCATTTCCTATATCTAACAAAATGAAGTTCAATGTAGAGAAAAGTAAGGTGTTACACTTAGGCACCAAAAACAAATGTTCAAGTACTGATTAGGTGAATCTTGGCTCAATAACAGTGAACTGCGAGAGGGAACTTGGAGTCCTATTAGAAAATCACTTACATATGAGTCAGCAGTATGTGGCAGCAGCCAAAAGCAGCCAACACAGTCCTAGGCTGCATTAACAGAAGGATAGAATCACATGAAGTACTAGTACCACTTTATAAGGCCTTGGTAAATCCACACTTGGAATATTGTATCCAGTTTTGGTCACCACGATGTAAAAAAGATGTTGAGATTATAGAAAGCATGCAGAGAAGAGCCACAAAGATGATTAGGGGACTGGAGGCTAAAGCATATGAAGAACGGTTGATGGAATTGGGTATGTCTGGTTTAATGACAAGAAGGACTAGGTGTGACATGATAGCAGTCTTCCAGTATTTGAGAGGCTGCCACAAAGAAGATTCTCCAAATCACCTGAGAGCAGGACAAGAAGCAACGGATGGAAACTAATCAAGGAGAGAAACAGCCTAAAGCTAAGGAGAAATATCCTAGTAGTGACCAGAACAGATTGTCTTCAAAGGTTGTGGTTATTCCATCACTGGCGGTTTTTGAAAAGAGACTGGATAATCATTTGTCTGAAATGTTAAAGGATCTCTTGAGCAGAAGGTTAGACTAGAGGACCTCCAAGGTCCCTTCCAACTCTGATGTTGTATGATTCTATGATTCTAAGCTAGTGAAGGCAATAAAAGGAGACAACATTAAAATGGGGTGGGTATGTGGGAGAGGAAACTAAAGAGTAAGGCTTTCATAGGAAGCATACATTTGATATTTGCTAAACCTCTTAGCATGGTTTTTCCAGGAAGTAAACCAGAATTACAAGTTGTCTTTTTGCAGTTCAATTGTACTTTTCCTGTTTTTCACAGGTTTCTTTGCCTATGTTGAAACCTATGCCAACGACAAAAGTGTGTGACAGTAAGATCTCCACAAAATCTTTAAGAACATTGAGGGCCCTCAGACCTCTCCGAGCACTGTCCAGATTTAAAGGAATAAAGGTATTAAATCTTCTTCCCTCCCTCCCTCTCCTTCCTCCCTCCCTCCCTCCCTCCTTCACCCCTCCTTTCTTCTCTCCCTTCCTCTCCTTCCCTCCCTCCCTCTTTTTTCTCTTCTTCACTCTCCTTCTATCATCCCACCCCTCCTTATCCCTCCTCCCTCCTTCCTTCTCTCCCTCCCTTTTTTCCTCCTTTCTTCCTCCCTCTCCTCCCCTTCCCTTCCTCCTTCCTTCTCTCCCTCCCTCCCCCTCATTCGTTCCTTCCCTCCCTCCTTCTTTCCCACCCTCCCTCCTTCCTTCGTTCTCTCCCTCCTTCATTCTCTCCCTCCTTCTCTCCTTCCTTCTCTCCCTCCCTCCCCCCCTCTTCCAAAGATTATATTTCAAATACTGTATGCCTATCTTTTGGAACTAGATATTGTTTTATTTCAGATGTATAGGACTGATGCATTATTTCAGCCATGGCTCCTTCTCTTTCTGTTTTGAGTATTGCAGGAATATTAGAGAACATTTAAGATTCTAAGGAAGATTCTAATGAAAAACATTTGTTGCTACCCTAGTCAAATTCAGCCATATATTTGAATAATGCTGCTTTACCTAACATACTTCATTTTTAGATTAGGAATTTATTATTCAAAGTACTGCCCTGTGGGGTGGGGGGGATCATTCTCTGGATACATAGCAGCACCTGCCACCTTGCCTGACGTGGTTTGAAGCTTTTAACTCATGTATTCTGGTTGTTGTTGTTTTTTTTGGCCCATCTGCTTTTCTCCCAGATTCCCCTGATTTTTAATGAAGGATAAGGAAAACACTTTGAAAATTTAGCTGGTCTAAGATTTATGGGCAGGTAAAGTTTGGGATGGACCAAGATTTGTCTGAGTTGAGACACCTGGACCTTATGGGGAGACTATTCTACCAGGACAGTGTTTCTCAACCTTAGCAACTTTAAGATGTGCGGACTTTGAGAGTACTCATTTCTTCATACTACAGGTGGTCCTCGACTTGCAACAGTTCATTTAGTGACCGTTTAATATTACAATGGCACTGAAAAAAGTGACATAACCATTTTTCACACTCACAACCATATCCCCAATAGTCACGTGATCAAAATTCAGGTGTTTGGCAACTGACTCATATTTATGACAGTTGCGGTATCCCGGGGTCACGTGATCCCCCTTTTGTAATCTTCTGACAAATAAAGTCAATGAGGGAAGCCAGATTCACTTAACACTTAACCGCCGTGTTAGTAAATTAACAACTGCAATGATTCACTTAACAATTGTGGCAAGAAAAATCATAAAATGGGGCAAAGCTCACTTAAGAAATTTCTCACTTAGCAACATAAATTCAGGGCTCAATCTGGTGGTAAATCAAGGATGGTCTGTACTATTTGTCCTTGCAATGGGAACTGATTGTGTATCTCCATTTTCCTTCCTTCCTTCCTTCCTTCCTTCCTTCCTTCCTTCCTTCCTTCCTTCTTTTCTTTCTTTCTTTCTTTCAGGTTGTTGTGAATGCACTGGCCGGCGCTATCCCTTCCATTGGAAATGTGCTTCTTGTCTGCATTGTACTTTGGCTCCCATTTAACATCTTAGGAGTGCAACTGTTTGGAGGGAAATTTTCATGTAGGAACATTGAAAATAAGAATAGTTGCATCAATAAGACTATCAACTTTAATCATGTTGGGAATGGGTACCTGGCACTCCTTCAAGTGGTATGTTTAATAAAATGGATATTAAATATCTTTGGAATAATAGAAAATACTTGTAGCTCAGGTTTTAGATTTTGATAGTCGTTTGCTCTCCAAGCTTGTTTCAATTTAGTTTCTGAACATTTCGTTACCCGACTAGGTAACATCAGCAGCAGGATTTTCTTGTCCTGTTCTCTTTAGCTTATAAATGTCTTGTGTGCCAATGTGGTCAGTCGGTCGTGTGATTGGTTGTTCTTTTGGAGCTATATTTAATATAGATATGTGCAGCCAGATGTGTGCAGGCAGAATATGTTATTAATAGCTGATTGTGGAGAGATTCGCTTAGGGTGCAAAAGTTATGAGGAGAGCTTTAAAAAAAAACAGTGCTGTGGAAAATAAGACAATTAAAATATCCTTGTGCTATTTGAACAAAGTCCAAACACAACATTTGTGTTTACACAGCAGTGTAGAACAGTTAGTTGATTATGGTTAGTAGCAGCATGATTGGCTTCTGTAGTTATCTAAACTCAGTATTCGCGAAATAGAGAAATGAATCTTGTAGTTGCATTATAAATAAAATTAATAATGGTCATAATCAGTGACGTGCGGTGAGGTTTATGACTAGTGAGGCACTGACACAGTGCTGAGTTTCAAATATTTTTAGACTTGTGGACTTCAACTCCCAGAATTCCACAGCCAGGCATGCTCAGTTCCAATTTAAAGCGACAGCATTTGTTTTTCTCCTTTGCTCCTTCTTTCTTTTTCTTTTTCTTCTCCTTCCCCTCCTTCCTCCCTCTCTCCCTTCCTCCCCCTCTCTCAAACACACACACACACACACACACACACACACACACACACACACACACAGAAGTTGGATTGGAGTATCTCTCCTACCCCTTCCCTCTCTCACTCACTCTCAAACAAACCCCCACACACACAAAAGTTGGATTGGATATCTTTTCCAGTGGCTTGAAAGCAGCTCCTCTGCCATCCCCCCCCCCCATTCCCCTGCTGCCTTTCCCAAACACCTCCACCATTGCAAATGCAGCCTGCTGTCTGGGTGGGAAATGCCTGGAACACAATAAAGCCCACCCACCACCTCCTGCTGGCAGGCTGGGGTGAGAGGAGAGGCAGAGAAGCCGGAGGGGAGCCGAGCCTTCCAAAAGAAAAAGGCTGGGGGGAAGTGTGTGTACTACAGCATGGCTCTTTGCCTGGCTTCCTGCCTCCTCCTGTGGTCTCCTCAGTGCTCACTTGTGCTCTCCCTCCCCAAGTATAGTTTGATTTGGCTCTTTGCTTGGCTTCCTGCCTCCTCCTGTGGTCTCCTCAGTGCTCGCTTGTGCTCTCCCTCCCCAAGTGTAGTTTGATTGCAGGTGGAGCCACGTTGCCTTTTCAAACTTGTAATCAGTGAAGCTGGGCTAGATTTTTATATAGTTTTATCCAGCTGTGTGTGTGTGAGAGAGAGAAATGAATGGGGGCCTGGGGAGGAAGTCACTACACTTGGGGAGGGAGAGCACCAGTGAGGTTAAGCAGAGTCATCCACGGTGAGGCAGCAACTAGCTCAGCTTTTTCCTTTTCCTTTTTTTTTTCATGATGAGAGTGGTGAGGCTGTGCCTCACTTGCCTCACCTGACTGCACGTCACTGGTCATAATTGATTCCCCTAACTTTAGCAGTAAAAATATAGACAACATTACCTAATTTAAAAAGGAGTCGAGTCTTGCTGCTTTGAGCTAATATTTTTTTTCCCTTTTACATATCATGGAAAGCCTGATTCTCTTAATTATTCCTTTGTCAACCAGGTGGGATGGGAGGACTAAATCTGTGTCTCTATTTTTATCCTGTTCTGGACATCAAAAGAAGCAGATGGATCAAGTGAAGTCAATACTGTCATCGCTTCTTAATTTTCTGTGATCTTTCATTTCAAATTCAAATCCTCTAGCCCTGTTGTAATATTTGGAGTAAATAGGGCAAAAAAATTAGATACAGAATAATAAATAAGGTGTGGGAATAATAAAAATACAGTAAGGGAAAAGTAACTCCATTGTTTTATATTTCTATGTTTTGTCCAAGAAAACTGAATGTTTGTTATCTGCACCCATTAAGGGTTTTATATATTTCTAAAGAAAAAGAAACAAATGAATTTTGTTTTAAGTACAGAAGATGTCCTGAAGTGGCAGACCGGGGAAAGTTTGCAATGATTTTTGAGAACACAGTAAAGTCTAGCTGTATAAGACAAATCAAGGAGGAAAAGCATAGGAAAGTTTAATAATTTGGCTTAATAATATCTCCATTTGTTTTTTTCCCCCCAGGCAACATTTAAAGGCTGGATGGACATTATGTATGCTGCGGTAGATTCACCTAATGGCGTAAGCTGTAAAAAGAAGTTGCTATATTTCTTTTTTTTAGATATCTTCCTGTTTCAGTTAGCAATCTTGCAATACTGTCCCTAAAACTATAATTTTCCAGCTTGAGCATCAGAGATGCTATGAGATAATATTAGCAGATTTTAAAAGCTGGTCAACATTGTGGCAAGAAGAACAGTAAAGAATTGACATTAATCAGTTGACATTGTTCAGGTACAGGTTTGGGATTAAGTACTAGAAAATAAGAATATTCAAATTTCATTCCAAATTTGGGAAATACTAATTTGACTGTAATATTTTTATGCCATGTAGAAAGCTCACCGGTGAAATCAATGGCAAAGAAAAAAATTTAAATTAGCCCAGGATTTTTTTAAAACTCAGGTTTTGTTAAGGCTTAACGTCTGGGGGTCATACATCTTCATAAACCATCATGGGTCAGATTAGATTAAATCAACAAGAAAGACACCATGTTATAGCCAGCCATTCTTTGCCACTCTTACAGCTCCTGGATAAGATAGGAAAGTGTAACAGCCTGCCTTCAGAAGATGTGGGTGCTCCATCACTGGAGTTTTTAAAGAAGAGATTGGACAGTGATTTGTCTGGAATGGTACGGGGTCTTCTGCTTTAGAAGGAGGTTGGACTAGAAGACCTCTAAGATCCCTTCCAACTCTATAATTTTGTTATTTAGATTTCCAAATCCCCTGCTTGGAACTCTGAAATAGTTGTTTTCATAGCTTCTGTTGGATATTTGGCTAGTTGTGATAATAATAATGTTAGATATTAACATATATCGCGGCAAGTCTCCTCTCTGGTCCGCCGCTATGGCGGGAAACAGGTATCGCTCTGATTGGTCGAGAGGCATACCCGATCCCTATAAAAGGGGAACCCTCAGACCACAGAGCAAGCTGGATCACTACTACTACTAATAAAGAGCTGTTAAGTCACTACGTGTCCGGAGTCTGTTCTCTCGTTGCCCGAATCTAACATTGGTGACGAGGGTGGGATCGAGAGACAGATAGGACGAAGAAGCTACCTCCAGAATCCCAGGATTCGATCCAGCCCAGGAATTCGGCAGAAATTCCGGCAGCCATCTCAGGCCATCGCAGCGCGGCAAATTCAACGCAGAGAAGATGGCGATGCACACTCCTCCCGCTCCGTTCGACCCGATGAACGACCAATGGGAGGCATACATAATTCGTTTCGAGTTTTCTCGAAGCAAACGAATACACGGGAATAACCGATTCCCGAAAGAAGAACATCTTCCTCAGCTACTGTGGGCGAGAAGTTTTCAACACGGCCAGAGACCTCTCTGAGCCTACACCGATACAAGCGGTATCATGGACAGCGCTACAGCAGACTCTGCAAACTCATTACGCGCCAAAACCTTCCCGCCACGTTTGCCGCCAGGAATTCAACACGCGAAACCAGAAGGTGGGAGAATCAATCAACCAATATGTTGCAGCCCTACGTAAAGCAGCGACTCACTGCGAGTTCAGGGATCTGGACGAGCAAATCCTGGCAAGACTTGTTTGTGGGTTAAAGGACATTTCGCTACAAAAAAGGCTGTTGGCAAATCCAAATTTAACCCTACAAATAGCGCTAAACGAAGCAAGGGCATCCGAATCAGCGGAAAGATCATCGGAAACCATACAACGCGGGTTCAACGCGAGCCAGCCAGCACCCAGACACGCCAGAGTCCACTACGAGGACACCAACCCAGACTTCGAGGATGCCGAGTTCGAGGAAAGTCACCTGATGCGGAGCAGTCACATGAGGCCTGGGGGGAGATCCGGATTCTGTTTGCCACTCTGCGCAAGCTGCGGAGGGAACCACCCCCGGTCTACCTGTCGGTTCAGGAAAGTTGTTTGTTCACACTGCGACAAACTTGGGCACATCGCATGAGTGTGCCGGAGCAAAGTCCCTGCCTCCTCACGGCAGCCTCCAATGTACCACCAACAGAAGTCCAACCCAGGGACTTGGCGAAATCAAAAAGGGCGCCCAGAGAGAAACACACGAGAGTTTACCCAGAGAGACAATTCCCATAGAGCTGAAAGGGCGTATTCCCAGAGAGATTACACACAAAGAGCTGAGAGAGCGTTCTACCAGGACGCTCAACGGGAGTATTGCCAGGATACCGATGCAGAGATAGAGTTGACCCAGAGAGAGGAATTGCGAACCTATCTCACCACAATAAGTCAGGTCCGCACCAAGCGGCCTAAAAAGCTGAAAGTCACAGTCCTCTTGGAGGGCTCTCCTTGCGAGCTGGAAGTTGACACAGGATCGTCCCTGACGATCATTTCATGGGCCTCCATAAAAAAGGCTATCCCTAGCCTCAAAAAGAGCCAACTACGTGCACCAGACATCCTGCTACGAGACTACCAGAGGAACCGAGTCCCCATCGTGGGCCAAGGGACATTCCAAATTAGTTTCAAGGACATCGTAGCCCAGCTGCCTGTGACCATCGCCAGCGCGCCATTACAGAACCTTCTTGGACTAGATTGGTTTGAAGCCCTGGGGTTAGAAGTCACCGGGATCAACGCCGTGGAGAACAGCAGCGCTGAACAGATTTTTAAGGAGTTCGAGGATGTGTTCAGCCCCGGTCTTGGTAAGTATGTGGGCCAACCTATCTCGTTCAATTTAGATCCAAAAGTGGCGCCAATCCGACTTAAACCAAGACGAGTGCCTTTTGCACTCCGCCCAAAAATTGATAAAGAGATCGATAAATTAGTAGAGCAAGGAATCCTTGAGCCGGTGGATCATGCGCGCTGGGAAACCCCCATTGTGACCCCAGTCAAACCAGACGGGTCAGTCCACATCTGTGCGGACTATAAATGCACAATTAATGTCGCGCTACAACAAAGCGCATATCCTGTGCCAGTAGTACAACACTTATTGCACTTGTTGGGGCCAGGAAAGATATTTGCTAAACTAGACATGGCACAAGCTTACCAGCAATTGCCCGTGGATAGCGCCACAGCGGAGGCTCAAACTATAGTGACGCACAGAGGAGCATTCAAATGCAACCGGCTACAATTCGGTGTGAGTATTGCCCCAGGTCTGTTCCAGAGCGTCATGGAATGGCTTTTGCAAGGGATACCGGGAGTCGTCCCCTATTTCGACGACATCTTGGTGTCCGCTGCAAACGAGGAGCAACTATTAAAAAGAGTCAGAACTGTTTTGGCCAGAATCAGAGAGAAGGGTCTCCGCCTCAAAAAAGAGAAATGCCAAATTAACGTCCCTAGTGTAGAATTCCTGGGATATAGAATCGATGGTCAGGGAATACACCCCACTTCAAAGAAAATTAAGGCGATCCAGGACACCCCCACACCATGAAATCAGACCGAGTTGCAGGCCTTCCTCGGACTACTTAACTTCTACAGCGTTTTTCTGAGACAGAAGGCGACCGTTGCTGAGCCATTACATCGACTACTCCAAAAGAACGCAACATGGAGATGGGGGCGATCCGAAGCAGCAGCTTTTGCCACAGTCAAGCGCCTGCTCACCACCGACTCGCTGCTAGTGCAATACAGCCAGACGCTACCACTGGTATTGACCTGCGATGCATCCCCATTCGGCGTCGGCACGGTCCTCAGCCACAGGATGCCAAACGGGAACGAAGCACCCATCGCCTTCTACTCCAGGACTCTTTCGTCGGCCGAGAGGAATTACAGCCAGATGGACAGGGAAGCATTAGCTGCTGTGGCTGGAGTTAAACGTTTCCACGAATACCTCTACGGCCGCAATTTCGAACTAATCACAGATCATAAACCGCTGTTGGGACTTTTGGTGGGAAACCGCCCCACACCAGTCTCCCTTTCGCCACGCATGACCAGGTGGACTGTTTTCCTGGCTGCGTACTCATACAAGCTGATACATCGACCGGGCTCCACTCTAGGACATGCAGACGCACTCAGCCGTTGCCCACTTCCGGATCTTTTGCCAGACCCCACTCCCGAGGTACCGGTTCTGTTAATTGACTGTTTGGACTCAGGACCGGTTTCTTCCTGCGACGTTGCCAGATTCTCTTCTAGGGACAATATAATAAAGCAAGTTCAAACCTGGGTTTGGAGGGGGTGGCCGAAGGGAAACGTGGGCCCGGAATTCAAACTGTTTTGGGCAAAACGGGATGAACTTTCAGTGTTACAAGGTTGTTTATTGTGGGGGGATCGAGTTGTTATTCCTTATGCGTTACGAAGAAATGTGTTAGAAGCGTTACATGTTGGGCATCCGGGGATCGTTAGAATGAAGGCGTTAGCAAGAAGTTACGTTTGGTGGCCAAACATGGACAAAGAGATAGAGGAATGGGTGGCCACTTGTGATCCGTGCCAAGAATCTAGACCAGCACCCCCTGAAACACCCGCCACAGAATGGGAGAAGCCTAAAGCACCCTGGTCGCGAATACACATCGATTTCGCAGGGCCAGTCCAAGGTCAGACCTTTCTTATAGTTGTGGATGCATACTCCAAATGGCTAGAAGTAGTCCTAATGACTTCAACCACGGCAGAGGCAGTCATTAAGGTACTACGGCGACTTTTTGCCACTCATGGCCTGCCCGACCTCCTGGTCTCCGATAACGGGCCCCAGTTCACGGCCATGCAATTTGAAACGAACTTAGCAGGTCAGGGAATTCGGCATGCCCTCGTCACGCCATTCCATCCGGCATCGAACAGACAGGCGGAGAGAATGGTGCGATCCGCAAAAGAGGCCCTCGCTAGGATGGGTCCAGGTGATTGGCAAACACGCATTGATCATTACCTCTTAATTCATCATATTACCCCCAGCGCAATGACGGGTAGGAGCCCCGCTGAACTACTCATGGGCCGCCGTCTACGGTCTCACCTGGACCGTCTTCACCCAAATTACTCTGCCACATCGCCCCCAGACTCTACAAGCAAAATTCGGAATTTTAGCATAGGGGATTCAGTATACGCCCACAACTATGCAGGGGGAACATTGTGGATGCCGGCAAAGGTAATTGGCATCACGGGTCCACGTTCATATTTGCTGGAGCTAGAAGATGGACGGAATTGGAAAAGGCACATCGATCAACTACGGGGTCGTCTGGCACACTCAGACCTACGAGCCGAGGAAGAAAACTATCTACCAGCACAAAGTCAGCCATCCGAGAGCCCAAACACGGAGGAACACGACACCATCGAGCCCAGGATAGAACCAGAGGTCGATCGCGAACCAGAACTACGCCAAAGCAATGAAAGCCTGCAGACCCCCGAATGCGAAGCTGAAAGAACAGGCAAAACCGATCCTGCAACCACTCCCGTTCAACCCGAACTACGGCGTTCCACCCGGGTGAGACAAACACCCACTTATTTGAAAGACTATGTAACTAACCGGAATGCTCCATCTAAGAGGGGAGGGGTGTTAGATATTAACATATATCGCGGCAAGTCTCCTCTCTGGTCCGCCGCTACGGCGGGAAACAGGTATCGCTCTGATTGGTCGAGAGGCGTACCCGATCCCTATAAAAGGGGAACCCTCAGACCACAGAGCAAGCTGGATCACTACTACTACTAATAAAGAGCTGTTAAATCACTACGTGTCCGGAGTCTGTTCTCTCGTTGCCCGAATCTAACAAATAACTTAATACACTCTGTCCTAGTTGGAGTCTAAGTCCCACTGGGTCCTAGATCAAGCAGGAGCCAGTGACACTAAAGATAAATTTAGATGTGAAACAAAGGAAGATTCTATTCTGAAACAAGGAAAGGGGGAAACCAAGCAAAGCAAATATTAGGTTTTATAACTCTGTTGGAATAAATGTCCACCTTGGTTCAATTCCAAGTGAGGAGAAAGACACTGGAAACATGGTGGCTGCTTGAAAAGATTGTTTAATGATGAACAGGATCATATGGTCTGAAGTCCTGGGCAAAAGGGAAAGAGATTCTGAGAGTGCTTGGGATTTTATGCCCTCTGTGAGCTTTTGAATTTGAGCTTATATTCTGATTGGTTGTCAGACTCCCATGGGGCCATGCAGGGGTAATTTTGTCTTTGAGTCCAAGGCTTGGTTGTCTCAGTCATGCCTGCCACATGACCATGGAGACGTCTTCAGACAGAGCTGACTCTTTGGCTTTGAAATGGAGCACCGCCTCCTAGAGTTGGGAATGACTAGCTCATATGTGTGAGGGGAACCTTTACTTATGCATTATGGGAAGTTCAAAGGAAAGAATCCTAAAAGGCTTGAATGTTGACACAGCAGCCATCAAGGATTAAACATTGCACAGGAGCTTAGTTCCATCTGAGCAGCTAGCTTGTTTCCTGTAAAATTAAGCATCTTGAATTAAAGAAGGGTAAATAGCTCATTGACTTTTCCACAAGGAAAAAATAATTTTACGGAGGCTTTTGAGCCAGGAAGTGTAGATGTCTTTAAACTGGGGGAAATGCAAATCAAATGGTATTGTTTTGCATTAGCTTCCCAGATCAGGGTAGATGCCAGTTTTGAAAGCAGTTCCTTTGCAATGCTCTTCTCTTGTTTTGCAGATATTTCATGATCCAAACTAGGCAACATCATCAGTGCTAGTCATTTTGCATATCCTGAAGAAGGGAAGTTGAAATACAGAAGAACGATATTGATCATCTGTATCATATTAAACGTTTTTTTTCCTTATTTCAGAATTCCACCCAGCCATGTTTTGAAAACAACGTATATGCATACATTTACTTTGTGGTTTTTATTATATTTGGATCCTTCTTCATGCTGAACCTCTTTATTGGTGTGGTTATCGACAATTTTAACCAGCAAAGAAAAAAGATAAGTATCTAACATAAATAGACAGCCAAGACTCATGAAGACAAACAGTTACAAACACTTTCAAGTGTATTCAATGTCAGTGTGTCATTGTTGTGTTTTACGGAAGACATTGTTGAAAATCCTGGGAAAGATTCATATAGAAAGAGAATAATCCACAAAAGCTAATTGTCTTTCTCTCATTTAATATACAGATTGTCCTTGATTTACAATCACAATTAAGCCCAAAACCTCTGTTGCTAAGTTACACATTTGTTACAGTAATGATATTCTATTTTCTTCACTACCGGTTCGGTAGCGGGAGCACGCATGCACAGATGTGCCTTGATGACGTCTGGGTGGGTGAGCAGAGCCTCACGCTTCCACCATTACTGGTAGCATGCCACCTCTGATTTGTTATCTGAGTTTGGACTCATTTTATGAACTTTCCTGCTAAATTGCTTAGTGAATCACTGCAGTTAATAACACAGTTGTTAAGTGAGTCTGGCTTCCTCATTGACTTTGCTTGTCAGAAAGTCACAAAGGGGGGGAGGAATCACGTGACCCCGGGATAATGAAGCCATCATAAATAGGAATTGATTGCCAAGCGTCTGAATTTGGATCATGTGATCCTAAGAATGCCTAAGTCATTTTTTTTCAGTGCTGTTGTAACTTTGAATGGTTGATAAACGAACTATTGTAAGTCAAGGACTACCTGCATTGCCTTACCACTTGTACAATCCTAGTTAGAAAGTCTACAGAAAGACAGGTCGGTTAACCTTTTGTTGCAAAACCAATAAGGCGTTTTGAGGCGCCAGATTATTAGAACTGCCTCAAAGGACATGATCATCGTATTTCCATAGATTGTGCAAGCAAAACCTTCTGCCCCAGGCATGACTCTTTTAGTGGTCACTTCCTTAACTCCTGGAGCCCATAGGTGTCCAGAGATACTCTTGGCCTGATTTCTTAGTAACCACCATCAATGGTTTACTTACTGGCAGCGCTATCTTTAGTAGCTTAGGTAGCACATTTATTCTCTAATCTTTTAGGCCATATAGTCAATCAAATGTCATGTCCTAAAAAATCCAAACAAAAGCCATATTTTAGTTTAGACGGTGTCTTTGTTTCACGAAAGTCACAAAGTAAATTAAGCAGCTCCAAGCAACAGAAGGAACAAAAGTAGCTCTAAGTCACTTTGACTTTTAAAATAAAGCAATAAAAATGACTTTATGGAGTACACAAAGGGATTAGGAGAAAAAAAGTATTTCATTTAAAGAACCACAAAGTTTTATTCTTATTATATCATAATTATGACTAACATTTTAGAACTCAGGATAGTCGTACCCAAATTCAGGAACTTGTTTTCAGTTAAATTAAAGAGTATATTTTAGAAGAGAATGCGTTCATCCATCTTTAAGACAATAAATATTCAGGTTGTAAAGAGCTTTGTCTGTTGAAATTCTATTTATTGGTACTAGCTGTTTAGTTGGCTTTGAACAATTCTTGTCTTTTGAACAGAGCTAAATAGATGCAGATAAAAATTATACTTTAAAAATTTAATAGCAATGTTATTATTCTCTTATACCTAGGTGGAGAACTCATCTTTTTGTCAGAGGATCAAAAGAAATATTATAATGCACTAAAAAAGCTTGGTACCAAGAAACCACATAAGACTATTCCACGACCTCCGGTAAGGCTCTTGCGAACATCAATGCATTTACATTATTATTAACTTGGAAAGACTTTTCATAAATTCTAGTAAAGCCAAACATAAAACATTTTTTTTCTGCATGAGCCCTGGTGGCACAGTGGTTAGAACGCAATATTGCTGGCTAACTAATTGCCAGGAGTTCAATCCTGACTTACTCAAGGTTGAATCAGCCTTCCATCCTTCCGAGGTTGGTTAAATGAGGACCAGATTGTTGGGGGCAATAGGCTGACTCTGTAAACCGCTTAGAAAGGGCCGTAAAAGCAACACGAAGCAGTACGTTAGATACCGTGAAGCAGTGTGTAAGTGAAACTGCTAAGATTCAATGTGTTACAAATAGACAAGGAGTTATGGCCAAAATAAAGCTGACACATCATGATTATAACTCAAGACCAACCCAATTTTATGATGTATTACGTTGTCCCCAAAATGCTTCTTTTCAGGAGGCAACTGGACTTCCTTGTTTTTTCTTTGAAGATGTTTCACTTCTCATCCAAGAAGTTTCTTCAGCTCTGACTGGATGAAACCCTTCCATTCCCCACCATCCAGCCAGAGCTGAAGAAGCTTCTTGGGTAAGAAGCGAAATGTCTTCAAGGAAAAATCAGAAACTCCAGTTGCATCCTGAAAAAAGCACCCGTGTGATTGTAAAAAGTTGTAAATACAGGCCAGTTGCCAAGCATCCAAAGTGCAGTCAAATGACTGTGGAAAGGTCAACCATCAGAATTGAGTTCTTATAGATGCATCAGACCTTCAAACAATCTCTAAATAACCCGGTGACTAGTTGTATTATAAAACTAAAGTAAAAGTAACAACATTTTAAAGACTATGCCAAAGTCAGCTCAGATTAGTTTGCAATAAATCTGCCATTTTGAATCACAGGGAAAATGCCACCCAATCTTCATTCCTTACATCTGGTTAATACAGAAAGTATAAAAATATTATTCAGAATAACAGAAGAGCAGAGTTGAAAGGAGCCTAAGAGGTCTTCTAGTCCATCCCCTTACTCAAGTAGGAGACCCTACACCATTTCAGACAAAGGGTTGTTCAATCTCTTCTTTAAAATTTCAGTGATTCACGGATTAATTATTTTGACTGTCAGGAAATTTCTCCTTAGTTCTAGGTTGATTCTATCCATGTTAAGTTTCTATCTGTTGCTTCTTGTCCTGCCCTCAGGTGCTTTCAGTTAAGGTGATATTACCAGGGGTGGGATTCAAAAATTTTAGCAACTGGTTCTATGCCTAGTTGCTGGGTGGGTGTGGCCATGGTAGGCATGGTGTATTCGGCTTCCTGTACCAACATGGGGGGGGATGGTGTTTTTGCCCTCCCCAGGTTCCAGAGGCTTTCCTTGAGCCTCTGGGAGGGCGAAAACAGCCTCTCCCTGGCTCCAGAGCCTCCCCCAGGCCCGTTTCCGGGCTTCCAGGACTTCTGGGAGGCCTGTTTTTTGCCCTCCCAGAGCATCCGTGTGGGCGCTGCGCTTACTTGGAATCCAAAACAGGCCGTGTGGAGACTCCTGAGAGGGGAGGGGTGGGTGGGGCCAGCCAGTCCAGCAACTACTGGTTTGGCAAACCAGATGTAAAATTAGCTCACCTGAACCAGTATGAAGTAGCTGAATCCCACCCCAGATATTACCCAAACTGGAGTAAATTACCCCAAATAGTATAAAAACAGTTTTTCTTTGAGTAAACCATTTTTCCCCCGTGGAGTTAATGTTTTACCTAAATTGCCTAAAAGGATGTTTCTGATAAGCAATTTTCAATAAGGAAAGAAAAGTTTTGGGAAGCACCGAGCAAAGATCATCAGGTCTCAGGAGCTGCTGTGAATCTTATAGAAACAAACTTATTTTCCTCATTACTTGCAAAAAGGAAATCAAATGTATCACCACTGCCCTCAGGATAATCCTTGGCAGACAGGCAGGAAGGAGGCAATCAAATGTCTTGAACTTGATCAGCCAAATCCAGGGGTGGGCTTCAAAAAATTTATCAAGGGATTCTCTGCCCGGTTGCTGGGTGGGCATGGCCATGGCCTAGTTGGCCTCCTGCACCACGGGGTGGGGTGGGGTTGCCCTTCCCGGGCTCCGAAGGCTTTTTTTGAGTCTCCGGGAGGGTGAAAACAGCCTCCCCAAGCTCCAGAGACCCTCTGTAGGCCAGAAAGAGGCCCATTTCCAGCCTTCCCTGGAATGCGATTTGGGGGTTCTCTGAACTGCACAGAATCTTAGCTAAAGGTTCTCCTGCAAACCCCCAGCAGCCCTGGCCAAATCTCTTGGGCAGTTTCTTTGATTCCGCATAGAGAAATCAAAAAGAAACTTGATTAACTTGGGGCAACAGCAATAGAAACATCTCCTTGAAGCCTTTCAGGACTTCTTTAGGATATGTAGCCGTTTCTGTCTTCCTGGTTCTGTTAGGTTCTATTGGTGACTTCCAGGTTGGAATAAATAATTATCAAAGGATTTGATGTAACTATTTGAACTGCTTTGGAATCTTGACACTAACATCTTCCTCCCTCCTTTTCTTTTCCTTCCTTCCTTCCCCTTCTTCCTTCTTTCCTTCCTTCTCTCCTTTTTTCCTGTCCCTCTGTTCTTTCCTCTTTCCCTTCCTTCCTCCCTTTTCCTTCCTCCCACCCTCTTTTCCTCTCTCCCTGTTTTCTTCCCTCTGTCCCTTCTTTCTTTGTTTCTTTTTCTTTCCTTCCTTTTTTCCTTCTTTTCTTCTTTTTTCTTTCCTCCCTTCTTTCCTTCCTTCCCTCCCTCTCCTTCCCTTCTTTCTGCCCCTTTCTTTTCCTTCCTTTCCTTCCTCTCTTTCCCTCCCTCCCTTCCACAGAACCAGTTCCAAGGATTTCTTTTTGATGTCGTAAACAAGCAAGCATTCGAACTGTTCATCATCAGTCTTATCTTCTTAAACGTGGTGGTCATGGCCGTGGAATATGAGGGTCAAAATGTGGCTGCTAACCAACTTCTTGAAAAGATCAACTGTGTCTTTGTTGCCCTCTTCACTGGCGAGTGTGTAATGAAGCTGTTGGCTCTGAGGCTTTATTTCTTCAAAGACTCCTGGAACATATTTGATTTGGTGGTTGTCATTCTTTCCATCATTAGTAAGTAGACTTTTTTTTGCTTTTAGAAGGTCCTTTGCTTGCCAATGGTAACAAGCTACAAGGCAGATAAATATTTGGCATGGTATACTTATTTACAGTCATAAACTTTCACTTCACATGTACATGTAGTCCTCAACATAGGACCACGAGCCCAAAATGTATGTTGTTAAGTGAGACAGTTGTTAAGTGCGTTCTGTCCAGTGGTGGGATTCAGCCAGTTCGTACCTATTCGGGAGACCCAGTTATTAACTTTCTAAGCAGTTTGGAGAAAGGGGTTTGTTGGAAGAAATCTCCTTTTGTTTTTTCTCACTTTACAGGGCTAATCCTATAAGGAAGGCAGGAAGGAAACATTCTGGTGTTGTTTCTAGCCTCATCCTTATTGCCCTGCTTACAGAAACTGCCTCTCCGGTTAACCCTTGTTACATTGTCACAGCCCATCGTTAAATTATTTGAATCCCACCACTGGCCTGTCCCACTCTACAACCTTTTTGCCATGGTTATGAAGTGAATCTTTGTAGTTGTTAAATTAGTAACACAGTTGTTAAGTGAATCTGGCTGCCCAATTGACTTTGCTTATCAGAAGGTCACAGCAACTGTCATAAATATGAGTCAGTTGCCAAGCCACTGAATTTTGGTCATGTGACTTCGGGGAGGCAGCAATGCTCTTAACTGTGAAAAACGGTTATAAACTTTTTCAGTGCAGTTGTAACTTCGAACGATCACTAAATGAACTGTTGTAAGTCAAGGACTATCTGTATAATGCAACTTAGGAATGCATGGTTGCAAGAATTGGTTGTAAAGTGTTGCATGAAAGTGAAATAATTCAGAATTTGGAAAAAGAAAACAGGCATAGCAGCAAACCCATGAATCTCCGGATCCCGTGACCGCGTATGTGTGTGAAACACATTTAAGAAAGTAATCCACCAATTTGCTCTCTTGGGCCAGATCCCAACCACCGTAATCTATCATTTAAAAATATGCTTTTATTATTTTTTTATTTATTTATGTTGTTAATTATTTAAATGTATATGTTGCCCGTCTCACTATCCATTGTGAACTGGTATGGCTTGCAGCTCAATAAAAACCATAAATATGACAGCATTAAAAGTAATAACAAAAATCAGATAAAGAGCAAGAACTGTACAGAGATGCAGTCTGTTACTTCATTAGTCTTCATTAATCAAGATCCCCAAGACAACCAGTAGAACCAGTTGATCCCCACATTTTCTTTGTAAGCAAGGTAGTTGTTAACTGAATTTTGCCCTTCCTTGCCGCAATTGTTAATTGAATCACTGTAGCTGTTAACTTAGTGGTATGGTTGTAAAATGATTCTGCCTTCCGCATTGTCTTTGTTTGTTAGAATGTCATAAAGCAGGTCACATGACTCCGGGATATTGCAACCGTGATAAAGAGAGGTGGGTTTCTAATTTTTTTACTACCGGTTTGGGCACGCTCCCGCTGGTTTGCCCGATCCAGGCCGAACCGGCAGCAACCCACCTCTGGTCATAAATACATGCAAAATGTCTGAATTTTGATCAATTTTGATGACGGGGAACTGAAATGACTGTGAAAACAGTCATAAGATACCTATTTCAGTGCTGTCATAACTTTGAATAGTTCCTAAACAAATTTTTGTAATTTGAGGCCTAGTACAGGTAGTCCTTGACATGCGATCACAATTGAGCCCAAAATTTCTGTTGTTGAATCAGACGTTGGTTAAGTGAGTTTTGCCTCACTTTATCACCTTTCTTGCCCTTGTTGTCAAGTAAATCACTGCAGATGTTAAATTAGTATCCCGGTTGTTAAGTGAATTTGGCTTCCTCACTGACTTTGTCAGAAGATTGCAAAAGTGGATCTCATAACTTGGGAAACAGCAACGGTCACAACTATGAACCATTTGCCAAACATCTGAATTTCGATCCCGTGACCATGGGGATGGTGCAAAGGTTGTAACTGAAAAAACAATCACATATTTCAGTGCCGTTGTAACTTTGAACGGTTGCTAACCAAACTGTTGCAAGTCAAGGACTACTTCTGTTAAAGAATAGAGTTTTAAGTTTGTTTGTTTTTGTTTGTTTGTTTTAGAAAATTTATATTGCCTCCTATTTGTACATGGTGACTCAAGGCGGTCACATTCATTGCAAGCCTATTTCCCCCCCCTGCAGGCCTTGCAGCAACCGAGCTTTGGCGACGCCTCAATTTCCCGCCGACAATCTTGCGTGTCATTCGAGTGATCCGTATCAGTCGCCTCCTGAGGCTGATCCGAGGTGCGAGAGGACTGCGCACCCTGCTTTTCGCCCTGCTGATGTCTCTCCCCGCCCTCACCAACATCGGGCTGCTCCTCTTCCTGATCATGTTCATCTATGCTATATTTGGCATGGCTAATTTCTCCTGTGCCAGTTGGGTCCAAGGGATTGACGATATTTTCAACTTCCAGACGTTCGGCAACAGCATGCTCTGCCTCTTCCAGATAACAACCTCCGCCGGCTGGGATGAGCTTCTGGGGCCAATGATCCTCCACCAGGACAACTATATGTGTGCTCCGAACATCAATCGCCTGCCACAGGAGAGCCCCTGTGTCAACAGCATGGTGGCCATTGCCTATTTTGTCAGCTACATCATTATTTCATTTCTGATTGTAGTCAACATGTACATTGCTGTCATCATTGAGAATTTGAACGTTGCCACCGAAGAGAGCACAGAGCCACTAGGGGACGATGACTTTGAAATCTTTTATGAGATCTGGGCAAAATTTGACCCCAAAGCGACTCAGTTTATCTCTTACTCAGCACTCTCCAACTTTGCAGATGCCCTGGAAGAACCTTTACGAATACCGAAACCAAATAGCCAGCAGTTGTTGTCCATGGACCTTCCGATAGTCAATGGGAGTAAAATCCACTGTTTGGATATTTTGTTTGCTTTTACCAAAAGGGTACTGGGAGAATCTGGAGAAATGGACTCGTTTGAGTCCCAAATAGAAGAAAAATATCCGGAGAAGATTGCCTATGAGCCAATTGTGACAACTCCCAAGAGAAAACAGGATGAATCTGCTGTCATAATTCAAAGAGCTTTTCGGATGCATCTCCTCCAGCATGCAGGAAAGGAAGCGCCTCAGGAACCCTATGTAACTATCTCCTTGGAGAATATTCCAGAAGAGGAAAACTTATCTGTGTTCAGTCTGAGTGAAAATGAAGGCAGCCAGTCCAATAATTCTCAGAACTCATCTTCGGTGGTCATTCCTCCATCCTACAGTAATGTGACTAGCATCATTCCTGACATTCAGCAGGAAGAGTCCTCTGACCATAAGGGTGATGCAAAGTGATATTCTTCTCACTGATTTTTCTCTTGTCACAACAGGGTTTTCCTGGAAACAGATAATAATAATAATACTGTCATAAATAGTTAAATCAGGAGCTCTTCCATTAGTGTTAGTGTAAACTCTTACAGATCCTCAGTGGGAATTAAAGATTGCCTTGCAGCAGAGTTTCCCAACCATCTACATTCCGGATGTTTTGTCCTTTGTGATAAAGTGAAAATTCTAGAAACAATATGTCATTTCTGCCCTAATGATTTATAGTATCTTCTAGAGCAGTGGTTCCCAACCTTTTTTTGGCCATGCCCCACCTAAGCATCTCTAAAATCCTGATGCTCCTCTCCCCCATGACATATAATTCTTACTTTACTCAAAAAGTGAACTCTACTCACGTGGAGGAAGTCTAAAAGGCCATTAACTTGGTTTAAATAAGGTTCAAATTGCCCCCGTTAAAAATCAAATTGTCCCCACCCCCGATGGGCAAGGGCCAGTTGTGGGTTCCAGCAGAGACTACTGCTGGTTTGCTCAGGGGTGCGCTATTTGTGTGCGCTTGGTTTCGCACTGTGTGTGCATGCATAGTACAACTAAAATTGCTCTGTGCATGCACAGAAGCAAAAAACAAGATGGCGCCACCTATGGTGCTGCTGGGAGAACCAGTTCGGGGGCGTGGCAGGCTTGAGTTTCTGCCGGTTCCAGTGACCTAGGCTACCAAGCTACTACTGGTTTGGCCAAACCAGTCCGAACAGGTACGAACCCATCACTGGCGTGGGCCCCACATTAAAGACCACTGTTCTAGAGTCAGTCTGTGTTATGCCAAAGGACAGACATTGTGTCCTTTCAATGATGGTTGGATGACACAAAGAAAGGGCTGGAGACTGTAACATACAAAGAACAGCTGCAGGAATTGGGTATGCCTCCTAGTTTAATGAGAAGAAGGATTAGGGGTGACATGATAGCAGTCTTCTAATATTTGAGGGGCTGCCACACAGAAAAGGGATTCAAAGCACCTGAAGGCAGGACAAAGAAGCAATGGATGGAAGCTAATCAAGGAAAGAAGCAACCTGGAATTAAGGAGAAATTTCCTGGCAGTGAGAACAATTAACCAGTGGAACAACTTGCCTCCAGAAGTTGTCGTTGCTCCCACAGTGGAAGTTTTTAAGAAGAGATTGGACAGCCATTTGTCTGAAACGATATAGGATCTCCTGCTCGAGCAGGGGGTTGGACTACAAGGCATCCAACCAATAACAGGGTTGGTCCCTTCCAACCCTGTTATTCTGTTCTCTCTGTTAAGCCTCTTAGAGAATGGTAATTTTCCAAATGTACCTATGCAGAAGAATTGATGTAGAATATAACAGATTGTGTGACAATTATTAATATAATTCTTGTAAAACAATTCCACTCTTGCACATTTCTATCCATAGGATGGCTCTGCCTGAATTCACATAGCGCAAGAAATAGGATTATTTACATCAGCATGAAAATGCATGAGCATACACTAAGAATAGAAATAATATATGTGTGTTATTAGAAATGTATTTTGAAATTTTGTGAAAAGAGAGTGGTTCATCTCTGAACGTTTCATTTTTCTTCTTCTGATTATTATTTAAGGCAGTTTGTACATTTCCGAAGTTTATTTTCCAGAACAGAAATTCATGATGCTCCAGATGCAGTTTGACTATGTGAAAAATGAAACATCTTTTAGGAAAACCATAATATTAAGATTAAAACCAGAATAAGAACTGTAGCGGAGCAATGATTAGAATGCAGTAATACAGACTAATTCTGCTGACTGTCGGCAGTTTGATTCTGATAGGCTCAAGGTTAACTCAGTTTCCCATCCTTCCGAGTTCAGAAAAATGAGGACCCAGATCGTTGGGGGCAATAGGCTGACTCTGTAAACCACTTAGGGCTTTAAAGCACTGTGAAGTGGTATATAAGTAAGTGCTATTCCTTCCTTCCTTCCTTCCTTCCTTCCTTCCTTCCTTCCTTCCTTCCTTCCTTCCTTCCTTCCTTCCTTCCTAGCGGTTAGAATGCAGAATTGCACACTAACTCTGCCCATTGACAGTAGTTCGATTCTGACTGGCTCAAAGTGGATTCAGCCTTCCATCCTTCTGAAGTGGGTAAACTGAGGACCCAGATTGTTTGGAGGCAATAGGCTGACTCTGTAAACTGCTTAGAGAGGGATCTAAACCACTGTGAAGCGGGCTATAAGTCTAAGTGCTATTGCTATATTTTGAAGAGAAACAACTCTTTTACACTCTCATTCTGGCTCATTGTGCTCTGGCAATCTAGCCAATTATGGCTTATTAAAGCAACCATGATAAAGCTAACAATGTCTTAGTGCAATTTTTTTAAAAAAAACTGTACAAAACCAATTCGGAATCTGTTGTTACTCTCCTCTAAATTAAGGAAAGAAATAACCCACCTAGTGATGATTTTGTACTTCCTGGTGTGTGAACTTTTCATTTTCTCCACAGTAAAAGTACACGCAAAGAATCTAAATCCTGTAAACTTAAATCCTGTAAAATTTACCCCTTTGTGGGACTTGGGTAGCCGAGAGAGGTTGCATTTTGTATTCAAAGCTATTTAGTGATCTATAGGAAGTTACAACAACTGCTTTATATTATTGTGACATGTTAGTTAATTATCCCTATCTTGATCAAAAGGGTTTCCAGTCCTGGCCTTTTGAAGAGCTAATGAAATCTGCAGCTGATGTTAATAAAATATACCGAAATCTACCATTATTCAAATGCTGTGATTTATGACAGTTATTAAGCAAAGCCAAAGTTGTGTTTTGCACTACAGTTAAATGCAGCAATTATACATACTTTTTTAAAAAAATGGTATTACTTCTTCTTTCCTTCCCCAGTGCACTTTTGACTAAATTAAATCATCCTTCATGGTCTGTATTGCTATTTTCATGATAAGCAAAAGGATAGCCCCAGACTTTGCTTCTCTTCTTCCACATAACTTTGTTGCTTGTATCCTTACGATTTATATTGATTGTTTCCTGATTGTTTATTTGTACCCTATGAATATCATTAAGTGTTGTACCTTATAATTCTTGACGAGTGTATCTTGTCTTTTTATGTACTCTGAGAGCATATGCACCAAAGAGAAATTCCTTGTGTGTCCAATCACACTTGGCCAATAAAGAATTATATTCTATTCTATTCTCATGAACTGCCCCTGTTTAACTCAGAAACTCGTCAAGAGCCCTGATGGATAAAATAGTGTGTGGTTTCTAAGATGGAAAACTCTACAACCCCCTTTAGAACTCTCAAGAGAGCTGATTCAGGCTCCAACATCTGGAAAAGATTCAAATTTTTGTCTATGGAAATTCTTGGTCATGGTTGTCCCAAAGATGCTTTTCCAAAACTTTCTTGGTTTTTTTCAAAGTTTTTTTTTTTCCTTGAAAAGATTTCGCTTCTCATCCAAGAAGCATCTGAAAATGCTGAAGACAAGTGAAGACGCTTCTTGGATGAGAAGCAAAATGTTTTCAAGAAAAATAACCAAGAAAATCCAGTCACCTTTTGGACAAAGCACCTTTGAGACATTTAAACTTGTGGCTGATGGCACCATTACAATCATCATACATTTCTTATGTATATATACGTATACCTGCTTATACCCATATGTTTATATGTTATATGCATACTTATACTTGTTTTCTCATACATGCTTGACAAACCAAATGTAAAAAAAAAAAAAGCCTAGATCCAAAATTGTGGCATTCTAGGTTAGACCCTTATCTGACAGTGAAACACTCTATAAAGCCTTAGTAAGACCACACCTAGAGTACTGCATCCAGTTTTGGTCACCACACTATAAAAAAGATGTTAAGACTCTAGAAAAAGTGCAGAGGAGAGCAAACAAGATGATTAGGGGACTGGAGGCTAAAACATATGAGGAACAATTGCAAGTACTCGGCCCTGGCTAGTGAAGAGAAGGACCAGGGGAGACAGGATAGCAGTCTTCCAATATTTGAGGGGCTGCCAAAGAGAGGAGGGGGTCAACCTATTTTCCAAAGCACCCGAAGGCCAGACAAGGAGCAATTGATAAAAACTGACCAAGGAGAGATTCAACCTAGAAACGAGGAACTTTTTGACAGTGAGAACAATCAACCCATGGAACAGAAGTTGCCTTCAGAAGTTGTGGGAGCTTCTCACTTGAGACTTTCAAGGAGAGACTGGACTGCCATTTGTCGGAAATGGTGTAGGATCTCCTGCTTGGGCAGTGGGTTAGACTAGATGACCTAAAAGGTCCCTTTCAACTCTGTTAATCTGTTAAAAACAAAACAGAAAACATTTTATGTTATATTCTGAAACATTAGTAATACCAGAGCTAAAAATACTTTTCACAGAAAACATAGTTTCATGAAAAAAGGACCCTTGTTTTGACACAGAAATTGTATTTTTAAATAATCTAATAAATGAGCACCGTGGCCATTAACAGTAATTGCATGTTACCCAACCCTCTCCAATATCCAACTTTTCTATTATTTTTTCTATCCCAGTTGTGATTATTATTAATAACATTTCTGCTAGTCTGTCTAAAAGTTTGAATTTATCTTTGATGCAAAGAAAACCCAGCCATTTCTATCATGCCTCCTTTGCATTCATTTTGTGCTTGTTCAAAGGCAACTGGAATTTATTTTTCCTTGAAGATGTGTCGCTTCTCATCCAAGAAGCTTCTTCAGTTCTTGCTTGCCTTGCTTGCCTTGATGAATATCGAAGAACCGAAGAAACTTCTTGGATGAGAAGCTAAACTTCTTCAAGGAAAAACAAAGGAACTCCAGTTGACTTTTGAAGAAGAAAAAACCACCTTTGGGGCAACCATGACCTGGATGACTGAGAATCTCCATAGACATATGGATATATAAATATTATCAATAAATTTAAAAAAAAATGGAATTCACAAGCTGTCCATTTCGGCATGGTCCCAGGATGTCTATTTTATCATCTGCAGTTTATTTACACCAAGTTCTGGACTTGTTTGCCATCTTTTGCGAGGTTTCCTGAAAATCATTAGTTGTGTTTTTGCACATTTGACTGGTGGGTTATGTGTCATCATCTCAGTATCAACTCCTAGCAACCTGATAGGGAGACCTTGCAAGACCTCGTGAGGTTTTTCACTGCTTTTGAATATTATAGTATAGCCCAGTGATGGCTAACCTTTTTGGTGCCGAGTGCCCAAAGTGTGTATGTGTGCGTGGAAATGAGTCAAACGCAACCCAGTGGTGGGTTTCAAAAATTTTTTAAACCTCTTCTGTAAGTGTGGCCTGCTTTGTGGGCGTGGCTATGCTGGCCATGTGACTGGGTGGAAGTGGCTTGCCAGCCATGTGACTGAGTGGGAGTGGCTTGAGGTTAGAGGTTAGAACCGGCAGAAACCCACCCCTGACGCAACCCCAAAATGCAATGCGATCTACCCCCACCTGCACCCCATGGCCCGTTTTGGCTTCCAGGTTGCTGCAGGAGGCTTTCCAAGCCCAAAATGGAGCACAGGGCACTCACATGTGCATGCAACCCCAAAATGCAATACAAGCACCCCCACGCATGCGCTCCTCCCCCTGTGCATGTGCACAACCCCTGCATGTGCCCCAACCCCCATGTATGTGCGGTAGAGACCCGAAGGCCAGCTGGTTGGCAGGAGGCGCATGTTACATGCAAGGTGAAGCGGGGCTGGGACGGCAGCTGGTGTGCCCACAGATAGGAATCTGAGTGCCACCTGTGGCATGCGTGACTTAGGTTTGCCTTCATGGGTATAGCCTTTATTGTCATTATAACACAATACAATACAATAGCAGAGTTGGAAGGGACCTTGGAGATCTTCTAGTCCAACCCCCTGCCTAGGCAGGAAACCCTATACCGTTCCAGACAAATGGCGATCCAACATCTTCTTAAAGGCTTCCAGTGTTGGGGCATTCACAACTTCTGGAGGCAACTTCTGTTCCACTGATTAATTGTTCTAACTGTTAGATCTGGGCAACGAGAGAACAGACTGCGGACACGAAGTGACTTAACAGCTCTTTATTAGTAGTAGTAGTGATCCAGCTTGCTCTGTGGTCGGAGGGTTCCCCTTTTATAGTACTCGGGTACGCCTCTCGACCAATCAGAGTAATACCTGTTTCCCGCTGTAGCAGCGGACCAGAGAGGAGACTTCCTCCGATATATGTTAATATCTAACACCCCTCCCCTCCTAGACGGAACGTTGCGGTTAGTAACATAGTCCTTTAGATACGTTGGTGTTTGTCTTGCTCGGGAGGAGCGTCGCAGTTCGGGTTGGTTAGAAGTGGTTGCAGGATCGGGTGCTTTTCCTGTTTCACGTTCGGGAGGTTTTGTACCTTCGTTGCTAGGGCGTTCCGGAGTCTGCTCGGTTGCGTTGATGGGGTTTGCTCTGCTTCGATCTCTTGTTCCGACCTGGGTTCGCAGGTGTCGTAGTTCTCTATGATGGGGCTCTCGAGTGGCTGACTTTCCGTTGGCTGGAAACTCTCGTCTTCGGTTCGAAGGTCTGAATGTGCTAGGCGACCCCGAAGTTGATCGATGTGCCTTTTCCAGTTCCGCCCATCTTCCAGCTCCAGCAGATACGATCGTGGACCCGTGATGTCAATGACCTTGGCCGGCATCCACAATGTTCCCCCTGCATAGTTGTGGGCGTATACTGAATCCCCTATGCTAAAAGACCGAATTTTGCTTGTGGAGTCTGGGGGAGCTGTGGCAGAGTAATTTGGGTGAAGACGGTCCAGGTGAGACCGTAGACGGCGGCCCATGAGTAGTTCAGCGGGGCTCCTACCCGTCGTTGCGCTTGGGGTAATATGCTGAATTAAGAGGTAATGGTCAATGCGTGTTTGCCAATCACCTGGACCCATCCTAGCGAGGGCCTCTTTTGCGAATCGCACCATTCTCTCCGCCTGTCCGTTTGATGCCGGCTGGAATGGCGCGACAAGGGCATGCTGAATTCCCTGACCTGCTAAAAACGTTTCGAAATGCATGGCCGTGAATTGGGGCCCGTTATCGGAGACTAGGAGGTCGGGCAGGCCATGAGTGGCGAAAAGTCGCCGTAGAACCTTAATGACTGCCTCTGCCGTGGTTGAAGTCATTAGGACTACCTCTAGCCATTTGGAATATGCATCCACAACTATAAGGAAAGTCTGACCTTGAACTGGCCCTGCGAAGTCGATGTGTATTCTCGACCAGGGTGCTTTCGGCTTTTCCCATTCCGTGGCGGGTGCTTCCGGGGGTGCTGGTCTCGATTCTTGGCATGGATCGCAAGTGGCCACCCACTCCTCTATCTCTTTGTCCATGTTTGGCCACCAAACGTAACTTCTCGCTAAGGCCTTCATTCTAACGATCCCCGGATGCCCGACATGTAATGCATCTAACACATTTTTTCGTAAAGCATAAGGAATAACAACTCGATCCCCCCACAATAAACAACCTTGTAACACTGAGAGTTCGTCCCGTTTTGACCAAAACACTTTGAATTCTGGGCCCACGTTTCCCTTCGGCCACCCCCTCCAAACCCAAGTTTGAACTTGCTTTATTAAATTGTCTTTAGAGGAGAACCTTGCAACGTCGCAGGAAGAAACCGGTCCTGAGTCCAAGCAGTCAATGAGCAACACCGGTACTTCGGGAGTGGGGTCTGGCAAAAGGTCCGGTAGTGGGCAACGGCTGAGTGCGTCTGCGTGTCCTAGAGTGGAGCCCGGTCAATGAATTAACTTGTAGGAGTACGCTGCCAGGAAAACAGTCCACCTGGTCATGCGTGGAGAAAGGGAGACCGGGGTGGGGCGGTTTCCCGCCAAAAGTCCCAACAGCGGTTTGTGATCAGTAATTAGTTCAAAATCGCGGCCGTAGAGGTATTCATGGAAACGTTTTACTCCAGCTACCGCAGCTAACGCTTCCCTGTCCATCTGGCTGTAGTTCCTCTCGGCCGATGAAAGAGTTCTAGAGTAGAACGCGATGGGTGCTTCTTTTCCGTCTGGCATCCTGTGGCTAAGGACTGCGCCGACTCCAAAAGGTGATGCGTCGCAGGTCAATACTAGCGGTAGTGTCTGGCTGTATTGGACTAACAGCGAGTCAGTGGTGAGCAGGCGCTTTACCCCGGCAAAAGCTGCTGCTTTGGATCGTCCCCATCTCCATGGTGCGTTTCGCTGGAGTAGTCGATGTAGCGGCTCAGCAACGGTCGCCTTCTGTCTCAGAAAAACGCTGTAGAAGTTAAGTAGTCCGAGGAAGGCCTGCAGCTCGGTCTGGTTACGTGGTGTGGGGGCGTCCTGGATCGCCTTAATTTTCTTTGAAGTGGGGTGTATTCCCTGACCATCGATTCTATATCCCAGGAATTCTACGCTAGGCACGTTAATTTGGCATTTTTCTTTTTTAAGGCGGAGACCCTTCTCTCTGATTCTGGCCAAAACAGTTCTGGCTCTTTTATTTAATTGCTCCTTGTTTGCAGTGGACACCAAGATGTCGTCGAAATAGGGGACGACTCCCGGTATCCCTTGCGAAAGCCGTTCCATGACGCTCTGGAACAAACCTGGAGCAATGCTCACACCGAATTGCAGCCGGTTGCATATGAATGCCCCTCTATAGGTCACTATAGTTTGGGCCTCCGCTGTGGCGCTATCTACGGGCAGCTGCTGGTAAGCTTGTGCCATGTCTAATTTAGCAAATACCTTTCCTGGCCCCAACGAGTGCAATAAGTGCTGTACTACAGGCACAGGATACGCGCTTTGTTGTAGCGCGACATTAATTGTGCATTTATAGTCCGCGCAGATGCGGACTGATCCGTCTGGTTTGACTGGGGTCACAATGGGAGTTTCCCAACGCGCGTGATCCACCGGCTCAAGGACTCCTTGCTCTACTAATTTATCTATTTCCTTGTCTATTTTTGGGCGGAGTGCAAAAGGCACTCGTCTCGGCTTAAGTCGGATTGGCGCCACTTTGGGGTCTAAATTAAATGATATTGGTTTACCCACATACTTACCAAGACCGGGGCTGAACACATCCTCGAACTCCTTAAAAATCTGTTCAGCGCTGCTGTTTTCCACGGCGTTGATTCCGGTGACTTCTAACCCCAGGGCTTCAAACCAATCAAGCCCCAGAAGGTTCTGTAATGGCGCGCTGGCGATGGTCACGGGCAGCTGGGCTACGATGTCCTTGAAACGGATTTGGAATGTGCCTTGGCCCACGATGGGGACTTGGTTCCCCTGGTAGTCTCGTAGCAGGACGTCTGGAACGCGTAGTTGGCTCTTTCTGAGGCTAGGGATAGCCTGTTTCATGGATGCCCATGAAATGATCGTCAGGGTCAATCCTGTGTCAACTTCCAGCTCGCAAGGTGAGCCCTCCAAGAGGACTGTGACTCTCAGCCTTTTTGGCCGCTTGGGGCGGACCTGACTTATCGTGGTGAGATACGTTCGCAACTCCTCTCTCTGGGTCAACTCTCTCTCAGTATCTGTATCCTGAAAATACTCTCGTTGAGCGTCTTGATAGAACGCTCTTTCAGCTCTTTGTGAGTAATCTCTCTGGGGATACGCTCACTCAGCTCCTTGTGTGTAATCTCTCTGGGGATACGCCCGCTCAGCTCTTTGGGAATTTTCTCTCTGGGTAAACACTTGTGGATTTCTCTCTGGGCGCCCTTTTTGGTTTCGCCAAGCCCCTGGGTTGGGCTTCTGTTGGCGGTACATGGGTGGCTGCCGTGAGGCAGGGACTTCGCTCCGGCACACTCGTGCGATGTGCCCAAGTTTGTTGCAGTGCGAACAAACAACGTTCCTGAACCTACAAGTAGACCTGGGGTGATTCCCTCCGCAGCTTGCGCAGGGCGGCAAACGGAATCTGGGTCTCCCCCCAGGTCTCACATGACTGCTCCGCATCAGGTGACTTTCCTCGAGCTCGAGATCCTCGAAATCTGGAATGGTGTCCTCGTAGTGGACTCTGGTGTGTCTTGGCGCTGGCTGGCCTGTGTTGAACCCGCGTTGAATTGTCTCCGCTGATCTGTCTGCTGCTTCTGAAGATCTTGCCTCGTCGAGTACAATCTGTAGGCTTAAATTGGTTTTGGCTAACAGCCGCTTTTGTAGGGAAATGTCTCTCAGCCCGCTAACGAGTCAATCCATAATCTGCTCATCCAGGTCTCTGAATCCACAATGTGTGGCTGCTTTTCGTAGGGCTGCAACGTACTGGTTGATAGATTCTCCCGCCTTCTGGTTCCTCGTGTTGAACGCTTGGCGGCAAACATGGCGGGAAGGTTTTGGCGCGTAATGAGTCTGTAGAGCCTGTTGCAACACCGCCCATGATACTGCCTGTATTGGAGTAGGCGCGGTGAGGTCTCTGGCCGTGTTGAATACTTCTTTTCCGCAGTAGCCGAGGAAAATGTTTTTCTTCCGGGCGTCGGTGATTCCCGTGTATTCATTCGCTTCGAGAAAACACTCGAAACGAATCATGAAGGCTTCCCATTCGTCATCCGCTGGGTCGAATGGAGCGGGGGGGGCATGCATCGCCATCTTCTCTCGTTTGAATTTGCTGCGCTGCGGTGGCTTGAGATGGCTGCCGGAATTTCTGCCGAATTCCTGGGCTGGATCAAATCCGGAGATTCTGGAGGTAGCGTTCTTCGTCCTATCTGTCTCTCAATCCCACCCTCGTCGCCAATGTTAGATCTGGGCAACGAGGGAACAGACTGCGGACACGAAGTGACTTAACAGCTCTTTATTAGTAGTAGTAGTGATCCAGCTTGCTCTGTGGTCGGAGGGTTCCCCTTTTATAGTACTCGGGTACGCCTCTCGACCAATCAGAGTAATACCTGTTTCCCGCTGTAGCAGTGGACCAGAGAGGAGACTTCCTCCGATATATGTTAATATCTAACACTAACTGTCAGGAAATTCCTCCTCAGTTCTAAGTTGCTTCTCTCCTTGATTAGTTTCCACCCATTGCTTCTTGTTCTACCCTCAGGTGTCTTGGAGAATAGTTTGACTCCCTCTTCTTTGTGGCAAACCCTGAGATATTGGAACACTGCTATCATGTCTCCCCTAGTCCTTCTTTCTCTTAAGCTAGACATACCCAGTTCCTGCAACCGTTCTTCATATGTTTTAGTCTCCAGTCCCCTAATCCTCTTTGTTGCTCTTCTCTGCACTCTTTCAAGAGTCTCCACAACTTTTTTACATCGTGGCAACCAAAACTGAATGCAGTATTCCAAGTGTGGCCTTACCAAGGCATTATAAAGTGGTATTAACTCTTCACGTGATCTTGATTCTATCCCTCTGTTGATGCAGCCTAGAACTGTGTTGGCTTTTTTGGCAGCTGCTGCACACTGCTGGCTCATATTTAAATGGTTGTCCACTAGGATTCCATACATTGTACATCATGTATACAATGAAATTGGTCTTAGCCTCACTTGTACAATCCATGACAACAAATACAAACAACATAAATAGTATAACGAATAATCCCTATGCAAGTAATTAGGAAAAAGAAAGAAAAAGAAAAACTAGTCATATGTTTCTGCGTGTGCATGGAGTAATTGTGGTTGTAAATGACAACCACAATTTTCCCTTGAAATATACAGTTCCCTACTGACAACCACAACTCAGGCCAGAACTCCCACTGCCACAAGGTGGTTGTTACGTGAGTCATGCCTGACTTTATGACCTTTATTTCCACGGTTATTAAGGGAATCACAGCAATTGTTAAGCCAACCATGTGGTGCTTCAGCGAATCCAGCTTCCCTCATTGACTTTCCTTTTCGGAAGCCAGCTCGGAAGGTCACAAATGGCAATCCAAATGACCCCAGGATTCTGCAATGGTTGTAAATAGGGATAGTCCTTGACTTACAACAGTTCATTTAATGACTGTTCAAGGTTACAACACCGCTGAAAAAAGTGACTTAAAACTATTTTTCACACGACTGTTGCAGCACCATCACCACCCCATAGTCACGTGATCAAAATTCAGGCACTTGGCAACCGACTCATATTTATGACGGTTGCAGTGTCCAGGGGTGACGTGATGCCCTTTTGCAACCTTCTGACAAGCAAAGTCAATGGGGGGGGGGGGAGCCAGATTCACTGAACAACTGTGTCACTAATTTAACAACTGCAGTGATTCAGTTAACAAATGTGACAAGAAAAGTGGAGCAAAACTCACTTAATAATTTTCTCAGTTAACGGCATAAAGTTTGGGGTCAGCGGTGGTCGTACGTCGAGGACTACCTGCACATGCAATTGCCAAATTCTGAATTTTGATCACATGATCCCAGGGATGCTATGAGTGCCAGTCGTAAGTCATTTTTTTCAGTGCCGTTGTAACTTTGAATACCGAATGAGTAGCTGCTAAGTCAGTGACTACCTCTGTGTACCTTCCAGTCTGAGATGGAAACTGTGTAGCTGGAAAAGAACAGGTTTTGATCTTTCAGTCTGTTGTGAAGCAAAAAAAAATGTTATACTTGCATCAAAACTCAGAATGACTGAATTTTTCCCATGCCCACCCACAGACAATTTCTATTTTCCTAACCTAACATCTGCAAATGTTTGAATGGTTTGAATTTCTCCAGTGATGATATTTTTATGTTTTTTAGTTGCAAAGTCATGTCTGACCCATTGTGACCCTATGGACAACGTTCCTCCAGGCCTTCCTGTACCATCCTCTGGAATCCATTTAAGCTCACGCCGACTGCTTCAGTGACTCCATCCAGCCACCTCATTCTCTGCCGTCCCCTTCTTCTTTTGCCCTCCATCGTTCCCAGCATGAGGCTCTTCTCCAGGGAGTCCTTCCTTCTCATTAGGTGGCCAAAGTATTTGAGTTTCCTCTTCAGGATCTGGCCTTCTAAAGAGCAGTCAGGGTTGATCTCCTCTAGGACTGACCGGTTGGATGGCCTTGCAGTCCAAGGGACTCGGAGGAGTCTTCTCCAGCACCAGAGTCCATTCTTTGGTGCTCAGCCTTCCTTATGGTCCAACCTTCACAGCCATCCATTGCAACTGGGAAAACCAGAGCCCTGGCTATACGCACTTTTGTTGGCAAGGTGATATCTCTGCCTTTTAGGATGCTGTCTTAGTATTTCAAAGGACATACAAAGGAAATTAATACATAACTCAATAGACCAATGATAGTTGGAGAATTTGAATAGGTTTACTGGAATATGTTTAACTATAGCGAATCATTTATTGGCTTAATATATTTATTAATGAATCTCTTGATTATTATTCATGCCTGGAATATATTGCTCTATCAGTTTCTAATGAAGAAAAGCCTCACCTATGTAGCCTTCTCCTTAAACAGGTTTTGAACAAATTATCCAATATTGTTCCAGGAGTCATGAGGCCATTAAAGTACTAAACATTTCCCTTGTAGGCAAATTACGTATTGTGAGTTTGTGTTTGCATTTCCTGTTACTCTGAAACCTGAGTTCTTGTTAGCCTGTGCTCAAAGCATTTATATCCAAATGTGTGGCCCTTAGGAATGAAAATAATGTCCAAATCAATTCATTGAAACAGAATGATTTTAAATGTTTTGAGAGTGTTAAAGTTACAGAACAGTTTTGATAAATGCAACCACTTTGGTTTTATTTGGCATATGAAAAAGAGTTGTGTCATAGAAGATGCATATTTGTATAGAAAAGGTGAGCTGCTTGGAAAGGAGAGAAGAAGATAAATATTGTCAAGATGAGGAGGAGGAAGAGGAGGAGAGGAAGAGGAGGAGAAACAACTAGGGAGTCATTTTGTAGTGGTCCAAGGCCATGAAAAGAGTATTCATCACGAGAGTGATGATGAGGTCGGTAAAGGGGTCCATTACAATTGCACCCACTTTCTTCTTTATTTTATGCCACAGAGGGCAACAGTTCCAGATAAGATACTTGCGGGCTAACTTGCTCAAGAAGCGAGGCCATTTTTGATCTGATTCTTCAAGCTCTAAAGAAGGAGAAAGAGGAGGAGGAAGAAGAAGAAGAAAAAGAGGAGGTGGAAGAAGAAGAAGAAGAAGAAGAAGAAGAAGAAGAAGAAGAAGAAGAAGAAGAAGAAGAAGAAGAAGAAGAAGAAGAAGAAGAAGAAGAAGAAGAAGAGAAGGAGGAGGAGGTGGTGGTGGTGGTGGAGGAGGTGGAAGAAGAAGAGGAAGAGAAGAAGAAGATGAGGAGAAGAAGGAGGAGAAAACAATGACAACGACTTTCCAGCTACAAAAATATTTTGAAAACAGTAAGCACAATAAGCTAATGGAAGAATAACATACATATAGAAAGAACATTCCCAATCAATACAGAGAATCATCTAAGGGATTTGCCACCCATCTGCCACAGCCAAAGGAGTGAAGAAGCAGACGTTTCCAAAGACGACACCAGGGTAGTGGCCATATGAGGCGGGGGGCGGCTGCTTTTCTTATTTTCCCTTCTCTTTCCATGCTCTAGTTGAAAAGAAGAAAACGGGATTCCCACATATAAGCCCTCTGCTGGGTAAAAGCATTGCCTAATGGCCGTATACTATTTATTTCTCGTTATCCCCATGAAGGCCTTTCGGGATATGGCTCACTGAAGGGAACCGTGAAACGTAGAGGCTTTCCCCTTCTATACATGGAACAGGAAACTACTATCTGAAAAACAAACTGCAGATGCATAAAAGCTTTGGGGGGATTTTTCCTGTAATTAGAGAAGATTACAGCATGGTTGACAGCTTTACAGGGTTTTTTCTTTCTTTCTTTTTAGCAGCGCAGTTCCAAACAAGTCCATGTCATGCACTGCAAGTTCACAATCCAGTGGTGGGTTCCTACCAGCTTGGACCGGTTCGGCCGAACCAATAGTGGTTTGGCGGCCTGGGTCATTGGAACTGGCAGCAACCCAGGCCTGCCATGCCCCTGAACTGGTTCCTCGGTCGACGTCTTTGGCACCGCCATCTAGTATTTCAGTGCAAAGCACGCACACAAGTGGACCAGCAGTAGTGCCGGCCGGAACCCACCCCTGATTTGGGTTTAGTTCCAAGTGGAAAGAAAGACACTGGAAACAAGGAAGCTGTTTGGAAAGATGGTTTAATGGTGGACAGTAGCACATGGGGTTTTTGGGGTTCGGGCAATTGAGCACATGGGTGTGTGTGTGAGAGAGAGGGGGGGGAGAGAGTGGGGAGGAAGGAAGAGAGATTTATACCCTCTCTTGGGCCCTGCCTTGGAGCTTCCTGTTCCTGTGTAAGGGCAGGTATCCTGATTGGTTGTCAGACTCCCAGGGGGGCCATGCAGGGGTATGTTTGTAGGTTGTCTTGAGTCCCAGGCTTGGTTGAATCTTGCTGGGTGTTGAAGTAATGAAGCTAATCCTATCATGTCCTGAGGGTGAAGTGAGCTGCAGGGAGCTGCTTTGTCTTTAAAAACACGTTTCTCCATACAATATAATATTCTGCCTCTTTAATATTTCCTAGAATATTCCATTCTTCTAGGAGATGGGTGGGTGCCAACTTTCTTACAATACCTATAACACCTCTTAGTGGTATGGTTTATCCTGCTGACTCCGTGATCATCTTCGTTGGGCTTCTCATTCTAGGGTCTCATCATCTTTTTTTACATTGTGGTGACTGGATGCAGGGTGTCCCAAATGGGACCTCAATAGTGCATTACAAATAGTCCTCAATTTATAACAGTTCATTTAGTGCCCATTCAAAGTTACAATAGCGCTTAAAAAAGTGGCTTATGACCGTTTTTCACATGACCCATGTAGCAGCCCCATGTTCGAAACTCAAATGTTTGGCAACTGGCTCCTATTTATGAGGGTTGCATTGTCCTGACAGGTTATGTGATCCCCTTTTGTGACCGCCTGACAAGCAAAGTCCATAGGAATAGAATAACGAAGTTGGAGTTGGAAGGGACCTCGGAGGTCTTCTAGTCCAACCTGCTGCTCAGGCAGGAATCTCCATACCTGTGATGGCAAACACACAGAGCCTTCTCTGCAGGCACGCAAGCTATCGTGCCAGCTCAGCTCCATCGCATGCACACACGCCTCCCACTGGCCAGCTAATTTTTGGATCTCTGCTGCACATGCGTGAGGAGCACGGTGCATGTGAGCAACATGTGCACATGCGCAGAGGGTGGGGTAAGTGTAGGGGGTGCAGCACGCCCCTGTTTTGGTCCCAGGAGGCTGCAGGGAGCCTGCTAGGCCCAAAATGGGGTGTGGGGAGTCGGTTGCATGAGTGGGTGGAGGGGTGAATGGGGGGGGGGGCTGTTGCGTGTACGTGTGCACTTTCAGCACACAATGACAAAAAGGTTAGCCCTCACTGCCCTATACCATTTCAGAAAATTGACTTTCCAATCACTTGTTAAAAACCTCCAGTGTTGCAGCATTTACAACTTCCAGAGGCAAGTTGTTCCACTGGTTAATTGTTCTGCCAGGAAATTTCTAGGACATCCAGATTCATTTAACAATCATATTACTAACTTTACAAATGCAATGCTTTATTTAACAATGATGGTAGGAAAAGTCATAAAATGAGTCAAACTCACTTAATAAATGTTTCAACTAACAACATAAATTTTGGGCTTCATTGTGGGCATTAGTCGAGGACTACCTTCATAAAGCAATACTATAATTTCCCAGGATCTTGATACTATCCCTCTGTTGATGCAGCGTAGGGTTACGTGGGACTATTTTGGGCAGCTGAAGCATATTGCTGGCTCCTACTTAAGCAGTGATCCATTACTGGATCACTTGGAAACTTGGTCCAAAATATGTGGGGCTTTTCCCCATTGTGAAGATTGTGTACCTGGTAACGGTGCAGTTGGAATTACCCCAAACCTTACAATTACAGCCTTCCCAAAGGCGCTCCTATTGAGCCAGGCAGAGCCTCTGCTGTATCACTACAGATACTAGAAATTGAACCCAGGATATCTACTACCGAATTATGCCTCCCCCCTCCCTGGGCCTCCGCACGGGCCCTGCACTTACCTTACATCCAAAATGGCAGCGTGGAGACTCCTGGGAGGGGCCAGCCAGGGTGGAAGGGGCTGTGAAGGAGGGGAGGGGCCAGCCAGGGGTGGGATTTTGAGGTTCTCCGGACCGGCCTTAACAATAGCTACGGGTTCTCCTGAACCTGGGTGAACCCGTAGCAGCTCACCCCTCCTTGGGGCTCTTCTCCTAATTGAACAACAGAAACACTTTTTCCTTTGTGTCCAACTTCAATTGTCCACAGAAACAGCTGTATGGCAATTGCTTGAAAAACCATGTTGGTTTTGATGGACTTTGGGACTAAATTGAATTGCTAAAGTCGTTGTATGCTTATTGGTGGGTTTTTTTCTTTTTTTTTTTGAGCAATAGTTTTGCATGGAAATCAAACCTTGTCAAAACTGCTCCAAAGACTTTAGTAGATCTCCGTGCTTTTCTTCAGAAGTCTTTGCTGTAAATACATTAGCTTTAATGAGTCCTGTCCCTTGCAAGTAATAACTGTATACTTAGGTTTCCTCATCTTTATGAATCCATTCCCCTGCCATGGGTCCATTATCATTTACGCTGTCCATTTTGCTTAAAGCTGCTATCTGTGCCATATCCAGCATTAAGGGTAATGCTCAGCCTTTTAAGTGTCATTTTCTTGCATTCGGCTCTATGGAAAACTTCCCGATCACGTTACAGAAGTGAGTGGGGTTTCCCATGGGGTGGGCTGGAGAGACAGATGTACAGAAACGTCAGTTCACCCCAGTTCAAATATTAAAGTGGTAGAATGCTAATATAGAAAAATCTTGAAAAGTAATGGGGGTAATGTTTCATTCCGATATATACTTGTACTGTATAATGGGTCCCTTGTAGAAGTTATGATATGTATCTGTCCATCCATCCATCCATCCATCCATCCATCCATCCATCCATCCAACCCTTTCTCCATATATCCCTGACTTATGACCACAACTGGGGTGAGAATTTCCCAGCAACTCAAGAAGAAAAAAACAGGAGTCACGTACAACATACAAAGTAAGGATTGCAACAGCCCAAAAAAGAACAAAAATACTCCAGAATCTCTCCACCAGTAATCAGCACCTAGATTAGCATAGATTAATTCCAAGGTTAACTTCAGACCAACAACCAAGTAAGCAATTCCCCAATCAAGAAACTGCCAAAGAGTCATCAGCAAACAACCCAATCAAAGAATCTCTAAGGCCCTCCCACACAAACAGGCAAGACACCAGATTATAAACTGACATCCAACAGCACTCCTTACTAGCACTGATGATGTTACCTAGTTTGGGAATGAAATGTCTGCAATAAAATAAGCAATTCACAGAGCACCAAGGACCCCTCATGTCAACCCTAAGCTACAAATATTCTCCTTTATTGAAATTTCCTATGCCTAACACGGTGGTTAATGAGTGAGTCGTGACTTTACGAGTTTACAAACTTTTTAGAATAGAATAGAATAGAATAACAGTTGGAAAGGACCTTGGAGGTCTTCTAGTCCAACCCCCTGCTTAGGCAGGAAACCTTACACCACTTCAGACAAATGGTTATCCAACATCTTCTTAAAAATTTCCAGTGTTGGAGCATTCACAACTTCTGGAGGCAACTTGTTCCACTGATTAATTGTTCTCACTGTCAAGAAATTTCTCCTACATTTTATGTTAAATCTCTCCTAAATGAGTTTCCACCCATTGCATCTTGTCCTGACCTCAGGTGCTTTGGAGAATAGCTTGACTCCCTCTTCTTCGTGTTTCTGATATCCTGAGATATCAGAACACTGTTATCATATCACCTAGTCCTTCTTTTCATTAAACTAGACAAACCCAATTCCAGCAACCGTTCTTCATATGTTTTAGCCTTCAGTGTCAGGGGAAAAAACACCCTGTTGGAGATCGATGGACCGTGGCTGATTCCCTTCCGCATATCTTTTGAGATATTTAGAAAAGAAATAGTCTTTAAGAAAATATTCTAATTAATAAACAAACTTTAATAATAAAATAATAAAAGTAGATGAAACAGAAATAACTAATTGGTTACATTTTGATAATGAAAGCTCCTCAGCCAAAGTTGGCTGCCGAACAAAGAAGAGAGGAATTTTGGAATGTGTAACGCGTGCGCAATAAATCACTTTCAGATAAGAACCTTTTTTGTTTTATGACCTGCGCAATAAAGCTTTCTTAGTTTAACTCTTGAGTGTCAATTCAGGCAGTTCAGGCCTAGCAAACTTTTTAACATCGTGACACCCCTTCTTTTGCTAGTCTGGGCTGACGTCATCAAATCATCAATTAAGGCACATCTTCTTTCGCAGATACTCGTGTTGATTTGCGGCGAGTGGTTTGTTAAGCATGTCTGCGATCTGATCATGTGTAGAAACATATTGCAATTTAACAAAACCTTGCTTAACTAATTGCTTTGTGTTTTGATAACGAATGTCAATGTGTCTGGACCTAGAACCTGTAAAATGTGACTCAGAAATATAGACAACAGATACATTATCTTCCATCACGGTGATTGGTCGAATCGGACGTGTCCAGATATCTGTGATCAAAGCATCAAACCACGTTAGAGAATTACAAGCATCTGAAACACAAGCATATTCAGCTTCAGTAGATGAACATGAAACAAAACTCTGTTTTCTCACTTGCCAGTAAACAGGACAACCATTTAGGAACATCATGTAACCAGAAGTGCTTTTGCGTGACTTCTTGTCGCTCGCCCAGTCGGCGTCGGAAAAACAAATCAACTTTGGTTGATCAGTGTGTGTTGGTTCTAGCAATAACTTCATGTGTTTAGTGTGTTTTAGGTATTTCAACAACTTCTTAATGCATGACCAATGAAATTGTGTTGCCTTACCTACGTGTCGTGATAAAAGATTAACACTAAGTGCGATGTCAGGTCTGGTCCAACTACTAATGTATAATAGTGAACCAATGACTGAACGATAAAGTGTTTGATCCTCGAACTCAGGACTTGGTTCATGTGTTAAGTTGTGAAAATCTGTTTGCATGGGTGTCTTTGTTGTGCTAGGATCTTTCATGTTGCAATGATGTAGAATGTGGTCAATTTTCTCTTCTTGTGAAAGACTAAACCCCTTCTGTGTCTTTTCAATTTGAACACCTAAATAAGTGCTAATGTGTCCTAAAGATTTTAGTGTGAAGTATCTCTGCAAACTTTTAGCAAAAATCTCACTCATTTTCTTATTTGGACCAATATAAACAATATCATCAACATAAACAAGAATTATCTCATATGCATTGTTAGATCTTTTTGTGAACACGCATTCATCAGTTTCGGACTTAATAAAGCCCATTGAATTTAGTTTGTCAGTAAGACATAAATACCACATTAAACCTGACTGTTTCAGACCATAAAGACTTTTGTTCAGGAACCAGGTATCCCCTTCTTGCTTTCGGAATCCTGGAGGGCTTCTCACGTAGATCTCTTCATCTAGGTCTGCATGTAGATAAGCTGTGTCCACATCAAATTGAAAAACTTCTAAACCAAGAATAGTTGCAGTGGTTAAAGCAATTTTTACACTTTCAGTTCTGACTGTTGGTGAGTAAGTGTTTGTGTAGTCCTCAGGATAACGTTGAGCGAAACCCTGAGCTACAAGTCTGGCTTTGTATAAAGACTCACCATTTGGTTTCTTCTTGATTCTGTAGACCCATCGGGTGCCAATGACTTTCTTGTTTGCTGGAGGTTTTGCAGGTGTGAATACATTAAGTTTCTTTAAACTGTCCATTTCATCCTGCATTGCATCATACCATTTGTCTTGTTCTGAATCAGGAAGCTGTTTGATTTGTGTGAATGTCTCTGGAGGAAGAGTAACGTTGCAAATCAAAGGTACTGGTGTTTTTGTCAGTTGCCATGAATAACGTTGTGGAGGGATTCCTTTTGTGGCCCTCTTGGAGCGTCTAGGAACATCAGTCCAGTCTTCTTCTTCTTCTTCATCATCATCCTCGTCCTCACGTTCGTCGCTAGCATCAGCATCCGCGGCTTGAGAAGACGGAACATCAGGTTGTGAAGAACTGGTAGAAGGAACATCTGCCTGCGAATTGTCATCAGGCTGCGTGGCATCTGGAACACCATCTCTAGGAAAATAAACTTCAGGATCATTGGAATGAATCCTGGACCAGTCAATGTCTTCCTCAAAATTAGCAGATTGTGAAATGACAATCACATGTTTAGTATCAATGAATTTGTACCATTTTGAATTATCATCAATACCCATAAATCTTAGTCTCTTTGGTCCTTGAGTTATAGGAGTGTTCACCATAGCATATGAACCAAAAATATGGAGGTTCTTGAGATTAGGCTTGTAGCCATACAGCATGTAGAAAGGAGTTTGATTGATTACACTGCTCCAAGTACGGTTGACAATGTAATTTGCATATTTGATTGCTTCACCCCAGTATGCGTTACTGAGATTGGCATCTTCTAGAAGACAACGCATCATGGTTTGTAGAACCCCTTGTCTTCTTTCTACGACTCCGTTATGAGCCGGTGTATATGGAGCAGATGTCTGATGAAGAATTCCATTCTTACGCATCCAGTCCTGGAAACGCTGAGACATGAATTCTGCACCACGGTCACTCTGGATTCTGGCGATGCGAACTTGGTATTGTGTAGAAACAAACGCTGCAAAGTCTTTAAAGATCTGAAAGGTCTCAGATTTCTCTCTCATAGGATATACAAATCCATATCTAGAATGATTATCTACAATTGTTAAAAAATACTTTCTGCCACCAAGTGTTGGTGGGAAAGGACCCACTATGTCAGTGTGTACCAAATCAAAAATGCGTGTTGACCGGCGTGTAGCGTGTTTGGGAATTGCAGCCGCCTTGGATTTAGCCTTTTTGCAAACCGCACAATCCAAAAACACCTTACACCCCTTTAGATCCAAACCTTTTGCGAACTCCGGCATTTTTCTAAGAACACGGAAACTGGCATGCCCCAATCTTCTGTGCCACTTGTGAATACACCTGGAATGCAAAGGTTTACCAGTTAGTGAATTCTCAACATTAACAGTTTCATGAGGACCCTCAGGCTTACTCTGAGCAATCTGTTTCTGTTTTCTTTGTTTGTTGGCTTTAGGAGCCTTTGGCACAGTAACACTTTCTCTCTCTGGGACAACTCTCTCTGGGTCTGCGTTGTGCCTTTTTGGAGTTTGCATACTTGCCTGTGCTTGCCCTTTAGGCTTTGGCTTTAAGTAATAAACACCACCAATCAGCATGGTTTCAGCAACAATATCACCATCTTTAACTAAGTAACTTGCTTTTTCGAGGTGGTGAACCTGGAACTTTAAATCTCTAGACAAGTGACTTTGACTAAGCAAATTACTGGTTGCTGAAGGTATGTAATAAACATCAGGGATGTGTGTATCGAGTTCTTCAATGTAAACAGTTCCTTTTCCCATAACCTTGCAAGTGTGGTTGGTGAAGGAATACAGTTCTCAATACTCGGGCTCTGGTTCGCCCATCTCTGTGAAAAGTTCCCTTCTGTGGGTAACGTGCACAGCTGCTCCACTATCTAAAGTCCACAAAAGACGTCTGTCGAACTTTGGATCAGGTTGTGGAACGTTGGTTATGGCCAGTGTTGCAAGTGGAGCTTGTGAATCACGCCTTGGACCACGACGACCTTGTCTTCCGCCTCTACCTCTGCCTCTGGAATCTGTTCCTCTGGGCTGGTACGTGGCGGGAGCTGGAACTCGTTGGGGACAATCCCGGGTGTCATGTCCCACACGGTTGCAGGTGTAGCATTTTGGCATCCTTGGAGCGTAGCCTCTTCCTCGGAAGGGACGTCTGGCTGGAGCCTTTGGTGCTGGAGGCCGTTGCAGATGTGGGGTAGCTAACCTGATAGCTTCGTCTTCCACTAAAAGTCTGCAAACGTGGTTAACTGTGCGTTGAGCAATAGGCACGTAGTTAATCTTTGCAACAGCATCTTTCCATTCATAATTCAATGAGTTAATGATGATGCTAATCATTTGGATATCATCGATTACATGGCCATTTTGTCTCAATTCACTTCTCATTCTTTTCAGTTTGGTCAAATGTCCACCAATTCGTTCACCAGGTTTCAACTTCGAACCATGGAACTCAGACATGAGCAAACATGAAGATTCAATTGAAACGGGCCTGTAGCAATCTTCCAAAATAGCCCATATTTCTTGGGCAGTTGCATCAGGTGGAAAGATACCTTGGATCTCAATTTCCATTGACATGAGTAAAGTCGTGATAGCTCTGTTTTCGAGGTTTCTTATTGCAGGCGTCCACGGTGGAGGAGGAGGATTAAAAACCATGGAATATGTGCCTTCTCTTCGAAGCAAGAGCGCAATTTCACTGACCCAGGCTTTATAATTCTCTCCTGACTCCTTTAATTTGGACTCACCAGTCAAGGGGGTGACTGTGAATACCTGCTGAGGAACAATTTGTTGCTCTGGTTGCAAAGCTGGTTGTTGAACCAGGGGATGCTGGGGTTGCATCATTGGCCTTTGCGTGGCAACATCAAATTGGCTTCCTCGAATTTGCCTTTGGCTTTGCCTTTTTCCATCTAGGGAGAATTCCACACCGCCAGGGGGTGTTGAAGACTTAACCTTTGGAGACAAAGTTTTGGCTTCTAAAGGACTCATAGCTAATTCTTTAAAACTCATCACCTTTTGCTGTAATGATTTTTCTCCGCCAGCAGATGGCAGTGCAGCTTCACTTCTTGACTGCAGCCCTCTATACATATGCGGAAGTTCAATGGGCTCAAAGGGACCACGTGACCTCGGTGACATGTACATGTCTCTTTGTTCTAATTGACCAATGAACTCTGTGGGGTGTGTCTTAGGCTGTTGTTTTGAAGAAGACAAGATGGCGTCCTCAGACATTTTGGGAGTGGGGGAGCTTCTTCTACTTCGCCTTATCTCCTCAAAACACACTCTCGCCTCCCTAACATATCTTTCTAAACGTTCTATTTGATCAAGATAGCTTTGCATTTCTTGCTCACCATCTGGGGGAATTTCATAAACTTTGCTTTCTGCGTGGGAGGATTTTTCCTCTGCCGGCAGTTGCCGTTTAGACTTTTGCCGTTCATTAATTGTATCTTGATAATGAGGGACATTTACTGACCTCAGTCTGTAGATCTTGCCTTCTGTAACTCCTTCCCCCATTTCTGGCTCGGCACCTTGTTGCTCCTGGAATACGTTTTGATCTTGCTTCTCTGTGTCCGAGGGAGCCTCTTTGTCAGAGGAAGCTGATTCATCTGTGTTCGCCCCATCTTTCTTTTTCTTTCTCTTCTTCGACATGGCTAATTAGGCTTAGTCGGTTATCTTTAGATAGCATGAAGGGAAAATACAGCCATAAATTGTAGTCATCTCAGCTGGTATCATCAAAAAGCCAAACTCTGCATACCAAGTTGTCAGGGGAAAAAACACCCTGTTGGAGATCGATGGACCGTGGCTGATTCCCTTCCGCATATCTTTTGAGATATTTAGAAAAGAAATAGTCTTTAAGAAAATATTCTAATTAATAAACAAACTTTAATAATAAAATAATAAAAGTAGATGAAACAGAAATAACTAATTGGTTACATTTTGATAATGAAAGCTCCTCAGCCAAAGTTGGCTGCCGAACAAAGAAGAGAGGAATTTGGAATGTATAACGCGTGCGCAATAAATCACTTTCAGATAAGAACCTTTTTTGTTTTATGACCTGCGCAATAAAGCTTTCTTAGTTTAACTCTTGAGTGTCAATTCAGGCAGTTCAGGCCTAGCAAACTTTTTAACATCGTGACATTCAGTCCCCTAATCATCTTTGTTGCTCTTCTCTGCACTCTTTCTAGAGTCTCCACATCTTTTTTACATTGTGGCGACCAAAACTGAATGCATTATTCCAAGTGTGGCCTTACCAAGGCCTTATAAAGTGGCATTAAAACTTCACGTGATCTTGATTCTATCCCTCTGTTGATGCAGCCTAGAACTGTGTTGGCTTTTTTGGCAGCTGCTGCACACAACTGGCTCGTATTTTGCCACAGTTGTTAAGCGAATCACTTCATTTGTTGTGAATCACAAGGTCATTAAGCAAATCCAACTTTCCTAGTATCTTTGCTTGTCGGGATCTGGCTGGGAAAGTTGCAGGTACTGATCAGATAACCCCAGGATACTGCAACTGTCATAAATTTGTTGGCTGCCAAATAATACTTCCAAAACATTTTTTTTTAATTGGATGACTGGACAGAATGGGATATAAACAGACTGAAAGGTAATTTAAATATCAAAGAATAGGGAAAACCAGTTTTAATGGGCCTTCCTGCTATGCCTATTTGTGAATTTCTGTTGCGATTTACATCATTTGCACATGTTTGCTCTTTATGCAAAGTGTATCACTTAGACTGGAAGTATTACTACAGCTCACCAATGGTGTTTTCTCTGGATTGAAGAAGAAAATAAATATCTTTATCAGAAGGCATCCTGACTCATCCTATTTGTACTGAAAGATAATTTCATGTAATACACAATGTTAAAAAGATGTTGAGACTCTAGAAAGAGTGCAGAGAAGAGCAAGAAAGATGATTAGGGGACTGGAGACTAAAACATATGAAGAACGGTTGCAGGAACTGGGTATGTCTAGTTTAATAGAAAGAAGGACTAGGGGAGACATGATAGCAGTCTTCCAATGCCTCAGGGGCTGGCACAAAGAAGAGGGAGTCAAGCTATTCTCCAAAGCACCTGAGGGCAGGACAAGAAGCAATGGGTGGAAACTAATCAAGGAGAGAATTTAGAGCTAAGGAGAACTTTCCTGACAGTGAGAACAATTAATCAGTGGAACACCTTGCCTCCAGAAGTTGTGAATGCTCAACCACTGGAAGTTTTAAACCATTTAAAAACTTCCATTTAACCATTTGTCTGTAGTGGTGTAGGGTTTCCTGCCTAAGCAGGGAGTTGGACTAGAAGACCTCCAAAGTCCCTTCCAACTCTACCCTATTTTAATATGGTAACTCTAATGGTGTCAGTTTTATTCTGGATAGAGGGAGAGACACGAATGGTGAGTCTTCCTTAAATTCCTTAAATATTTAAGGGGCTATCATAGAGAAGAGGGGTGTCAACCTATTCTCCAAAGCACTTGAAAGCAGGACAAGAAGCAACTGATAGAATAGAATAGAATAGGAATAGGAGTAGGAGTAGGGTAGGGTAGGGTAGAGTGGAGTGGAGTGGAATGGAATGGAATAGAATGGAATGGAGTGGAATGGAATGGAATTCTTTATTGGCAAGTGTGATTGGACATACAAGGAATTTGTCTGATGCATATGGTTTCAGTGTTCATAAAAAGAAAAAAAATATATTTATCAAGGATCATAAGATACAATACTTAGTGATAGTCAGAGATAACTAATAAGCAATCAAATCATACTAGGAAACAAATAAAACAACATAAATTGAAAGATACAAGCAACATGGTTATAGTCATAAGTGGGAAGAGATAGGTACTATGAGAAGAATAATAGTAACACAGTCTTAGTAAATAATTTGACAGTGTTGTTGGAATTAGTTGTTCAGTAGAGTGATGGAATGGCAAGTAATTAGATGGAAAGTAATGAAGGAGAAAAGCAACCCAGTACTAAGAAGAAAGTTCCTAATGGTGAGAATAATTAATCTGTGGAACAACTTGCCACCAGAAGTTGGGGTTGATCCAACAATGGAAGTTTTAAAGAAGAGATTGGACAGCATTTGGAGGCATCGCAGAGGTAAGGATGCATGCGGCCGCTGTGCATGTGTGCTGCGCGCTTGCATGTGGGGGACGCCGGGCCCCGTTGCACTATACCGGTTGCAACGGGATCTGGAACCCACCACAGAATTGTACCCTGAAACATAACAGTAACCAGAGGTGGGCTGTTGCCGGTTCGGACCGGTTCAGATGAATAGGTAGTGCCTGCCTACCTGCACCAGTACTATCCCATCCTATATATCTCCCTCTCTGACTCACTCACCCCACAAATGCAGCCCAGCTGATTTCCATGCCTCACTCACCGTGGCTGCAAGAAGGTGTGCTGAAAGCTGCACGCAGGAAATTGCCGTGTGTTTGAAGCTGCACACAAGTGCAGAAGACGCATGCTTGACAGGGGTGGGTTCCGGCAGGAACTACTGCTGGTTTGCTTGTGCGCACACTGTGCGCAAGCGTGCGCTTTGTGCGCATGTGCAGTGCAATTAAAATTGTTCTGCACGTGTGCAGAACTGAAAAAACAAGATGGTGGCACCACCAGCGCTGCCCGGGGAACCAGTTCAGGGCGTGGCAGGCTTGGGATGCTGCGGATTCCAGTGACCCAGGCCGCCAAACCACTACCGGTTTGGCGAAACTGAGCTGAGCTGATAGGAACCCACCACTGGTGCACGAGCAAAGTGACCTTGCACCTACACATTCACATTTTCAGTTCTGCACTAGGTGGACTAGGTTGTTAAATTATGCGAAGCCCACATCTCCCAGTGACAAATGTAAAGTCTGTCGTCCATTATTTTTCTTTTTAAAATAATTGTCAGCTGCCACCTCATACTTGCTTGTGGTTTTTCTGCTGTGTAGGGACAGACTAACAAGAACTGTAGAGAGGGGGAAGGAAAGGGAAATGCTTTGGGAAATGAAAGTAACTGTTGTAGCTCCTTGAAACACTGCCTCAAGATCTCCCAGCTGGGAAAGGAGGGGGTCACATACCAGCTTGCACTTGAACTGACTCATCTTGTCTGAGCCTGATTGATTACACCAGGTTGGGCAATGACAGATAGTTAAAGGAGGGAAAAATAGGGATTTTGGCGCACGATTTTCAGTTCTGGCTTTGCCTTACTGCAATACATTCGATCTCTAATAAACTATATTATCTTTCTCAACAAATGTAGATTCCACAAATTCTGACGGCACGTCCTTCCACTGGTTAATGGTCCTGTCTGGAAATTTTCTCCTTGGTTCGAAGTTGGTTCCCTACTTGGTTAGTTGCCATCCATTGCTTCTTGTCTGCCTTCAGGTGCTTTGGAGAATAGAAGCAGAAAACACAACAATCATTGCAATAAATCTTGTTCCTTTGGGTGTGTTGCTCCTCTTTCAGACTGAATCCATAACAACCATGTGGCCATTTGAAGTTACAAAGGCAGTGGAAAGGAGTACTGAAAAAAGTTACTTACAATCAGTCCTTGCACTTTCGGTCATTGAAATGTTTCCATGGTCACGTGACCGGAATTCAGACACTTGGCAACGAGCATGAACTTATGACAGTTGCAGCCTCCTGGACGGGGTGGGATTCAAAAATTTCTCCGTTGCTGGGTAGGCATGGCCATGGGGGCCATGGGGCGTGGCCTACCCGGCTTCCTGCACCATGGTGGGAGGAGGTTTTCACCCTCCCCAGGCTCTGGAGGCTTTACTTGCGCCTCTGGGAGGGTGAAAACGGCCCATTTCCAGACTTCTGGAACTTCCGGGAGGCCGGCTTTTTACCCTCCCGGAGCCTCCGTGTGGGCCCTGCACTTACCTGGCATCCAAAACGGGCTGCGTGGAGACGCCTGGGAAGGGCGAGATGGGGTGAGCGGGGCCAGTCAGTCCTTGCAACTGCTGGTTCAGTGAACCAGATGTAAAATTAGCATCCACTTCACCCAAACTGATCCTAACCAGCTGAATCCCACCCCTGCTCCTGGAGTCACGTTGATTGCCATTTGCAACCTTCCCAATTGGTTCCCACAAAGTCAATGGGGAAAGCTGGGTTTGCTTAAATTACATGATTCATTTAACAATTGCAGGGATTTCCGTAAAACCTTGGCAAAGTAGGTTGTGAAATCATGTGCAATTTGATTAACAACTTCCTTGCTTAGCCATGGAATACTAGTCCCTATTGTAACTCAATGGCTATCTACACCATCGCATGATGTGCTCTGTCAAGCAGGATAGACACATACCTGGACTAGTCCACTTTCCTCCATGCAGCCCAATTTCCCATGTTTATAGGCCAGAGTGTTTTCAGGTCTTGCATCCCAGCTTTAAAGAGGGCTTGACCATCCTTCTGGGTTTCTCAGCCACCAGTCAGCACAACTTCTAAAAATTATATTAGTAAACAACACTAGAACGATTTTTGGTTTGCATAACTTTCTCCCCTGCCAGTTTCAGTAGCAAGCCGTAGGCCAGCACAGCCTGTTTTCCTCATTTCCTGAGTTTTGTATGAATTTAGAATATATTCATGAATAAAGAGGGCCAGTTTAGTCTAGTGGTTAAGGTATTTGCCTAGACACCAGGAGGCTGTGAGTTCTACTCCTGCCTAAGTCCTGGAAGCTGACTGGGTGACTTTGCCAGTTACCAGGAGATGTGAATTCTAGTCCCATCTTAGGCACAAAAGCTGGTTGGGTGACTTTGGACCATATAGCAGGAGGCTATGAGTTCTAGTTCTGCCTTAGGCGTGAAAGGTGTGTGTGTTTGTGTGTGTGTGACTTTGGGTCAGCCCTTCTCTCTCAGCTCAATTCACCTCACAGGGTTTTTGTTGTAGAGAAAATAGGGGAGTGGGAGGGAGGAAGGAATATTCATGTTTGCCATCTTGAATTTCTTGTAAAATAATAAAGGTAAAGGTTCCCCTCACACATATGTGCTAGTCATTTCCAACTCTAGGGGGCAGTGCTCATCTCCGTTTCAAAGCCAGTGCTGTCCGAAGACGTCTCCGTGGTCATGTGGCCGGTATGACTAAATGCCGAAGGCGCATGGAGTGCTGTTATCTTCCCACCAAAGGTGGTTCCTATTTTTCTACTTGCATTTTTAATGTGCTTTCGAACTGCTAGGTTGGCAGAAGCTGGGACAAGTAACAGGAGCTCACTCCGTTACGCCGCTCTAGGGATTCGAAACACTGAACTGCCGACCTTTATGATCGACAAGCTCAGCATCTTAATCACTGAGCCACCGCGTCCCTTGTACTGTCCCTTGCATGCCAAGATAGCTAGACACAAAGATTCCCCTCCCCCCCACGGTGTCACCACTCTGCTGAACACATAATCCGTAAGTCTTGCGCTATGTCTAAATATATTTACCCATGTAGTAAGGATTTATTGCTATGGTATTTCTCATCTTTTCATCTACCTTCTCCTATTGGTATTTTAAGATTATATTACTTTGTTGTTTGTACAGCTCACTCCGTCACGCGGCGCTATGGATTCGAACCGACGAACTGCCAACTGTTCTGATCGACAAGTTCAGGGTCTTAGCCACTGAGCCACCGCGTCCCTATGTAAAGTAATATGGCAAGATAAAATTCAAACAACTAGTAAACAAACAAATAAATAAATTTGATGGTCTAAGAGAATTTTAGGCACAAGCAAGTGCGACTTGCCAATATTTACACTTTAATAAAACAGACAACAACTGCAAAAAAAAAGTTTATTTGGAATGATGAAGCAGGGGAGCATTTAAGCATCCTCCTGAATCCCTTCGGCTTAGAAAAAGTCATAGCCATGACAATATCCTGTGACCTCCAAAGTGCAATCTTTGGAGAGAAGAACACGATGTGAAACTTGGTCTCTGCACAAGAGAATCCTGTGCCTTCTCATCCTTGTTCCTGTTGGCTGGGGGATGATGCAAATGGGCATCTGGAAGGCACAGCTGGGGAGGACAGAGAGAGGGGGAAGTTCTCCAAAGCTGTTTGCTCACGTTACGGCTTCCCCCAAGAGGTTACGCAAAACCACATTAGCCATTTCACTTTGAGATTGTAGACACAGACGCACACACACACACACACACACACACACTCACACACACACACACACACAGGGACACATCCTTTTCACTCTCCCAAGTTGCCCTCCCCTTTCTCGTACACACCTCGGTTCTAAACTAACACTTGCTGTGCTGAGCAAAGGAAACATCACAGAGAGAATAAGGGAAATGATTGTATTAAAAAAATGAATAGGGCTATTCTCTCCCACGCCCCTTCTCTTTGTTGGGGGAGCCACTTGGAGGAGTTGACTTTCTTTTTGGATGTAACGAAGTCAGCCTAGAGACTTCTTTTTAGAAATCCAGGAAGAGCAAGTAAGTCATTTGCGGTTTATAACTTCCCTGCTCTTTTTATTTCTCCCAAGGCAGAATGCTGATATTTAACAGTGGTGACTTCTTCTCCTTCTTCTTCCTCTTCCTCTTCTTCTTCCTCTCCTTCTCCTTCTCCTTCTTTCAGTGAATGCATTTGAGACATTAGTTTAACTATTGAAAAATCCACATTGAAGCTATTAAAGGTGGATTTTTCAGAAGTTAAACTAATGTCTCAGATGCATTCACCGAAAGAAGAAGAAGGAGAAGGAGAGGAAGAAGAAGAGGAAGTGGAAGAGGAGAAGGAGGAGGAGGAAGAAGAAGAAGGAGAAGAAGAAGAAGAGAAGTTGGAAAGGGCCCACTCCCAAAAATGAAAAAAAGAAAGAAAATGATGTATTGGTTATATAAATGATGTATTGGGGCAGCAGAGGAGTGGAAAATGCTTTGTTTGTGATGCCTTTGATTTCTATTGATTTTAAATGAACGGAGATGAAGAATAACAAGCAAAGCCCAACAACATTGAGAGAAATCTCTTTGCCTGACACTTTCAGTCAAGAAATGGGTGAATAAATTAGTTGGTCCAAACAATCTGGAATAATCTCACATTATCACCATTCATTTGCACTTTTAGGCTGTTAACAAAGTTAAAATATTGTTGAGTAATCATCCAATGAAATAAAAATATTTAATTGGGTGATTACATCCCCACTCTTCCTAGCAAGAATGAGGAGAAATGTTAAATCTTCCAAAAAATAAAAATATATAGATGTCCCAACATAACACAATGGAGATTTATAGAATGACTTTGTGTATATAGTCATTCTGAATTGATCACTTTCCCTAATTACAAATAATTGGAATTTTTTCCTTATCATCTTGATATAGTACTAATATTATTAGTAAACTAAACAATTTTGTAATTGCAGTGACAAAAAAAACCACAGGTTAACTTCATGAGACTGCATGGGAAATTAAATTTCTGGCATTTTTTTCTTTGAATGTCATTCAACTTTCTGAATGGAGATTTTGCAATTTTTTTTGATGATACCTTTTACTGGTAATTTAAAGTTATTTGTAACTTGTCAATGTAATAGGTAAACTCTTGATGTGTTTACATTTATACACATTTTCTAGTGCACACTTTTTGGGGGAAACTAAACAATGTTTATGTCAGTCAAGTTTAACAGTCGGAAAAAATAATCCTATCGGTATTTTGACTTCTTAGCATATATTTAAAGAGAAGGAAATCATAATGTTCTGGTAATCAAACTATTTGTTGGAGTACACACCCCAAAAAGTTAATGGGAAATGGTTTTATACTATTACTTTTCTTTTCCTTTCGGAAATTTATTTTACCCCTTTTAGTTTATGTATGTCTTTATAATAATGCAGGGCTATATAAAACCTGCAGTGAAATCTGGGTATAAGATTTGATTGTAGCTCTTTTTTTTTTGTGAGAGTTATGTGATGGAGATTGCTGATGAAAAATAGAAATCTGATGAAGATCTAAAAACACTTTAACCACAATTTAAAAACAAATATTTATAGAAGAATACGGGACTTCCATAATATGGAAGTAAGAGAAAGGCAGAAAAAATGATGACTGATTTTATGACATTCGGTGGCACTAAAATATTTATAGCTTGAAGGTCAACAATTAATATGCTACAATGTACCCAGTTCTGCACACTCAATTGTTAATGAAATACTGACCTTCAAATTTCACGACAATTGTAAGTTCCTTGTTAATTAATATCATTTGGCCTAAATCCAGACCCTTGATTGGACTGAACCTTCCAAAGTAACCTCTTGTCAAAAGCTGGCAGATGGTTTTTGGAAATTTAAAGTAAAAAAATGTACCCACTGACTGGAGTTCCCCATTCCAGCACCACCCTGTAACAAAGAAAATCTGAGATTTGGTGCCCATCAACCTCAGTAATATCTCTCCTATTGCCAATGCGACAGGGTAATCGGCATATATTTTGTGAACTAAAAAGTGTCCAGTCTTCAACCCATGAAATTATTTTGAATAATATGGGTGTTGTTGATTGTATAAAAAGAACACTCATTGTTGGCGATGGTGAGGAAAGGACCCCACAATCCATATATTTGGCACATTTGTATTAAAGTTAATCAAATCGATGGGCGTTTTCCGTGGTGCTGAAAGTCTATTTATTGCTTGTTTGTCAACATTGACTGTCCTGTATATCCATGAATGGAGACAGTAAATGTTCTAGCAAGTGTTAACCAGCAAAATTTGCTGAGAATGCATAAAGTTTTATCTTTAATGCTGACTTTATAGGATGACAGATGCTTATTTTTTTTACCTGTATACAGAGGAAATATCTCTTAGATGAAGATGAAGGAACTGGGTGGCTCAATTGAGTCCCTTGTAATTTAGCATTAGGTTTCATTGATGGAGGCCTTGGAGATAACAGAGTGATATCATTATGCTTAAGTGACAAACTTATATCTGTTTTCTGTCTCTCACAGAGAGAGTTCACTTTTCCTAACAATACAATACAATACAATAACAATTTAAATCTGTTGTAGGATTCTGGTTGGAATTAACAGTGTAACAGAAGTCTCTTAGTCCAGCTTTCTGGTCAGGCAGAAATCCTATACCACTTCAGACAAATGGTTTTTCAATCTCTTCTTAAAAGCTTTCAGTGATGGAGCACCCACAATTTCTGGAGAAAAATTGTTCCACTGGTTAATTGTTCTCACTCTTAGGAAATTTCTCCTTAGTTCCAGGTTGCGTCACTCCTTGATTAGTTTCCACCCATTGCTTCTTGTTCTGCCCTCAGGTGCCTTGGAGAATAGCTTGACTCCCTCTTCTTTGTGGCAACCCCTGAGATATTGGAAGACTGCTATCATGTCTCCCCTGGTCCTTCTTTTCATTAAACTAGACATACCCAGTTCCTGCAACCGTTCTTCATATGTTTTAGTCTCCAGTCCCCTGATCATCTTTGTTGCTCTTCTCTGCACTACCATATTTAACTTTTCAGAAAAAAAACATCTAAACTACTTTTGAGGATCTTTTTGTGATGGTTTTTAGTAAGACAATCTCTTCAATACAGTATCAGCTGCTTTAGCTTTTTTATATTGTAAGGGTGTTTATTGCTGTATGTTGTATTCACTTCTTTTAGTTAACTGGTTTTAGGGCTGTAAGTAAGGATAAAAAAATCAGTCTGCTTTTGACCTGTATCTGTTTCATATGATTTCACTCATAACTCTAGCTGTCCTGTTTTCAAATTAAGCTGAGCAAACAATCTACTTAAACATTGGTTTGGTAGGAATATAAAATGTATGGAGACTCTATTTTCATGTAACTTCCTATAGGTAGCTTACAATTTATGGCCATAATTGGGACCCAAATTTCTGTTTCTAAGCAAGGTGGTTGCTAAGTGAGTTGCACCTGATTTTACAACCTTTTTTTGCTATGGTTGTTAAATGAATCATTTCAGTTGCTAAGTGAATTATGCGGTTGCTGAGCTAATCCTGCTTCCCCCATTGTCTTTATTGGTCAGAAGTCATCTGGGAAGGACACAAATGATAATCACATGACTCCAGAATGTTACAACACCTTGTAATTTACTGCAGGTTGCCAAGCAAGCACCCATGCTTTAATTATGTGACCATAGCAATACAGTGGCAGTCATAAATGTGAGGACTGGTTACTAAACAAAGGGCTACGTCAAGAATTATCTGTACAGGTAGTCCTCAACTTATGACTACTATTGAGCCCAAAATTTATGTTGCTAAGTAAGAAATTTGTTAAGTGAGTTTTGCTCCATTTTACAACTTGTCTTGCCAACTTCCTAAGTGCAGTTCTTAAATCAGGGACCTGGTTATTAAGCGAATCCGGCTTCCCCAGTGACTTTGCTTGTCAGAAGGTTGCAAAAGAGGGTCACATGACTCCAGGACACTGCAGCCGTCATAAATACGAGTCAGTTTTCTCATAATCACGGGTGGGCTGCTATGAGTTCACCCAGGTTCTGGAGAACGTTATGGCTGGTTCAGATCCTACCTTTGGCTGGTCCCCTCTCCCCTCCCCCCCCCAGTGGTGGGTTCCTACCGGTTTGGACCATTTCGACTGAATCGGTAGTGGTTTGGCGGTCTGGGTCACTGGAACTGGCAGCAACCCAGGCCTGCCATGGCCCCAAACCAGTTTTCCTGGTGGTGCCATAAATGCCACCATCTTGTTTTTTGCTTCTGCATATGCGCAGAGCAGTCTTTATTGCACTGCCCATACAGGCACACCATGCATCAAGCACGAACGTAAGGCATGCCCACGAATGAACCAGCAGTAGTGACTACCAGAACCCATCCCTGTCTTCCACCCCTCCCCTCCCAGGAGTCTCCACACGGCCCGTTTTGGATGCAAGATAAGTGCAGGGCCTCTGGAGCCCAGGGAAGGCAGTTTTCGCCCTCCCAGAGGCTCGAGGAAAGCCTCTGGAGCCTGGGGAAGATGAAAATGCCCCCCTTTGGTGCAGGAGGTTGACTAGGACACATGGACATGCCCATCAGGTAGAGAGCCCGTTGCTGAAATTTTTGAATCCCATCCCTGCTTATACTCCTGGCTATTCTGATTCTTCCCTGCATCCTATCATAATCAACATCTATATTGCACTGGGACCATTAACAAAGACGTCAAGTAAACTAAGCAAAAAGAGACTTTTCGGTTCCAGAGGGATCAAGGGTCACAACTTTCCAGTCTTATAAGTCTGATAGATATTTTAATGGCTTTCCTAAAAACCATCTTTAAAGGGGGACCTTTCAGGTACAGGTAGTCCTCGACTTACAACAGTTCACTTAGTGGCTGCTTGAGGTTCCAGCAGCACAGAAAAAAGTGACAACCGATTCACATGTACGACGGTTGCAGCGTCCTGAAGTCATGTGATCTCCTTTGGGGACCTTTTTTGACAAGCGAGGAAGCCAGGTTCACTTAACAACTGGATTACTAACTTGCAGCGATTCAGATAACAACTATGGCAAGAAAAATCATAAAGTGGGGCAAAACTCACTTCACAAATGCTTCACTGTTACCTGTGTTGGGAACAGGGGTGGAGATGGGAGATGCTCTGAACAGCATCCTTCTATACTTTGGGTTTCCTTGTGCTAGTGGTGGGTTCCGGATCCCGGTGCAACTGGTACGGTGCAACGGGGCCGGGCGTCCACCACATGAACACGTGCAGTGCATGTGCACACGTGCGCAATGCGCGCATGCATACTTACCACCCACAATGCTCTGCGACACTCCAGCTGCTCAGTGGAGTGTTGTGCAGGCGCCATACACTCCGTGCGCGGAAGCCTTGAAAACCTCAAATACCGGTAAGGTGGGCGGGCGGGCAGGCAGGCCCTCTGGAGCACCGTACCAGAATGGTACTTGGTCCTCCCGGCAGGCACCGGTATGCCTATACCGGGGCATTCCGGTTGTAACCCACCACTGCCTTGTGAGTTTATTTACTTCTGTGGAAAACAGGGTTTCAGCCAATTGCAGTAGATATTTTCCTATGTGTGTGATAATAAATAGGAAAATCCCTATCAGTAATCTCAATGCATCAAATGGGTGACATTACGATTTTCCAAGCAGTCCTCGACTTACAACCATTTATTTGGCCAACGTTCAAAGTTACCCTGGCATTGAAAAAAAAAGTGAGTCCCTGTGCTTACAACCCTTGCAACAAACCCAATACCATGTGATCAAAATTTGCTCCGTGTCCATGTTTTTAATGTGTATTAAATAAAAAACTTATTTTAAAAAATTGGGTGCTTGGCAACTGGAAATTCTGATCCCAGTTGTGGTTGCAAGTTGAGGACCAACAATGTCATGCTAAAATCCTTCAGATACATCTTCTCTATCAGTGCGTGGACACCAAGAGGGACGTCCAGAGCAAAACAAACCTTTGTCCAGATGGCTTGATTATTAGGCATAATTTGGGCAGATCATCACAGCTACTAACTGATGGGTGTCTACAGTTTGGCAAAGGGAAGACTTGAGCAATTACATATTCCCTTGTTGCCTGATCTAAGAGTGATATCAAGCCATACATAATTCAAACCTAGCTTTTCAAATTACCCTTGTCCCATCATCCCATTTATCTTGAGCAATAAAAACAGCAGTAAATCTTGAACGAGGTTTATGGGTTGCGTTTGGAAGATAATACATTCAAGTCAGTTGCATTCTTCATTTGGAAAAAAAAAATGACTGTAGAAATACAGTCCAAAGGAAACAAATTCTGCAATCGAGAAAATAAATAGCTGCAACCCATTAAGTAAAAGGCTATGTATGGAGAGACTAAGTTTTCAGTTATACCTGCTGCATTTCCTGCAGAATAACACTGTTGCATTTTGCATGCATGTCAGACATGCTGCCAAATGTTCCCTAAATATCGTATGTTATTCTATACAAGCTAAAATTGTGAGTCTGTGAGACTGCCTACCTCCCACCAAAAAGGAAGTACATGCAATGGACTGACTTGCACCCAGGATGTTTTCAGTACTATGTTGAAAAGGTTTCTGCCTGCCTTGAGGGACTGCAGGTGTAGACAGTGTATATGGAGAAATGTTAAAATATGGATGTAATTTGCTTAGGGAGCAGTGCCTTATTTGATGCGCATGTGAAAATGGCATCTAAGCTGATGATTTAAAAAGGCTGTGCAAATGAATGATATATTTTTTTTAAATCCAAGATTAGTATCTTAACTTTGGAACACTTTAACTCTCAGAGACCATAAAGGCCTCCTTGCCCACATCCCATGGTTTTTAAAAAGACCTTTACAAATGATGACATTTTATTACAATTGTGTTCTACAATTCTGGTTTGTTTTATTGCCAGAATGGGACAACTCACAATTCAGTTATTTAAAATAATTTTAAAAATATTTTAATTTTTGTAATTCACAATGCATTTTGTCCCTCCTTTGGCACCCTTGCTTTAATGATTCTATGCCACCATTTCTTTAGTGAAACTCTGGTCCAGTGGCAAGTTGGCCGCAGAGAGTTGTCCTAGAACAGTGTTGGTGAACCTTTTTGGCACTGAGTGCCAAAATGGAGGGGACGCACAACAGCCACCTGGTCTCCCGATTTCTGGCATGCATGCGCGCATGAAGAGCAGCTGGCCAGGGTGTCAGGGTTTCAAATAACATACACAATGAAATCAGAGTCCAAGGCAAAGGATTCCTCAAAGTTCCAATTGATGAAGAGAGCCATGTTGGCACATCTGGGAAAACCCGAATCTGAAAACTTCCTCAGTTTTCCTCCACCCAGTTGAAAGTTCAAGATCTTGCCCCCACACCCACAAGTCCATCACATGGTCCAATCTTCCACTGCCATGCTGGCAGCTTCCACCCATCCAGTTCCGGTCAGTTGCAGAGGTGTAGAGACAAAGGATGACCTTGGCTTTCTAGAAAGAATGTTGTTATGGCTACGTAGCATCTAACTCTGTACAATCCCCCCTCCCATTTTCCCACAATAGAAAATGGATAGTAGAATAATAAAGTGTGGCGGGCCAAAGATCCCAAAAGGAACCAGCTGCAGGCCTGACAGGGTGTGCATGCATGCACTGGAAACTAGAAGATCATCTTCCCAGTGCACATGTGCACTGGACAGCTGCTCTCCCGGTTTCTGGCACTCCCGTGCATGTGTGCCAGACTAGCTGGTCAGCACACCAGAACTTGGGAGAGCAATGGGTGATGGCTCTGTGTGCCACTTCCAGCACACATGAATAGCACCTATGGCATAGCTATCATGGCCCTAGAAACTTTTATTGCTGTGTCTAAAATTTTAATTTATTGTAACCTGCCCGGAATGTTTTTAATTGGGCAGGACATAAAAATTCTTAACTGGATGACTATCTGGCTGACTTTGTGTGGTAACAGGATGAGACTTTATTATACCAAGCAATGGTAGGTAGACTGGAAAGCTCAGATGAGACTTGGATATGTCAGGAGAAACTTCGGAGGAAGTGGAACACTGATGAAAATAGGTTGCTTAAGATGAGTGTGTGGAAAATTAAAAGCAGAGCTTTGGGAGGCTTGTAGAGTGCTCCTGGGGGCTTGGGGGGGGGCAAAAATGAGCAAAAAAAGGCCCGTTTTTCACGAGAAATAAAGAAGGGCATGCAGAGGCTTTGGGAGGCTTGTAGAGTGCTCTTGGGGGCTGGGGGGCAAAAACGAGGAAATACGGCCCTCCCCAGCCCTCAGGAGCACTTTGCAAGTCTCCCAAACCCTCCTCACGTCCATTTTTGCAAAGGGGGCGGGGTTTTGGTAGGCCAAAAATGCTGTATAAGACGCACCCAGATTTTCACCCTCTTTTGGGGGGGGGGGGGGGAAAGGTGCGTCTTATACTCCGAAAAACACGGTACTTGAAGAGTGAATGAATCCAATTGGTATGGACAGAAAGAAAAACACGATTGGGTGAACGTGAGGAGGTCTTGAAAAGTGAATATGAATATGTAGAGAATAAAAATAAATAGAAGATAATATAGGTAGCTCAGGGTTCAGCTGTGAAGTCTCTGGTGGTCTCTGATCTTGGTTCTTTGCCTGTAGACTTTTCAGTATTGAAATAGGTAGCATCATCAGGGCAAGAATAGGCAACAAAGCCAACACTCACTCATATTGATGATACTACCTAGTTGGGTAATGGAACATCTGCAAGAAAACAACCAAGCTTAGAGATCACCAAGAATTCCAGAAAAACCAATGTATAAACTGAAGCATGATGGAAGCGAGGGTGGAATGGTGTGGAGAGAAAGTTGGTGCAAAATAGATTTGGTTAAATTTGCTTATTTCTGATATCGTAACTTTATAATCTTTGGTTTGTTGTTTTTGACTCCTGTGCTCTGCATAACATGTTGAAAGGGGATAATTCAATGAGTACTATGAGGCTCATAGGATCATATTTCCCAAATATTGTTCTGTCACTGTTTGGTAGTCCTCGACTTATAACCTTTGTTTAGTGACCACTTGAAGTTACAAGGCACTGAAAAATTGACATGACTGTTTTCACCTTTACGATTGTTGCAGCATCGCTTTCTCCGTGGCCAAAATTTTGGCAACTGGCTCATGTTTATGACGGTGGCAGTGTCCTGGGGTCATGTGATCCCCTTTTGCGACCTTCTGACAAGCAAAGTCGATGGGGAAGCCTGATTCACTTTGCAACCATGTTACTAACTTAACCATTGCAGTGATTTACTTAACAACTGTTGCAAGAAAGCTTGTAAAATGGGACGACTGTCTCACTTAGCAACATAAATTTTAGGCTCAATTGTGGTCATAAGTCAAGGACTATCTGGCTTTCAAAAAAAATGGCATCTTTACTCCAGAACTTTCCACCCCAGCCAATCAGAAATCAGAAACAGAGATGGGTTGCTACCGGTTCGCACTTGTTCGGGTGAAACAGTAGTAGATTTTGCAACTGGGTCACCAAACCAATAGGCACGGATGACTGCGCAAGTTCCTTGGTTGCCCATGCCATTGCCAGCATGTCTTTTGCTACTTTTTAAATGTTCGGCGCATGCTCAGAGCAACATTTTAGCAACTGTCCACATGCGTTAGCGCAAAATGGCAAGCACAGCAAACTGGGGGTAATGCTGGCAGCAACTCATCCCTGATCAGAAACCATCCATTTAATGACTATTCAAAGTTACAACTGCAATTTAAAAAGTGACTTATGACCAGTTCTCACACTTATGACTGTTAAAGTACTGTATCTCCACAGTCCTCAGATTTCAGGCGCTTGGCAACTGACTTGTATTTATGATAGTTGCAGCATCTTTGTGTCCCTGGAATTGTCACTTGCAACCTTACTAGGGAGTTCAGACAACCTAAGTCAATGGGGCAAGCCAGATTTGTTTAAGTATTGCATGATTCACTTAACAACTGTAGAGATTCATTTAACAACCATGGCAAAAAGGCCATTAAAATGGGGCATGGCTGACAGCTGTCTTGCTCAGCACTGGAATATCTGGGCTCAGTTGTGGTTTTGGGTCAAGGATTATCTATATTGTAGTCCTATTTCAGTATATAGTTTACTTACTTTACTTTATTGTCATTGGACATGGTGCAACGAAATTAAATGCCACCTTCAGTGTACATTATAACTATAAAATTAAAAACACAAACATACATCCTTTACTTTCTATGTAATTGAAATTGAAAACCCGATATTGCGCTATACCATAGAATTCAATATGGTTACTGCCCTGGGATTATTTTTTCAGCCTATTTGTCCTTGTCTTTATAGTCCTGTACCGTCTGCCAGATGGTAATAGTTCAAAAAAAAAGGTTGCCCAGGATGAGATGGATCTTTAAGAATGTTTTGAACTTTCTTAAGGCAGCGGGAACTATAAAGCTCTTCCCAAGAGGAGAGAGAGAGCAGCCCATGATCCTCTGAGCAATGACGTTGACCCTCTGGAGTGCTGTATGGTTTGCCACTGTGCAATTGGCAAACCAGACACAGATGAAGTAAGTTAAAATACTCTCCCTGGTGCAGCGGTAGAAAATCACCAGCAGTTTTTCATTCAGTTGTTGTTTCCTGAGAAGTCTCAGGTAGCATAATCTCTGCTGGGCCCATTTATTTATGGTGTGGATTGGCTTCCTTATGTACTTCCTTACTCTGCTTCTTCATTATGTCAGTCAAAGAGCATGTGGCATCTGAGTGGCTACTCTGCTCAATATTTTTAGGTTATCATTCTGTTCCATAACAAGAACGATGCAAAAATGGCTACTGGGGCATTGCTGGGTGCAGAAAACTTTCGCCGATTCACTCCTGAATCCTTGGTCACCATCAAGAAACGTATCATGGCCAAGAAAGACTCGCCACCCGCGGAGAAGCTGAGGCCGCAGCTGGATCTCCAGGCTTGCCAAAAAGTCCCTGCCCTTTATGGAAACCCCCCTGTGGAACTTATTGCAGAACCCTTGGAAGATCTTGACCCTTACTATCACGATCACAAGGTATAGTAGCTTATTGTGAGCCAATGGTATAATTAGTGTCGTAAGAAAAAACAGACATCTATTGCAATGGGCTTTTAGAGAGAATGAGATTAGTTTTTTTTTTCAAATGCTTGCTTGAAATCTTATTGAGGCAGCATCTATCCAAACTTTGTTGACCTCAAAAAGTTAACCAGGGTCAATTCTCAAGAGGTCGTGGATGGGAGACCACTAGGAAGGCTCAGACTGGACTGGGACATCAGGAACATTGCTACTCTATGAAGTAGAAAACCATTCCTATGAGGAGTTCTTGGTGTTCTCTCAGCTTGGTTGTTTTCTTGCAGATGTTCCATTCAGGCATGAAATACTCTAATCTTTACTACTAGTTCGTGTGGTCGTAAGTCGAGGACTGTCTGTTCTTGGGGAGCAATTGGGTTTTATGCGACTCTTTCCAGTTAATGTCTTTTTTCTTCTTCTGCAGACATTTATGGTCTTGAACAAAGGAAAAACAATCTTTCGATTTACTGCCACAAATGCTTTGTACATCTTCAGTCCTTTCCACCGAATCAGGCGGATGACAATTAAAGTTTTAGTTCATTCATATCCTTTACATAATTGCTTCCTCTCCACTCACCCTTCTGTTTTCACTCTGGCTTTTTATTTTATTTTACGAGAAAGTCCCTATGTTCTCCAGGAAAAATGCAAGGAAATGCCTGGTGTTTACAGATTAAATAATTTCTCCCCCAGCTAGTTCAGTGTTATTTATTTTTATCTCTTTTAAATAAATTGGGAATCGGAAGCAACAATTTAATGTGGACAGTATTTGTGAGCTAATGGACAGTGAGGACTAGTGTCATGTTCCTAAAATATCATTTTCCTGAACTCCTATAATTCACATTGTTTACTTGGTTTATCATGCTCACTATTTTAACGAATTGCGTTTTCATGGCTCTTTCGGATTCATCACAGACAAACAGCAAAGAGAATTCTTCAAGCAAATATGTTGAGTAAGTAGTTTTATCAATATTGTTCCATTTTCATTGCAATGCATTATTGCATTAAAAAAGGGTGAAAAAAGTAAAGGAGTCTGCAGATTTTACCCTGCTAGTTGTTGCAGACTCTAGGGGGCGCTGCTCATCTCTGTGCGAAGGCCATTGAGCCAGCATTGTCTGAATACATTTCCATGATCATGTGGCCAGCATGACATCATTAGGGGGCGGTGCTCATCTCCATTTCAAAGCCAAAGAGCCAACGTTGTCCAAAGATGCCTCCGTGGTCATGTAGCCGGCATGACTAAATGCCGAAGGTGCACGGAACGTTTTTTCCTTCCCACCAAAGGTGGTTCCTATTTTTCTACTTACATTTTTACATGCTTTTGAACTGTTAGGTTGGTAGGAGCTGGGACAAATAATGGGAGCTCACTCCGTTATGCGGCGCTAGGGATTTGAACCGCCGAACTGCCGACCTTTCTGATCGACAAGCTCGTCATCTTAGTTGCTGAGCCACCAGGTCCCTCTATAAAAAAAATATAAAAATATATATCCACCTCCAAATGTTCTGTAAACTTTAAGAATGATTATAGAGTAACAACAGACAGAGAGACCTCTTGTCTTAGTTTGTTTTAAATTAGTGTGTCTTTATATAGAAATTGTGTATGTGTGTATGTGTGATTTCAAAATAATAAACTGAACACATTACAGATAGTCCTTGATTTACGACCAATTATCACTTAGCAATCATTCAAAGTTATGACTGACCCCCCCCCCCCTGTAAAGGTATTTATGACCTAGTTTCACTCCCCCACAGGCAGGTGACTTTTGGGCACTTGGCAACCAGCCTACATTTGTTTGCAGTGCCCTGTCATGTGACTACGGCTACAAAGAACCATGTTGATGCAGTGGTTAGGATGTAGTATTGCAGGCTAATTCTGCTGACTGTCAGAAGTTCAATCCTGACCAGCTCAAGGTTGACTCAGCCTTCCATCCTTCCGAGGTGGGTAAAATGAGGACCCAGATTGTTGGGGGCAAGAGGCTGACTCTGTAAACTGCTTAGAGAGGGCTGTAAAGCACTGTGAAGCAGTATACAAATCTAACTGCTATTGCTATTATGACTTTTCCCCCCTTGAAAACCAGTATTTACCAGTAGTTTCTGACAAAGCTCACCCCAGAATGAGCAATGGCTTTGCTTAATGACTGCCACAAATAAAAACCACACAACCAGGTCAGTCAAGTAATGATGTCCTTTATGAGTGTCACGGCAACACAACCATAATTAACAAACTCCATTACATGTGTAAGTCATAAAGAAATCAATATTAATTAGGAGAAACATACACACTAGGAAGATTGTGTGAAAATGTGCTTGGGAAGCGTGCTAGAAAATGCACACATGCTCTTGCTGAAATTATAAGCTGATGAAGAAGTGGAGAGGAGTTAAATTTCCATTTGGAAAAAAACAACAACTGTAACAGTAAAAACGATGGAGGCTCTGATTTTATCAGCAAAAATGCGCCTCATCTTATATCAGAACTGGTATGTAGCTGAACTAACTCAAAGTTTTCTACTACTTCCTGAAGAGATATCTGTTGCAAGACAAATACCAACAGCACTTAGACTTATATACCGCTTCACAGTGCTTTACAGCCCTCTCTAAGTGATTTAGAGTCAGCCTCTTGCCCCCGACAATATGGGTCCTTATTTTATCCACCTCAGAAGGATGGGAGGCTGAGTCAACCTTGAACCTGGTGAGACAACAAAAATATAAGTGCAGGTAATCCTCAAGTTACGAATGTAATGGAGCCTGGCTATTACATTCGTAATCCAAGGATTTGCAGGAGTGAATCACATAACTTGAACGTAATCACTCCCTGCTTTTGCCCACATATTCACTAACTGAATGTGTGAGTCATTAAGAGCACGAGGTATCTCAGCCTAGTGCTTCTGACCACCCAAGGCTTCCCTTGACCTACTGAGATATCTCATACTCCACCACCCCCCCATCCTGCCCAACTGGGTCTCCTATCTGACTTAGATTTCGATGATCAACAGAGCTGCCTCCTCTCCAGGCTTGAGCCAAGGGTTGCTGAAGCTGCAGGGACCAAGATGTTGTGTCCCTACAGGCTTTGGTTGCTTTGCCTCCAGAAGTTGTGAATGCCCCAACACTGAAGTTGTGAATGCCCCATGTGGAAGTCTTTAAGAAGATGTTGGATAGCCATTTGTCTGGAACGGTATAGGGATTCCTGCCTAGGCAGGGGGTTGGACTAGAAGACCTCCAAGGTCCCTTCCAACTCTACTATTGTATTGTATTGTATTGTATTGTATTTGCAAAAAGCTTTTGCTGATGAAAGCAGAGGGACGCGTGTGTCCCTCCGACCCTCGGTTATGGTGTCAAAGGCCTTTACTCAAGAGCTTTGCCAATGAGAACAGAGCATGGGGTGCCTCATGGGCTGGGTGAGGACGGCCTATAGCCATAAATGTGAGGTTCTCAGGGGAATTCCTCCAATATCTCTACATGGGATCTGGCATTCTCACCCAATGTTTTCTTAGGGGAAGGGGCAGACTAAGGCATTGGCATCCAAGGGGTCTGAAAAACTGCTGACCCTGCCTTGTGTTTTTCCTCTACTCAGGTATACTTTCACTGGAATTTATACTTTTGAATGTCTGATCAAGATTCTGGCAAGAGGGTTCTGCTTGAATGAATTCACTTTCCTCCGGGACCCATGGAACTGGCTGGATTTCAGTGTCATCGTGATGGCGTAAGTGTCACCCTTCTCCTTTGAACAGCCTATAATTAAGGAGCGGTTCTCCTTCGTTTTTCCCCCCAAGAGTTGGCAGTAATTATTTATTTATTGTTTGTTCCATGGCCCTTTCTTATTCTTCCAGCCCAGATACTAGTATCTGAGCAGCTTATATTCCCTTCCTACCCTGTTTCCCTCAGAATAAGACCTCCATGGATAATAAGCCCAATCGGGCTTTTGAGTGCATGCGCTAAAATAAGCCCTCCCAGAAAAATAAGCCCTCCCAGAAAATATTGCAACACAACAACAGCCATGAGATGACCTTGCTCGCCCCCTCCTGCACCTAACAAATAATAAGACCTCCTTGAAAATAAGGCAAGCGCTTATTTCAGGAGTCAACAGAAAATAAGACCCTGTCTTATTTTCGGGGAAACACAGTACGTTATAAAGATGGTAGAATAAAACAGAGAAAAAATTGCAAAACAAAGCAATGATGACCTTGGTACTCAACAACTTTGAGTACCAATTTGGCACTCCATGCATTTTGATATGAACACTTTGTCCCAGTATTCATTGTTTGTTTGGTACTCAATGCACAAGCTAAAACTTGTCATTGGCGGCTGCTTTCTGACTCTCTACATTTTTCCTCATGGGAAAAATTCATTTGGTACTCAGTGTTTTTTGGTACTCATTACACCTCCCAGAACCAATTAATGATGAGTAATGAGGTACCATTACCAGTATAATAACAGCGCTACTGAAAAATATATTATAGCCACAAAATTAACCATATCGTTGGTCAAACAATTAACCAGGAAAATTCTTAATGCTGCATGATTTTAATACTGTGTAAAAAGTATTGAGTTAAATCTGTCACTTTGTCCCCAAGTTGGTGGCTAATCAGAGGATCTATTGCTCGGTGCAGTTATAATAATATAGTGCCATTAAATGCTTTGCATGAATGTTAGTATGGGAAGATGGGGCTTGTAGTCCTAGCATGGTTGTCAAAAAGCAGATTCCAAGAGACTGACTTGAAAAATTAATGAGTTTTTGTGTTCTGAACCTTCATCAAACATATACATCTACTTGGATGAAAAACAAAAAAACGAAGATGAATGACTTGTAGTATCAATCTTTCTACCAATATTGGAAAAAATATTGTAATTGAAGTTAATAGATAAATAGGTAAATAAATGTTTTTATGTATGTATGTATGTGTGTGTATGTCTGTGTGTGTATGTGAATACACACACACACACGTTTTGCGGAATTAGGTAGAAGTTTTCATAATGCATGAGTGGGTTTATCCGTTAGGAAGGGGAATGAAGAAATTCAGGCCATTCTTGATTTATGACCACAGTTGGCACCATAATTTCAATTGCTCAGCAACACAATTGTTAAGTGAATTGCCCCCAGGCTTATGGTCTTTTCCTCCCATAGTTATTAAGCAAATCGCTGCAATACATAAGTGAATCAAACAGTCATTAAGCAATTCCGGCTTCCCTCATTGACTTCGTTTGTGGGAAACCAGCTGGGAAGGTTATAACTGGTGATCACGTGACCCTGGGACACTGCAACCGCCATAAGTACATGCCAGTTGCCAAATGCCCAATTTGGATCACCTGACTATGAGGATACTGCAATGATCGCATGAAAAACAATCACGTCACTTTTTTTTAGTGCTGTTGTAACTTCAAAGACTTACTAAACAAAAAGCTGTAAGTTGAGGACTATATCTAGCATTGTTAGTGTTAAGGGCCAAAACAGGAGAGCATGTGTGGGGGAGCACCAGAAACTGGAAGAGCAGCTCCAGAGTGCAAATGCATGAGAACACTGGAAACTGGAAGAACAGTTCCCAGCACACATGCGCGTGCCGGGAAGCTGAGCTTCCAGTTTACGGTATGCATATGCATGCTGGTCATTTCATCTTCCAGTTTCTGGCATGCATGCGTGCATGAAGACCAGCTGGCCAGCATGCACGCACATGCTGGAAAACGGAAGCTCAGCTTCTTGGTGCACGCATGCACACCAGGAGACTGGTGCTCCCACATGCACAACAACTAGCTGGCTGGCATGCATGCGTGCACCAGAAACTGGAAGCTCAGCTTCCCAATCCACACATACGCACCAGGAGGTTGCCCTTCCGCTCCCATGCATGTGAAGACCAGTTGGTCGGCACGCATGAACCCAGAAGAACAACGGGCAATGGCTGGCGTGCCAGAGAGATGGCTCTGCATGCCACTTCTGGCACATGTGCCCTAGGATTTATCATCCCTTTGTAATCCAAGATGACCAATCTGTAAATATGGTTCCATTTATTCTCTACTTCTGGCTGGGAAACTCTGGGAGTTGAAGTCCACCCATCTTTAAGGGGCCAAGATCTACAAGCCACTAAAATATGACAATGAAATTGTCATCTATTCTGGCAACTTTCCAAGTTTTCAAGAGCCTGGCAGCCTGGCTACTAAGATACCCACCACCACCACCAACACCACACACACAGTATGGAAATGTTCCTAAGCCTGAATTTTCCTGTCAAGGGAGAAAAAAGGATCAATATCAATATTTTCCGACAAGAAGCGTCACATTTTAATCCCATAAACCCTCCTGAAAGGAAACCAAAGAGGCAATTACAGGCCTCATGAGGCCATTCCTCTGTCTTGTACAGAGAATAATCCTGTTTGAAAGACGGGGAGGAATTCTGTCTTTAAAAATGCTGCCAAGATTCAGAACAGTGGTGGGATTCAAATTTTTTAACTTCCTGTTCTGTGGGCGTGGCACGGTGGGTGTGGCTTGATGGTGTGGCAGGAAGAAGGTTACTGCAAAATCCCCATTCCCTCCAGATCATCTGGGACTCGGGAGGCAGAGAATAGATGGGGGCGTGGCCTGCCAAAGGTGGTATTTACCGGTTCTCCGAACTACTCAAAATTTCCGCTACCGGTTCTCCAGAACTGGCCAGAACCTGCTGAATCTCACCTCTGATTGAGACGTAGGGAATCCATGAGTGTATGTGAGATGACTCACATGGAAGCTTCCCCTAATACCTCTCCAGATGTCAATTTGGAGGAGGATGAACCAGTCCCGGACAATTTTGGAGGGGAGTTAGTCAACCAGCTGGCTGAGAGGAATTTGGCTGAACCACAACTGCAGCAGCACAACTGAGGCTTCATGTGGGGAAAGCACACAGCTGTAGCTGGTTAGTGATGAGAAAGACGAACTGCCTTCTGCACCTGACCTGAGGACACATAGCACTAGCAATTAACACTTAGACTTATATACTACTTCATAAGTGCTTTTACGTGCCTCTCTAAGCGGTTTATAGAGTCAGCCTATTGCCCCCAACAATCTAGGTCCTCATTTTGCTGACCTCAGTAGGATGGAAGACTGAGTCAACTTTGAGCCGGTCAGGATCGAGCTACTAGCAATTGGCAGAATTAGCCTGCAATACTGCTTTCTAACCACTGCGCCACCAAGTAGGGCAGAGTAAAGGCAGGAGCAGCGAAGGTCATCCCGATCACTCGCGAGGAGGCAGCCTCTTGATAGGCTGCACCAGAAATTGGCTATTTAGCACAGCAGTCAGATGGAGACGATGCGTTCCTTTCCTAGCTACATTTGTCTTGTTTGTTGGGATCTCTGCCTTGTTTTGGATTAAGACTATGTCTTGACTTTGTCTCATGGCATGTGAACTCTAGACTTTTCTTGCCTCTTATGTCGTGGGTTTAATTTCGCCTGGTGAATTTATCTTGTTCGGGAAACTTTCAAGTGCCCTGTGGACTCCTTGGCCATTGCTCTCTGGACTAACATTGACCTGCTTTTGACCGGACTTAATTGGGACAGTTCTGGGTTTTTAGTGAAGGGAATTGCTGGGGGATATTAATTAACCCACTAAACTGCTGTTACGTGTATGTGTGTGTGTGAGCGTGTTTCTACAGAGAGGGGTAAAAAAAATCTAGAAAGTGACTACCATCAGGTGAACAAAGCCCTGCTCCTTTTCTATATGCATCATGATACATAGGGAAAAAAGGGAGGGGGTTGTTTGCATGGTTGGGACTGTCATTTTGATGTTCCTTCTCCTGTGGGCACCTCTGAGAAAGAGTCTTGAAGTTCTCCGTGAGCAATTAATCCCCAGATGTCAGACTTTCCACTCGTATCTAATTTTTGCGTTGATTTGCATATTTCAGTTTTGAATTATTTTGCACTTATTTATTTTGCAAAAATACCAGCCCAGAATGCTTCAATAACCATTTTTTTGCTACTAAAGTAGCCTCGTGGCGAGATAGGCTGCAAGGGCATTTGATAATAATTGCAATAGGCAGCTTTAAATGGAACAGCTTACATCCTAAAATGATACCTTTAATATTATTAAATGACAGCACCTGTCTGTCCCAGATCTTTGCGAAGAACTTAACAAGATGACCAAAAATGTGAAACCCAGTCTGAACATCTGGCGTTATGTGTGTAATGCCATCATCTTCATTTAAGGACCCCATAATGCCTTGCGGGGTGGAGTCTGGGAAACTGAATGGAGCTAGCAAAGTGTTTTCATGGCCAGATGCCCTTCCTGTCACCAATGCGGATTTTTGTTCAGCAGATCTATTCTCAGAGAAATATTTGCCTCTACCTAGGATCAAACTCACAACCTCCTGATTGTGAGGCGAGAGCTCCACCTCTAGGCCACCATACCACTTCTATGTTTGAAAAGACCATCATAATAATAATAATAATATTGTTGCTGGACTAGGTTGGTACCGATCAATTCCTGATAGCTGTTTCTTCCCACTGATTGGTGACGCTTAATGGGAGTTTAAACAGTTAGAATCAACCCTCTCTCCCAGATCTAGAGAAGGCCCTAACACTGACATTTGCTGTATGTTGATGTTACAGGTATATAGGAGAGCTTATAGAACTGGGAAATGTCTCTGTCCTTCGGATGTTCCGAGTGTTGAGAGCATTGAAAACAATTTCCATTGTCCCAGGTATGAAACTTTTGGAATCATTTCTCATGGTGATAAGAACAACAAAACAACAGAGTTGGGAGGGACCTTGGAGATCTTCTAATCCAACCCTTTGCTCAAGCATTATACGCTATACCCGTGATGGCGAACCTATGGCACACATGCCAGAGGTGGCACACAGAGCCCTCTCTGCTGGCACGTGCGCTTCCACCCCCGTCAGATCTCCATGGCGTTTTTTTCGTGAGCTTCTGTTTTCCTGCAAACAACAAAACAGAAGCTTATGAAAGAAAATGATTTTACCTTTTGCCGCACTGCTGGTGTTGGGATGCCCCGCCTCCTGCCGGCCAGCTGATCTTTGGGTCTCTGCTGCGCATATGTGCATGCCCACACACGCGTACATCCATGCATACCCACGCATGCAAGCAAACATTTCAGTTTGGGCATATGCGCACATGAAAGTTTGGGCACTTGGCGTCTAAAAGGTTCACCATCACTGCGCTATACCATTTCAGACAAGCAGTTACCCAATCTCTTCTTAAAAACCTCCAGTGTTGGGGCACCCACAACGTCTGAAGATAATTAATTGCTCTCGCTGTCAGGAAATTTCTTCTTAATTCTAGGTGGGGGGTGGGGTGTCTACCTTTGATTAGTTTCCCTCCATTGCTTCTTGTCCTGCCCTTACGTGCTTTGGAGAAAAGGCTGACCCCGCTCTTCTTTGTAGCTGTTGGAAGATTGCTATCACATCATGCCTAGTCCTTCTTTTATTAAACTAGACCAGTGACGGTGAATCTTTTAGACACCGAGTGCCAAAACTGCATGCGTGCACATGCCCATGCAACGGAAAGGTCATGGACATGCACGCATGTGCATCAGAGACCCGAAGAACAGCTGGCAGGGCATCCCAACACTGTCAGTGTGGCAAGAGGTAAGATCTTTTTCTTTTGTGAGCTTCTGTTTCGTCGTTTGCAGGGAAACAAGAGCTCACGAAAGAAACGCCACAGAGATCGGACCTGGGGCGATGGCATGCATGCCAGCAGACAGGACTTTGCATGCCACCCCTGGCACGCGTGCCATAGGTTCGCCATCATGGAAACTAGACATGCCCAATTGCTGCAACCGTTCTTTGTATGTTTAGCCTCTAGCCCTCTGTTTGTTTCTCTTCACTGCACTTTTTCTAGAGTCTCCACATCTTTTTAATGTTGAGATTAAAGGTGTCCAGGGATCCTTGTTGCTCTGTGAGCTTGATTGTTTTCTTGTTTTCATTACCAATATCACTAGCACTGATGATCTCCAGTTCTTATGATCTTGACATTTCTTTCATTCTTGTACCTCCTTGCAGGTCTGAAGGTCATTGTTGGAGCTTTGATCCAGTCGGTGAAGAAACTCACAGATGTGATGATCTTGACTGTTTTCTGTTTGAGTGTCTTTGCCCTCATTGGCCTCCAACTCTTCAAGGGACACCTGAAACAGAAATGTGTCAGGAACTATACGGAATTTATCAATCAGAGCATAAGTAACATTTCCTATGAGGTTTTCATCAACACTGAAGGTAAGATACCTAAGCTCCTGCCATGACGATTAAGACATCGTATATTTGAGCCTCCTCTTTGGGCTATGTATGGAAAGTGGGGGGGAAATATATATCCCAGAATGAGGCAGTAAGAATTCAATCTCATATTTGGGACTTTAAAAACCTCAGGATGTAGGTTTGTTTGTTTGTTTGTTTGTTTTATTGGATTTATATGCCGCCCCTCTCCCAAAGGACTCAGGGCGGCGTACAGCATTAAAAACACATATTACAAAACTTAAAAGACAATTAGAAACAATCCAAGAAACAAACCGAATTAATATAACACTAACATTTAAAAATTAGATAAAATTAACAGGTCAGGCCGGTTTGCTGGAAAAGCCAACTTTTTAGGGTGCGTCGGAAGGACCGGAGGTCGGGGATTATGTGAAGGGAGATTGTCTTGACCTTTTTATTTAAAATTAGCTGATAATCCATAGTTGCCGAGGTATTTATTTATAAGGGGAAAATGTCCGGACCAAAAATAATTTCTAATGTTGGATTTTCCTCCTTACCAGAGGGAGCCCTCTTGTGGAGTACTGTGAAGCCGTTACCATGGCAATTCCACTGAGTTGTACAGTAGAAGCCATTTTACGGCAGTACAGTAGAAGCCATTTGAAGGCACAACAGGCTATATCATAACAGAACAAACACACCGAGGAGTTTTAGGGGTGTCTTACCCCCACAGTATTTGTTTCCGGAGAGTAAGTCATCTATGTACCACATTTGGTTGAAATTGCTCCAGGTGTTTCAGAGTTATGCTGGAACACACACACACACACAGCCATTTATATATATTTTGTATTTAAAAACAACATATCCAGAAAGACAGGGGGTGACAAAGATGTATTTTTGACTGAATATTAAGAGAAAGATGTTTTCTAAGAATCTGGAGGGATGGAACGGAAGAAAGTTTGGGAAAACAGAGCTGATTTGTTTGCAGGACATCCTAATATTTTGACGATTGAAAACCACGGGTCTGAGAAGCTGTTCCATTATTTATAGAGCTGGTCTTTCTGATTTTGCAGAAAACTACCAACTGAAAAATGGCACTGAAGACTTTTTGTTGTGTCGCAATGGCTCAGATGGAGGGTAAGTGGGTCTAGTTATTATTTGCGTATTTGAAATTTTCCCCCTTGATTTGAAAGCTCAGGGTGGCTGCATTTCAACAGGATAAGAATCTGGATATTTTCCCCCCTATTGTTCCTGCTGTGACCACAGGCAGTCCTCAACTTACGACCGCAATAGAGTGCAAAATTTCCATTGATGAGCAAGACAGCTGTTAAGTGAGTTATGCCCAATTTTATGACCCTTTCTTGCAACCTTTGTTAAGTGAATCACTCCGTTGTTAAGTGCCCCGTTGACTTTGCTTGTCAAAAGTTCACAAAAGGGAACCACATGATTCCGGGACATGACAACCGTCATAAATGCATATCAGTTGCAAAGCGGCTGAATTTTGATCACATGACCATGGAGATGCTGCAATGGTTGTAAGAGTGAAAAATAGGCATAAGTCACTTTTTTCAGTGCTGTTGTAAGTTCGATTTGTCACTAAATGAATGGTTGTAAATCGAGGACTACCTGTACTCATCAAATTTGGATTCTGTAATTGAACCATGAACTGAGAGTAGTTAACAATGAAAAAATAAAATACCAAGAAATACCAATACCAATAAAAATGTTGATTACGGTAGACAGGAGCACCAGGAAAAAATAAATCTTAAAAACTTACATGATATAAGTTTTAACTTCCCAAACAAACCACATTCCACTTTTAGTTTGGTGCTGAAAGCCGTCCTACTAGGAGTCTCTAATTCTATTTTTTTTTAAATAATTTTATTGGTTTTTAAACATTTATAGGGAAGGGTAGGTGGATATACAAAAACTTTTGGCAGCTACATCATGCTGAAAGTAGAAATCTCCCCAAATCTCACAACTTTTACAGAAAGAAAAACAAAAGATAAAAGATAAGCAAAAACAGCATCTTATTATACATTGTATCAACCATATGTTCAATCATCTCTTTTATCACTTTCTAATATATCAACAATTACAGTAATATTTCAAATACCTTTATTTTTGTGACCTGAGTCTTTTCCGTATTGCTCCCTCCCCCTTGTCCCCTGGGGGGGGGGTGCAGCCCCTCCCTCCCTCATATCTTGTATATTATCACCTTTTTCACTACCTTTTATAGTTTCATCCTAGGAGGGAACTGTGTTTTTTCATGAAGGCCTCTGCCTCCACAACTGAATTAATTCTAATTCTATTTCCCACCCAGAAAACCAACATTCCTTCTGGCAATAACCATTTAAACCAAATTCCTTTATTATATAATTTCTTTGATAAAGAAGAATACTTCCTCCTCTTTTCTCTTATTTTTTTCAGAATTTGTTTAAGAATGGCAATTTCTTTATCTTTATATTTTAATGCCCTCCCCCCTTTTGGCTCCCAAAACCTCATCCCTCGTGGTCTTCCTAAGAAATTTAACATGGACTTCCCTTGGAACATTATGTGTTCTGGCATATTCTGAATTGATTCTATAAACCAGGTCCATATCCCACCACAATTGTTATTTATCTCTCTTAATGTATTCTGCTAAGATTGTACACATAATATCCGTAAGGTCTTCATCTTCTATCTCGGGTAGGTTCTGGAATCTGAGAAAAAGGGACATTCTTTCAAATTCCATCTTTACCCTGAAGTTTTCCAGTTCTCTATTCCCCTTCTGAGTTGCCTTCACCTCCTCCCTCAGCCCAACCACGCCCTCCTCCAGTACTCCAACCCTCTGCTTATTTTCTATTGTTTACTGCTGTGCATCTCTGAGCTGCTCTTTAAAATCTGTCAGTTCTTTTTTCAGTTCTTCCTGTCCCTTCATAATAGCCTGAAACATTTGGGCAACTGGTAAGTCCTTTGTGCTCTCTCCAGCCACTTCTTGATGTAAGAATGATAAAGTTTTTGTCTGTTGGGTCGTTGGGCTAGATGCAGAGGAGGCAGGTGCCAAGGCTGCCTTCCCCAGCGGTGGTTTTCTGGGCCCCATTTGTTAAGCTCAGGGATAAGTGTAAATCCTTATGCAGAAGAAATGGCATCTGTGGAGTGCGCAGTTGGGTGATACCAAGGAGGCAGACAAGCCAAGAAGTGAATGTTAATCCTCAGTCATAGTTCCAAGCCAGAAGAAGAGAGTCAAATAATCCAAATCCTGAAAGACCATAAAACAGGGGAGGCTCCAGAAGTCCTTCAGGAGGTAATAGTAATATAAAGCCAGAAATTTCTTCAAAGGTAGTTTCAAAAGGCTAGTTTCATTTATTAGAGTGAAGAAGAAGAAGGAAGTGAGTTATCTTGGCTCCGCCTCTCACAGGAAACCAGGGAGCAAAGCATTCTTTGATCCAACTATATCGCTCCTGACGGGTTTTTTATTTGGGGTATTTTAATTGTATTCAATTTATTTAGGGGTTTTTAAACATTGTGTTTTTACTTGTTTTTATCTATCAGTTCACCTCCTCCTTGTATATGTCGTATATATGTCTTGGTATATGTTTTGTTATATGTATGTCGATATATTTATTTCCTATGTTTTGTTGTACGCCGCCCCGAGTCCTTCGGGAGAGGGTGCGGCTAAGAAATAAATATTTATTATTATTATTATTATTCAAAGTTTCCATAAGGCTTTTAAAACAGCTCAGGAATCACTTCTTGCAATTGTGATGTAAATCTTTCTCATAGTTAGTACATTCAACGTTTTACTCTCTCACTCCATTCCAAGATCGAGAGATAGTTCAAATGCTGCTTTAACCGAGGGGGGTAAAAAAAAAAACCCTCCAATCTTGTAACTTCAAATAGATTGAATCCACAAGTTGCGAGTAGCTGTTGCTCATCCATTAAATGGTGTTAAAAGAGATTAGGGCAAACCTCCCACCTCCAGTACTTCACTGCAACTTCTGATTGATTATTTCCTTCCGGAATCCATTCGGCACAGGCGCAGGCAGCCGACAGCTATGCCATGTGCCCTCCTTCTCTCCTCGGCTCCTGGGGCGAGACTGGAAACCCCCCGATGGCTGCCCCCGCTTCTGGGGGCTCCATCAAGCCACCCTACGGCAGGTGGTCCCTCCAAGACTCCCTGTGCTCCCTAAAGGAGCCCACCAGAGAGATGAGCAGCGGACGGCAACGTCCGTCACCTCCAGGAACCGGAAGTGATCTGGAGTCTCTAATTCTAAATGTTGTAAGAGAAACATGAGGACTAGCATCTTCCCCCATAGGCCCCAAAGCCAAAACGCTTACTTAAAGACAAAAGTCAATTCTAGTGAATCCAAATTTGAACAGATGAAGAGTTTCACAGTATCCCATGGACTATAAATGCATAAACAAGAACATAAAAAACATTTAGAGCAAAATACTTTATTTTCACTTAAGAAGTTCAGCTAGCAAGGTTTTCCTCCTCATTAACGGATGTCACTTTACATTTAGGCCAGGCCCCTAACTTCAATGGGGTGCATGGGGATTGAACTGCAGGCATTTTCCAGAAATAGTTTGGATCCCTGTATGCCACGGGTGTCAAACTTGCCGTTATGTGATGTTTCATGACATTTTCCTCCTTCGCGGAGCTGAGTTGAGCGTGACTCATCTGGCCTGCAGGCCACCAGTTTGACACCTCTGCTGTAGGTCCTCACCTAACGACCATATGGGATTCACTCAACAACAGCAATCGCGGTTATCAGAATTGCCATTGCTACAAGTAGAGGAATCTCTTAATCACCACGTCACTTAGAGCAGGGGTATCAAACTGGATTTCTTTGGGGGCCGGCAGGGGTGGAGGAGGGTGGGGGAGATATGGAACAGACGCAAAGCAGGGCATGAGGACGGCCTCCAGGAGCACTCTGCCAGCCGAAAACAGGCTGCATGGAGGCTGCAGGTGCCCCCCTCCCGTGCCTCGTTTTGGCCAGCAGAAGCACCATGGGACAGTGCTATTTCCAGGCCAGCCCCGCGGTGCAGATTTAAGCACCCCACGGGCCGGATCTGGCCCGCGGGCCTTGGGTTTGACACCCCTGACTTAGAGATACAGTGGCTGGTCCCAATTATAGCCATGAAGCGAGGACTACCCGGACTCTACTTTAAATGAGAACATTGTCTTTTTCAGGACCTGCCCACCACAATACGCCTGCCTGAAAGTCGGAGATAATCCCGATTTTGGCTTCACCAGCTTTGATACTTTTGGTTGGGCTTTCTTGTCCTTGTTCCGCCTCATGACGCAAGACAACTGGGAACGCCTCTACCAACAGGTCTGTGTGTGTGTGTGTGTGTGTGTGTGTGTGTGTGTGTGTGTGTAGCTCTTTTTAAAATTTCTCTGCAGCTTGCTAAAGTTGCTTTTACTCATGCAAAGTCGCAAATGGGCTTTTCCAAATTGGAATTCCTTTTTCGTTTTTCCCCTTGAAAAGGTTTCAATTCCCTTCATTAAAGAAGCTTCTTCAGTTCTGGTAGAAAATGGAAGGATTCATTTTCTTTGCAGTCCTCTGGTCGTTTGCATGTTGAGAGTCGTTAAGGGACACTTGAGGGATTACCGTACTTTTTGGAATATAAGACGCACCTTTTTCCCGCAAAAAAGAGGTTGAAAATCTGGGTGTGTCTTATACATCATTCTGGTCGCCACGATGTAAAAAAGATGTGGAGACTCTAGAAAGAATGCAGAGAAGAGCAACAAAGATGATTAGGGGACTGGAGGCTAAAACATGAAGAACGGTTGCAGGAAGTGGGTATGTTTAGCTTAAGAGAAAGAAGGACTAGGGGAGACATGATAGCAGTCTTCCAATATCTCAGGGGTTGCCACAAAGAAGAGGGAGTCAAACTATTCTCCAAGGTACCTGAGGATAGAACAAGAAGCAATGGGTGGAAACTAATCAAGGAGAGAAGCAACTTAGAACTAAGGAGAAATTTCCTGACAGTTAGAACATTTAATCAGTGGAACAACTTGCCTCCAGAAGTTGTGAATGCCCCAACACTGGAAGTCTTTAAGAAGATGTTGGATAGCTATTTGTCTGAAATGGTATAGGGTTTCCTGCCTAGGCAGGGGGTTGGACTAGAAGACCTCCAAGGTCCCTTCCAACTCTACTATTGTATTGTATTGTATTACACTGAATACAGCATTTTGTGCCTCCCGAAACACTGCCCTCTTGACCAAAATGGCCATGCTTAGCCTTTAGGAGGCTTTCAGAGTGCTCCTGGGGTCTGGGGAAGGCAGAAATGAGACAAAAACTGGCCTTTTTTTGCTCAATTTTGCCCCCCCCCTCCAGTCCCCAAGAGCAGTCTATAAGCCTCCTAAAGGCTATCCATGCCCCTTTTTTGAAAAAAAAAAAAAAACGGGCCATTTTTGGGGGGTTTGCAGAGTGCAAAAACTTTTTTTTTACATCTGCCTCTTCAAACCCCTGGTGTGTCTTATATTCTGGTGCGTCTTATACCCTGAAAAATACGGTATCTGTATCCTCAGAGTCATCTGAATCAGAATGCAAATGCACGTAAAACTTTTTTGGGGGAAGTATTTGAAAGGCCTGTTTTCAAGGGGAGGCGAAAAACACAGGAAAGTTAAGTTGCCTGTTGGAAAAGCACCTTTGGGACAACCATGGCCTGGAGGATTGAGAATCTGCACAGGCATTTATTCAAAGAAAGCTCTCTCCGTGCACAAATCAATTCTGTCAGATGAAACCTATTGCTCAGTTCCCTGCTTGGCTGCTGGTGTTTGTTCTCTTTTGACCTGATTGCAGAGTTTATTTACTGATTTAATAAAATGTTTACATCCCGTCTCTGGTCCCCCAAGCATCCTAAAGTAAAGGAAGGCAGCATGAAGATTGTTAGCACAGGGGAGTATTTTTAATTATGATGACCTCCCGCAGGCTGAAGTGCTGGTAGGTTCACTCCACAAGCGGAAAACTCTTTTCCCCTCGTCTGATCTCATCCTGAGAAAGATAAACAGATTAAACTACATGGGGTCAATGGATCAATGCTTGGGAATTTCCCAAAGATTAGGGGGATCCCTGCAGCTTGATAAGTAGCTAGGCATGTAGGCAATGTGTAATTGTGGGAAATACCATGAAAAATTTAATGGAAATAATGTTTGGTGCCCACAACTTGCACTTTTGCCCAGTTCCTCTTATTTTGGAGTTTTAGAAAGAATGTTGAGCAAAGATTCTACACAGTGGTGGGTTTCACATTTTGTTACCACCGGTTCGCCGTGCATGCGCCTTCCACACAAGTGCTTTGCTCGTGCATGGACCTTCTGCGCATCTGCCCAGCCTCAAAAATGTGCCTAAATAGGATGGCATAGAGCCGATTTCAATCCAAACCAGCTGAATATGACCTCTGATTCTACATATTTACAATAGAACACAGTAGCAGAGTTGGAAGGGACCTTGGAGGTCCAACCCCCTGCCTAGGCAGGAAACCTTATACCGTACCAGACAAATGGCTATCCAACATCTTCTTAAAGACTTCCAGTGTTGGGGCATTCACAACTTCTGGACGCAAGCTGTTCATATTCTGATGTTCATTGCACAGTTTTGGTACCCCTCATTTGGAGCACCTCAAGTTGGTCAAGATGTGGGACAGCTTGGGTCAGTCCTACTGTTAGACTCTGCCTAAGATTTGGGGTGTTGTGAAAGAGATGGGTGGACTTAACTTTCCATTTAAGGAACAGGACACTAATAAATCGGCCCAGCCATTTCTCATCTGCTGGGTGTCCTTCACTAGACAGGGGTACAAAGCTGTAACAAATAGCCATTTTATTTATATATCAGCTTTATTATTTTTTATAAACAACTCCAGGAGGCGAAGGTATCTCCTTCTTCCTTCTATTTTCCCAACCCTGTGAAATGGGTTGGGGTGAAACAGAGTGATTGGACCAAAGTCACCTAGCTGACTTTTGTGCATAAGGCAGGATTAGAACTCACCATCTCCTGTGATTGGTTGAAAGTTATCTAGGCAGCTTTCATGCCTAAGGTGGAACTAGAACTCACCATCTCTGATATCTAGCCTAGTGCATTAAACACAAGACCAACCTGGTTTATTTGTTTGTTTGTTCGTCCATTCGTTCATCCATCTATCTCAAGTCAGTGAATATAGCATTCCTTCCTCCATTTCTCTCTCTCACCATAACAGTAACCCTATGAGTCTGACAGGCCCTAAGACTGTGATGGAGAACCTATAGCACAAGTGGTGTGTGTGTTAGGGCATGCGAGGCATTGCCTTGTTCACTCCAGCGTGCATACGTCCTGACCAGCTGACTTCGGCCTTTATTTTTGGCTGGTTTTTGCCCTCCGGAGGCTTCTCTGAAGCCTCCAGAAGGCAAAAAAACAACCCAACGTGCAAACCAGAAGTTCGGGAACAGACTTCTGGTTTGCACATTGGGCCATTTTTCTCCCTCCAGAGGCTTCAGAAAAGCCTCCTGAAGCTTCCAGAGGGTGAAAAACGGCTCTATGGACAACTCGGAAGTTTGGGAATGGACTTCCAGGTTGCCCGTACAGGCATTTTTCGCCCTCCGGAGGCTTCAGGGAAGCCTTCGGAGGGCCCCCAAGGTGGCAGGCGAGGCCATTCCCCCCCCCTCAAAAATACCCCACAAGTGTTTTGTTAAAGTAGCATAGACTACAAATAATGCAAAGCACATTCCATTGCCGGGAGAGAATGCTTGCAGAACATGTTAGATCAGGCATGATCTGATCTAGCTGAAGTATTCATTTATCTTTATTACCCCATTCATCTAAGGGGTATAAAACCTTGCCTTCCTCCTGCGCTGAAGCAGACCCAAAACCATGCTTTTCTTGTATTGTGGCTTCCTGAGTGACATATACGTTTTCACAAGGACAGTGAAACGTTCTAGATTGCCATTTTCCTGATCCATCACTTGACTCGGTTAAGCTAATCAAATGATTGGCTTCCTATTGTCACACCCTTTACTTGCCTATCCATGTGGCTTTCCTAGCAAAATGCAGAAAGGGTTTCTCCCTTAAACTTCTCCCGTGCAATATGAAATAATCCCTTGGCCATTGTCAGTCACATATGAAGAACTGCTGCAAGAATTGGGAATGGCCATTCTAGAGAAAAGAAGGAGCAGAGGTGACATGATAGCAGCCTTCCAATATTTGAGGGGCCACCACTAAAGAGGAGAGGGTCAACTTATTTTCCAAAGCACCAGAAGGCAAGACGAGAAACAATGGATGGAAACTAATCAAGGAGAGAAGCAACCTGGAATTAAGGGGAAACTTCCTAACAGTGAGGACATTTGACCAGTGGAACAGCCTGCCTCTAGAAGTTGTAGGTGCTCCTCCATCACTGGAGTTTTTAAAAGACAGGACGACCAGTTGTCTCAAATGGTATAGAGCCTACTGCTTCAGTTGGACTAAAAGACCTCCAAGGTCCCTTCCAGCTCAATTCTGATTGAGTAGAGTCAACCTCTGCCTTCAGCATCTTCCAATATCTCTGCTACCCAGTATTTATTCATCAAAATGTAATACTTGCCTATCTCCCTCAGAGAGAGATGTACGAATATAATTGCTTGCTTGCTTGCTTTAGCTGAGTACCCAGGATGACCTTTGCACCTTGGATAAGGAGTGTGAGTGGGAACCTACCGGAACCGGTAGTAAAAAGATTAGCAACCCACTTCTGATAAGGATCCTATAGAGAATATTATCTGTATTCCTGGAATTTCTGTATTCCTGTAACACTGTATTCCTTCACTGTTCAGTGACCCCACAACCCCACAATGGTGGGGCAACACAGCAGGGCCTATGGAGTGGGGCACCCTATTCTGATTTAATAAAGGAGCTAAAACTTTATTAATGCCTCCAGCCATTGTTACTTCAAGATGTTAATTATAACATTTAATCACCAATATTAAAAAAAAAAAAGATTCCCAGACTGCTGATTTCTCAATCCACTGTAAATCTTGACTGCACATTTATCAAAATGATTACACCCCTTAGCAGAGTGTAAGTTTCCACTGATGGATACCGCACAGCTCTAGAATAGGAGCCGCTGGGAGGGAACGGTTGAAGTTGAAACCTCTGAGGGCAGGGCAAGAAATAAGAGCTGGAAAGAGAAAAACAACCTAGAATTAAGGAGAAACTTCCTACCAGTGAGAACAACTAATCAATGGAACTGCTTGCCTCCAGAAATTGTGGGTGCTCTGCTCTTTCTCGGGAGGTTTTAAAGAAAATATTTGGTGCCCATTTGTCTGCAATGGTATAGGAGTCTCCTGCTTGAGCAGGGGGTTGGACTAGAAGACCTCCAAGGTTACTTCCAACTCTATAATTCAGTAATTCTGTAAATGCTAATCAAAGATTGTGTCAGAAGAATTATTTGGGGTTCCAACTCGAGCTGGGGTTGCACAAAAGTAAACAAAAATGAGATCCAGAGCTATGAGGAAAGAAGAAATATTTATTCCTAAAAGCAAATAGTTTGCCTTTAGGGGCAGTGTAGAGAAATGGGGTATGGCAACAGACTTTTATGGGGGAGTTTATCATGGTATGGAAGTGCCTACATGCTGATTCTAGGGTGACACTTGAAGGTCGTGTGTGTGAGTGTGTGTGTGTGTGATGTTTATTCTTGTAAACATGGAGTTCTTCTTCGTGAACTAATTTAATTAACTCTATTGTGCTTGAAGACCTTATCCCTTGATATGTGGATTAGGTCTGGATAACTTATTTAGGTGTTTGAGGAAGTTTGGGTAAAGGATTCCCCCCCCCCAATTTCCTCATTTTGCTTCTTTCAGCTTGACTGTCAGTAATCTAGTGGAAATGCTGATTCTCAAACCATTGTGGATTCTGTTAATGTTTTAAGGGACGATGGAAACAGTGTAAAGAATAATATATTGTGATATAAAGCTTCTCACAATTGGTTAATCTACTCTTCTAATTTCAGACACTAAGAGCATCTGGGAAGATCTACATGTTGTTTTTCGTGCTGGTCATTTTTCTGGGCTCGTTTTATCTGGTCAATCTAATCTTAGCTGTGGTCACCATGGCTTATGAAGAACAGAGCAAGGCCACCATTGCTGAAACAGAGGCCAAAGAGAGAAAATTCCGGGAAGCCATGGAGATGCTAAAAAAAGAACAAGAGGTGTCTATAACTCTGGTTCCTCTCATTAAAACGACTAAAAGAACATTGTGCCAATCTATACTTGTTGCAGAAAGGATAAACCTGGGCAGAGGAAGTCTAAAAAGTTAAAATGTCAGTTACAAGCCTGTAATTGAAGCCCCTCCCATTTTTGCATATTTCATCATATGTAGATATATTTCAGAAAATAGGGAGGGGCTTCAATTTTATGTTCATGGCTGCCATATTGACTTTTTCCCCCCAATGATCTTACCCCACCGCAGGCTCACCAGCAGTGGTGGGATTCAAATAGTTTTAACAACTGGTTCTCTGCCCTAAAGGGACGCAATGGCTCAGTGGCTAAGATGCTGACCTTGTTGATCAGAAATGTAGGCAGTTCAGCAGTTCGAATCCCTAGTGCCGTGTAGTGGAGTGAGCTCCTGTTACTTGTCCCAGCTTCTGCCAACCTAGCAGGTTGAAAGCACATTAAAAATGCAAGTAGAAAAATAGGAACCACCTTTGGTGGGAAAGTAACAGCATTCCATGCGCCTTCGGCGTTTAGTAATGCTGGTCACATGCCCCCTAGAGTCAGGAACAACTAGCACATATGTATAAAGGGAACTTTTACCTTTACCTATCTGTGCCCTAATGACCAGCTGGGTAGGCGTGGCTCAGTGATCATGTGACTGGGTGGGCATGGCCAACTCAACATCACTCACATCACGCGCTTTGCCTTAGCTGTTCCAGTGTAACAAGGGTTAACCGGAGAGGCGGTTTCTGTAAGCAGGGCAATAAAGATCAGGCTAGAAACAACACCAGAATGTTTCCTTCCTGCCTTCCTTACAGGATTAGCCCTGTAAAGTGGGGAAAAAACGAAAGGAGATTTCTTCCAACAATTGGTTCTCTGAACTGCTTAGAAATTTAACAATCAGTTCTCCCAAATAGATATGAACTGGCTGAATCTCAACACTGCTCCCCTGGGCTTGTATAGCAACGATAGCAATAGCACTTAAATTTGTACTCTGCTTCACAGTGCTTTACAGCCCTCTCTAAGTGCTTTACAGAGTCAGCCTATTGCTCCCAACAATCTGGGTCCTCATTTTACTGACTTCGGAAGGATGAAAGGCTGAGTCAACCTTGAGCTGGTCAGGATCGAACTCCAGGCTGTGGGAATGCAAAGTTAGCCCACAATACTGCATTCTGACTACTGAACTGCCATGATTCCTATGATTACACTTTTATCAGACCATCTGGCTTGACTACTTAAAGCAAGTTTGGTGACTACAACAGAAAAGATATTTGTTTATAGGAAACTAGCTGATAATCCGGCGTTGCCCGGATATTTATTTATAGGGGGGAAATGTCCGGACCAAACATAATTTCTAATGTTGGAATTTCCCCCTTACCAGAGAGAGCCCCCTTGTGGAGTACTGTGAAGACGTTACCATGGCAACTCCACTGCACTGAACAGTAGAATCCATTTTACAGCAGTACAGTAGAAGTCATTTTAAGACACAACAGGATGTATCTTAACAGAACACACACCCAAGGGGTGTTAGGTTAGTTACCCCCACAGTATTTGTTTCCAGAGAGTAAGTCATCTGTGTACCAAGTTTGGTTGAAATTGCTCGAGGCGTTCCAGAGTTATGCTGGAACATACACACACACAGCCATATACGTATATAGAGATATAGCAAAGCCTAGAGCCTACCTAACTAGACCCTACAAGGAAGTGAGACAAAGAACATATACCATATCTATGTGTGCTAGGAGAAAAGGAAGAAGGAAATGGCTCAGATTAGCAAGGAAGGAGGGAACATTATGTATGCGGCTTTGAATGTCCTGCATGAAAGATTGGAGAGAAATGTCAAATAAATAAATATTTTTGGAGTCAATGCTAGGGAAGGTGACGGAGAACTGCTTGTTCTGGTATGCTTTTGAAGGCTATCTTGTTTGGATTTGCAATGATATGCCAGAGATATTTTTAAAAGGAGAATATTAAAAATATTACAATTGAGAAAAGATCGCAATTACTTTGGGAGTCTTTTAGACCAGGAGTCTCCAACCTTGGCAACTTTAAGACTTGTGGACTTGAACTTTAAGACTTGAAGTCCGCAACTCTTAAAGTTACCAAGGTTGGAGACACCTGTTTTTGGCAAACAAGGTAAACTAGCATCTGGGAAGCTGTCCTTTTTAAATAGTGACATTTTTAAAAACATGTATGTGAAAATAGAGTTTTATAGTTCTCTTTCACTCTTTCTACAATCTAGGAATTAAATGCCAGAGAAAATGACAGCATGTCTCTTAGCTCCTTTGAAGTGTCTCCAGCATCTAAGGAAGACAAAGAACGAAGCAACCGAAAGAAGAAACTGTCCTTAGGCATGGAAGATTCGGGGCCAGCCTCAAATGATAGTCATCGGAAAACAGTACATTAGTGTTAGGTTTTGCTTATATACAGTACAACTAGTCCTCGACTTACAACAGTTCATTTAGTGGAATGTTCGTAGTTAAAATGCCACTGAAAAAAGTGACTTATAACTATAATTCACACTTATGACCATTGCAGCATCCTCATGGTCACATGATCAAAATTGAGATGTGTGGCAATTGGTTCATATTCATGATGGTTGCAGCGTCATGGGCTTGTGTGTGGGTTTGTGTGTGTATATCATACCCCTTTTGTGACATTCTGACAAGCAAAATCAATGGGGAAGCCAGATTCACTTAACAACCACTTTACTAACTTAACAACTGCAGTGATTCACTAAATAGTGGCAAAAAAGGTTGTAAAATAGAGCAAAACTCCCTTAACAACTGTTTCAACAGAAATTTTCAGCTCAATTTTGGTTGTAATTTGAGGACTACCTGTAATACTCTCCTTCCTTTTAACTTTTGAAAAAAAAGGCTCCTGTAAAACTGGAAGGTTAAACTGTGAAAATAAAATGTACCAATTGAGAAAACTTGACTCCAATATGCAATGAGTAATCACCAGTTGCTGACTAAAAACTCTTGTACGGACGTTTTTAGTAAATTTACCTTCAAAAAGTGACATAGAAAAGCAGTCCATACTGTGCAATCTAATATTTCTTTTTTGTAAAAATAAAAAAAATATTTTCCCCGACCCTAGGTCTGCAAAGTAATCCTAAACGGCAACTGGATTTCTTTGGGTTTTTTTCCTTATACAATAATACAATAGTAGAGTTGGAAGGGACCTTGGAGGTCTTCTAGTCCAACCCCCTGCCTAGGCAGGAAACCCTATACCGTTTCAGACAAATGGCTATCCAACATCTTCTTAAAGACTTCCAGTGTTGGGGCATTCACAACTTCTGGAGGCAACTTCTGTTCCACTGATTAATTGTTCTCACTGTCAGGAAATTTCTCCTCAGTTCTAAGTTGCTTCTCTCCTTGATTAGTTTCCACCCATTGCTTCTTGTTCTACCCTCAGGTGCCTTGGAGAATAGTTTGACTCCCTCTTCTTTGTGGCAACCCCTGAGATACTGGAAGACTGCTATCATGTCTCCCCTAGTCCTTCTTTTCATCAAACTAGACATCCCGAGTTCCTGCAACCGTTCTTCATATATTTTAGTCTCCAGTCCCCTAATCATCTTTGTTGCTCTTCTCTGCACTCTTTCTAGAGTCTCCACATCTTTTTTACATCGTGGCGACCAGAACTGAATGCAGTATTCCAAGTGTGGCCTTACCAAGGCATTATAAAGTGGTATTAACACTTCACATGATCTTGATTCTTTGAAAACATCTATGGAGATTCTTAATCATCCAGACCATGGTTGTCCCAAAAGTGCTTTTTAAAAAGCAACTGAACTTTTTCAGTTTTTTTTTCTTGAAAATGTTTTTGCTTCTCACCCAAGAAGCTTCTTCAGTTCAACTGAAGATCGGAAGGCTCATTTGGATAAGAAGTGAAATGCTTTCAAAGAAAAAAAGTCTAAGAAAGTCCATTGACTTTTGGAAAAGCAACTTTGGGACGACCTCCTGATAAGTTTAAAGTTTAATCCAATTTTAACTATATTTATGATTATTTGTATGATTTTTCATTTGGTACCTGTACACCGCCCCGAGTCCCTTCGGTGAGAGGGGGCGGTCTAGAAATCAAATCAAATCAAATAAATAAAAATAAATAAATAAAGCATAAATCACATGCTTAGTCCCAAAAACCCTCTTTCATTAAACGGCTGTGAATTATGGTCATTCACAATGCGTAATGATTCACAAATACTCTGTGAAGAGTCTGACAGATGTCTGCCACAGTCTTTCAGGGTAAGGCTGTTAAGCATCCACCTTTATCTCCTTTGAAACTCTGCCAGAGATGGAATTGCCAATTAGTTTTGCAAGGCCAAATGGAGCACAGAGTCAAACTGAGTTTCTCAGAGTTTGTACCAACCACAACGAACAAATTGCTTTCTGCAAAGGCTCATGTTCGTTTGCTCCTCTTTTATGTCTTGTGGGAAGGGCCAATCATCTCCAAGCCTTACTCCTGAGTCACCCCTTTTGTCTTAACTGTTCTTGACTTCTGGCAGCTCTGTGCATGCTGGGAACAGGCTCACACTGTTCTTCTGCCTCGCTGATGCCAGACTCCGGAGGCAGCACATCACTCCCAGATGGCCCTGCCCCCCACTCTGCCTACAATGCAGAGCCCTCGTCCGAGCCTTCCCCAGACTCCAGGACTGGCCCATGTTCCTCCCCAACCTCTTCACTGTCCGACTCTGCTGCCAGCTCCGCAGGTTGCCGTTGGACCACAACACAACCATGATTGCAAATCTCTATACATATGCCCCCAAAGTAATTTGCGGAAGTAAATCATAAAAAGCATTCTTTATTGAAGAGAAGTCCAAGACATTCATATTTTTGCTGCATTGGGCAGTAGCTTAACAGTCCATCATTTTATTTGAGGGTTCCTTGGTACCTACTCTCTGAGCTTGGTTGTTTTCTTGCAGGCATTTCACTACTAAGTAACTTCATAAGTGCTAATGAGCTGTCTGCAAGAAAACAACCAAACTCAGACAGCATCAAGGACCCTTCAGTTCAACCCTGAGCTATAAATATTCTCCTTTATCTGCAATTTATTTCTTTGGAGAACTTCCATAGCTGATGGAAACCAATGTATGCCAATATTGTGTTGCATTTTATTTCTCCCATCCTTCTTCCCTGCAGATCTTCAGCTATGGTTATGGGCCTTCTTCAAACCCAACAAAACGGAGGCCAAGTCATGGGAGTGTCTTCAGTTTCCACCTATCAGGGAAAGAGACTGGATCCAAGACTGAATTTGGGGATGACGAATCCAACAGTGCTGGGGAGATGGAGCTACAACGTGGCTGCGTTTTGCCTACACGCATAGTAAGGCGTCCAAGCATTCAAAGTCAAGCCAGCTATGGATCACACCCAGCTACTCCTAACTACATGCAATCCAATAGATGGAACGCCGGAGATGATTGCAACGGGATGATCTCTTTGGTGGGACCTGGTGGAATGAGGTCTTTGAACATGGAACCTCTTTCAGGAGAAGGCATATTGCTTCCTCCTGTTATGGAAAGCCCCAGAATGAGCAACCAAGTGAGTTGAAAATATTAGCAATTATTTGCTCTTTCATACGTGAGATTATGCTTCAAATATATATGTATTTGTGTTACAACCCCTGGTATGCCCAAATATGGGAGGAAGCTCACTACTCCCTCTTTCTGTCCTTCAGCTCATTACAGAAAACTATCCAGACAGAAAACCATATTTTTATTTTTAATGTTGCCTTTTTATATTTGTGTTGTATTTGTGCTGATAAATAAATAAAGGAAGACTAGTATAGATCCATTTCAAGCTATTTAGCTCTCATCAGCTAGCCATACCCTTACTGGTTCAAATCCCAGTAAGGGTATGGCTAGTTGATGAGAGCTAAATAGCTTGAAATAGATCTATACTAGTCTCCCTTTATTTATTTATCAGCACAAATACAACACACACACACACACACACATATATGTGTGTGTGTGTGTGTTTGTGTTACAACCCCTGGTATGACCTTTATCAGCACAAATACAACACACACACACACACACACACACACACATATATATATGTATTTATGTTACAATTACAACACACACACACACACACACACACATATATATATATATATATATAGTGTGTGTGTGTGTGTATATATATATATATATATATATATATATATATATATATATATATATATATATATATATATATATATATATGGCAGTGTTGTGTATTTGTGAGTACAATACAATACAATACAATACAATAGTAGAGTTGGAAGGGACCTTGGAGGTCTTCTAGTCCAACCCCCTGCCTAGGCAGGAAACCCTATACCGTTTCAGACAAATGGCTATCCAACATCTTCTTAAAGACTTCCAGTGTTGGGGCATTCACAACTTCTGGTGACAAGCTGTTCCACTGATTAATTGTTCTAACTGTCAGGAAATTTCTCCTCAGTTCTAAGTTGCTTCTCTCCTTGATTAGTTTCCACCCATTGCTTCTTGTTCTACCCTCAGGTGCCTTGGAGAATAGTTTGACTCCCTCTTCTTTGTGGCAGCCCCTGAGATATTGGAAGACTGCTATCATGTCTCCGCTAGTCCTTCTTTCTCTTAAGCTAGACATACCCAGTTCCTGCAACCGTTCTTCATATGTTTTAGTCTCCAGTCCCCTAATCATCTTTGTTGCTGTTCTAGCATAACTCTAGCATAACTCTGCAACGCCTTGAGCAATTTCAACCAAACTTGGTGCACATTTGATTTACTCTCTGAAAAAAAAAACTGTGGGAGTAACTAACCTAACATCCTTTGGGATGTGTGTTCTGTTAAGATACAGCCTGTTGTGCCTTAAAATGGCTTCTACCGCACAGCACAGTGGAGTTGCCATGGTAATGTCTTCACAGTACTCCACAAGGGGGCTCCCTCTGGTAAGAGGGAAAATCCAACATGAGAAATTACATTTGGTCTGGACATTTTCCCCCTATAAATATATACTCAGGCAACGACTGGTTATCGGCTAGTCTTTTCTTAAAAGGACAAAAACTTATGACAATCTTTGAGATTATATCAACTGTACTTCATACTATGCAAGTGAGTCCACAACTTATGACAATTGACTCCAAAATTCTGTTGCTAAACAAGACGGTTGTTAAGTGACAGTTTGCCCCACTTTACAACTTTACTTGCCAAAGTTATTAAGCGAATCACCGCAGCTGTTAAGCTAATAACATGGTTGTTAAGTGAATCTGACTTCGGCATTGATTTTGCTTGTCAGAAGGTTGCAAAAAGGCATCACATGACCCCCAGGAAAAACTGCAACCGTCATAAATATGAACCAGTTATTAAGCATCTGAATTTTGATGGCATGACCATGGGGATTTTGCAACAGTTGTAAGTGTGAAAACTGATTGTCAGCCACTTTGAATGGTCATTAAATGAACTCTTGTACTCCAAGGATTACATGTATATTATAATCATTTGATTGGTTGAGTGAATAGGTAAGTGAGTAACATGGAGTTATTTTTAACTCCTAATAACCACATTGATAGGTAGATTTTCTCTATGATTATAATGAATTATATTTATTTAATGAATTTATTTATAGGCTACCCCTTTACGTTTATGCAATTCATAAGACATATTTGAAAAAAGCTAGTCGTTGTGTGAACTTCATTGAAATGGCGTAACTATTGTTAATTCCAATGGTGTTTCATATAGTTATTTTAGTCTGAATGTCAGAGGGCTGCTTTCATTATATGCATAAAGTAACTTAACTAATATAGGATTTAGGTTGGGGGAATTGGGGGAAGAAAGAAGCAAAGCTGGTTGTGGAGGTATAGATTAAATATGACACAGTTTACAAAAACCTATCAATTGGACACCACTAGTATGAAATGACATAGGGCTTCCTGCCTGAACAGGGGGTTAGACTAGAAGACCTCCAAGGTCCCCTTCCAACTCTCAATTCTGTTATTCTGCTTCCGTTTGCCTAACTCTCTTATTTACTGTAAATATTTATATAAAACTACAAGTTTGTGTCAGTTCTCTGACTCCATTTGGAAACCTGCTGTGCAATTCCCTGACAGAATACCAGCTTCTAAAAAAAGATAGTAGTAAGAATTTTGAAATATGGTCTGAAAGGAAAAAAAGTAAAGCTAAATATAATATTATGAAATATAATACTGCAGAGTACTGCATAATTATACTGAAATGTCTTAACACGCTTATTTCTTTATCTATTTATTAATATCACAGTTCTTATAACACCTCATGCTCTGTGGCATGCAACAGAGTAAAAAAAAATGTATACAGAATTGGGGTTAAATTAAAGTTGCTTTTTGTATTTACCGCCCACTTCTTCAGAACAAAGGAACTAGCTACAATTCCTTATCAATTTGAAAAGGAACACGAAAAGGAGCACAATGTTAAGCGAGTCAATATATTCTAAAATCTTCTTTTTTAGCCAGAAATGGATGAAAAGTTGAGCCATTTGCTATCCTGTTTCCCTGAAAATAAGCCTCCCCAGATAATAAGCCTAATCGGGCTTTTGAGTGCACGTGCTAAAATAAACCTTCCCTTGAAAATATTGCAACACAGCAGTAGCCACGAGGTGACTATGCTTACCCCCTCCTGCACCTCAAAAATAATAAGCCCTCCCCAAAAATAAGACCCTCTCTTATTTTCGGGGAAACATGGTATGCACCAGAAATGCCGTTATATGACTGTGTGTTTGTGTGTGCATGCAAATATGGCACCATCAGAAGTCTGGAACCAGGTTGTAAGTAACTTTGGGAGGTTCGTTGTAACTTCAAACAGTAACTAAGTGACCAGTTGTAAGTTAAAGACTACCTGTATAGGACTCACATTTCAGTTTTTAAGAGTCCTTTGACTTGTCTGCTGTATAAGTTGTCGTATTTATCCAAACAGTAGGAATATTTATAACTAAATCAATTGTATGTATTTTTCTGCAGGTGTCTTTGTATGATGAAGCTAACAAGATGGTTCAAGTTCATCGACTGTCCGTTGATTATTACAACCAGCCACTTCAGAGGCAACGGGCAGCGAGTGCGGTCAGCATTATCACCAGCGTCCTTGAAGGTAGAAGCTTTCTTTTGTAGAACTTTTGTTGCTAAGCAAAGAGATGGATATCATATGATATATCATATATCGTATGTCATATGTCATATATCATATGTCATATGCCATATATCATATATCAATATACTGTATATACATATCATATATCATATCATATCAGAGTTGGAAGAGACCTTGAAGGTCTTCTAGTCCAACCCCCTGCTTAGGCAGGAAACCCTAAGCCGTTCCAGACAAATGGCTATCCAACATCTTCTTAAAGACTTCCAGCGTTGGGGCATTCACAACTTCTGGAGGTAACTTCTCTTCCACTGATTAATTATTCCCACTGTCAGGAAGTTTCTCCTCCTCTCTAAGCGGTTTACAGAGTCAGCCCCTTGCCCCCCAACAATCTGGGTCTTCATTTTACCCACTTCAAAAGAATGGAAGGCTGAGTCAATCTTGAGCCTGGGAAGATTTGAACTGCCAAATTGCAGGCAGCCAACAGTCAGTGGAAATAGCCTGCAGTACTGCCCTCTAACCACTGCGATACCATAGTTCATAATAAGTAAGATTATTAATGTAGCAATTCCTTTCCAGTAAGAACTGTAGATTTGGAGAATCTGTTATTTTTATTTATTTGTTTGTTTTATTTATTATATTTTATGCCATCCATCTCTCCCGTGAGGTGATTCTGGGCAGCTGTATTTATTCATGGTCCGTTATTTGAAAATTTCGAAATTTCTATTGTATGGGATTTGCAGTCAAAAGTGTTTTTTTTTTAAACATAAAGAACAGCAGCTGAAAAATAAAACAGCTTGATTCCTAACCATCCAAAACTCCTTCAATTATTGAAGTAAACATGTTTTATCTAATGTCAGAATTTCATCAGAGATCATTGGATCTTTTCAGGGAATGAGCTGCAGAGAAGTGAAAAAAAGGAATACAATTTGTACATTCTCAACCAAAGTTAAAAGGTTGAGCCGTACGAAAAAGTTAAATGCCTAGGTCAGTAAAAACTTATTCCTCCTCCTCCCCTTCTCCTCCTCCCTTCTATCTTCTATCTTGTTCTTCCTCCTCTTCCTCTTCTTCTCCTCTTCCCTCTTTCTATCTTCTTCATCTTCTTCTTCATCTTCCTCTTCTTCTTCCTCCTCTTCCTCCTCCTCTTCTTCTCCCTCCTCCTCCCCTCCTCCTCCCTCTTTCTATCTTCTTCTTCTTCTTCTTCTTCTTCTTCTTCTTCTTCTTCTTCTTCTTCTTCTTCTTCTTCTTCTTCTTCTCCTCCTCCTCCTCCTCCTCCTCCTCCTCCTCCTCCTCCTCCCTTCTATCTGCTTCCTCCTCTTCTTCCTCCTCCTATTCTTCTTCCTCCTCCTTCCCTTCTCCTCCCTCTTTCTATCTTCTTCTTCTTCTCCTCCTCCTCCCTTCTATCTTCTTCTTCCTCCTCTTCTTTTTCTCCTCCTCCTCCTCCTTTCTATTTTCTTCTACCTCCTCTTCCTCCTCTTCCTCCTCTTCCTCTTCTTCCTCCTCTTCCTCCTCCTCCTCCTCCTCCTCCTCCTCCTCCTCCTCCTCCTCCTCCTGCTCCTGCTCCTCCTCCTTCTCCTCCTTCTTCCTCCTTCTTTAGAGCTTGAAGAATCAGATCGAAAATGGCCTCGCTTCTTGAGCAAGTTAGCCCACAAGTATCTTATCTGGAACTGTTGCCCTCTGTGGCAGAAAATAAAGAAGAAAGTGGGTGCTATTGTAATGGACCCCTTTACCGACCTCATCATCACTCTCTGCATCGTGATGAATACTCTTTTCATGGCCTTGGACCACTACAAAATGACCCCTCAGTTTGAACAGGCTCTTTCGAGTGGTAACATGGTAAGCAAATCCTGAAGCAGAAAAGAATCTACGCCTATTTTACATCCATAAGATTCAGTTGTTCCCTTTGGCTGGAGTACTAGGAGATCTCTATGGGTTCCTTTTTCTTCATTTGGAACACAAAAGGGTATCTTTGGATCTTTCGCACGTGGGATCCTGATTGCTGTTGCAACTTCTTTGCTGATTATTTCTGAGGATTTTAATTTACTGTCAGCCGACCAACGTTGTAGTTGCAGGACCGGAGGATTTGTTTAAAAATATGAAACATGTTGCTATACAGATAGTCCTCAACTTACGACCACAACTGAGCCCAACATTTCTGTTGTTAAGTGAGACATTTGTGTTAAGTGAGTTTTGCCCCATTTTGTGACCTTTCTTGCCAAAGTTGTGTTAAGTGAATCTGGCTTCCCCATTGACTTCATTTGTCAGAAGGTCGCAAAAGGGGATCAAACGATCTTGGGACACAGACAAGCATCTGGATTTTGATCACATGATCACGAGGTTGCTACCAAGGTTGTAAGTGTGAAAAATGGTCATAGTCATTTTTTTCAGTGCCATTGTGACTTTGAATAGTCATTAAACAAACTGTTGTAAGTCGAGGACTACCTGTATTGATAAAAGGGGGGCAAATGCTTGATTGTGTGGTCAGACCTGCCATTTTTACCTTTTTAATCTTCCTGTTGACTCTTCTCTTTGTTTGAATGGATAATAATAAAACAACCAATCATGGATCACAAACAGACTGTGACAAACAAAGGCTCACTATATGGAAGACAGAGTGAGTCAGTTTGTTCTACTGGTGAAGCCCAGGATACTGGGAGTTCTAGTCCTGCCTTAGCCATGAAAGCCAGCTGGGTGACTTTGGGCCAATCACCAGGAGACTGAGAGTTCTAGTCCTGCCTTAGGCACGAAAGCCAGCTGGGTGACTTTGGGCCAATCACCAGGAGACAGAGTTCTAGTCCTGCCTTAGGCACGAAAGCCAGCTGGGTGACTTTGGGCCAATCACCAGGAGAAAGAGAGTTCTAGTCCTGCCTTGGGCACGAAAGCGAGTTGGGTAGGCCAGACCCTCTCTGTCTCTCAGCCCAACCATTTCGCAGGGTTGTCGTTATGGGGAAAAGAAGAGGAAGAAGGAGTTTTAGGTATGTTCAGTTACTTATAGAGTAATGAAGACAGAATAAAATCTTTTAAACATGAAGCAGCACCCTCATTTCCCCCAGGACTGACTCTTCTATTTCTTCCTTCTCTGAACCTGGCAGATTTTCACCGCCATTTTCACGGTGGAAATGATCCTGAAGATCGTCGCCATGGACCCTTACCATTATTTCCAGCAGCGCTCCAATGTCTTTGACAGCGTGATTGTCCTCATCAGCATCGTTGATCTGAGCACATTGACCGAGACGAAGGAGAACGGGAAAGGAAAGAAGGGAGGGAAGAAGGGAAGCTTCTCTGTCCTGAGAACCTTGAGGCTGGTAACTGTTGGTTCTGTGGCTTCGGAGCTGGAGGTAGTCCTCGACTTACAACCACAATCGCGCCCAAAATTTATGTTGTTTAGTGAGACATTTGCTAAGGGAGTTTTTCTCCATTTGACGATCTTCCTTGACTCAGTGGCTTAAGTGAATCACGGCAGTTGATGAGTTAGTAGCCCGGTCGCTAACTGAATCTGGTTTCCCCGTTGACTTTGCTTGTCAGAAGGTCATAAAACGTGACCGGGTGACACTGGAACGGTCATATATATGAGTCAGTTGCCAAGTGCCTGAATTTTGATCACATGACCATGGGGGGGGGTCAGTGGTGGGTTGCTCTTACCGTCACTACCGGTATGTTGATTGCGGTCCGTTCGTCCATGCGCCGTCCATGCGCTGTGCATGCATGCGCAGTCTACCGCCCCTGCGACAACCAGCTGCTTGTTGGGGCTCACGCAGGCACCGCACACTATGCGCTATGTGCAGTTTGCCATAAAAACAGCTGTAGAGCACGGGCACAACTAAATAAGCCACTGTACCGGCACGCTCTCAGCTGCTCCCGGCTACTACCGGTACTGCCATACCCACAGCAACCCACCTCTGATGGAGGTGCTGCAAAGGTTATAACTATGAAAAACGGTCATAAGTCACAATTTTCAGTGCCATTGTGATTCTGAACGGTCACTCAATGAACCGTTGTAAGTTGAGGACTACCACAAGTAAATGGACAATATTTTCAGTTTGTGGACCACTGACATTGATGGGATGAATATTTAATTAAAGAGTCATGATTGGGCTCTTTATCTCAACTTTTTTGACCTCTCACTCCCCTTAGTTACCTTTGAACCCAGAACCTGACAAATGGTTCTGTTATCGTTAAAACTGATTTTAAACTGATTTGATCTTTTCGTCTTCAACAGATGAGAGTCTTCAAGCTGGCAAAGTCTTGGCCCACCTTAAATACCCTGATAAAAATCATCTTAAATTCAGTGGATGCTCTGGGAAACCTCACCCTGGTCCTGGCCATTATCGTCTTTATTTTTGCTGTATTTGGGATGCAACTGTTTGGGAACAGTTATAAAGTCTCCTGCAAGAAGTTAGATCCCGCTTGCAAAGTTCGCTGGCACATGGAGGATTTTTTTCATTCTTTCCTCATTATCTTCCGAATCCTGTGTGGGGAGTGGATTGAGACCATGTGGCACTGCATGGTGGTGGCTGAGCGGTCCCTGTGCCTGCTGGTCTTCGTGATGGTGATGGTGATTGGGAATTTAGTGGTGAGTCTCCCTGAGCTTCCTTCTTCTCTTTACTGTCTGTCCATCCATCCATCCATCCATCCATCCATCCATCCATCCATCCATCCATCCATCTATCGATCGATCGATCTTTCTATCTATCTATCTATTTTTTAAATCTATCTATCTATCTATCTATCTATCTATCTATCTATCTATCTATCTATCTATCTATCTATCATCTATCTATCTATCTATCTATCTATCTATCTATTCTTTTTATCTATCTATCTATCTATCTATCTATCTATCTATCTATCTATCTATCTACCTACCTACCTACCTACCTACCTACCTACCTACCTACCTACCTACCTACCTACCTATTCTTTTTATCTATCTATCTATCTATCTATCTATCTATCTATCTATCTATCTATCTATCTATCTTTCTATCATCTATCTATCTATCTATCTATCTATCTATCTATCTATCTATCTATCTATCTCATCCATTCGTCCGTCCATCCATCCATCCATCCATCCATCCATCCATCCATCCATCCATCTATCCATCCATCTATCTAATCTATCAATCATCTGTCTATATCTATCATCTATCTATCATCTATTTATCAATAATTATCTATCTATCTATCTATCTATCTATCTATCTATCTATCTATCTATCTATCTCATCCATCCATCCATCTATCTATCTAATCTATCAATCATCTGTCTATATCTATCATCTATCTATCATCTATTTATCAATAATTATCTCTATCACCTATCTATCTATCTATCTATCTATCTATCTATCTATCTATCTATCTATCTATCTATCTATCTATCTATCTATCTAATCTATCATCTGTCATCCATCCATCCATCCTCTCTCTTCATCTAATAATAAGTTGCATCTACTAACTTTTTGCTTTCTCCTTCCTCTGAGGTTCTCAATTTGTTCATCGCCCTTCTGCTGAATTCCTTCAGTACCGACAACCTCAATGCGCTCCCAGAAGATGACAGGGAGACCAACAACTTGAAGATTGCCTTTGCTAGGATCCACAGAGGGCTCCATGTTGCAAAACAGGCTACCCTGACCTTTTTCTTCCGAGCGCTGGGGTGGAAAAGGAAAGCAGCCACCAAGAAAGTAAAATGTGACTTGGAGAAAAGTGAGGTAGAACTGAGAAGCGATGGCCATAATTCCAAAGAAGATCACAACAGCCCCCGAGTGAGTGAGAAGAGCAACCAAGATGACTTCATCTCCAGTCCCAGTGTGTTTATCCGTGTTCCGATTGCTCATGTGGAAACGGATAGCGATGCCTCAGAAGACCTGGGCTCAGTCGTGGAGACAGAGTGTACAAAGCAGGTGAGATTCAGGTCATCATTAATTGTTCTCACTGTCAGAAATTTCCTGACAGTGAGAACAATTAATCAGTGGAACAGCTTGCCTCCAGAAGTTGTGAATGCCCCAACACTGGAAGTCTTTAAGAAGATGTTGGATAGCTATTTGTCTGAAACGGTATAGGGTTTCCTGCCTAGGCAGGGGGTTGGACTAGAAGACCTCCAAGGTCCCTTCCAACTCTACTATTGTATTATTGTATTGTATCTCAGCAGGTTGCAAAGTCAGGTTTAGGAGATCTGCAGGAGATTCCAAAGTGGGGAAAGTGAAACTACATCTCTGAAGAAGACAGTGGCTCACCATGTAAGGGTAGCTGCGATGGGTCCATGAAAACATCAGAATTGATCTTGATTCCAAGAAGTTATTTTTTATTAGTTATTTCCCTTGGAGCAGTGCTTCTCAGCCTTGGCAGCTCTAAGGCCGTGATGATTAATAAATGACACATGTGCCGGAGGTGGCATGCAGCCCCCTCTCTGATGACACACGAGCCGTCGGCCCAGTTCAGCTCTGCTGCACATGCACGCCGCCCTCCGCTGACCAGCTAATCTTTGGGTCCCTGCCACGCATGCACGGGGGGGCAGTGCGTGTGCTGGTCACGTGTGCATGCGTGGGGTGGGGCATGTGGGGGTGTGTCATGGGCACATGCATGGAGGAGGGCGCATATAGGGGGCTCACGTCTGCATGTGCAGGGAGGGTCACGTGTACGCATTGCATTTTGGGGGTTTAGGCACGCACATATGCTTTGCGCACTCCGACCAAAAAAGGTTAGCCATCTCTGCTCTGAAGTGCATGGACTTCAACTCACAGAATTCCCCAGCCAGCATGTTTTGTGGGGATTTCTGGCAGTTGAAGCCCAAATGTTTTAATGTTGCAAAGGTGGAAAAACACTAGAGGGTCAGGACTGATTCATTATGAACTGGCTTTGCTGCTTACCTGAAGACAAAATTATTGTCAGAAATTGCAAATCTGGCATCTGACAAAAGCGTTAAAATGTATAACTGTTTCCTATGCACCTTCTCTTTTTTATTATTTCACAATATCTACTCAGGTCTGTCGGCAGGGAGGCTGGTAAATAAATTCTAGGAAGATGCACATAACAAACTGTATCATCCTTTAATCATTTTGCAGGCCTCTCAGGGTGACTATAATAGTGAGATGGATGGCCCATACATTTAATAAATAAAACTTATTTCTTGGATAAGCAGCTGTTGCAACATATCTGGGGTGTCTAGAAAAATAAAAATGCAGCCACAACTATGGGATTAAAGCAGTGGTGAAATGCAATTTTTTTTACTACTGGTTCTGTGGGGTGGCATTTGCTGGTTCTCCGAACTACTCAAAATTTCTCCGAACTACTCAAAATTTCGGATTTCACCCCTGGATTAAAGCCTTTTTGTGGGTTTGTTTCTGGTTCCCTTTCTGGCAACATCCTTCGACAGAAGATTCAGGTGTGAGGATATTTGTTGGAAAATGGTACAGGTAGTTCTTGACTTACGATTAAAACTGAGCCCAAAATTTCCATTGCTAAGCAAGACAGTTAAGTGAGTTTCGCCCCATTTTATGACCTGTACTGACACATTGATTAGTGAAACACTGTTTAGTACCACAGTTGTTAAGCGAATCTGGCTTCCCCATTGACATTGCTTGCAAGAAGGTCACAAAAAATGTCAAATCACGAAGCATCCCTGGCCTGCTCTCGAGTTGCCACAAGAAAAGGGGGATGGGAAACTGATGAAGCAGCCACAAACAGAAGCACATTCAACACTTATCTCTCTTAAGGCTGTCTCTCAGGTTATCCACAGCAACTGGAGGGGGAGTGATCTCTACGGCCCTCGAAAGTTGGAGATTGTGATTTATGGCACACAACCTGGGAAACAGGGTCATAATTGGGCTGTAAATTGCATGGGTTCAGAGTTGGCTTCACTTGGGTAGGTGAGGACATGTTGCTCCTAATAAATAACTAATAATAAATAAATAAGTAATAAGAAATTCATCTTTTGAAGCTTGGCTCGAGGCTCATGATTTAATTAGGGCATCCATCAGAACCCTGACAAAAAAGCAATCACGTGACCCAGGACACTGCAACTGTCATAAATATGAAGCAGTTGCCAGCATCTGAATTTTGATCATGTGACCATGAGAACGCTGCAACGGCCGTAAGTGTGAAAAGTGCTCGTGTCACTTTTTCAGTGCCATTGTAACTTCAAATGGTCACTAAATGAATGGTTGTAAGTTGAGGACTACCTGTACATGGAAAAGAAGAAAAATAAATTTGGTCAGAATCCTGATTTTTAAACTCTGGGCAGGGGCATCTGTAAGGTTGGCACCTGCAAAAGAGAGTTGTGCCATGGATCATAGGACTGTGGCGGCCATTTTGGCAGCTAAAGCAACCTAGAAGTGATTTTAAATCCCAACTGTGGTGATTTTCAGCAGGAAAACCAGTTGCGCTTGAGGGGAGAAAAGGCCAAAAGCTGTGACGTCTGGAGCCGGACGTCAGAAATCCCTGAAGAAAGAAATGTACAAGTGAAAGTTGGACCCTCGCTGCACAAGGAAAAAGAGGTAAATACCACTCTCCAAACTACAGGCAAGAAAAATGCTGCCAACGTGATATATTGATAAAGTTCAGATGTAGGTGAAGGAATGACAGAATCTGGGGGCGGAGGCAAAAGAGGAATCAGCCTAGAACTGTGATAGAGAACCTACGGCCACAGGTGGCACACGGAGCCATATCTGCCGGCATGTGAGCATGTGTGTGCCGGCCAGATGATTTCTGGCCTACTGGAGGGCTGGGGGAACCCATTTCTGCTCTCCCCAGGCTTCAGGAAAGCCTCTGGAGCCTGGGTAGCAGTGGTGAGTTGCAGGCAGTATGCCCCGTAACGAGTCATCCAGAGCCAGCCCGGAGCACCAGATACCGTTCCGGTACGGTGCTCTGGAGGGCCCACCTGCCCGCCCGAGCTTCTTACCGGTCTTTTAAGTCTTCTGTGCTTCCGTGCACGACACATACAGCGCCTGCGTGACGCTCCATTGAGCAGCTGGAACATCACGGAGGCTCGCAGAGGCACTAAGATCCATGCGGACGCTGCCGGGCCTGTTCCAACCGTACTGATTGGAACAGGATCTGGAACCCACCACTGCTGGGGAGGGCAAAAAACCGGCCCAATGGGCCAACCGGAAGTTCGGCAATGATCCGTTTCCGGCTTCTGGAAGGCCTCTGGGGGACAGGGGGAGCCGTTTTCGCTCTGTAGAAAGCCTTCGGAGCCTGGAGAAGGTGAAAACTCCCCCTCCCGCATGGCTAGGGGTTGTCACGTGCTCATGTGCAGGTGGGTGGGGCACGTTGTATTGTGTGTGTGGGGGCAAGCGCACATGCACTGTTGTAAGCACATGCACAATTTTGGCAAAAAGGTTACAAAAAGGTTCGCCATCACTGGCCTAGAATCTCTAGCCACAAGTGGATTAAGTCCAACCTCCCCTTGTTCCATTTAACCTCCAGCCAGGCAGTGACTCTTCCTTGGGAAGATTCCTGCGTATAGGCTTAAACCAATTTGACCTTCACATGTGCACCTGATCTTTCATTCTCCCACATGGGAATTATCTGGGAGGACTATGCTGCTCAATCTTTTCCAGCCCATTTTATCTACCTGTAGGTCCTCAACTTACCACAGTCCATTTAGTGACTGTTTGAAGTTACAGCATCACTGGGGAAAAAAAAAACCTGACTTATGAACATATTTCACATGTACTCATTTCAGCATCCCCAAGGTCATGCGATCAAAATTCAAATGCTTGGCAACTGTCACATATTTATGACAGTTGCAGTGTTCTAGAGTTATGTGGTCACTTTTTGCAACCTTCTGACAAGCAAAGTCGATGGGCAAGCCAGGTTCATCTAACAACCATGTTACTAACTTAACCATTGCAGTGATTCACTTAACAATTGTGGCAAGAAAGCTCATCAAATGGGGTAAAATTCACTTAACAACTGTCTGGCTCAGCAACAGAAATTTTGGACTCAATTGTGATCATAAGTCGAGGACTAGCTCAATATAGGAAGGGTTGAGCCTTGAGCTTCTGCTGACGTGCCGGGGACTAGGTAAAGCTAATAAACGAGGATTATGATGATATCCACAATGAAGTGGTCATGAGGATTGCCTATTGCGACTACAGAACCAAATTATTTTGAAATGAGTTAGTTGAAAAGGAATACCGGCGGTCCTCAACTTACAACCATTTGTTTAGCAGCCACTTGAAGTTACAATGGTAAGAAAAATGTGACTTATACCATGTCAGGGGAAATTTCACCCTGAGCTAATGAGGTGTGAATCGACGGCTTTCCAAACAGCATATCTTCAGAAAAAGCGAAAATAAAAACCCGAGAACATGTTCTAATGAAAAACAAAACTTTTAATATGAAAATAAGAAAATAAACAAATCTATCTAATTGTTACATTTTGGCAAGAGCAATTATCGTCCACCTTCTTGGCAGGCGAACAGAAGATCAAAAGTAAAGAAGTCTCTGGAATGTGTGTGAGCAGGCGCAGTACATCACTTGCTGATAAGGCCAGTGACCTGCGCAATAAATTCTCAGTTCAGCTAGCAAACAATTAACGCAGTGACATACCAGGCCTTGAATGAACCGGTAGCAGAAATTTTGAGTAGTTTGGAGAATCGGTAAATACCACCTCTGGCTGGCCCCGCCCCATCTATTATCTGCCTCCTGAGTCCCAGCTGATCTGGGATGGGGAAATGGGGATTATGCAGTAACCTTCCCCTGCCATGCCCACCAAGCCACACCCACAGAACCGGCAGTAAAAAAAAATGAATCCCATCACTGCAACTTCCCCATAAATATGTCATCAAAATTCAGATATTTGGCAGCTGGCATGTTCTTTACAGCATCCTTGAGTCATTTGATCACCATTTACAACCTTCCCAGCCTGCTTCTGACAAGCCAAATCAATGGGAATAAGACAAATTTGCTTAACAACCACACAATTCACTTAATTAAAGCGATTTGCTTAACAACCATGGCAAAAAAAGATCATAGAATCAGGCATAAATCACTGAACCATCTCTTTCCTTAGCAACAGAAATTACTTTCCCAATTATGATCATAAGTTGAATGCTATCTGTACAGGAACCAACCAGAATCCCTATAGTTAAAGGAGATTGTTTCAGGGGCTGAATTCAATCTCAAGAGGAATTTTCAGGTCGTCCTCAGCTTATGACCAGAATTGAGCCTGACGTTTCTGTTACTAAGCGAGACATTGGTTAAGTGAATTTTGGCCCATTTTATGACTCTTCCTGCTGCAGTTGCTAATTGAATCATGCAGTTCTCAAGTTAGTAACACGGTTGTTAAGTAAATCTGGCTTCCCCATTGACTTTGTTTGTCAGGAGGCCACAAATGGGGATCAGGTGATTCTGGGCCACTGAAACTATCATAAATATGAGCCATTTGCCAAATTTTGATCACGTGACCATGGGGATGTTGCAACGGCTACAACTGTGAAAAACAATTGTAATTCACTTTTTTTCAGTGCCCTTGTAACCTTGAATGGTCACTTTACAACTAACTGTTGTAAATCAAGGACTACCTATTTTAACTAAGATTTCGCAGAGATCAAAATCTGCCTAACGCATCCATGGATATGTTCTGTGATTTGGCAATGGCCTTTGAGAAAATAACACATCTGGTTTTGGTTTAAAGGGTTACATTCTTCAAATTACTTTTGCCATTTGAGACCAGATCACTGCAGAGCAGGGGGTTGGGCTAGATGACCACCAAGGTGCCTTCCAACTCCGTTACTGTTACTTAGAACCACCACTTTCCATGTTTAAAAAATAGTGGTGCCTTCTGTAAGCATTTGATCCAGGAATGCCGAGGGACATCTGACCCGAAGTGTTGGATTGGGTAATGCATAGGCACACACAGGCTTAACGGTAACAACAGCCCTTTATTAAGTACAACAAGTGAGAACAATCCAGCGAAGGTTGAGTCTGACAGCAGCCCTTTTATAGGGAGCTGTCAGACCCTTCGACCAATAGGATTAAACCTCTGTTCCCGCCGTAACAGAGGACCTTGGTGGAAACCACTGTAGTTAGGGCAAGTATCTAACACAAAGGAAACATCTGCTCTATCTTTTTGGTTTTGTAGAATGCCGACTCAACCAGTTGCTCAGAAGGCAGCACTGTGGATCTGACAGACCCAGATGAGTTCCTGAAGAACAACTCGGAGCTTGATGAGGATTTCAAACAACCGGACAACTGTTTCCCAGAAAGTAAGGATCCCCATGACAGATTTATATCATTTAACAATCATAAGGATGCGACCGGGGACATCTGTGGGTCAGAATCTACAAGATAGTGAGCATGACATTTGTAATTGAATCCCCACTTCTCATGTATGTTCAAATGTACAGGTAGTCCTCAACTTATGACTGGACGCCTAGCAACCACTTGAACTTAAAACAAACCTTCTAAAAATGCTTTTGATCCACTTCCAGGGGTGGGCTTCAAAAACTTCAGCAAGGGATTCTCTGCCCGATTGCTGGGTGGGCATGACCATGGTGGGCGTGGCCTAGTTGGCCTCCTGCACAACAGCAGGAGCGGCGTTTTTGCTTTCCCCAGGCTCCAGAGGCTTTCATCGAGCTTCTGGGAGGGGAAAACTGCTTCCCCCAGGCTCCCAAGGCCCTCTGGAGGCCATAAACAGGTCCATTTATGGCCTTCTGGAACTTCCTGGGGGCCTGTTTTTCCCCCTCCCTGAGCCTCCGCGTGGGCTCTCCACCTACCTTGTATCCAAAACGGGCTAGCCATACCCTTACTGGGAATCGAACCAGGGCTGTGTTGCATATTAGGCCAATGTAATTGCCACTAAGCCACAGGCTTTCTTCCTTATCAGCTAGGCCAGGGAAATAGGTATGTATTTGTGTTACAACCCCTGGTATGCCCAAATATGGGAGGGAGCTCATTACTCCCCCTTTCTGTCATTCGACTAATCACAGAGGACATATATATGTATATTTATATATTTATATATAAATATATATATTTGCCAAAAATTGGCATTTGCTTCCATTTTTGGCAAAAAAAAAAGCCTGATAGGAAATAATTGGTTCCCTTAATGACTACAACATTCAGTTGGCCACTTTAGGACTGTGGTGTTAACGACCACTGCAAAAAAAATGTGCTTTCTCAAAAGACAACTGGACTTTCTTGGTTTTTTCTTGAAGATGTTTCGCTTCTCATCCAAGAAGCTTCTTCAGTTCTGACAGTCCAGACAGTCAGAACTGAAGAAGCTTCTTGAATGAGAAGTGAAAGGCCTTCAAGGAAAAGCAAAGAAAGTGCAAATTGCCTCTTGAAAAAGCACCTTGGCAGGTATATCGCCAAGTTCATCCAATTTTTTCCACCTTTAAAAAAAAAAATCTAATATAATCTAATCAACTTTTCTGAAAATAGATATTTGACTTTGAACTATAGAAAGGTATTACAGTAGGCCTCGACTTACAACTGTTCATATAATGATCATTTGAAGTTACAATGTCACTGAAAAAAGTGACTTATGACTGTTTTTCTCATTTATAATTGCAGAATTCTCATGGTCATGTGATCAAAATTCTGGTGCTTGGCAACTGGCATGTATTTATGATGGTTGGCGTGTCCCTGGGTCATGCAATCCCCCTTTGCAGCTTTCCCAGCTGGCTTCCAATAAGCAAAGTCAATAGTAGAAACCAGATTTGCTTAATGAGTACCTGATTCATTTAATAACTGTGGCAAAAATGTCATAAAACTGGGCAAAACTCACTTAACGACTGCCTTCCTTGGCAATGGAAATGTTGGGGTCAGTTCTAGTTGTAAATTAAGGACCACCTGTACCCCTATGAACCTTATAAGTTTTTCCCTCTTCATCAATTCAAGCTACAATTGCTTTTGAACATGTCTTCATCCAGAAATGATGGTTTTCATCATCCCAGATAGCATGGCCAACTAGATTAGTCATGTCTTCTCAGAGAGGTTTACCAAGCATCTTGAAAGACAGGATGTGGAGCTAAAAAAAATATTATTAAGCTGTTCATGATAATTGCGTTAGCTCAGTAATCTTGCATTGTGACTTCAATGTCTCTTTCAGGATGCGTTCACCGTTATCCTTGGTGTACCGTGAATACGACAAAGTTTCCAGGGAAAACATGGTGGAATTTAAGAAAGACATGCTACCAAATTGTGGAACACAACTGGTTTGAAAGCTTCATTGTGTTCATGATTTTGTTAAGTAGTGGAGCGTTGGTATGTTAACTCTTTTTTCTTTAACATTAACTGAAGGAGAAAAAAAGGAGAGTACATTGTCATTTCCAATAATAACCTTGATAGTTTTAAGATGCAAGGACTTCAACCATAGACAAATTCCTTGTGTGTCCACTTGGCCAATAAAGAATTCTGTTCCATTCCATTCTATTCTATTCCTATTCAATCCCATTTCTACATTCTATTCTATTCTATCCCATTTCTACATTCTATTCTATTCCTATTCTATCCCATTTCTACATTCTATTCTATCCCATTGCTACATTCTATTCTACTCTTTCTACTCTACTCTACTCTACTCTACTCTACTCTACTCTACTCTACTCTATTCTACTTTCTATTCTATTCTATTCTATTCTATTCTATTCTATTCTATTCCTATTCAATCCCATTTCTACATTCTATTCTATCCCATTGCTACATTCTATTCTATTCTTTCTACTCTACTCTACTCTACTCTACTCTACTCTACTCTACTCTACTCTACTCTACTCTATTCTACTTTCTATTCTATTCTATTCTATTCTATTCTATTCTATTCTATTCTATTCCTATTCAATCCCATTTCTACATTCTATTCCATTCTATTCCATTCCATTCCATTCTATTGTACTCCATTCTATTCTATTCTATTCTAACTCCCAAAATTCCCCAGCCAGCATACTATCTGGGAAATTGTGGGAATTGAAATCCACTCATCTTAAAGATGTTGAAATTGAGAAACAACTGATGTAGACAAATACAGATAGTCCTCAACTTATAACAGTTTGTTTAGTGACTGCTTGAAGTTATAATGGCACTTGAAAAAAATGACCTATAATTGTTTTTCACACTTTATACAACCATTGCAACATCCCCATGGTCATGTGATCATAATTCAGATGCTTGGCAACTGACTCGTATTTATGACAGTTGCAGTGTCCTGAAGTCATGTGATTCCACTTCTGTGACCTTCTGACAAGCAAAGTCAATGGGGAAGCCAGATTCACTTAACAACCATGTTACTCACTTTACAACTGCATTGTACAGTGGAATTCACTTAATAACTATGGCAAGAAAGGTCATAAAGTGGGCCAAAACTCGCTTAATGGTTCCATTTAGCAACGTAAATTCTTGGCTCACTTGGGGTCATAAGTTGAGGACTACCTGTAAACAAAAGAAGGGCAGTTAGCTTTGTTAAAAATCTGATCTGCTTTTTTTTAGGAATAACACAGCTGTCTGGATCTAACCCTACTCATTCTCTGATTCTTTCAAAATAAAGCTCATTGTTTTGGGGAACTGGTTGAATGTCTAATCTAGTTTTAATGGGAAACCATTTATATACACCTGCTTCCTTTCTAGTCTGCTTTTAAATCTAATTAGTTTTGATATTTTTGTGCTTTCACTATCTTCCTTTTAACTTTTGTACTATGTGTTTTTTAGTGCTGTACGCCGCCCTGAGTCCTTGGGAGAAGGGCGGCATATAAATCCAATAAATCCAAATCCAAATCCAATTAGAGTCATATCAAAATGGGCTTCTTTCATTTTATCAGTGTTTAGGATTTGCTTCAGCACCTTATTATCAATAGTCAATGGGGGAGAAATGGATGATAGCTGCGACTGAAAATTGAATCTCCCTTGGATAGTTCATGGTTCTGAAAAACGTTTCTACAATGTGACAAAGATGGGACAAATATTGCTCCATCTTTGCCAGCAGAATAGAAACTTTCTGGAACCCTAGAAAGATAGTTTGAAAACAGCACAGATAGTCCTTGACTTATGACCATTAATTTAACAACAGATCAGGGGCGCTGAAAAAAAGGGACTTCCTCAATGTTACAATCATTGCAGCATTCCCATGCTCAAACAATGGCTATGTGGGAGCTTGGCAATTGCATTATATTTAAAACAGTTGTAGCATTCAAGGTCCATGCCATTGCAGCTTGTGATTTTCCCAGCTGACAAGGTGGGGGAGTTCCTGACTCACTTAATGATTGCACAATATATTTAGGAGTTGCATGATTTCCTTAACAACCAGGTCATTTGGACATTGAAATGTCACCCCAAATGTGGTCATCAGTTGAAGTCACAAAAGGGGATCATTGAGAAATTTAGTCTTAGGGAATGTTATAGGCATCAGTAATTTTAGACACACCAAGTTGTCAGTCAAATTTGATTGGTTTTGTGACACCATCACATGTGTTACAAGAGCCTTAATTGGCTGAGAACATTGAGAGATAGAATGGAAAAGGAAAGCGGATTAAAACAGTAGCTAAAGCAACAACAAAAAGAAAGAATCGCTGTTATCAGAGGAAAACATAAAGGGGGTTTATTTATTTTTTAAAAAGTTAGAAATTTCACAGACTCTATTTTTTCACCCTGATTTTTCATGGATTTTCTATTTATATTTGCTATACCTTCCTTGAATTATATCTAATGTTCCAGCAGTGTGTGTATGTGTGAGAGAGAGGGGGGGGGAAGGGGGAGAGGGAAGGAGAGGGAGGGGGAGAGAGAGGGAGAGAGATGTATAAGAAAAATAGTAAATATAGTAATGCATTTAATACTATTCTGCAAATATAATACTCATATGTCCATTCTTATCTCAGGCATTTGAAGACATTTACTTGAGTGAAAGGAAGAATATTAAAACCATGCTGGATTATGCTGACAAAATCTTCACCTACATATTTGTCTTAGAGATGTTGCTGAAATGGGTGGCTTATGGATTCCAAAAATACTTCACTAATGCTTGGTGCTGGCTTGATTTCCTGATTGTAGATGTAAGTATTGCAGCTGAAATGGAATGGATCTCATCGCGTTCTAAGTGAGCATGAGTCGATTGCCAAAATCTTGGGACAATGGAGCCAACACACTGAAGATTTCACCTTAGATGGCCCACATATTGTTCATGCTACAGCACAGCATATTCATATTCATGCTTAAGGCACTCAGAGCATAGATCTTGTTAGATTGGGTAATGGATAGGCACACACAGGCTTAACGGTAACAACAGCTCTTTATTAAAGTACAAGAAGTGAGAACAATCCAGCGAAGGTTGAGTCTGACAGCAGCCCTTTTATAGGGAGCTGTCAGACCCTTCGACCAATAGGATTAAACCTCTGTTCCCGCCGGAACAGAGGACCTTGGTGGAAACCACTTTAGTTAGAGCAAGTATCTAACACCCCTCCCCTCTTGGATAGAATAATCCTACTTGTTACGTAGTCACGCAGGAAGGCGGGCTTTGGGGTAGCTCTGCCTGACCTGCGCAGTTCAGTAGGAGGGGTTTCCTTGGACAGGTCGGACGGAACTGTTTGCTCCGCATCTCCGCTTGGTGGAAGCTCCTGGAACCTTTCACAGGCCGCGGCTGGAGCTTCTAGAGCCTGTTCACTCGAAGCTTGCTGCGGGCCTGCAATATAACCAGATAAGTTTCCCAGTACACTCGGGCTTGAGCTGGCCGTGGAGAGAGGGAGTGTTTGCTCCGTTTGGGTAGGGCTTTGGCTAACTCATGCAGGAATTACCTCTGGTTGTCTAAGAGTGGAGTTGGAGAGGTGGCCACGGAGTTGGTCAATATGCCTTCTCCAATTCCTACCGTCCTCAAGCTCTAGGAGGTAAGAGCGAGGGCCGGTGATGCCTATCACTATGGCAGGAATCCACAGAGTTCCCCCGGCATATTTGTGGGCATATGCCGACTCCCCTACGCTAAACGTCCGAATCTTGCTTGTGGAGTCTGGGGGCGATGAGGCAGAATAATTGGGGTGTAGCCGGTCTAAGTGGGATCTTAGCCAGTGACCCATGAGAAGCTCAGAGGGGCTTCTCCCTGTAGTGGCACTGGGTGTGATGTGCTGAATTAGCAAATAGTACAATACTATACAATACAATACAATACAATACAATAATACAATACAATACAATACAATACAATACAATAATACAATACAATACAATACAATACAATACAATAATACAATACAATAATACAATACAATAGTAGAGTTGGAAGGGACCTTGGAGGTCTTCTAGTCCAACCCCCTGCCTAGGCAGGAAACCCTATACCGTTTCAGACAAATAGCTATCCAACATCTTCTTAAAGACTTCCAGTGTTGGGGCATTCACAACTTCTGGAGGCAAGCTGTTCCACTGATTAATTGTTCTCACTGTCAGGAAATTCCTCCTCAGTTCTAAATTGCTTCTCTCCTTGATTAGTTTCCACCCATTGCTTCTTGTTCTACCCTCAGGTGCTTTGGAGAATAGTTTGACTCCCTCTTCTTTGTGGCAACCTCTGAGATATTGGAATAATGCTATCATGTCTCCCCTAGTCCTTCTTTCTCTTAAGCTAAACATACCCAGTTCCTGCAACCGTTCTTCATATGTTTTAGTCTCCAGTCCCCTAATCATCTTTGTTGCTCTTCTCTGCACTCTTTCTAGAGTCTCCACATCTTTTTTACATCGTGGCGACCAGAACTGAATGCAGTATTCCAAGTGTGGCCTTACCAAGGCATTATAAAGTGGTATTAACACTTCACGTGATCTTGATTCTATCCCTCTGTTGATGCAGCCTAGAACTGTGTTGGCTTTTTTGGCAGCTGCTGCACACTGCTGGCTCATATTTAAATGGTTGTCCACTAGGACTCCAAGATCCCTTTCACAGTTACTACTACTGAGTATGGTATCACCTATACTGTACCTGTGCATTCCGTTTTTGTTGCCTAAATGTAGAACCTTACTCTTTTCACCATTGAATTTCATTTTATTAGATAGTGCCCAATGTTCAAGTTTGTCAAGATCCTTCTGTATCTTAAGCCTATCTTCTGGAGTGTTGGCTATTCCTGCCAGCTTGGTATCATCTGCAAATTTGATGAGTTCCCCATTTATTCCCTCATCCAAATCATTGATGAAGATGTTGAAGAGTACTGGGCCTAAAACAGAGCCTTGGGGTACTCCACTGCATACTTCCCTCCATGTAGATGCAGTTCCATTGAGAACTACACGTTGAGTGCGGTTGGTCAGCCAGTTACCAATCCATCTGGTGGTGATGCTGTCTAACCCACATTCTTCTACTTTATCTAGTAGTAGGTTATGGTCTACCTTATCAAAAGCCTTACTGAAGTCCAAGTAAACTATATCAACGGCATTCCTCTGGTCCACTAATTTTGTCACATTATCAAAGAATGCAATAAGATTAGTCTGGCATGATCTGTTTTTGACAAATCCATGTTGGCTTTTGGCTATTACTTTGTTTGCTTCTAGGTGTTCGCAAATTCGTTGCTTGATTATTTTTTCCAGAATCTTTCCTGGTATTGAGGTTAGGCTGATAGGTCTGTAGTTTCCTGGATCTATTTTTTTCCCTTTTTTGAAGATGGGAACCACATCAGCTCTTTTCCAGTCCTCTGGTAGTTCCCCGGTGTTCCAGGATCTCTGAAAGATATAATTCAGTGGTTCTGAGATCTCGTCTGCTAGTTCCTTCAGAACTCTGGGGTGTAATCCATCCGGTCCTGGTGATTTGAACTCATCTAGGGTAGACAGGTGCTCACTTACCATTTTCTTCCCTATTTCAATTTGTGTTCCTAATTTTGTGGTGCTGCTTTTGATAGGTTGGACTGTTTTATCCCTTTGTGTAAAGACAGATGCAAAACATGAGTTAAATAGTTCTGCTTTCTCCCTGTTGCTTGTCACCTTCTTGCCACTTTCTCCTAGCAATGGACCAATTGTTTCCTTAACTTTTTTCTTGTTTTTAACATGTTGGAAGAAGCTTTTTTTGTTAATTTTTACTTTTGTGGCAAGCCTTTCTTCATTGTGAGCCTTAGCTTTCCTCACTTCATCTTTACAGGCTCGGGCTATTTGCTGATATTCTGCCTTAGTTATGTCCCCCTCCTTCCACTTTTTATACTTACTTTTTTTGTCTTTCAGTTTGTCAGATAGTTGTTTATGCAGCCATGCTGGTTTCTTTTGGGAGCTGTTGTTTTTCTTCTTCATTGGTATTGTGTTAGACTGGGCTTTTCTAATCTCATTTTTCAAAATTTCCCAAGCTTCTTGAGTTGTTTTCCCCTCGAGGATTCTCATCCATGGAATTTTTCCCAAGCTCTCTCTAAGTTTATTGAAATTAGCTTTCTTAAAGTCCAAGACTCTAGTTTGACTTTGTTCTACTACTTGTGTTTGGATAATGTTGAATTCCAATATTGCATGGTCACTTGCCCCCAGGGTTCCTATGGCTTCAACACCTTCTATCATTTCCTCTCTGTTAGTGAGAATTAAGTCCAGTATGGCTGATCCCCTTGTTTCCTTCTCTACTTTTTGGAAAACAAAGTTGTCTGCTAGGTTTGTTAGGAACCTGTTGGATCTTCCACTTGGTGCAGAGTTTGTTTCCCAGTTGATGTCAGGGTAGTTAAAATCTCCCATTACTATTGTGGTGTGCTTCCTACATACCTTAGTTAGCTGACTAGCAAAAAGTTCATCTTCTTCCTCTGCTTGGTTGGGTGGCCTGTAGTATAGACCTATGGCAATGTCATTTCCCCCACAACCTTTAATATTGACCCAAATGCATTCAAGATAGTTCTCATTATTGTTGTGCTCTATTTCTGTAGAGACATAGTTATTTCTTATATATAGTGCAACTCCACCTCCTCTTTTATTTGGTCTATTTCTTTTAAATAATTTAAATCCTTCTAGCTGTATGTTCCATTTGTCAGTTTCATCCCACCAAGTTTCTGTAATGGCAATAATATCATATCTGCCCTCTTTTACTTGAATTTCTAATTCTCCCTGTTTATTCCTCATACTCTGTGCATTGGTATATAGACATTTGAGTCCATTTTGATTGACCTTGTGTTTACTGTCTACATAACCTGTATTATGCCTGACTGCCCCTATTTTCTTGCCACTTGTGTGATTCATGCACATGGTATGACAATCACTATTACATGCTTGGTTTTGCTTGACAGCAGGAGTGATAATCTTACCCACACACACATCTATGTTACATGCATTTATAACCCTATGAATTTTAGTTTGCTGGGGACAGAGATGTTCTGTATCTATTAATTCTCTGTCCCCGCTCTTCAGTTTAAATGTTTATCAAGAAAATCTGTGAATTTAATGCCAAGTAACTCAGTTCCTTTCTTGGATGGGTGCAACCCATCTCTTTTGTACAGTTTTTCATTGGACAAGCTACAGGCTTCATGACTAATAAAACCAAAGCCTTCCCTTTTACACCACTCCTTTAGCCAAACATTAAACTCTGCTACACGCTGGCCCTTCCCTTTTTGTTCCTTATATACAGGTAAAACCTCTGAAAAGATAAGCCTACAACCTATACTATTAAGTTCATACCCCAAGTTCTGGAAATCATTCTGCACAGAAAGTACATCTTTCTGGGATAGATCATTAGTGCCAAGATGTATAATAGCATCAACGTCACAGTCCTTACTTGCATTCTTGACTATCTTAAGAATACGCCTCTTGTCTCTGCTGGCAGTAGCACCTGGCAGACACCTGACCTCTTTTAAAACCTCCTTATCCTCTCCTAAATTAACATCTCTTACAATTGAATCACCAACCAGAAGGTGACTTCTCTTTTTACATACCTTGATCTTCTTCTGCGACTGATGTGTGATACCTGGTTCCCCTTTTCGCCTTTCCGAAGAAAGTTCTTCATTTTGGACCACGATCCCCTGCTTATTTGAGTCATCATTATCACAACTGCCTTGACCTATCTCTTTAGTGTCCCCATTAAGGTCAGCAAGGGCACTATATCTGTTCTGCTGGGTCACAGCAAAAGCTTTGGGTTTATGGTTCACAGCTCTCAACCTGCCAGATCCCACAGTTGTCCAGACAGCTCTTCTCCTGCAAGATCTTTGTGGCAGAGGGGGCTGATAGTGTGGCTTCACCATAGAGTGGAATGGCTGACGTAGACACCTAGTTTCTGCTTGGAGAGCACAGATTACAGATTATAGATAGGTAATCTGCCTATGTAGACTCGTAATTTGTTTACAAAGGGGACAGTATCCAAATTTGAAAAGAGTACTGCGAAAGACAGGTGCAAAACAGCTATTACATTGAACTAAGCCAGTCATTTTGAAATAAATAAAATCACAATCTCAAACACACTAATCCAGAATGTATTGCTATTTTGGTTTATAGATATATGAGTTTAAGGGCCCCCACCTCAGTGTCTTTGTCTTGTGACTCACCCCCTCCTTCTCTCCAGCAGCTCCAATCCTAGCTTCAGGAAGCTTCAAATGATATGGAGTTTAAGGGCCCCCACCTCAGTGTCTTTGTCTTGTGACTCACCCCCTCCTTCTCTCCAGCAGCTCCAATCCTAGCTTCAGGAAGCTTCAAATGATATGGAGTTTAAGGGCCCCCACCTCAGTGTCTTTGTCTTGTGACTCACCCCCTCCTTCTCTCCAGCAGCTCCAATCCTAGCTTCAGGAAGCTTCAAATGATATGGAGTTTAAGGGCCCCCACCTCAGTGTCTTTGTCTTGTGACTCACCCCCTCCTTCTCTCCAGCAGCTCCAATCCTAGCTTCAGGAAGCTTCAAATGATATGGAGTTTAAGGGCCCCCACCTCAGTGTCTTTGTCTTGTGACTCACCCCCTCCTTCTCTCCAGCAGCTCCAATCCTAGCTTCAGGAAGGTTCAAATGATATGGAGTTTAAGGGCCCCCACCTCAGTGTCTTTGTCTTGTGACTCACCCCCTCCTTCTCTCCAGCAGCTCCAATCCTAGCTTCAGGAAGCTTCAAATGATATGGAGTTTAAGGGCCCCCACCTCAGTGTCTTTGTCTTGTGACTCACCCCCTCCTTCTCTCCAGCAGCTCCAATCCTAGCTTCAGGAAGCTTCAAATGATATGGAGTTTAAGGGCCCCCACCTCAGTGTCTTTGTCTTGTGACTCACCCCCTCCTTCTCTCCAGCAGCTCCAATCCTAGCTTCAGGAAGGTTCAAATGATATGGAGTTTAAGGGCCCCCACCTCAGTGTCTTTGTCTTGTGACTCACCCCCTCCTTCTCTCCAGCAGCTCCAATCCTAGCTTCAGGAAGCTTCAAATGATATGGAGTTTAAGGGCCCCCACCTCAGTGTCTTTGTCTTGTGACTCACCCCCTCCTTCTCTCCAGCAGCTCCAATCCTAGCTTCAGGAAGGTTCAAATGATATGGAGTTTAAGGGCCCCCACCTCAGTGTCTTTGTTTTGTGACTCACCCCCTCCTTCTCTCCAGCAGCTCCAATCCTAGCTTCAGGAAGGTTCAAATGATATGGAGTTTAAGGGTCCTCACCTCAGTGTCTTTGTCTTGTGACTCACCCCCTCCTTCTCTCCAGCAGCTCCAATCCTAGCTTCAGGAAGCTTCAAATGATATGGAGTTTAAGGGTCCCCACCTCAGTGTCTTTGTCTTGTGACTCACCCCCTCCTTCTCTCCAGCAGCTCCAATCCTAGCTTCAGGAAGCTTCAAATGATATGGAGTTTAAGGGCCCCCACCTCAGTGTCTTTGTCTTGTGACTCACCCCCTCCTTCTCTCCAGCAGCTCCAATCCTAGCTTCAGGAAGCTTCAAATGATATGGAGTTTAAGGGCCCCCACCTCAGTGTCTTTGTCTTGTGACTCACCCCCTCCTTCTCTCCAGCAGCTCCAATCCTAGCTTCAGGAAGGTTCAAATGATATGGAGTTTAAGGGCCCCCACCTCAGTGTCTTTGTCTTGTGACTCACCCCCTCCTTCTCTCCAGCAGCTCCAATCCTAGCTTCAGGAAGCTTCAAATGATATGGAGTTTAAGGGCCCCCACCTCAGTGTCTTTGTCTTGTGACTCACCCCCTCCTTCTCTCCAGCAGCTCCAATCCTAGCTTCAGGAAGCTTCAAATGATATGGAGTTTAAGGGCCCCCACCTCAGTGTCTTTGTCTTGTGACTCACCCCCTCCTTCTCTCCAGCAGCTCCAATCCTAGCTTCAGGAAGCTTCAAATGATATGGAGTTTAAGGGCCCCCACCTCAGTGTCTTTGTCTTGTGACTCACCCCCTCCTTCTCTCCAGCAGCTCCAATCCTAGCTTCAGGAAGGTTCAAATGATATGGAGTTTAAGGGCCCCCACCTCAGTGTCTTTGTCTTGTGACTCACCCCCTCCTTCTCTCCAGCAGCTCCAATCCTAGCTTCAGGAAGCTTCAAATGATATGGAGTTTAAGGGCCCCCACCTCAGTGTCTTTGTCTTGTGACTCACCCCCTCCTTCTCTCCAGCAGCTCCAATCCTAGCTTCAGGAAGGTTCAAATGATATGGAGTTTAAGGGCCCCCACCTCAGTGTCTTTGTCTTGTGACTCACCCCCTCCTTCTCTCCAGCAGCTCCAATCCTAGCTTCAGGAAGCTTCAAATGATATGGAGTTTAAGGGCCCCCACCTCAGTGTCTTTGTCTTGTGACTCACCCCCTCCTTCTCTCCAGCAGCTCCAATCCTAGCTTCAGGAAGCTTCAAATGATATGGAGTTTAAGGGTCCCCACCTCAGTGTCTTTGTCTTGTGACTCACCCCCTCCTTCTCTCCAGCAGCTCCAATCCTAGCTTCAGGAAGCTTCAAATGATATGGAGTTTAAGGGCCCCCACCTCAGTGTCTTTGTCTTGTGACTCACCCCCTCCTTCTCTCCAGCAGCTCCAATCCTAGCTTCAGGAAGCTTCAAATGATATGGAGTTTAAGGGCCCCCACCTCAGTGTCTTTGTCTTGTGACTCACCCCCTCCTTCTCTCCAGCAGCTCCAATCCTAGCTTCAGGAAGGTTCAAATGATATGGAGTTTAAGGGCCCCCACCTCAGTGTCTTTGTCTTGTGACTCACCCCCTCCTTCTCTCCAGCAGCTCCAATCCTAGCTTCAGGAAGGTTCAAATGATATGGAGTTTAAGGGTCCCCACCTCAGTGTCTTTGTCTTGTGACTCACCCCCTCCTTCTCTCCAGCAGCTCCAATCCTAGCTTCAGGAAGCTTCAAATGATATGGAGTTTAAGGGTCCCCACCTCAGTGTCTTTGTCTTGTGACTCACCCCCTCCTTCTCTCCAGCAGCTCCAATCCTAGCTTCAGGAAGCTTCAAATGATATGGAGTTTAAGGGTCCCCACCTCAGTGTCTTTGTCTTGTGACTCACCCCCTCCTTCTCTCCAGCAGCTCCAATCCTAGCTTCAGGAAGGTTCAAATGATATGGAGTTTAAGGGCCCCCACCTCAGTGTCTTTGTCTTGTGACTCACCCCCTCCTTCTCTCCAGCAGCTCCAATCCTAGCTTCAGGAAGGTTCAAATGATATGGAGTTTAAGGGTCCCCACCTCAGTGTCTTTGTCTTGTGACTCACCCCCTCCTTCTCTCCAGCAGCTCCAATCCTAGCTTCAGGAAGCTTCAAATGATATGGAGTTTAAGGGCCCCCACCTCAGTGTCTTTGTCTTGTGACTCACCCCCTCCTTCTCTCCAGCAGCTCCAATCCTAGCTTCAGGAAGCTTCAAATGATATGGAGTTTAAGGGCCCCCACCTCAGTGTCTTTGTCTTGTGACTCACCCCCTCCTTCTCTCCAGCAGCTCCAATCCTAGCTTCAGGAAGGTTCAAATGATATGGAGTTTAAGGGCCCCCACCTCAGTGTCTTTGTCTTGTGACTCACCCCTCCTTCTCTCCAGCAGCTCCAATCCTAGCTTCAGGAAGCTTCAAATGATATGGAGTTTAAGGGCCCCCACCTCAGTGTCTTTGTCTTGTGACTCACCCCCTCCTTCTCTCCAGCAGCTCCAATCCTAGCTTCAGGAAGCTTCAAATGATATGGAGTTTAAGGGCCCCCACCTCAGTGTCTTTGTCTTGTGACTCACCCCCTCCTTCTCTCCAGCAGCTCCAATCCTAGCTTCAGGAAGCTTCAAATGATATGGAGTTTAAGGGCCCCCACCTCAGTGTCTTTGTCTTGTGACTCACCCCCTCCTTCTCTCCAGCAGCTCCAATCCTAGCTTCAGGAAGGTTCAAATGATATGGAGTTTAAGGGCCCCCACCTCAGTGTCTTTGTCTTGTGACTCACCCCCTCCTTCTCTCCAGCAGCTCCAATCCTAGCTTCAGGAAGCTTCAAATGATATGGAGTTTAAGGGCCCCACCTCAGTGTCTTTGTCTTGTGACTCACCCCCTCCTTCTCTCCAGCAGCTCCAATCCTAGCTTCAGGAAGGTTCAAATGATATGGAGTTTAAGGGCCCCCACCTCAGTGTCTTTGTCTTGTGACTCACCCCCTCCTTCTCTCCAGCAGCTCCAATCCTAGCTTCAGGAAGGTTCAAATGATATGGAGTTTAAGGGTCCCCACCTCAGTGTCTTTGTCTTGTGACTCACCCCCTCCTTCTCTCCAGCAGCTCCAATCCTAGCTTCAGGAAGCTTCAAATGATATGGAGTTTAAGGGTCCCCACCTCAGTGTCTTTGTCTTGTGACTCACCCCCTCCTTCTCTCCAGCAGCTCCAATCCTAGCTTCAGGAAGCTTCAAATGATATGGAGTTTAAGGGTCCCCACCTCAGTGTCTTTGTCTTGTGACTCACCCCCTCCTTCTCTCCAGCAGCTCCAATCCTAGCTTCAGGAAGGTTCAAATGATATGGAGTTTAAGGGCCCCACCTCAGTGTCTTTGTCTTGTGACTCACCCCCTCCTTCTCTCCAGCAGCTCCAATCCTAGCTTCAGGAAGGTTCAAATGATATGGAGTTTAAGGGTCCCCACCTCAGTGTCTTTGTCTTGTGACTCACCCCCTCCTTCTCTCCAGCAGCTCCAATCCTAGCTTCAGGAAGCTTCAAATGATATGGAGTTTAAGGGTCCCCACCTCAGTGTCTTTGTCTTGTGACTCACCCCCTCCTTCTCTCCAGCAGCTCCAATCCTAGCTTCAGGAAGCTTCAAATGATATGGAGTTTAAGGGTCCCCACCTCAGTGTCTTTGTCTTGTGACTCACCCCTCCTTCTCTCCAGCAGCTCCAATCCTAGCTTCAGGAAGCTTCAAATGATATGGAGTTTAAGGGTCCCACCTCAGTGTCTTTGTCTTGTGACTCACCCCCTCCTTCTCTCCAGCAGCTCCAATCCTAGCTTCAGGAAGCTTCAAATGATATGGAGTTTAAGGGCCCCCACCTCAGTGTCTTTGTCTTGTGACTCACCCCCTCCTTCTCTCCAGCAGCTCCAATCCTAGCTTCAGGAAGCTTCAAATGATATGGAGTTTAAGGGTCCCCACCTCAGTGTCTTTGTCTTGTGACTCACCCCTCCTTCTCTCCAGCAGCTCCAATCCTAGCTTCAGGAAGCTTCAAATGATATGGAGTTTAAGGGCCCCCACCTCAGTGTCTTTGTCTTGTGACTCACCCCCTCCTTCTCTCCAGCAGCTCCAATCCTAGCTTCAGGAAGCTTCAAATGATATGGAGTTTAAGGGCCCCCACCTCAGTGTCTTTGTCTTGTGACTCACCCCCTCCTTCTCTCCAGCAGCTCCAATCCTAGCTTCAGGGAAGCTTCAAATGATATGGAGTTTAAGGTCCCCACCTCAGTGTCTTTGTCTTGTGACTCACCCCCTCCTTCTCTCCAGCAGCTCCAATCCTAGCTTCAGGAAGCTTCAAATGATATGGAGTTTAAGGGCCCCCACCTCAGTGTCTTTGTCTTGTGACTCACCCTCCTTCTCTCCAGCAGCTCCAATCCTAGCTTCAGGAGCTTCAAATGATAGGAGTTAAGGCCCCCACCTCAGTGTCTTTGTCTTGTGACTCACCCC